>NC_081420.1:94226875-94944375 GCF_949786415.1 Peromyscus eremicus | reverse complement strand
TGTACTCTTTTTGCTTTATAATTCCATATGAAAGTGAAGTGAGTAGCAGCTGATTGAGCTCAAACACAACTCATATTCTTTACCTTATTCTTGATTTCTTTCTTCTCTTGTTTAGGTTGACTTGAATAGTGACAGAAAGGCTGTTATTTATCTGGTAAGGATTATGAACAATGAAAAAGGAGGTAAAACTCACAGACAAATGCCAACAGAATTTAAATAGAATTCATGCAGAGCAGAGATGAAATAGTTCCTGTCTACCCATTGAGGTTTCAGTTAGGTGACTGGATGACTTTTATTATACCCCATGACCTACACAGAAAAAGATACAACACTGAATTTTGAAAACAGCTGTTTATTTGGGAAGTTTATAGAAGTGATCTGGGACATACATACTCTTTAGAATTTTCCCTCCTCCTCTTCCTCCCCCTACCTTTTGCCCTCTTACTTTCCCTCTGTTTTGTCTCCCTTCTTTCTTCCTTCTCCCTCTCCTCTTCCTCATCTTTCTTTTCCCTTATATTATTCCATATTAACATTCCTTTCAATATACAGCACATTTTACTTCTTCCCTTGCTTTGTTACTTGAGTTAACATTTAGACTTCAGTGGTAGGAAGAACAAAGACCCCACCAAAGATTAACATACTCTAATTTCCAAGATCGCTGAATGCATTACCTTTTATGATAAAGGACCACTTGAGCTGTGGTAACATTCAGATTGTTAATGAGGTGGCTTTAACTCATAGGAGTTGTCCTGGATGACCTGTGTAAGTCAGTGTAGAAATAACAAGGGTCCTCAAATTTGATTATGGAAATGTCCAGTAACTTTCATAGTGCTAATATATGTTGTCTTACTCCATTACATTTCTGTAACTGTATGCCAGGGATGGAGAATACTATTTTAGTCTAGAAAGCACAGTGTAGGCATTGCCTCCTTATTGAGTCATTACCTGAACATGCTCTACCCACTGGTCTGGTCTGGGCCACTTCTGGGAGCTTGCAGACTCTCATCGTACTCTGAGCTGATTTCTAATTTAACATAGTGGTTAGAAAGAGTCTGAGAGCATAGCTTCACCCATGTGAAGCTGTCTTTAATTCTTTGGTTAGTGCACTACTTCATGGGAACTGGAGAATACATTGCCTATGACGATTGTTTCCATTTTTAGAACTCAATTGAACAATTACATATAAACATACATTCATTCTGATATGTTCACATTTGCCTGGTGTCTTTTAGTAATTAGACTGTCAGGCTGACCATGTTGCAAGTATTGTTATGTGTGTGTGCATGTTCATATGAGTACATGCTTGTGTGTGGTGATTCATGGACACATGTGTTCATGCATTTGGAATGCAGAGGTTAACCTAGGATGTCATGCTTCAGAAGCTGTCCAGTAGTTTTTTGAGAGTGATCTCTCAATGAGAACTAGGGCTCAATGAACAGGGAGGCTGGCTGGTCTGTTTCCATCTCTCCAGTGCTGAGATTACAAGTGCTTGCCACCATGCCTGATCTGATTGTTTTCTTTGTTTATTATATGGACTCAGGATTGAACTCAGGTCCTCCGACTTATGCTGTTAACATTTTACTAACTGATCTATTTCCCAGCCCTTGCTATGCATCTTATATGAATTAATTTCATGAAACACTTGCAACAAGTGTGAAGTCCTGTAACCATTACCATCTACACCATCCGTGTTTTATTTACTAGGAAACTGAAATAAAACTCAGAGAATTTGGCAAATTGCATGCAGGCTCCAAGATGGTGAGCTTTACTGTCTTGTTCCAACCTTGGCAGTCTGCCTTTTGAGTCTGAGCACTTAATCAACACCATCTGACAGCTCTTCAATATGTCCATATAAAAAAGTCCACCTTCATAAATCACCTGTGATGCAGGAAGAGGAGGCTTTCGCTAAAAATGTTAAGGCTATCATCCCCCAAATGACGGGTCCAGCCCGGGGAGTGGATGAGTGCCGAAATTCTGTCATTGCAAGGTAGAGCTATTTCAGAATTGCCTCCAGCCCAGGATTTTATGGGACAGTTTCCTCCTGCAAGAGATGCATGGGTCTGTTAATGAAGACAAACAGTCCTGCCATACACAGCACTCAAGTTCTCACCTAGCAGAGTCCGAGAGTTCACTGTGCACAATCTGAAGTGGACGTCTCAGTGCTTCCAGAGGGATGCGGACTTGTTATGGTTCTACCAGAAATAGAAAGACTCACACAGTAGCTTCCATGGGGCCTGTACTGTTTCAACTGGATGCTCACTTCAGGACCCAGGCATGCACACCTCAGCTGCAGGGAATTTTAGGTGTGGGGAGGTCACAACACACCCCAATATGGAACTGATGCTTAAGGTCTCATTTGCGCTTTGTAAGGAGTGTGTCTTTGGAGTCTGTTGGCTAGGCACCCAAGCTGAAGTTGAACCTACATTAATTTTCTTTTAATTTTATTTTATTGTAGTAATAACACTGAGCATGAGATCTGCTCTCTTATCAAATTTTTAAGTGTGCCATGCGTTATTGTTGATTACAGGTACAATGCTGCAGGGAGGTTCTGCAGAGCTTATTCATCTTGCTTAAGTGAGGCTTTAGGCCTAGTGATTAGCAACCCCCCATTTCTTGCTCCCCCAACCCCTGGCAGTCATCATTCTACTCTTTGCTTTCATTAACTTGACAACTGTAGGTACTCTCAATAGATGGAATCATGCGGCATTTGTTTTTCTTGTTACTGAAAGACAATCTGAGCCCCTGAGAAGTGACATGACATTTTCAAATTTGACACAACCAAAATCATAGCCCAGAAATCCTGATTCCAGTCTAGTGCTCTTGTGGGTAAATGTAACGTCTCTCATTTAGAAAAGACTTGTAAGTGCTTTTCGCACTGAAGCAAAATAGAAATGACATGGTTTTATTTTTCAATCACTAGGGGACACGCAGTGTTGAATGATCTCATAAACATATAACAATGTTTTTGTATATGCTATATATAAATTTATTAAAATGAAAATTCATATAATCTAAATATGGATATGGAAATTATTGACAGGTTAGAAATCTAGAATTATAGATTTATAATGATCAATTGGACCTCAACTCTTGAGATTTAGATGATTCATTTTCCCAAGGGAGGAGTAGTTCTTGTATCATGGGAAAGAGTAAGACACTGTCAGAACTGCCTATTAATTATTTATGTTAATATAGTAAGACTGACTAAACAACTAAGAGGATAATTAATTCATGTCATAATATATATGATTAAGTAAACAGTTATTTCATGCCTTATACAAAATAACCATTCAATAAATACTTAATACTATTTGAGTACCAAATATGTACAAAGCATTATTGTAAGATTTATCTAAACATCAAGTCAAACTCGTACTATATATACAAATACTGAATAGCTGATAATGCTACAGAGAAGAGCTATCCAAATTATTTGGGTCCAAATCATGTGTTTTCTTTTTAATTTTTTTTATTTTTGAGAATTTCATACAGGTATGTAATGATATAAGATCTTATATATTCCTACTCCTCATTTAACTACCCCATATACCTCCAACACACCCCTCCCAACTTTTTGTCTTTTGTTTTTGATAACCCAGTTAGTAAGGTCTATATATACACGAGTGTCAGACCATCCACCAGAGCATGGAAAACCTTCTAATGATCACATCCTCATAAAAGGATGATTCTCCCTCTCTGCGGCAATTATCCATTGCCAATAGCTCCCCAGTAAGGACTGGGGCCTGAAGGTAGTCTTCCCCATCTCTGTTGGGATTTGGGACTGGCTTGATCTTGTGCAAGTAACCACAACTGGTTTGTGATTGCAACAGCCATGACTTGCCCAAGAAGACATTTCACAGTGCTCATCTCCATCCTCTGGCTTACATTCTTTCTGCCTCATCTTCCATTACATTCCTTAAACCTTGGTGATGTGGAATTAATGTAGACATCCCGTTTAGAATGAGTCTTTCATCTGTTTTGAGTTAGGTTGTGTAATGATGGGTGTCCAAATGGCTTTTTATGCTCCTTTCTTTTGGGGCATCCCTCTATTTCACCCCCACCCGATTCACCCCATTCTTCCACACCCCTCACTGCTTAGACCCTTCTCTGTACCGAGTTTTTCACCTTCCTTTGTTTAACCCACTATGCACCTTGCAATATGTCTCCTTTCTAGTTTCTTAGCTTCCATCTGTGTCCCAACGTAAACACAAAACTAAAGATTTGAAGCTGGGATTCACACATGAGAGAGAAAAGAGAGCGTTTATCTTCCTGAGCTTCTCTTACCTAGTTTAATATAATTCTTTCAGCCCCACCCATTTAACTGCAAATTCCTTGATTTAATTTTTCACTGCAACAGGACAATATCCCATTAAAAAATACCACATATTTTTTAATTCATTCAGTTGTTGATTCCATTCTAATCAACTGGGGTTTATTCCATTTCCCAGATGTTGGCAGTGGGGACTGGGTTGGTGGAAAAGTTTGAGTTAAGTGGTTGTGACCTAGGGACCCCTTACCTGTGAGCACTAGGACCCTGGCCCAGATTCTGTGTTCTTTGTTTCACATGCAATGGAGTCTTCCTACACTTCATAACAGGTCACATTGTTATAAAAATATAAACTCTCTCACTAAGCCATCTCCAGGTCCACACTAAAGTAGAGGGAGGGAGAGAATACTGACAAAGGAGTTCAAACTTTGAGAATATGTTCTAAATTAAACTTTACTATCTACGGTCATGCAGATTCTGTCCTGTCCTCTTTACTCTGAACCTTCATACACCTGATCTTCATGCACCAGATCTTCATACACACGATCTTCATGAACCAGATCTTATTTTTGAGGGACATAAAATGATTTTAAAGGGATGATCATGTCTGTTTCCTAATTCTTAATTATAAAAAAATTAAACATACAGAATTAAAGAGACTATGTGTACATTTATTGCTTGAAATTCTTCAAAAACATTTCCCACTTCTTTCTTATTTATTAATTTAACCATTTGTTTATAGCCACATAGATTATGAGAATTTACTTTATACTTTGGATTATACTTGAATACTGTATTTTTTATTTTGTTGCACAAATAGTTCCAGTTTGAGCTCTTGTGATGTCTTTTGGGTTGGTCTTAATATCCTTCCCTTATAAAGATATTATATATTTTTGTATTTTAATCACGCTTTCCACACTCTGAACATGCCCCCTGCTGTAAGATGTTCCAGGCTCATCTCGTATGTTTTCTGTCTAAGTTCTAGAACCAACTATTTCTCTGAGAATCCTTTGTCCCTAATTACCAGGAAATGATATCTAAAACCCAAGGATTGAATGTTTGGTATTTTCCTTTCTATGAAGATATTATTCATTCTAGATCCTCTCAGGAAGCAAAACTAACATTATGCAAATGTTTATTCTCATTTACACACCAGGAATATGAAATGCAGAGAAGAAGAGATTGTGGAGTGGTTAGGGCATGTAGTGTTAGGGAGGACTAAGTTCAGTTCTCAGCAGCATATTGGACAGCTCACAGTCACCTGTAACTCCACCTCAAGGGATTCTGATGTCATCTTCTGGCCTCCATGAACACTTGGACTCATATGCACACACCTACATACACACACACACACACACACACACACACACACACACACACTTATACATACTTAAAATATTTTTTAAAAATAAATACTAAAAATGTTAGAACATTACTAATATGTTAGTACATTAAATAGCATGTTGAAACATCTCAACAGTTATTTCTTTATCAGATGTGTGTGCATGCATGTGGGGTGTGTGTGTGTCTGTTTAGGGTGTGTGTAACCACTAGCTATTTCCTAGCTCCCTTTACTTCCTTATTTAGCAGCCCCCTGTGGTAGTGTATGGTGATACTGAGAACATTTCAGTTAGCTACCTTTTTCTTGTGTAATGTATGTACTTTATTTCTGACTAAGTGTAAGGTCCTTGCTTTGATAACTTCCTTTCATGAAGTTCAATATGATGTGCCTTCTTGAGTATCCACTGACATTCTTATAACTCCAACTTTTGAGTTTCATTGTATTTGAAAAACAATCAAAAGAGAAGAATTAAATTTTAAATGCCAAAATATTTTTTTTCTGTTGAGAAAAATGGTAGCCTTACCCATGCTTATTGTGAACTTTTTTTTTTTGTAGAGTTTCTTTCAAAAGTGAAGCCATGAGAATTCTGGCTTGAGATTTGCCTTAAAAATACATAAATAAAACCCAAAGTACATGCAAAGGTTATGAGCTTTCCATTTTGCTTTCTGTCCAGAGACCTGCAGCCTTGAATATGTATTCTCATGAGACAAGTTCAGGGATGAAGACTCCATGCACTGGTGTGACGTTTGTCTCAGTTCACTGGATGTGGACAGAGCTGTTACAATATTCATGAGTTAAAGTTACATTGAAAAGGATATTTTTACAGCAAAGCACAGCACAAGATTTTATACTGCATAGAACTACAGAAGTCATTCACATTCAATAAGCCCAGTTGTGTTTTGTGAGTGAAGATAATATAAAACTTTCTATAAATGACATTCTTGATGTACTTGAAGAAAATAAATGTTTAATGCCACAGGGGCCCACAATTTAAGGAGAGGGAATTTTAAAAGCAGCTTTTTAAAAAGAGTGCAAATTGGTTGTTACCAAAAAAATTCATACTATTTATGCAGGTAAAGAGTCCCCAAATTTACTTTTTGAGAAGGTAATTTAATACCAGAAGTCTATTTGTTGTAATCCAGTTATTTCAAGACATGGCAGAAATGCATGTTTGCAACCATAGTGTCAAAAGCATCCTGAATCAAGTGGAAGAGAGTGTCCTGTGTGCTTGTGGTCTTGGTGTTTTCCTTCATTGCCATGAGAAGTTAGAGGACCAGTTATCACAAAGGTAGGAAAACTTGAAATTCCACTAGCAGCCATTGAATGCTGAACAATTTGAATTAACACAGTGACTCAAGTACTTAGCTTGAGTTGTATGTGTTCAAAAGTGTCTCTCTACCCACTCTTTGTATTCATCTACCACCTGTCTATTGTCTGTCTACCTATCTCTATTTATGTCTTCTCTATTTACTTAAATATGGGTAGGGTTACATTATATGGGTAGGGTTACCCATATAAAAGTGAAACTAATTTCTGTAGATGTTTCCATATTCAATCTGAAATTAGTCTTATAATAGAAATCAAATAATGAAAAGTGTTAATTTCCAATGCTTGAAGTATTAAGCTAGAAGTGCAGAATATTCCTTTAAATTTTGTTGCATTGATGTGGCTGGAGAGAGGGATAGGCACCCACATTGCTCTTGCAGAGGACCCAAGTTTGGCTCTCGGCACTCATATAGGGCAGCTCACAACCACCTTTAACTCCAGCTCTAGAGTATCTAATAACTCGGGCATCTGTGGGCACCTGTACACAGGTTCACATCCATGTATATATACTCATAATTCAAAATAGTAATAAAATAAATCTTTAAATTTGCTTGCATTGAGATTGTCTCTGAACCTGCACAATGTGCAAATAATATACATAAAAGGAAATGATGGAGTCTAAACAGGAGGAACTTAATGTGTAGGATGTAGTCATATTCCATTCTAAATCAAATTTAAAATGAATTATCTCAGAGTAAAATATGGCTTCTTACTGTCTATGGTAATGGAAAATATATCGAATGGATGAGTAATTCCTGAACCTCATACAGCTAATGTTTTTTCTTCACCTCATACAGAACTGAAGCCAAGGTACCAAGTGTTCTTGGTTACTTTTTACTTTCCTTTGTCATCCATCCTTTGATTTGGAAACCAACACTCAGTGATCATTATGGGAATATTGTATATAAGGAAAAATACAAATTATCTGGGATAATGACAATATAGAAAATCAGTTTAATTTAAAAAAAAAAATAAGTACAGAAAATGTGGTTAGGAAGAGACAGAGACATGTCCTTTTTCTTGTAGGAGGACTCATAACTTAGAATTTGATGTCACAGATAAGCAGTTATTTGCAAGCTATACACATGGGTGGAGATGCTAGACACTGTCATATGAAATATTGTCCATGCAGTTCATGAAGGGACACTGGAGGATCTTCACAGGCCCAGAGTAGTTCACCCTGACCAAAAGTTAATCTGAAGTGTATGCAACAATTGCTAGCACCTTCAGATGTCAAGGAAGGCAGGCCATCCCATTCCTGAGAGTTAGTATTTCAACACTATCAAGACCCCTAGTGTAACGGTTTAAACAAGGCACATAACATATGATGATAACTCATTATTTACGCAATATGACTTTGGTACATTATGAGCCTCATTTACTCATTTAGTGGAATGAATACAAAGGTAACCCTGTCCTAGGATGTTTACAAATAGTTCTTTCAGAGATGGTTCAATGTTCTGCTTCTCAAATGAAATCAATAATACTGATCTGATTCTGTCAACTGTTTGTTCAACACTACCACTAGCAAAGGTATATTTTTTTAACTTAGATGATGTTTCTAGTGCCTAGAAATTTCTTTTAATTTATTTGCAAGCTGAATTCAGTATCACCATTCAGTGTAGCTACTTCAGAACACCATGTGAGAATAAAAAAATAAAAATAAAACTCAGTTGAAAGGGAAATTCAAAGCATGCCATTTGTTAGAAACACATTTTTTTTCAACTAAGGCCAGCACTTCAATCTCAATAGTGTTTCAAAACCTGCAGTGTTATAATGATGGTGATACACACATTTTTTTCTCTCTTAAAAATGAATTGAAGGAAAATGAAACCATAATTTCAAAATATTGCTACAGATAGAGCACAGCCACATGTGTAGTTCTATAACATGCTATTTGAATATTTTCTGTGAAATAATCAATCACATTAAACACAAGGAATAAGGAAAATGAATTTTAAGGAAAGGAAGTTAATGTGAAAAAATACTCAATATTATAAGACACACTATTCAAATCAGCATTTCATTAATCTAACTTGAATAAGCTTAATTCCCTCCTAAGTTTTAATCAAGGCAGCTTTAAAATGATAGAAACTTAGAGATAGCTTTTAGAAGTCAGTGAATTCAGCAAATCCAATTCATTCTTTCATATAAAGAATTACATCAATAGCAACGGCCTGTAGAGACTCTCATCCAGGTGGCTGATTTAAAACATATTTCATATAGTCGTTAGATGGCTATAGAGAAACAGATTCTATCAACCTATATTAGAGCACTCCTCAGCACAGTATGTAGCATAACTCCTGCAGATGGCTCATGAAGGTTCAAAGAGAAGCCCCAACTTTGAAGGTTCATCTTGTTTTATAGCAGTCAAAGAGTTAATATGATGATCCAATGTAGATTAGCCTATGTGTGTACCTGTGGGTGACTGTGTTAACTAAGCTAATTGATATTAGAAGATTCAGCCCACTGTGGGTGTCACTATTCCCCAAACAGAGAGTCCTGAACTATATGAGTGGAAAACCTAGGGTGAGCACAAGAAAGCAAGAAAGTGAACATGCATCTATTCATTTCACTCTGCTCTTGACTGTGGATATAATGTGACTGATGATTAAAAATTCCTATCTTTACTTCCTCACAATGATGAAGGACTGTGACCTGGAATTGTAGATTGAAATAGACCTTTTCTTCCATAGGTTGCTTTTTAGCAGGATATTTTATCTCAGCAACACATAGAAAACTGAAACATGCCTTAAATTTTTGTGTAGTTTAACTTTGTGATGATGTAAGACATAATTGATACCTATAAAAGTTATATTATGTTGAAGTGGGACTCTTGTTTCTTCTCCTCCTTAATATTTACTGTAGTAATTTCAAAGTGGAGTGATTTTTTCATTTACTCAAAGTTTTAAGACCTGAGGGAATGTATTAAGCACTGTACTTAAAAGATTAATAAATGTGCACAAATATCTTCTAAAAATCTAAATCTCTATATAATTTTTGTTTGCTATATAAACATATAGATGTCAAATGTCAAAGTAGAAGAAAAATTAGTTACATGATAAATAATCTGGGTAAATTGCCAGTGCATATGAAGATACATTTTCTTGATCTTTTTAAACAAAGCAAAAATGAAAAGGAAGTGGAATATGTATGTGTATGCACACATATACATATACACATGCAAGTATATGTATACATATAGGTACCTACCCAACAACATTAATGACAATACTATAATAAATAAGATGTGATCGATCATAGATTAAACAAATTCACTAAGTGGATTTATCCAAACTTCAGATTGAATATAAATTGGTTACCATTCGATATCAAAGTGACTATAATCTTAATATATTAGGAAGCATGTATGAAGATATACCACCTACTGATACACCAAGGTTAGAAATGGACCAACAGATTCAACTGGGAGACAGTTTCTAGAAATTCCTTTAAAAAACTTAAGGCAAACTCAAATGGAGATGTCTAAAGATTACTGTTATGTAGAAAAATTATGTTAGTGATTCTAAATATAGTAGCCTTTTATCAATTAGTTATATGTGTTATATAGTTGTATCTGTGATTATCTCCCAATGAGATTATATTATTATTGCTAGCTATTTATTTTAAATCATTTTTATTCAATAAAATACAAAACCCTTGAGAATTTTATTTTTAGAAGCCCCATCACTATGGCTGGAGATCACTTCATGCTGACCCACATTACTTTTGCAAACAAGGCTCTTCAATTTGATGTAAACATTTTCATATAAATTTAAATTGTTACTCAAAGCAAATGTCTATAAAATCCCTGAGCTTCTCTGAAAAAAAATGCAACCACATGAGCTCTTGTCAACTTAAAGATTGCTGTGCCCATTTATACTTGTTGTTTAATTTTTATTACTTTTATTACTTTTTATTTTTTATTACTTTTATTACTTTTTGTCATCTCAAGATTAGAATCTTTAGGTTAGAATCTAAAATTTCAAGAGTTTTAATAAGCGATTTATAGCCAAGAAATCACAGCTATTTCTTGTGGTTACTTTAATAAACTATACACAATCATAGTGAACCTCAATCCCATGACAAATAAACTTCCCTGAAAATGCTGTCACTGGAATATATAGAGGTGTGTCTCTTAGGTGATTCTAAAACAACTTGACAATCGAGATTAACCATTACATTCTCTGTTTTCCTCTTATTTCTGACATTCAAACTGTCTGTAAACCTTCTGAAAACATTTTATGAATCATAGTACCCAGCCCCTCCCACAAACCTAACTTCTACTGGAAGTATCTCAGCCACCTTCTCTATTATAGTACATGCTTAAGGTCTACCCTGAATTCCACCTTGCTCCCCTCAGCTTACTCTCATTAGCATCATGATTCTACATAAGCCATCTCTTCCCACTCCCTCTCGTGCTTGCTCATTCTACTCCAGCCACACTGGCCTCCTTCCTAGTCTTTGAACAGCAAAGTTTTTCATTTGAGGCTCTTATACCCAGTTGTTTCCCCAACCTGCAATGTTCTTTCTAAGAAAATATTACTTCTGCATTAATTCTGCTATGTCTAAAATATTTGGAATTTTAGGAGAGTGTCCAAGACTCCCTCCACATATCCTATAAGCCAACTATGCTTTATCACCCTGATTATTCACTTAATAGTCACTAGTGTTTAACATACTGCAGGACTGTTTTGATTATTTGATTATTTTGATTGTTGTTTGATGACACCTGGTGGCATAAGGCCAGGGATCAGAGATATACCCAAAGCACTTTTTAAAAATGCTAGCCATATAGCAATTACTCAGTGAATACGTGGATAAATCAGTTTAAATGAGTTTATATTAATATTTATAGAGCATTCTGTTAGCAAGAACATGCTAGATTTTATTTTGATGTGTCAGTAAAGCCAATAACTTTGGATATTAAATAGAAAAATCCTAATCTTCCCTCACTTGAACTTTGGCTCAAAATGCTTATTAAATACCAGCTGCAATATGAAGAACGGTTTATGGCTTTGGGTTGCCTACATGAAGGTTGGTCTTGTTTATACACTGCAGTGGCTTATAATCCAACAGAAAAGCAGAAAAGGCTCACCAACATGAAATAGGGAGAGTAAGATGAGGCTCTAATGGACATAAGGACTTGGCCAAAGGAGAATTCTTACAGCTTTTGATCAAGCCTCAAATGGATCATGGAACTGGTTTGTTTAGCATTTCTAGAATGCAAATGATTTACAAAATTATGAATGTAACTCTTTAAGTAGGGAGTCATTAGAGAAAGTTTGGAAAAATGGTAAGCCTAGAGATTTTCATGGAGTGGGATCATATGTGGGTGAGCAATGAGAAATGGGTGACTACAGAAAGGAGGTGGTGTTGTGTGAGATACATTTCCTGGAGAAGCACAATATGCACATCTATCCACCTTGAGTAGGGAACCCTGGTCAGACAAAATAATTACTGCACCAAGGCCAACTTGGTGAACCAATGAATTTTTTAAAATATGTTTTAATTGAAATAGAATTACATTACTTCTTTCCATTTCTTTTCTTCCTCCTCTACCTCTGTCCCTAGTTACCAAAAGTTATCTTGTGTTTGTGGATAGGTAGAATTAATATTATGAAGTGACTATTCTACCAAAACCAATTTACTTTACAGATTCAGTGAAATACCAAACAAAAATCCCAAACTCACAAAAAATAAAATAAAATCCTAAAGTTCATATGGAACCAGAAAAGACCCCAGATAGCCAAAGAATTTTGAGCAAAAGGAAGAATACAGGAGGTATTACTATTCCAGACTTCAGTATATATCCTAGAGGTATAGTGATAAAAACAGTATGGTACTGGAACAAGAACAGACATGTAGGTCAAAGAATAAAATAGAGGACTCAAATATAAATACGAGTCTTCATATTATGGCTCAGAAATACTTCAAAAATGTTTATCATCCAATCAGAGAAATGTAAAATAAGGCAACTTTGAGATTTCATCTCTCCACAGTCAGAATAACTAAGGTTAAGAAAACTACTAACAACAAATGCTGGCAAGGCTGTGGAGATATAAAAACACTCATTCACTGTCACTGGGAATACAAATTGGTGAAGCCACTCTGGAAATTAGTATAGAAAATACTCAAAAACTAAAAATAAATCTGCCACATGACCCAGTTATTCCACACCTTGCCATATGCTCAAAGGACATGATATACTATTTCACAAATACTTGCTCAGCAATGTTTGTTACTGCTTTATTCACAACAGCCAGGGAATGGGAAAAACCTAAATGTCCTTAAACAGATGCATGGATAATGGAAATATGGTATATATACAATGGAATACTATTCAACTGTAAAAACAACAACAACAAAGATGAAAACATGAAATTTACAGGCAAATGAATTGACATAGAGTATATTATATTGAGTGAGGTAACCCAGACCAAGAAAGACAAATGTCACGTGTTCGTTCGCATCTATGTTTCTAAGCTCCAAATCTCCAATATGAGATTATGGCATGGAAACCACATAAAACAGGAAAGTATAAAGGTACTATGGGAGTGGAGCTTTGTAGGGAGCTTTTAGCGTGCGGGCATACACACACACACACACACACACACACACACACACACACACCCTTAAAGGAAGTGAAGACAGTTGGGTTGGCAGTCCTCCCCACTAAAATATAGACTAATCCCAGTATCCAGCACAAGAAATCTCTTTTCAAATGGTTGGTTGGAGTAGTCCAAGTAACTGCCCAAACAATACAGATTTCAGGCTGCTCTTGGATGACTCTCAGAGGTTGAAGGTGAGCTCCTATTACTGAAGACACAGCAGACTTAGGACACGGGACCCATAATCCAAGCTGGATCTGACTTGAAAGCCTCTTTCCTGTGGCCCAACTTCCATGGCTTCAGAAACAGTGAGGTTTTATTGAGGTCACTAGCAGGAGTACAGGCAAGAGGTTAATCACAAGAATAAAAGCAGGAAAAACTCAAACAGGTGGTGGTTCACCTAACCTGCATCCCTGGGGCTCAATTTGCAGAGAGCTGCATAGTCCCAAAGACATCCTCTCTCTTAAGACCTCCTCTGCACAGCTGAGCTGCTCAGTCTGTCCCCAGCAGATACTGTCTGCTCCTAGCTCTTCAGCTTTCCCAGACAGGTGACTTGTTTACCTCCTGAGTCTCATGAGCTTCCCTCTGTCATTCAGGGAATGTTTCAATTCTAATGAAACATCTATACAACAGTGGACAGCTTATATTGGAAATCTATGAAGAGTATGCAGTTTAGACGCTATTGCTAAGTTAGTTTATTGGAAAAAATTAATTGTGATACTATAATTTGGGGTATGTAATTATAAACTGAGCTAATTCTACAGTAATGAGTGAACAGGCCATAATTGTAGGAGCAATTTATAATAGCAAATGTTTTGATACACTTGAGTTAAAACACTTTCACAATAATTAATTCCATTTGTATAACATCTATCCTATCAATAAATTTGAAATCATGCATGTAGATTAATAAACAAGTATTTGTGTTTGAGATTTGATTAAATCAGCTGTGTGCCATCCTGTGTTACTGACAAATCTAATTTTTTTAGTAAGATGAATCTAAATGAAGATGAAATCACCATTCTATTTGCAATTCTCAACTTGAACTAAACTTAGTTCAGTTTTGAGTTGATTTGGGACATATTGTTTTAAGTAAGAAGAAAACATCTGGGGACCAGATAGCCAGCTAGTGTGCACATAACAAAAATTTATCAATGTGCTACTGTGTATATGGCGTGGCAGGAATAGCAAATCCCATGGAAGCTATCTGTTCCAATGGAGGCACAAAATTCCAAAAGATAAAAGTTTGTGTGAACACTTTCATCGCTGAAGACAAACCGGTTTCTGAAAAGACTATCAAACATGAAGGCTGGTATAAGACAAGGAATGCATACTTCCCAGCGGAAAGCTGAGTGCCATCCTTGCTATCACAGATGTTTCATGATTGCTTTAGTTGGGTTTTACTTATCATTTTAATAACTGTAAAATTTTGCTTTATGCTTCCAATGGAAGCTGCAGAGTTTTGAGGACAGCATTGTTTAGCTAATCAATGAAAATTTGAACACATGGTCTTGAGCCTTTCCAGAAATGCTCTGTAAAAGGAATGGGCTCTGGCTGGTATGAGAATGTGAATGCCATTCTGCCATCATACTGTCACTGAAATAATAGTTTCAGCCTCTGCACAGAATATCTATGTGATCTCTTTAGTGTTACATACAACTTATTTTTTAAGAAAATGATTTATTACTCCCCCTACTGTGTGTGTGTGTGTGTGTGTGTGTGTGTGTGTGTGTGTGTGTGTGTTGGCAAGTCATGGCACAATTATGGAGGTGTAAGGATAATCTTTTAATAACAGTTAGTAACAGGGTCTGTCTTTCAACTATGAGTTCTGGGGATTGAACTCGGGTTATCAAGTTTGGCAGCAAGCACCTTACCCGCTGAGCCATCTTGCCAGCCCTTCTACAACTTCAGTTTTAAAAACAGTAGTATATCTGTTGTATTCTCTCAAACCTCCCAATTATATTTAAAGCCATGTGACACTATAATGTTAAGAAGTTGCTTTCTACGGTCACCAAGGGATAGTTTCAGTTGTACATCATTTTCAAGGCCAGTTTACTCCTAGAAAGTAGAAAATGGAACAGGAACAGGTAAAATCACAGAGAGTTTCTCTGCTTTTGCTCTTGGTTGTGGAAGTGTAGCCCAGTGGCAGAGTCCTTGCCTGATATGCACGAGTCCTGGTTCTCCTAAGCACTGAAAATACAAGCAGTTGACTCTCCAAGGGTTCCATGTCTTTTTGGAGGAGGGGATGGGGGATGGGCTGGGAGGGAATGGGGGAAGCAGAAGGAGGGATGAGCAGGGATCTGTGGTTGGTATTGTGAAGGCAACATGATGGTGGACTTGACTTTACAGACACCATCTTAGGGAAGGGCCACCATCTTAGACCACCTGGTGACCAGGGGCTGTACTCAGTTCCAGGAAGAACCTCAGGAATGTGCCATGATAACTCAGATACCCTAGAAGCAGCCAATTAAGAAACAGGGCAGTAAAGTTTAACAAGATCCAGATGCTCCTGCAGACATCCTGTTGGCGGTTTATGGCCCTTGCAGATATCCAGATATCCTGTCAGCAGGTTGTGGTTCCACACCAAAAGTCTAACCCAATAGTTTCAAATGTGGTTTCATGCCCAAAGTCTACACTAATAGTTTCAAAAAATCACCTTGCCCCACATCCCTTCTACCCAATCCTAAAATGCCAAAGCATGTAATTCCTGGCTTGTGGTTTTTCCCTCTAAAAACTCTCCTACCCCTGGGCCCGCCTATGCCACCACATTTCCCTCCATCTGCCCGGCGGCGGCCCAGGTTTGAACTTGCATTGGAAACCAGCTTTTTGGTGGTCTCTGGGGTTTCATGACATAGGTACAACAGTATGTGGAATGAATAAAAATTTCTTAATAAAAAAAAGGAAAACATAAACAGTGTTGTTCCACTGTTCTGAAATGTGCTTGCGACAGAGTGTGATGTAATTGCTTTGTACTTTTCCTTAGAGACAAAAATTTAAGAGAGTAAAGTATGGATTGGTTTGTTTAAAGTTAAAACTTAATAATGCATATTTGTCTTTTACTGTTTAACTGTTAATATGCCATGGGCCATCAAGTATGCATTTGAAAGTTGGGAAATATGCATCATATGACCTAGATAGAGAACACTGAGATAAAATATAAGTTCAGTCAGTGGAAATTGGTGACAAGAAGATATCTATGCACACACACACACACACACACACACACACACACGCTTCTATTTATATATGTGTATGTAAATGTGTTTATGTGTGTACATGTAAATATATATATATATGTATGAACTTAAACAGATTTATAAGCTAAGTGCCTATCAATCATAATAACGGCTTCTTTCTCATGCTTGAGGTGATAACCTTGGAATTGTAAAGATGAGACATGAACTGCCAGTTTATTCATTTAAAAAGTGATCGATGTCCTGTGTATTACAAAAATCTGTTTTCAGGCCAAGTTGTCACCCTTTCAAAATTACAGTGACAAACTCCTGTAAGTGACTACCTAGAGAACACCACCCCAACATCTGAGGAAGCAGTCTTCTCTACAAAGGCCCTTTAAGAAGTCAGGGCTGGCCTGGGAAGGCTGCGGGGGGCGGGGGGGGGGGTAGTGGGAGGAGGGATGAGGGGGATCTGTGGTTGGTATTGTGAAGGCAACATGAAGGCCTAGACTTGACTTTACAGACTCCATCTTAGGGAAGGGCCATCATCTTAGACCACCTGGTGACCGGGGACTCCAAGACTAGCAGTCATGCAGTCAGGCCGAGTACAGCACCGTGGGCCAGAGTTATAAATACCTTTCATTGCCTCGTCCTCTTCAAGTGGAGAAATCTAGAATAAACAGTTGTTAGTTCAGCTATAGATTAACTATGGCTTAGGAAAGGAATCACCCATTTGAAAGGACTAAAGAATAACTAACAAAAGGAAATATCAAAACAGGACAGGTCCAAGGGAAACCTACCAAAGAGGTTCCTGAGGCTGAAGAGCTCACTGCTTAAGAGCACTGGCTGCTCTTCCAGGGGACCTGGGTTTGGTCCTAGCACCCACACGGTGGCTCAAAACTATCCCCAACTCCAGTTTTAGGGCATCTTGTGTGTGTGTGTGTGTGTGTGTGTGTGTGTGTGTGTGTATGTGTGTGTGTAGGCAAAACACTCATACTCATTAAATAAATAAATAAGAATTTAAGAAATTCTCATATGCTTTTGGTTGCAAGAACCCTGAACCCTTTGGGATTCTGGGAAGTATTTACCATCAGCTTAGAAACAGGGAATGTGCTCAGATTTGTAACATTTATCATTTTATGGAATGTAAGTATTCCTGTTCTGGTTGATAATAGATTGTGTTAAATAATCATTTCTGAAAATTCTTGACAATTTCACAGTTGACTTTCGAAAGTCACAGGATACTGCTGTTCAGAATGGTCAGAGGGAGGGAACACTTCCAAGGTTCGGTGAGATCAATTTCTCATATAGGGACCAAGGCTGCAATATCATTTAGTTAATTACTTGTCTTGCAGCTCTGGAGGAAATACGCAAGTTCTTTGAGTTTTAGTCTTGTCACCTGGAAAATGGTACTCATGATCTTCCTAACACCATAAAACTGACGTGATGACCAAATGAGCTGGTGCATGTAAGACATTTAGAAGACTTGCAGAGAAGCATTGGTCAGGGAGCAATGGTTACTGCTCATTGGCTGCCCAGCTGCATAAGGATCCATTCATTATCCTGAGAATTACAGCTATTAGTTTAGTATGTTTTTATTTTAGATGTGTCTGTAATTTAATTTCTGTTAAACTTAGTTCATTCTTAAAAACAACCATTGGCTTGAAAGTGAAATACGTATCAAAGTTACTTTTCCAAAGTTTACATAACATGTCTTTAAAAAATATTTTAAATATTTTATTGAAAGTAGATTTCTCATACAATACATCCTGATTACAGTTTTCCCTCTCTCTACTCCTCCCAGATCCTCCTGATCTCCCTTCCCCTTAGAATTCACTTACTTTCTGTTTCTCATTAGAAAAAAAAAAGACTTCTAAAAGATAACAACCAACATAACAAGATAAAATACAATAAGATAAAACAAAAACAATCACATCCAAGTTAGACAAGGCAAACCAACAGAAGGAAAGGAGCCCCAACAGAAATCACAGGAATTAGAGTCCCATTTGCTCAAGTACTCGAGTCCAATAACAACAATGAACTGAAAGCCACATTATATAGGCAGAGGACTTGGTGGCAACCCATGCAGGCCTCTCACTCTACACATTGTCTGGCTGTGTATGTTTCCTTTAGAAACATTTCTTCTCATCTAGGGATGCTGCTATAGGTCTTCTATTGGGGACCTTTGGGGGCAGGAGATAGTTTTGTGGGTTAGAACAATTGCCAGTTTACTTCCTAGGATTTAACAGGAAAGCAGTCAGTCTTCCCCCATAATAGTTTAGTTGCAAGTTTTCAGATCCAATCAACTATTTTTATCTAGTTCTAGATAAATTTTATTGTCCTCCACAGAACATGTTAATAAAAACTACTTTTACCCATGTGAGATATTTAATTTGTGCTGGCAAAACTGCTGTAAAGCCTACATTGTGTATGTGTCCTGTGCCTCTCAAGAGAGTGATTTAGGGATGATATGAAGAATTTAATAAAAATGAACCTGAACATATACTTTCTACAGATTCTTTTTTTCAAATTTATCCTGTAAAGCCCCATGGTTGGGTTTGATGGTGCTTAGAAAAGCATGTGCACAATTAATTGGACAGAAGCATCTTAAGTTAATCCAGCATAGCACAAAGAAAGGGATCTAATTGAGACAAAAGAGAACAAAACATAGTAGTGTTCCACTTTTTAAAATTTTAAGATGCATCATATGTAGCCCAGGCTGGCCTCAAACTCACAATGTGTCTGAGAATGGCTTTGAATTCTTGGTCCTCCTACCTCTATCTCCCACTGCTGGAATTTCAGGTGTGTACAATCATACCCAGACCCATATTATTTGGATGGTCAATGTCAAACTGTACAAATGAATACATTTCTATACTTTCTGTGAATCAAGGGATGGACCCTTGTCCTGTACTAAGAGATGTGTTGGGTTTACTTTGCCATTCAGCTGATGACATTTGACTTTAAGCCAAAATATTACTGGCTATGTCAGCTTTTTTTTGTTGTTGTTGTTCTTGAAGCAACTTGCCTTGATTCTGTGGAAAGGAGTTCAACAGAATAACATGACTTTGGAAAGTAAAATTAATGAATCTCGCTGGATAAACAAATAAAAATCTGATCATTTCAGGAAATCCTAAATTTTAACAACTACACTTTATTATAAGTGAAGCAAATAACAGCATAAAATCTTACACAAGGATGGGGGCTAGACATATCTAAGGAATATGAACTTCTGAATGAGAATTCACCTTTTATCCAGTGTGCTTTAAAATAGAGACAATAATAACATTCCTCATAAGAGCCAGGGGAAAGATGAAGTGAGATGGGCCAGTGATACAACTCAGTGAGTAAATATGCTTGCCATCAATCACGAAGACCTGAGTTTGATCCCAGGGATCAACACGATGGAAAGAGAGAATTAATTCTGACAAATTGCCCTCTGAGCTCTACATCCACTATGACATGTATGTACACAACACACACACACACACACACACACACACACACACACACACACAATTAAATAAATAAATAAATAAATAGTTTTTGAAAGAATGAGATGATATACATACAGCCCTTAGAATAACACTGTATGTGTGGTTTTAAATGTCATCATTACTAGATGTCCTCAAGCGCTTGCTGTTAGGAACAATTTCCAAGACACATCCCAGCTGGTTGTGGAAATTTGGCCAAGTGACTGATTTGAGGAGGTAAACTACATGAAATGCTTTCCTTTCCTTCCCAGTTCCCACTGTAAAGCATTTATTAATTGTATTGAAATGACAGAGCCCAGGGGTGTATTACTACCCATGTCATGGAGCAGGCAAAGAGGAACCCTTGCTTTGTAGCTGCTGACCTTCCCAAACACCATGACCTCCTCTGTGGCTTCCTTTGATGAAACTCTATAGTCTTCTACTGTGTGATTAGAGAGAAACAGCCTCAGAGATGCTGGAACAGCAATGATTAAAAGTAATTTTCTTGATGATTGGTAAAATAAAATCATGTCTGATTTTAATGTAATTGGAAAGTATGAGACGGCGATTTATATGAGTTATTGTGTCGCCCTAATGAGAAAATGTGTATTTACATATTTTTAAAAGATACCATCCTTCTAGTTGATTTCATCTAATCAGAGAGAAGCACCAGCACTCAGTCTTCTCTGTCTCATCTAGTCACAGTTCACACAGAACCTGGTCATGGTGAAAATGCTCAGTACCAGGACATACCTCTCTGGGGACTTAACTACATGGAATCTTGGGGTCTGTTCTCTTTAGGGGAGCCTCATTTCTCTGCACAGGCCACAGGTTATTTTAGTTTCATTTCTGTCACAGAGAAAAAAAAACATTCTGGCCGATGCAACTCCAGGGAGGAACGGTTTTATTTTTTCAACTTAAGCTTCCAGGTCACCATCCGTCACTGAGGAAGGGCAGGGCGGGAACCATGGAGAAATGCTGCTTGTTGTCCCATGCTTATCCAGTTTCCTTACACACCTCACAACCATCTGCCTAGGTGGTGCTGCCTCCAGAGTAGGTTGGGCTCTCCTACAGTCCCCCGCAGGCCAGTCTGATAGAGGCAATTCCTCAACTGAGGCTTTCTTTCTCAGGTGACAGGGCTGTGTCAAGTTGATAGTCAAAGCTTCACTGCATATAGGACGAACTCACTAGCTCCACTTGAGCAACCTCATTCCCAGCAGGCAACAACTTCACATTATCCTGTATTTGTCTGTATACTGTGGCTTTTCTCACACACACACACACATGTGTGTGTGTGTGCATGTGTGTGTGTGTACATGTATATATAATGTATATATAAATGAAATATATATACTTGCATATATACACATATATGTATACACATATGTGTATATATGTATATTTGTGTATGTGTATATATATATGTATATGTATATATGAGGGAAATACAATACAAAAGGGTAAGCCTGTAACACATGCCCTGAGTAGATAATGTTTATTGTTAACCCTGCCTGGTAAACAATAATAAACACAGCCAAGTAGGAATGAAGAAACCAAAGATGGTTAGATGGCTCAGTGCACAGAGACTCCAGGCCTGATGATCTGAATTGGATCCCTAGGATCCCTCACGGTAGGAGCCAAAAACTGACTTTGGCTAGTTGTCCTCTCACCTCCTCACATGCACCATGACACACATGGGCACAACACGCATACACACACACACACACACACACACACACACACACACACACAAACAGATTTTTTTAAAAAAATGGAGAAGCATCATTTTTAAGATCATTCTTGAGGGCATCCTCAGTTCTGTGGTATGGAGGTTACCCTGCAGACCCTGTAAAAGGTTGTCACTGAAGTTGAACAGGAGTTACAAAAAGTTATAAAAAAGACTTTTATCCCATTTTCCAACCCAAACTTCCAACCCTTCAACTCAGAAAAAAAATCAGTTCTCCATTCCATAGTTAGACTCCAGCAGGCTGTTAGATTAAATCACACATTTGAGCAGATTGGTGTCATCACACGTCTTGGGAACCTGGTGGCGGCAGGACTCCAGTACTGCTCAACAATATTGTGATGCCCATTGATCAGCTCCTTGCCCTGTACATCACAGCTACAATTTTAATTTTCTATTACTCCACTCTCAAAACCTACCCTGCTACCAGCAACTCTCTCTGCAGACTTCTTCATACAGAAAATTGAGGTTTTAGCCAATATTGCAAGCATTTGCCTTTCTACTGACTCACTCCTTACCCCTAAGTACACTCTAGAATCTCCCATTAAATAGATAGATACAGCCTTCTGGCATAGTGTCCCTCATTTGCCATTGCCTTATCTTTCTCCTTCCTTTTATAGCCAAGCTGTTTAGAAACAGGGTGTAAATTCACTAACATATTTAGCTTCCCATTTTAAATTTCAATCTCCGGCATACTGACTTCTATCCCTGTCAACATTACTGGAAATGTTCTGGCTTAGTTTTTCAATTACCTTCTAAATGCAAAAGCCACAAAAATCTCTCCAACCCTCATTTTACTTGAAGTCTTTACAACAGTTGTATTTATTCTTAGAAATATAAGGTATGTATGTGTTCACTACAAAGATTATACTTTTCATTGCAGAAGCTTTTGATAACAAAAAGGAAAGAAAAATAAAATGCACAATACACCACACACACACACACACACACACACACACACACACACACACACACACATTTCCTCACCACTCGTGATAAATCAGTATTTAACATGTTCAGATGATCATGATAGCTTCCTACATTAGTCCTAGTGCTTGGGACAAAAACACAAAGGTTACCCCATGTTTAAGGCCATCTTAGGCTACACAATGAGTTCCAAGCCAACCTGGGTTAACAGTGAAATCATATCTCACAAACAAAGAACAACAGAGATCTCCATGTTTTCTTTCCATCATTTCCCCCTCTGTACATACTAGCATTTTAAACATGTGAATGCTATGCTTTTTTTAATCTGACATAAGGTATCATTTCCATGTGTTGTTAAGTAATATTCAAAATCAAGACTTCAATGCTATGTGATATTCCTATTATATGAGAAACTATGCTATTCTTTCTAAGTTGTTGGACATTTAAGTTTTAAATCATTTTACCTTGATAGGTGCAAAATAGCTTACTTTTTCAATGAATGAATCTTTCCCTCCTCCTCTTTACTTTAGTGCTTGTGAATACAGGTCTATTGTCTTCCAAAAGGAATATTCTATGTACTAGGAATTTAGAAATTTCTAAGATGTAAATAATCCTGCCACTGTTGATTTAAAAATATATTACTAAGTATAGAGAGGGAGGCACATCTAAACTTTACCAGTCATGAGTGAGAGTGATACAGCATTACTGCAGTAGGGTTTCTACCCCTAAGTCAAGAACTAGAGCCTGCTCTGCTTATTATCTCAAAAATAAGACCCAAAAAAACATAAAGAAAGAAAACCAAAGAGAAACAAGAGATTTGAAAGTTTACCTTTCCTATTCCAAAGTGTAGGACCTGGAGAAAAATGAGCAACTCTCTAGAAAAATTTGATACTGTGGTAGAGCTATTGTGAGGGCTTTGGGCATTTCACAGGTATTCAATTAGCCATGTTTGGTAATGTAACATGAACAATTCCCAATGGTCCCTAGATGATGAAAACAGAAAGACAGTGTCATCAAAATATCCCTTGAGGGCTGCAGGGAAAACAGCAGTGATCTATACCAATGTTTATCAACTAGCATGGCCCGAGAGCATCTCAAGGCACACCGGCAGAAATGGATGATGAGCCCTCCAGCCAGGTAACTTTTCCTTTCAGCATGGTGGCACAGAGAACTTAGATATATCACCAGGAAGTTATAGGAGGGGCACTAGAGGGAGATGGGATTAAATTAAATCATCTTTGCAGTGCCTGGAAGAATAAAAGCCTCAAAAGGAAATAAAGTTCAATTTCAGAAAAATAGGCAGGTTGAATTGCTTGTGCACCTGTGTCTATGAAATGAGATTTCTACTTACCAGTTTCTGAGATAAAGGACTTTTTCTTCTGCATCTCTAATTAATTTCAAAGAATGAATTCCTTGTGCAACAACTGTGGGGTCAAAGAAAATGAACAATTTCAAGGCTATAGAAATGTAGGGGAAATTTCCTCATAGAGAAAATCTCATACCAGAATACCAGGTCAACAACACTGATGAGAAAAGTCAGTCTTATGAATTTATACTCCACCTGCCCTTCCCATCCAGATGTAGCTATGAGTCATTGAGGCTAAGACAGACACTGGGAACAGCCAGTCCTCTTTGGGAAGGCTTATCTTTAAAATTCTTCATTTATGTGCATGCAGTCT
This sequence comes from Peromyscus eremicus, assembly GCF_949786415.1. Taxonomy (NCBI): domain Eukaryota; kingdom Metazoa; phylum Chordata; class Mammalia; order Rodentia; family Cricetidae; genus Peromyscus; species Peromyscus eremicus. Next base: position 94,919,833 of record NC_081420.1, on the reverse strand, counting down.
GACCAAGATTGCTTTCTTCGGTGAACAGTAAAAGTTATCTTTCCCTGAACAGTCTTTCTTTCTTTTAGATATCTTTTCTGATGACAGCTGTTTCTATTTACCTTGTCATTGATGAATTCTTACAGTTCATAAAGCTTGGAGCTGTGCTGCCTTCTCAAGAATGGGAGGTGACTAGAACACTTTGGAGATGGAAGAGACCAATGAAGAGGCCATCACTCTTCACAAGTCTGGCTTCTTCCAGGCACTGGAGTATCCACAGAGGATTAACATTGGCACACTTAGGTCTGCAAAGGAGATCTGAGCAGAGGCTGATGTATTTTGGATGTTTCCAAAGGCAGATTTCTTTCTAAAAAACAAAACAAAACACAGTAATTTATTGTATTGAGAGAGGGGCATTGCTGCAGTGTGACTGTGGAGGTCAGAGGACAACTTGCAAGAGTCAGTTCTCTCCTTCCACTATGTGGGTCCCAGGGATTGAACTCAGATCCTCAGGCTTGGCAGCAAGTGCTTTTACCCACTTAATCATCACATCAGCCCCAAATTTCTTTCCAAGGAAAACACCCAAGTTCTTGGCCAACAAGAGGGAAAGAAATTTTCTTTATATCCTTGATTGCTTTAAAAACCACTGACATTTTTGTTAACACGCACTAGAAACTATTATTTATTATCATGCATTGATTGCAAGTTTTGCTCTGGTTTGATGTAGTGTTTAAACACATACAGGAAATGTGTTGGCTAGTATTTATGCTTCTGTGGCAAAACACCAGGAATGAGCAACTTAAGTGAGAAAAGGTTTATTTTGGCTCACAGTTTCAGAGGTCTGAGTTCAACATTGGCTATCTCCACTGCTTTTAGGTTTGGGAAAAGGCAGAAGTAGTATAGTGATGGAAGACCATAGCAGCCAGCAAGTGGGGAGCAGTGGGGGAGGACAAGAAACACCTTCCAAAGGCATGACTCTACTAGCTTACATCTTTCAATTAGGTCACATTTCCTAATAGTTTATTCAGCTCTGGATTAATCAATGCATTTGACTTTTATGGGATTTATTTATTCAACAGCACTGGGAATCAAACCCATGACTTTGTGCTTGATAGACAGGTGCTGTACCACTGAGCTATATTCCCAGTGGCCTCCCACTTCTTGTTTGTTGAAGGTTATAACCATGCCTTTACTTTAGTGAATTTTCCAATGGATTTTGAGGCAACTATCCTTTTAGTTTATATTAAGCTTTTAAAAAGGAATTTTTCCAGAACCAATAAAAAAATTAATCACAAAATCAATAGAAACACACACACACACACACACACACACACACACACACACACACACACATGCACAAAACAAAACAAGAAAATATTCTTCAAGTCTCTGGGTCCATGCTGAGGCTCTCTTTCATAGCGTGGACAGTGTTTTCTTGAACCTAGGATTAGTAGCCTAAATATAAAGCTTCATGTTTTCTAACGTCTCTGAACATGTATCCATCCTAGAGTATATAGAGTTTTCTAAATCGTCTCATATACTTGGGTAATTTTGATGCCCTCATTTTATTTAAAGAAATCCTCCCAAGCCTTTCATCCAGGACTTTAGACAGTTTGTCACCAAACTTACCATTGTCTCCTGCCTCAACCTTCTTCAGGTTGTGTTAAATTAGGTTTTGTTTTATTTTATAAGTGTGTGTTTGTTTGTGTGTGTGTGTGTGTGTGTGTGTGTGTGTGTGTATGACTTATGTGCCATGGCCTACATGTGGAGTTCAGTGGGCAACTTGTGGGTTTTGATTCTCTCCTTCTATCATATGCGTTCCAATATCAAACTCTAGTCATTAGGCGGCTTGGTAGCAAGCATCTTTACCCACTGAACCATCATATCTGCCCATCTTGCAATGGCTTTAAGGAATTATCTTTATGTATTTAACTCCACTGAGTCTCGAGAAGAGTGAGGTAGAGATGACAATTCTGAGCTAGAGTAGACGTGCATGAGAAGTTGCAATTAGGAACTTTTGTGATATTTCTAGGACCAGGGTCATTGCACCACACTGGGAATGCGGGCTGTATCTTTCATATGGCCAATAAACCAGAGGAGGTTAGGTCAAGGGTAAATGAAACGGGAACAAAGTTGTAGATGAAATTCTAAATCGTCTTAGTAAATAAAAAACACAGAGCCAAATACAGAGGAAATAACCAAAGAGATCAGAGCAATAGCTACAACTAGCTTTAGCTTACCACCAGCAGTAGCTTCCCCAGAGAGAGAGACCTTTTCCTGCCTAACCTGTGCTTTTATTGTTTTCCTGTTATGCCTTCTCATTGGCTCTAAGCCCAGCCACATGACTTCCTCATCATTACCTGTCTATACAGACCTCCACGTCTCTATGTTTGGTACTGGGATTAAAGGCTCCTGTTACCACATTTGGCTGTGTCCTTGACCACACAGAGACTCTGCCTGCCATGAGATAAGATTAAGGGTGTGTGCTACCACCGCCTGACTCTGCTTATGGCTGCTTTGACCTCTGATCTCCAGGCAACTTTATTTATTAACATACAAATAAAATCACATTTCAGCACAAGGAAGTATCACCATAGTTCCTTTTTCTATTCTAATAAAAAGAAAAAAAGAAAAAAGTTGTAACTCATATAAGAAAAACTAAATACAATAAGTACAATAACTATATATAATATATATAAGCAATAAATACCTAACAATGTCTAGTCCATTTGCATTTGAAAGACTCAGAGAAAATATTCTATTATTTATCCTATTTTGGTAAGTCCAAAATATACCTAACTTGCTTTCTATCCTAACTTATATTACTAACAGAACTATCTTATAATATCTTTCAAATTTATACACTTACAACTCTTTAGTGAGTTTCTTTTCTGAAATTCTTAACAAGAAAAACTATAATTATAACTATCTAATCTTTAACTATAACCATAACTATCTAATCTTCCACTCCCTCAGAGACCCAAGAAGGAAATATTACCTAAAAAAACAGGAAGTGCACATGCAAGTGACTTCCAAAAAAATGTGAGTTGACAGAAACAGCCAGCTGCCTGGACAGTCAACTGAGGTTTCTCCACAATGTTGGGGCATCATCTTCAGCCTATAGGCTTGGCATATCTGACAGACTCATTTGTGAAGTAGGATGTACACAAGGCCTATAGTTTGACCTCACATTCGGTGAGAGTAGTCCATGTACCAGAAACACCTGAATTCCACTAGTGTCCTGTCATGATTCAGGATTATAAATTCTGGAAATTGTTGATGTTTTTGGAATTCAAGTGTTCATTCTTCTTGGCTTGTGGGTGACTTCATCTCGGCATCCCATTCTTCTCCACATCCAATTCTTTTCGCCTTGTGGGTGGCTTCATCTCTTTTATTAAATGCCAGTCTACCATTGAGAGTTTAGACTCCATCATCTTAGTTACTCTTTCAAGAATAACTGTTTCAGCTGCAGTTCCACTGCACATCAGAAGCCATCGGTCCAACGCCTGTTCAGCTGCCTTCGAAGAAAGGGGCACTACCTTTTTTGGATTGCAAAGGCCACTTCAGGGATTGTTCCATGTTGTCCTGGCCTCAGAGGATGCCTATTGCTAAAGCCACAACCACATGAGTCTTGGCAAGAATCGATAGTCCTTTGTTTCGTGTCCTGTCTGTCCATTGTGTCCTGTTTGTCAGCAGTCAATTCAAGGACACTTTGTTGTCCAGTGGCTAACTTTTGCCACAATCAAAGTTAACTCCATATGCAGTTTGTAGTCCAAAGCTGATCTGTAGGTGATGTTTGTCAGCTTAGTGGTATTATTATTGTCCACGTGGAATCATTGTTGTGGGGCCCCATCATCTTTCTGGAGACCAGATTTGATGTTAGGCCTGGTCGTGATTCTCTGCAGAAAACTGATAGACACTTGAACACAAAGACATGTATAGGCAATTAATTGAAGCCTTTTTTTCTAGAATTAGTTAGTACTCTATATGACCATTAATATCTTAACAAAGTTTAAAATATATATATATTTTAAATAGGCCAATTCACTCTTTTTCTTGGGATTTTTTTTTTCTAGATGATTTGTCCTTTTTCTTCAGAAGTCTCATTTGTCCAGTGTTCTTCAGATTCCTTAGCTTTCTCCTGAAAGACAAAAACAAAAACTATTCTCCAAGACTAACTTTGGGGAGGTTCCCTTTTGGCAAATTATATCTGATTAAAGAAAAGGCATGTGTTAATGGTATAAGTTAGTTTAATTTGGATGGTCATGCTAGTTGATGAACTATCACCTCTTCTAATTAAGGGGTCTCTCTTGTTCAAATTGAACTTTTATCAATTTTGATGGTATCCACAGTTTATCTTCTCCTGTAGAAACAAAAGCAAACATTGAGAAAATTCTAATAGAGCATTATGCAGTCTATTTCTGGAGGGTTTTGTTACCCCTTTCTGTTTATTTAGCATGTCCTTTAGAGTTCTGTTTGATCTTTCTATAACTGCTTGGCCTGTAGGATTATGTGGTATACCTGTAATATGCTATATATTGTAATAAGCAAAAAAAAAAAAAAACTATTTCATTTTACCAGAGACATATGCTGGAGCATTGTCAGTTTTAATTTGTGTAAGTATACCCATGATGGCCATAACTTCTAGCAAATGCATGATTACAGAATCAGCTTTTTCAGAACTCAAAGCAGTTGCCCATTGAAATCCTGAATAAGTATCAATGGTATGGTGTATATATTTCAACTTTCCAAATTCTGCAAAGTGAAACACATCCATCTGCCTGATTTCATTCCTCTGAGTACCTTCTGGGTTACATCCTGCTGGTAATGGAGTCTGATTGCAAAAGAAACAAGTAGGACATTTCCTTAAAATCTCCTTGGCTTGTTGCCAGGTTATGGAAAATCTTTTTTTAAACCTTTACTATTGATGTGATGTTTTTTTATGAAATTCTGAGGCCTCCAGCACATGTCCTATTAATAATTTATCAATCTTATCATTACCTTGAGCTAGAGGGCCAGGCAGAACCGTATGGGATCAGTTGTGAGTTATATATAAGGGATGATTCCTATTCCTGGTTATATCTTTTAACTGAATAAATAGTGAAGTTAATTCTGACTCATCAGTAATAAATTCTGCAGTTTCAATATGTAATACTACTCTTTCAGCATACTGAGAGTCAGTAACTATGTTAAGAGGTTCTGAAAAATCCATTAATATCAACAGAATAGCATACAATTCTGATTTTTGAATTGAATTATAAGGACTTTGAATCATTTTACTTAAAATTTCTGATTGTAACCTGCCTTTCCTTGTTTGTTTGCATCTGTATAAAATGTACGAGCTCCAGATATGGGTGTTTCCCCATACAATGTGAGGCAAAATCCAACCAGCTCATTTTATAAGTTCGATTCTATCAATTTTGAGATATTTGCTGTTAATCTCTTCCAAGAAATTACTGCAAGCTCTTTGCCAAGGTTCACTTTCTGCCCATAATCTTTCAATGTCCTCCTTAGTTAAAGGTATGACAATTTCTGCTGGGTCTATTCCTGCTAATTGACGAAGTCTCAATTTTCCTTTCAAATCAAGTCAGACATTTTTCCACATAGTTTTAAATTTTTCCACATAAGTTTATTTGGTAAAAATATCCATTCCAATATAATATCTTCCCTCTCCTTTAAAATTCCTGTAGGAGAATACCTAGAGGGTAAAATAACCAAAATGCAATCCATGTGTCCTTCCTGTACTTTCTTTTCTACCAAGGTCAATTCTTTCTCAGCTTCAAGAGATAATTCTCTTGAACTATTTAAGTCCTTGTCACCTTCTAAGGATTTGAACAAATTACTCAGTTCATCATTTTTTACCCCAGCAATAGTCTGTAGATGAGAAATGTCTCTGAGTAATCTTTGGAAGTCATTAAGAGTCCGTAATAGATCTCCCCTAATTTGCACCTTTTGGGGTCTAATTTTTTGTAGACCTATTTTATATCCTAAATAATTAAAAGAATCTCCTCTTTGTATCTTTTCAGGAGCAATTTGTAATCCCCAACAAGGTAAAATTTTCTTTACTTCTTCAAACATTCTTTCTGCATTTGAGTTAGCTAGTAAAATATCACTAATATGATAAATTATAGATTAGAACATTTTTTACATATCACTTCCAATGGCTGTTGTACAAAATATTGGCACAAGGTTGGGCTATTCAACATTCCCTGTGGGAGAATCCTCTATTGATGTCTCTTAACTGGTTGAGAATTATTATAAGTAGGCACTGTGAAGGCAAATCTTTCTTTGTCTTTTTCTTGCAAGGGTATTGAAAAGAAACAGTCTTTTAAATCAATAACTATAAGAGGCCATCCTTTATAACAGAGTAGGCAAAGAAATCCTAGATTGTAGAGAGCCCATTGGCTGAATTACTTTGTTAATTGCTCTAAAGTCTGTTACCATTCACCATTTCCCAGATTTCTCTTTAATAACAAATACAGGAGAATTCCAGTGGCTGGTTGATTCTTCAATATGCTGAGCATTTAACTGCTCTTGTACCAGTTCTTCTAAAGCCTGGAGTTTCTCTGTTGTTAAAAGCCATTGATGAATCCATACAGGCTTGTCTGTAAACCATTTTAAAGGTAAAGCTGTTGGTGTCTTTGGAAGATCATCAGTTGTTATACCCTGTTCTTGTACAATCTGGATGGCTGGTGACCACAGAGAATAATATCTTCTAATATTTCTCTCAGAAACGTGTGCCAGTTTATGATTTGTTTCTGAGGTTGGAGGAATGTTAATCTGAGTATTCCATTGTTGTGATAGATTGTGACCCCATAAATTCATAACTATGTTAGACACATATGGCTTTAATTTTTCTCTGTCCTTCTGGACCTATACATTTGAGCCATCTTGCACTCTGTTTCACTTGAGATAATGTTCCAATCCCTAACAGCTAACAGCTGAACATTTACCTCCTGAAGAGGCCAAGTTGGATGCCAAAATTCTGGTGCATTTATTGTCACATCTGCACCTGTGTCTACTAAACCAGATAATAAAACATCATTTATTTGTATTTTTAATTTTGGTCTTTGTTCATTTATAGAAGTTTGCCAGAAAATTTGTTTCATGGCTTTCCCTAAATTTTCTGTTTTCTCTATCTCAGTTGTTCTATCACCCTGAGTAGCCTGGTTTATTCCAATAGGCATTTGGTTATTTAATTACTCTGAGTAGGGTTTTTTTCTGTGATGGCAGGAAAGGTCTGAACTAGATTTGCTGTGGGGGCCTGCCTGAGGCCCCTCTGGAAGTTTCCTGAGGACAGAAACTGTCTGGCCCTTGTTGATCTACATTTGTTGGTCCAATGTTTACGTTACCACACTTTCTGCATACTCCAGAAGGGAGAGGAATTCTGTTGCCATTGCTCCTTGAAGAAACGTTGTTTCTAGTAATGCCCTGTTTACAGTCCCTTTTCAAATGACCTTGCTTTCCACATCTAAAACATCTGACATTACTCAAACCTTTTGAAATTCATTTTCCTATCCACATATCATTATGGCCATGAGACTCAACATTAATTGTGCCCCTGATCCAATCCTCCAAGGGTGCAGATCTTGCCTTTAATAACCTGATTATTCTTTTGCATGCTGTATTCATGTTCTCAAAAGCCAAAGATTCAATTATTATCTGTCTAGCTTCTGAATTCAGGACCATTCTATTTACTGTTTAAGACAACCTTTGTAAGAAATCCATGAAGGATTCTTTTGGGCCCTGTATAACTTTTGTGAATGACTCAATTTTCTTTCCTGCTTCCATAATTCTGTCCCATGCATTCATGGCTGCCATGCAGCATAGAATTAAGGTTTGGTTATCATATAAATATTGTCTTTGTATTTGTTTCATCATATTGGCCTTCTCCAAGAAGCTGATCCTGGGAGATTTCCACACCTCTAGCTCTCCGTTGACTTTTCACAGTCTTAGTCTCATCTCTGTACCACATGTGCCACTGCAGCTGTGCTCCAGCTTCCAGGACAGTGGTTACTAATTCTTTCCAGTCTTGAAGGATAATCCTATTACAGGCTGACCATGAGTTTAACATTTGCTTTACAAATGGAGAATGTATGCTGTAGCTGGAGAATTTCTCTCCAGCTCCCGCCACCAAGTCCCGCCAGTCCCAGAGCCCACTTATAAAATAAACACACGAACTCTTACATTATTTAAACTGCTTGGCCATTAGCTCAGGCCTGTCACTGTCTAGCTCTTACTCTTATATTTAGCCCATTTCTATTAATCTTTACTTTGCCACATGGCTCATGGCTTACTGGTACCTTACATCTTCCTTCTCCTGGCGGCGGCTCCAGGCAGTCTCTCTCTTCCCTTCCTGTTCCCTCAATTCTCTTCTCTGTTAGTCCCGCCTATACTTCCTGTCTGGCTATTGGCCAATCAGAGTTTATTTACATATAGCGATATCCACAGCAGTATGCCATAAGAGACTATAGCCTCCTTAAACCTTTTAAAATCTAACATTTCAACTGGAGTCCAATTAGTTTGTACATGCCTTTGATCAGGTAGTTGCTGTGTGGTTACTGGATAAATTAAGTTTGATTGTTTGAAAACAGACTGTCTTTCTGTAACCTTATAATCCAATCCTGAAATAATTTCACCCTTAAATTCTTCTGTCTGAGTCTAAATTTCTCTATAATTCATTTTAACAGATTTTTCTAAAGCTTTTATCTTGGCACTTAAATTGACCATCTTTTAAAATTGTAAAATAAGGATAAGTAAACAAATAATATGCATAATTGATGTTACATATATCCCATCAACATTAATCCTCTCATGTAATTGTTCCATTTTCAGGCTGCCTAATGTTTTATCAAATGAAGACCAATTTTCTTATATTGTAAAGCTATTTCCTATTTTTTAATGTGGGGAAAAACATTTCTCTTTTAAATAGTTTCTCCCTTTAAGATATCTGATATCTTAATTGACTAACCAAGTCATGTAGAACAGTAGAAGTCCGAGGGAATTTCAAAACAGCTACATAGCATACCTAGCATCTGAGGTGGAAATCGAGAGAGAGAGAGAGAGAGAGAGAGAGAGAGAGAGAGAGAGAGAGAGAGATAATGCACCTATTATCTACCAGGAGAAGAGAAAAAAGCTAAAAGCTAAAGTCCAGCCACGTGCTCCAGCTTAAGCCAATTGGGACCTGAGCTGCTTGTAGTACCAGCCCTTTTAAGCCTGAGCTACTTGAATTGGCAATCTGGCTGCAAGTAACTCCAGCTGCTTGTAACCACTTGTAGCTATGGTCAAACACAGCTCTGACTGCATGAAGCCAGACTGGTAGCTCTGGCCAGGCTTGGGGCCTGTGAACTCTGGCTGAGCCAGGACCTGTAACCCCCCTGGCCTGTGGGGCCACCAAAGGTTTTTTAATGAATTCTTGACATGTTGGTCACCAAATGTAGATGAAATTCTAAACAGTCGTAGTAAATAAGAAACAGAGCTAAATATAGAAGAAATAACCAAAGAGATCAGAGCAATAGCCACAACTAGCTTTAGCTTACCACCAGCAATAGCTTCCCCAGAGAGAGAGAGAGAGAGACCTCTTCCTGCCTAACCTGTGCTTTTATTGCTTTCCTGTTATGCCTTCTCATTGGCTCTAAGCCCAGCCACATGACTTCCTCGTCATTACCTGTCTATACAAACCTCAAGGTCTCTAGGGTTGGTACTGGGATTAAAGGCTCCTGTTACCACATTTGGCTGTGTCCTTGACCACACAGAGACTCTACCTGCTTTGTGATCAGATTAAGAGCTTTTGCTACCACCACCTGACTCTGTTTATGCCTGCTTTGACCTCTGATCTCCAGGCAACTTTATTTATTAACATATTAATAAAATCACATTTCAGCACAAATGAAATATCACCATACAAAGTTTTCCTGTTTTAAGTTAATTCCTTCTTGATTCCATATGGACTTAGTTGTTACAAACCTTTGATAGTCCCCAGAGTTCTCTTAAAGTGTGTCTTGATTGTTTTTACTTGTTTTCTCATGTTTCTCTTGGTGTGACTGTGGGATTGAGTCAGGGCTTGTAGTGGATTGCTTCACAAAATCACTTTTTTAATATTAACATTATTTATTGATTCTTTGGAAATGTCACATCATGTACCCCAATCTCCCTCTTTCCCAGTCCTTCCATATCTGCCCTCCACCCTTATAGCCTCCCCCCCAGAAAAGAAAATTAAAAAATAAAAACAATTTTAAGAGAGATGGAGAAATCACTTCCCTCCTCCATCTTTTGTAGCTGGAGAGCTTCTAAGAAATAGATTCATAATTAGTCATCTATGGTAATCATATTTGTAGCCATGTTAGTTAAGTCTTCTAGGTATACATAGATATATTTCAGATAGATAGGTAATCTTTAAATACTTCAAAGACCTAAAGAATATGGCATTTAAAATATTTTAAAAATTTAGACTTTCTGGACAGTGAGACATGTCTGCTCCTGGTAGCACCGATTTACTTCAGAGAGGAGGATGGGCATCGAAGACACTTCACATGGAATTTATCTTCACCTTGGCAAAAATAGCCATTTGGGCAAGAAACTGTTTTTGCTTGGACTGCTTGATCAACTGGACATGCAGGACCCATAGGAAGGTGACCACTGACCTTTGCTTGACAAAATGGTCCTTCAGGTTCCTGCTTTGCAGAGGAAACTGCCAGACATTCTACAGGACACAGAGAAAAGTGGCTGAGAGACTGTAGACCTGAGGGCTGAAGACAGATGCCCCAACTTTACAAGAGAACTTTGGATGACTGTCCAGGTTGTCAGCTGTCTCTGTCTACCCTGCAAGACTCCCAAAAGTTGCTTGCATCCTTCTCCCATTTCTCAGGTAGTATTATATCCTTCTGAGATCTTTGATGTGGTTGAAGACTAGATACTTACAATTTTCCTTAGTTATGATAACAGATAAGTTAGATATAAAACCTTAAACTTACAAATATAAAATAGATAAGATATCTTCTTTAATATTGTAATTGTAATTCTTGCTCAATAATTGTTTTGTTATATGTAATTTTACTATGTTAAAGTTAAAATCTTCCTTTTTGAAAAAAAAAGAAAAGGGGAAGTGCTGTGGATATCCTTCTATATAGATAAACACTGATTGGCTAATAGCCAGACAGGAAGTATAGGTGGGACTAACAGAGAGGAGAATTGAGGAAACAGGAAGGGAAGGGATGAATTGTCTGGAGCCACCACCAGGACAAGGGAGATGTAAGGTACCGATAAGCCATTAGCCACGTGGCAAAGTACAGGTTAATAAAAATGGGCTAAATATAAGAGTAAGAGCTAGACAATGATAGGCCTGAGCTAATGGCCAAGCAGTTTAAATAATGTAAGAATCTGTGTGTTTATTTTATAAGTGGGCTCCAGGACTGGCTGGACTTGGCTGGAGCTGAAGAGGAAATTCTCCAGCTACAATCTTTTCTGCCTTTCCATCATATATGCATTTGTTGTAGTAGCCTTGGGAGCTGCAGTGTATCACACAGTATATACCCTTTGCCCAAACAGCTTTATTTGCAAATGTTCATTGCAATGAGTTCTTGGCTGATTCAAGGCCTCTGGCTTCTAGTACACCATCAATGCTGGGCCCTCGCTAAAACTTCTCTTGTATATTCTAAGTCATGGAGATCCTGCTGGTATGGTTCTGCATAACTGATCACTTCACACACTCCAGCTTTTTTTTTTTTAACTGGGTTTTCAAGACAGGGCTTTCCTATGTGGCCCTAGCTCTCTTGGAACTAGCTCTGTAGAACAAGCTGGTCTCAAACTCACAGAGATCTGCCTGCCTCTGCCTACTGGGGGTTATAGCATGTGTGTACCACCACTGTCTTTCACTGAACATACTTTTATCTTGCCCATAAATATTTTACTATACATTTCTGAGCACAACAGAAAATAGTTGTATTCACAAAGATGGGTTTAAGGTTATGTAATTTAAACCAACCAGATAAATAATGGCTCCCAAAGGAAAGGATAGGGTGGGTGTTATCTATTAAAAAGGATCTCCAGTAATGCAATATGGGTCCTGAAGTGTAGATTGGCTGATAGCGTGGTTAAAAAGTAGCCATACTTTAAGGTTTGCCTTAGTGTATTTTTATTACATTTTAACTCATTTATTTGGTTATGTGGGAGGAGAACCCATGTATAGGTGAAAGAACAACGGGTAGGCATTGGCTCAATCCCCTTCAATTATGTGAGTCCCAGGGACTGAACTAAGATTGTTAGACCTGGTGGCAGATAGCCCCTCCCTGCTGAGCCATCTCAACAGCCCTAAGGTAACTTGTTAAGGCTTTATTAAAACATTGATAATGGATCAAAAGGACAGTTGCCCTTATTTAACCGTTTGAATGAACACATATGTGTGTATGCTTATATGTATATATAGTAATAGGAAATTTTTTTGAAGTATATATTCAAATATATATTGAATATATATCCTTGAAAAAATTTTGAAATATATATAATATATATATATATATATATATATATATATATATATATACACACACACACATACATATATGAAAAACTTCATGTGAATGGTGGCAGGGTGTTATATGATTAATAGTTTTCTGATTGATTCTTAGGCTAATTCTAAACATTTCCTATTACAAAAATTTGTTCTGTGACAAACACTAAAGGATCAAGAATTTCCGGTAAAACTTACTATTAGGGTCTTTGCTGTCTCCTCCAAGACTGGATTCTAGACCTTTTTTCTGATAAGATCAAAGTCTGAGGACTATCAAGAAAGGAACCAGTTTTACATAGAATTTATAAAATACATTTCACTCCACTAATTAGGAGCTATGAAGAGAGAAGAAACAAAAGAAACATTGGGAAGAGTCTCAACTAGAAAATATCATTCCAATATATCGTCTACATGTTGGGGGCTAGAGAAATATATCATATGAGACAGAACTTATGCATTTGAATTACTTTGTTTTAGGCATTTGAATTACTTTGTTTATCTTATACATAACTGAGGACCATCGCTGGCAGAACTTTAAGATAAATTAGCTTAGACAGAAGAGAGCATAGAAAAATATTGAATAAATTACACAGCCTTTACTGGCTTAAACTCTTGCTCACAAAACTGGCTTGTTAACTTAATCTTTTAAAGATTCACAAAAGGCTGAAAGTAAGTGTTTTGTTCAGTGGTGCTCGTGACTTTCACTAATTAAATCTGCCTTTTTAGCTGAGCATGAAAGCAAGATGGAGAAAGTTGATTGTCAAGGGGATGCAGAGATAGTACATCATTTACTTTCAGTCTTGGTGTGAATCTTATCCAAATAATTAAAAACAGTTCAAACAGAGGTCCGAAAGAAAGAGGAATCCCTGCTGGAGACTGTGGGAGAAAGAGGGTAGTGAGCGTGATGGCAAGTTGAAAAGCCAATTTGAATATAGATAAAAATTCATGGCTGATTTAGCACCTGCACTTATTTTAATTGAAGTTGTGAGGAGGTATGAAAAAGAATGATTTAATTTTTGCTTGTGTTTATAGAGCTCTATTTTAGATAAAAAGATAAAGGTAAAGACTGATTTATTTAATGACCTCAACATCACAACTATGTTTTTAAATTCAGTAACTGATGCAAGCCAGGTTTTGTTCTAAGGTTTAAATTTCTGAAATATTTTCTAACCATATGGAAGTAATTTCCTACTCAATTATGTATAGCTAGACATATTTTCTCAAATTTATTACTTCTATGTCTTCTCAACGTCAATGACATTATATTGGAGGTTTTGATGGAGAAGTCCAGATATGCAACACACTATATAATACAGCATCTTGTAAGCTAGACTAAGATGTCAATTTCAAAAAGAAATGATCCACAGTTGATTTGGGAGTAGCAAATGGTAAGAAATTTTAGTGATAAAGGATAAAGTTTTGTGATGAGAATGTCTTCTGAGAAACAGGTGCTATCTGTCTTCCTCACCAATGCCCAGGGAAAGAAGGGTCTGTGCTAGTGGGTGTATGAGTGCATGGGCAGGTGTTTACCTCTTTTCCTCAATGGTAGAAAGGGAGGCTTCAATGAAGCCACATGGAAAGTTTGCTTTAGACATTCCTGGAAGTGGAAAATAGAGTGGGTCTGACCCTTGCCTCTATAAACTAAAACCCAACCGAACTTCAAAACAATTCTACGAGATGGCTCAGTGGGTAAAGGTGCTTACCATAAAACTCAGTGACCTGAGTTCAGTCCCTGGGATTCACTCCCATGGTGGAAGGAGAGAACTAACTCCCACCAGTAGACTTCTGATCTCCATGTGTTGCACACAACACACACACACACACACACATACACACACACACACACACACACACACACATCAAATAAAAACATAACTTTAAGAAAATAAATTAGTAATGAAAAGATAACTATTGTATAAGCTTAAAGGGATAATATAATAAAGATAAAAGCTACAATAAAAAGCAACAGCCAGGGAACTACAGCACTTTCTCTGAATAGGGGACCAAGTGTGTGCACATTTTTTTTTTTTTTTAATCAGATGTGGAATTAGATGTAGCAAGTGTCGGCCTGGGTCTACTTTGATGTCTGAGCAAGTAAATTTTCTAGGAGGAAGATGGAATTTGACTGAGCATCTGTGTGGCATAACCTTTTTCTAAACTTGAGGATTGAGAGAGATGTGGTAAGGGATGTCACAGAAAACATCAAGGGGTTACAGAAGAATGCAGCTAGCCTATTGACAGACAGGTGGGGTTCTGAGGAGTCAAGGAAGCACCCATGAGAGAGGAAATCTGCTCTCAGCATCTTCAGGGCCTGAAGAGGGTAAAACCAACGGCAACAGTGTCCTCTAAGTCAGAGCTCTGTTACCACCAAATCCTCTGTTCCCTCTCCATCATCACCATACTCAGTGGCAGTTGGTGGAAAAGTGGGGGACCCAGAGAGAAACTGCTGCTGATCCTGCCCTCAGTAAGTTCTTTCTGTCAGCACACCTGGAGGAAGAAGGCAACAAAAATGGAGGCATTCCTCAGCAGTCTTGGCGGTTTATTGAACTGCTGAATACATACTATCCATTCCACCTTAAGAATGGCATAGAGATGTATAAGATTGAGAACAAGAGTCTGGATCAAAGCTTACAGGGTTTGTTTATCTGTTTATTTATGCCTTAGTTGTGTTGCTGTGATAAGACACTGTGAAAAAGGAAGAGTTTATTTGGGGCTCACAGTTTCAAAGAGTTAGTTTATGACCATCATGGCAGGGGACTAACCAGCTGGCAGGAACAGCACTGGAGCAGTTGCTGAGAGCTCACATCTTCTCCACAAGCAAGAGGTAGAGAGACTTTTGTGATCTTTGGAAATCTCAAATCCCATCCCCATCAAGGCCATACCTCCTAATCTTTCCAAACAAGTCCATCAGCAGGGTACCCAGTATTTAAACACATGATGATAGGAGGACTATTTTCATTCAAACCATTGTAACTTGTTAGTGGGGTTCTAGTGATAGAACCCCAATCCTTAGCACATGCTAATCAATCATTCCACCACTGAGTTGCATTCTTTAGCCTTCCATTGGCCTTAAGTTCCCAAAGTTTATCTAACATTATCCTATGTTTTGTAAATTTTGTAAGAAATTTTTAATCACAATTACTTTGGACTGGTTTCTTACATTTTTTTCATAATTTTTATTTTAATTTTTGAAAATTTCAAACATGTTTACAATTTATCTTGGTTATATCCATCTCCCAGTTCCTCCTTCAAGCTTTGACCCACACCACCCTACAACATATCATATATTTTATAACCCACTAAATTCAATTGGTGCTGCCCATATGCACAAATGGATGGTCATTCACTGAGACCGGGAAACCTACCAATGATTGCCTCATCAAAGGAAAAGTGATTCTATCTCCCCTATCACATACTTGTTGCCATTGGCTCTTCAGCAAGGGGTGGGACATTGCAAGGCCCTTCCTGCTCCATGATTTAATTTGTAACTCTCTTTCTCTTGTGAGATCTGTTCAATTGATCTTACCTTCTTTTAGGAGACATTGTGCATTTTCAGACTTTTTGATCTTTGAGATGAATAGCAATATTATTTAAACATCAATCATATCAAAATTCAAAAGAGAACTATAAAGATAAGATTGACTCAACACCATTATGTATAAACTCAATTTTTATTTTTTAAATCATGTCCCCAGGAATACTTATAGACTAAGATAAATTTTTACTTTAAAGCCGTATTTCCAGACAGTCAGAGAGATGGGTGAAAGACATTTCTCAGAACTTTGTGTAAAACATTTTGGAAAGTCACAATGTTGTGAATTTTCAGAGTTTTGTGATCAACACATCCAAATGATGTTTTGTTTGTAGACTTTACACAAAGGCAGAAGTTGTGAATATAAACTGGGTTCTAAGATGGGATACAAATAATGAGAACATACCTAAGTCATGAAGAGTCTGATGTCTGAAAGATGCTTGCCTGGCTTGTGTGTAAATAAATTAGTGTGTGCTGATGGACCAATATTTTGAAAGGAAGATGAGAGGGAACATTCAACATTATTTTGAGGTGCTTGAGACTAATTACAGCTATGGAATTCTCAGAGAAGTATGTTTCCCCTTTAGAAGTCATGCTGGCAAAAGGCAGTCATAAATAATACAAATGCCATGAGAATCATGATAGTAGAGGCAGAATTGGCTTTATTTTTGCATTAACACCTGGAAAAAAATGAAAACAAGAAACTAACAACTAGACAACAAAAACATCTTATAAATGCTTATTACAAAAAATGAGAAAAGCTGTAAAAATTGAGATGATATGTCCACTTCAAATCACAGAATACAAACCCAACCCTGTTGTTACAGATCTTTTATCAAATGGGACAAATATTGAACAGCTGGGGATTGCTGTGTGCTGCTGCTAAGAATGAAACCCTATGATTTTTTTCAGCCTTCTCCCTCCTCCACCTTTCAGACAAAACCATCTGTCACTTTATTCAACAAAATGAAATAGTATCGGCAATGGTGGGCTCTGATTGAACGATAAACAACCATGCAGAATGTAAAGAAATAGGGTTACAACCATGATTTAAACACCATTATTATATGGCTCATCATGACATCAGCAAGGGCAGAATGGTTGAGGGCATTAAAATGAAATCCAATTCTGAGTGGAACAAGAGGGCTGGAATGGGTGGAGGAGGGGCTGACAAAGTCCCAATGGCAGAGGAACTATTGGCACTTGATGGCTGCTGGGAGGGGGGCAGTCAGTTTTCTTCAGGGATGTGGTAACTGAGAAGACACCTATACTCCAGTAAATGGCCCTACATCCACACATGTACATGGACTCAGTGTGTTTAAGAGGGGTACATGAAATTGGGAGGGAAGAGTACTGGTGGAGGGGGGCATGAGAAGAGTTGGAGATAGGAAGTGGGACTAGATTTGCTAAAATACATTATATGCCTGCATGAAATTCTCAAATAATAAATTTTTAAAAATTCATAAATTAAATACAAAATAAATAAAAGCTAGAAATAATTCATAAGACAAAGCTTTTCAGAACTCTAGAGATTTAGCAAAGGGGGCAGTCTAGGGAACAGAGCTGTTACAGCATAGTCAGACCACACTTGAACCTTTCCCATGCCATCCCTCTCCTCCCAGATTCCATGATAACCTTGAAAGAGAGGTCTGGCAACCACAGTGAACCAGTGCTGGAGACCACATTGAATAGAACATGATTAGAATTGCCCCAACCATCATCACCAGAAAGCTGCTCTTGTGTGGCCAGCCTGCTATTCTGTAGAAACCCCTCTGACCAGGAGGTGATCTAGAATGCCCCAGAATTGTCTGGATTGTGTGAATGCTTGAGAAACACTTAAAATGCACTGCATTGTGACGTCTGGGTGACCTTGAGGCTCTATACACGCTGGAAATGAGGGTTAAAGCAGAGTTACCAACTGTCCAATTGTTGGATGGATTCTTTATTGTACAGTCACTTTTGTGTATCCATGGGCTCTGTTTATGCAGATCCAACTTTGTCAAAAAGTTAAAAACTGAAAAAACTGTGTTTATGATAAACATATACAGACATTTTCTTAGCATTTTCATTATGCAATTTCAAATTGCTATTTAGAAAGCATTTGACTTCTATTGGGTATTACAGTTAATCTAAGGATGTGTGCAGGCTGTGCACACACACTATGGCATTTTATGTGAGAGACTTGAAAATCCAAAGGTTTGGAGGATCCTGGAAAATATCCCCATAGACTCCAAAGGAAGAAGACTGTGTACACAAAACCCTGCAACAAAAGCTAGGAGGCTCACTGCTGCTGAATACTGAGGGACACTGCAATCTGTGCTGACCACCAAGTTACAGGAGCACAGACTCCAGAACCTACAGAATACAGAAAAATGATCAAGACAGTCATGCAACAAACAGCGAATCAACAGTGTCAACACATTATCTCCACAGAAAAAACAGAATTTTAGCATGGCCAAAGCATATTATCCAAAATGTCCCGTTTCCTAAATAACTATGGAACATGCGAAGATGTGAGAAAATGCCCACAACATATAAGAATAAATAAAGCTTTTCCATTTCTGAAATCAAGCTACTTATGAAGAGAGACTATGCTCTCTACAGGGTAGAACTGAATGAGCCACTAGAGAGAGTTACTGGCCAGTGAGAAGGGAAAGACGGGAGAAGAAAGAATGGTGGTGGGTTTTAGGACTAGACCTTCATGTTGAGAGTCTTTTTTATAGGTGTTCTTTATTGCTCTTTATTTTTATTCCTATTTTTTGTAATTGTTTGGTTGACTTCTAGCATGTATTCAGAAAAGGGAAGAAGTGTTAAGTGTGCAATCAGATTATTGTCATTATGCAAACACCTTCATGCAATGATTTGACCCCAATTTTATCCAACAGAAATAAATTCTTCCTTTTCTTTAGCTTGAAACCATCAGACCAGAGTATGTCTTCTGTGGTCTTATCAAGAGATTGCTATCCTGAGAGGTTTGCCTATATCATACACCCCTTTCTAGCTCATTTATTCTCATGGCTGAATAGCATATTCTATAATATACTATCCTGGATAACATGTATTATAAACAATATAATTCGTCTTTTCTAATCTTGACATGTATTTTGTTTTGTATATTTTAGTTCTTAGTGCACTCTATAGACCACTGTTCATAGACTTATTTATTGAAACAAATGAGTGGACAAACAAGACTCCCTGCTAACTAAGCTTTTGGTAAAAACAAAAATAGCTAGGGCCTGGAGAGATGGCTTGGCATTAGGAACACTGGCTTCTCTTCCAGAGGATACGGTTTCAGCTCCCATTGCTCACATGGCATTGCCCACGTGGCAGCTCAAAATCATCTGCAACTCTAGGCACCTTTTTCTGGCCTTCTCAGGTGCTGCATGCATGGGGTATGCGAACATACATGTAGTCGTAACACTTTTGCACTTAAAATAAAAATAAATGAATATTTTTAAAAAGAGCACTGGCTGCTCTCTCAGAGGATCTAAATTCTATTCCTAGTGTCCGCCATTTATAATTCTAGTTCCAGGAGGATCCAATGCTCTCTTCTGGCCTCTGCAGACACAAGATATACAAATGTTCCACAGATATACAATGCATACAAGTCACCCATACATATAAACCATGGTTGTATAGAAATGTTATCAGAAGCAACCTACAAGGTATTTTTTTGTTTGTTTGTTTGTTTTTTGGTTCAGTGGTGTTTCTTGCACCATGGGCTATAATTTGACTTTGCATGATTTTTGCATGTCTTGAACTACACAAACACAAACAGTAATGAGTAGCCAACTGTATTTAAGGCATCTAAATGTATCCAAAAAAAAAAAATCCCTGGATGCCTTAGTCAACTGTCTCTCCAGGCATTCTGAGCCAGAGCCAATTTGCTGTCCTTTCCACATGGGTGAGCCAACCTATTCTGTAAAGGCTTTTTTTTTTTTTTTAATCAGTCAAGTAAAACTTATTCCCTAAAATTTACTTTCTAATGAGTTGTTAAGGTTTCATGGGTTTCTTTTAACAGGCACTTTGCAAAAATATTCAAGAAAGGGGAATGCATGTTCTTCATTGTAACACTATGTTAATAATACTACTGAAAGGATGATAAAGCTGGTCCTTGGGTAATGGACAGTAAGTATTGCAGCAAGAGTTGTCCACCTAAGCCTCAGCTGTTGCTGGGATAGTGGTACATGAGGTCACCTACAGGCAGCTCCTCCTGAAAGTCCACAGTGGCCACTGAAACTCACAGTGTTTGCTGAAGGTAAGGAGGTAGAAGGGCTCACCGCACACTGAGCAGTGGCTCACAGCAACAGCATAGGTTGAAAGACCAAGATCTGTCCAAGGCTTGTGGTCAGAGACGTTGACCCTGGCTCTCAGACGTAACTCTTCATGGCCCCAGGTGACTGACTATTCATTCAATATAAATGAACAGATTAGTTATTCGTACATTTATTATTAATGTAGTGGAATTAGGGATGCAAAGCATCAGAGCTTCAAGCAGCCTAGGAACTCCAGCAATGACTGAGAAACATTAATGGTTGATCCTGATCATTCTTGATGGTCCTCAAGAATAAACCCTTTAAGCATGTATACCTCTCCTTTGCTATTCACCATGATGTTTCCATCACTACTGTTCTTCTTGCAAAGATCTGTTACTCTTGTTTCATGTAAGTTGGCACTGAAAATGTGTCTAGATGTGTTCCATGGTGGCTTCAGGCCTCCTTCATGGAAGAGACAGAAATACATAGTGAGCAGCACCTGTGGCTTCCTCCTTCTCCTTAGGGTACAGAAGGAAGTGGGCTTCGCATCACCCAAGAAGATGGTAGGATTGCATTTAGAATATAAGAGGACTTTCCAGCCCCTCAAATTAACTAAATGGGTCCTCTAGTGAAAATGATCTGTGCAAACGTCAGTAGCCTTGTTCTTGACTCTCTGGAAAATGCTCCAGCTTTGCATGTATGGAATCTTTCAAAGGTATTGGGTGCTATGTATATTATTCTCCACCTACCTAAAGGTCTTAGGCTACAGTCCTCTGCCAAGACTACCCACTAGATAGAGCAAAGTCCACCGACTAAATGTAGCCTTTGGTTTTCCTTTAACCTGTCAGTGGTAGGGTACAGAGTGCATAAGAGCTAATAATTCTCTCCAACTAAAATGATAATGATATTTTAAGGGCATCTAGAACAATTTGAAAGAGGTGTGCTTGTAGATTACATATATCTGTCATGTATTATTTACATCTCCATTCATTATTAATTTGCATCTTATGCAAATATGAATATATAGTTGCTTTGGAATAAAAAAATGTTTCTTAAAAAAATTGAATCTTTCTGTGCCTGCTGCTCATTTCCTATTTGAAATCACAACCCACTCTATGTGACAAAATTAATCATTTTTTTTCACAGCAGTGAATGTTGGACATGCCACCCTCCTTAGCATCCCAAGAGGAAATTAATTAGAATTTAACTTGTAATAAGTTTAACTTGTAAAGTAAATGGTACATATATCATCTCTGTGCAAACAAACAGTGTCCTATTGAGTCTGGCAACTTTGGAGAGGATATTCATCACTTGCCAAATAAGAGAGACAAAACTAACAGTTCCCATCAGGACTTTTCTAAGTCAGACAAAAAGCAGTAAATCAGTCCTTTCCAATGTCCCTAACTCCAGGACAGGACAGTGTTTACCACCTTTCTTAGGCTAGAAATCACATCTGGTTTTCTTGTTTTGTTTGAAAGACATGCTTGTGAGTCTGGAATACATTTTAAACCAAACATATAAAATACTTGAATTGGTTGGCCTTGATCCAGCAGATGGTACCTACATTCAAGGAACTTGTATAGTACTTCCTCCTAAGGGCACCTACGGACACGTTTTAATATGGCCTTACAATATCTAACTTTCCAAATTTGGTGTCTGTCTTTACTGACTTTCATAATGACTGGCTTAGGCCATCTATACTCAAGTGAATTCCACAATGTTTCAGGGAACAAGGAAATCAAAATTGACCAATTTAAAAGATGTGAAGGGGCACTATTGATTTTTTAAATGCAATTTTAAAGGATTTTCTGACAGTTTTAGTGGTAGTTGGAAGAATGTCAAATTAACCTTTTAGTAGAAGAATGGATTAGATGCAAGAGGCCAGAGGAATGCTGTTTTTCCTGTTCACAAACTCCCCTCAAGCTGTGTGTTTGCTGCAAACTTCTCTTAACTGAGAGTCAGCTTAAGTACTTAAGAAGGAAAAGCTCACCATCACCATAATTTTCTGTTTTCCTTAGTTGAAATGTCCCACAAAATAAAATAAAATATAATTTAAACTGTTCAGAACCAACGAGGCTCTGCAATTGAGTAAATTAGCATGAGGCTTTGATTTTATTTCCATACTTATTTATTTATTTGCCACTGAAGCTTCTTGATTCTGCACTCCAGCTGCTTCCCTCTCGGGTTCAAGCTTCTGTTAATGAAACGGATTCCACGCCAAACACAAGAATATTGGCATGAGAGAGGAAAAGCACTAACATACAAGCTATGTTTTCCAAATAGAAAATTATAATTACTTTGATATAGTTTAATAAATGCATGCAATTAATTTTCATCACAGATTCTACTAAATACTATTGATGGATGAAAATTACACATTCTGTCATCCATTCACCTGACCTACTTATTGGACATTATACTCTAGAACTACAAAGAAGGCAATTGGCATTTTCTTTGAAGTAGAAACCATACTTCCATATACTGTAGTGTTTTTCGATGTATTACCCACATCTAACATTATTTGGTTGGTATTATCTGGTGCTTTATGTTCCTGTAAGGTGGAGGCTAAGCATGCTATGAATTTTACAGTTGTAGCATCCTCTCTGTGAGCAAACCCAAAATAGCACCATACCCCTTAGCTTTTTAGGACTGGGCTTATTTTGAGCTTTAATATTTTCAGAGCAAGTCAGCCACCCTACCACAGTAAAAATAACTCTCATATTCCATGCAGTGTGAATGGGGGACTCACCAACATTTCATGGGCTTAGTTAGGGCACTCTAAGTCTTTTCTCCCAATTAAATTCAAGAATAACCTAGCTTGCAAAATTAAGAATTTCAAGGAAGAAATACGAAACACCATCTGCTCTAAATAAAAGAAATCCTGCATGATAACTCATTTCACGCGAATATAATGAGATCTGGAATCTTTTTTATGGTTTCTTTAGGTTTGAAGGTCAGAAATATTTCTATTAGCCAGTGACTTCCATGGCTCATTAACAGAAATGTGTGGTCCACTCGGCTAGACTGTTTCCCTTTGATTATCACATGCAGAATATATACCCTCCATAAAAGATGATTTATTTTAAAATCTGGAAATATTAGTGTCCTTTTCAAAAAGAAAATGTAGTAGTAACCGTATCCTACGAGTTGCTCAGAAGAGCTGGGACATCATAGCAGGCAGCTCTCAGATTCTGAGTCCCTCGTTATTATTAACATCTTAGGTTGTCATGGTGCAGAATTGACATTGGAATCTTAGTATTAATGGAGACCTAGTTTCATTCAGATTACCCAACCACCACCACTGTGAATGCTTATTATCTGTTTCAGGCTCCCATCCAGGAATGTACATCACATTTAGTCCTCACGTCTCTCCAGTTCCCTCTGATCTGAACAGTTCTTCAGTTGTTGTGATTTTTCAGTCTTGAGGAGCACTGCAGAGCTTCTGTTGAGTGTCCCCCAGTGTGAGGGAGTCAGACATTTTCCTCATGATTATGTCAGGACCACATGTTTGGAAGAAGACAACCACACAGGAATACTCTATCACCTCATAGTGAGGAATGTGTGACCCCAATGTGATCTCACCAATGACAATAACTTTTGTAACTTGTGTAAGGTAAGGTTTGCACATATCTCTAATCTAAAAACATCTTTTTGACTTTCTTTACCTGCTTCTGAGGGGTAGCGACCAAGTCTAATCTACATTCAGTGGTGATAGAGGATTGGGAAGACAAATTTCACCACCAGGAAGGGGGGCTATTCACATATATTACTTTGATTATTAGTATGGAAGTTTATTCTCACACATTTATCTGTTCAATTATTTATTTACATCAGTATGACACATGAGTGTTTACTTTGACTTATCATGGAATACCTTGCTATTTATTTTATGGCTCAAATCATTTTAGCATTGGTTGGTTTTATTTCAGTTTTAAATCGGCTCCTTTATATACCTCATCCCCACCTCTTTATTTTATTTCTTTATTTTATCCATGCTTAACCTTTTGTCTAATCATTAAAACCAGTTATTTCTCCAAGGGTGGACAATTGTATTTGAGATCAGCACTGGGAAGCTAGGTGTACTTGTTGATGCTCAGCTTATTTGCTTCGAAAAGGCCCTCACAGAGAAAAAGCTGGGTAACATATAGATACTTAATGCTACCCCCACATATATCCAACACTTTACTTAACTGTTTCTAAACACACTTACATGCATGTGCATATTTTATTATGATGTATCTGACTTCATTCAGATAACACAGTACCCATTCTGGCTTTGAATCTTCCTAATCTAAAATTTTACTCTTCAGCAGAATAAACTTTCTCCATCACTTGTCTCATATTTAAATAGTGTCTCAACTCTAGCAAATGTAAATCATTTCTAAAATTAATACACACCCTCATGAAAACAAATTTACCAGCTAGAACACCATACACACATCACACACCCACATACATCATCTGTGTATGAGTGTGCATGTGTGTGTGTGTGTCTGTGTGCGTGTGTGTGTGTGTGTGTGTGTGTGTGTGTGTGTGTTTTCTTTTGGCTGTTAGCTTTGCAAATGCTAATGAAAACATCTTTTTCCAGTGTTCCCTGGATCAGTAAATGTTTCTGTCTGTTGATATTATACTAGGGAAATCATTTGTCACAGTTTCACATTCCATCCTTGAACAGCAAACACCCTGCTTAATTTGTTTTGGTTGCATGAACATTTTCCATGATCAGTGTAATGTTTTGAATAAGAATGGCCCCTATAGTCTCATATATTTGGATGCCTAGTCATTAAGGAATGGCACTACTAGAGAAGGATTAGGAAGTATGGCCTTGTTGGAGTAGATGTGGCTTTATTGGAGGAAGTGTGTCACTGGAGGTGGGCTTTGGGGTTTCAGAAGCCCAAGCCAGGCCTAGAGTCTCTCTCTGCTACCTGTGGATCAGGATGTAGAACTCTCAGCTGCTTCTCTAGCACCATGTCTGCCTGTGTGCCGCAATGATGACAATGGACTAATACTCTGAACTGTAAGCTGGCCCCAATTAAATGCTTTCCTTTATAAGAGCTGTCATGGTCATAGTGTGTCTTCATAGCAATAGAACAGTGACTGAGAAACTCAGGTCTTATAATTTGAAACTTATGGGCTGGGTACATACACAGCAGTATGAACCCACCATCTAAAGTTTTGACCATGTGCTTTGCCAGTCACTTGCTAGCTCTCATCCAAACCTCTGAAATCTCTTGGCTAGTTTTCCCCAAATGCCATTGTTTTATTTATGAATGTTTTGCCCACATGTATGTCTGTGTACCACATGTGTACAGTACCCACAGAGGTCAGAAGGGGGCATCAGATCCCCTGGAACTGGAGTTATAAATGGTTGTGAGCCACCATGTGGGTCCTGGGAACCTAGCCTGGTCCTCTTTAAGAACAAGTGCTTTTGATCATTGAGCCTTTCCAGCCTCTCCAGCTCCTGAATATCACAGGAATGCAATCACACAGCATATACTCTTTTCAGCTTTTGATCATTGAGCCTTTCCAGCCTCTCCAGCTCCTGACTATCACAGGAATGTAATCACACAGCATATACTCTTTTCAGCCTTGCTTAATTCACTTAGCAAAGTACATGTGAGATTCATCTGATTTTGCATGAGTTAGCATCTCATTCATTTTCATCTCTGGATAACGTTCCATTAAGTAAATCCACTACAGTTCCCTTACTGTTCATCTATCGAAAGACATTCAATACTTTCAATTTTAACAATTATGAACAAAGTTGCTATACGCAATTCTAGAGTGATGGATAGTATGTGAAGGTCACTTTTCATTTTTCCTTTTTTTCCCTTTTTTTGTATTTATGACATGCTCTCACTATGTAGCTCAGATTTATTTTATAATTTACCTGCTTCAGCCTCCTCAATAAGAGGTAAATCTTTAAAGATGCTGAGTAAACATTTAAAGAGCTACTATTTCAGGTGGTCAGCTCTGTCTAACTTTATAAGAAACTCCTAAAGTGTCAGGAGACAATTATGTTTCATTAATTAACCATCAGTAAGTGCAAGATATTGTTGTTATTGTTCTGCATTTGTCAGTGTTTTGGGGTTGAAGTCATTGCAAGAGGTAGACGGTGACACTACTTTGGGGGGTTTCAATTTGCAGTTCCCCAAGGACATATGATGGCTGAATTTTTGAGTGTATTGCCTGGTCACTTATCGTCTTTATCATTTTTCCAGATTTCACACTTATTCTTTTAATTTTAGTGAAGTCCAATCTGTCATGTTTCTTTCCTGGATCATAAAGGTTTTATCACTGTCTCAGTTAGGGTTTCTATTGCTATGAAGAGACACCATGACCAAAGCAACTCTTATAAAGGAAAACATTTAATTGCGTTGGCTCACTTACAGTTTCAGAGGTTCAATCCATTATCATCATGGCAGAGATCATGGTGGATTGCAGGTAGACATGGTACTGGCAACATATTGATCAGAAGGCAACAGAAAGTGACTGAGACACTGAGTGAAGCTTAAGCAAATGAGATTTTAAAGCCCTCTCCCACAGTGACACACTTCCTTCAACAAAGCCATACCTCCCAATAGTGCCACCACTCCCTAAGAGCTTATGGGAGCCAATTACATTCACTTCCACAATCACTAAACTCAAGTGACTCAAATTTTCTCCTATACTTCATCTTAAATGGCTTATAATTAGGTAGTCACATTTAGGTCTATGGTGCTTTTCCAGGTAACTTCTATAAAAGATGCGGAACACAGGACTATATTCATTTTTGTTAAGTTTTTCATTAGTTTTTTGAGAATTTGGTACAATATGTTTTAATTATATTAATCTCTTCCATGAACTCTTCCCTGATTTGTGGGTATGGAAGGCTAGTCATTCAGACATGGTGTACTGAAGACAATTGCCTTTCTTCATTGAATTATGTGTGTCATCAGATCAAAAAGCAGCTGGTTACATCTGTATGTATGCTTTGCTTGAAACCTCAGCATCTAACTTCTCACTGCCATTCTGTTTTCCCTATTCTACCTGTAGTGGGTAGCCATTCCAGCTTTGACCTGGAAGTTCCAACTCCCATTGAGGCTTCGGTAATGGTCACGCTGACAAGGTGGGGCTGAGAGAGGACGCTGAAGACCTGAGTTCCGGATGCGGGGGCTCTCTTGCTTCCTGGACCCTGGAAGCTGGAGGTAACCCAAGCAGAGTTCTCCAGAGAACACTGCAGGACTGCACTACACCTTTCCCAGGCCCTGTAAACTATCCCTTCACTTGTAAGTTGCCCCACAAAATAAACCTCCCTTTTAACTACGTGGAGTGGCCTTAATAATTTCACCAATATCTATCTGCATGGTCTTGAGATCAGGTGACCCATGTCTTTGTCCTTGTTCTTTTCTTTTTCAGGATTATTTAATTACTCTAAAAATGCAATCACTTTTACATTTTTTATTCCCCAGAAAGAAACATATATGCATAGTTATAAGGCTTTAATAAGAAAACACATTTATTTTTCAAAGATTTCCTAGGTCTTTTCTAAGTCATGTTTAGTACGTTTTTTTGGCTGCAAAAAAAGTAGTAGTAGAGAATCTATATTAATTTCAGATAAAGCAAATTTCTATATAAGGAAAAAGACCAGAAAAGAAGAGGAAATATGTGGGAGAAATGATAAGAGACAAATTCCCCAGTAAGACATCATGATCCTTCATACATGTGTACCTAACCATCAGATGTCAGGGCATGAAACAAAAATCTGGCTTAACTGTAAGAAGGATGAGAGAAACCCACTAGGATCATCAGAGATTCGATCACTCCTTTCAGCAGCTGATAGATCAAGAAGGCAGAAAGTCAGTGACTATGTAGTTGACATGGCATGGCTATCAATCATTTTGGTTTAATTGGCATTTATAACACACTACATACCCAAACTGCAAAATATACGTTCTCGTGACAGGCATTTGGAACATTCTCCCAGATCCTAGGCTGTAAAGACCACTATAAACCCTTAAAATAATCAGAAACCCTACACAATATGTTCTATGATATAATGGGATTAAACTACAAAAATAAATCCCAGAAAGATAACTGGAAAAATCCCACATATTTGAAGATAAGATAACATACTTCTACTACATAACCCATGAGTCAGAGAAATTTCCAGTGACACTAAAATTATTTTGAATGCATAGTGACAATGAAATTAAACATGGCAGTTGGTGAGACACAAAAATGCAGCACTTAAAGGTAAATCTTTAGCATTAAATACATATACCAGAAAAAGAAAGGGTTGAAATTAACTCATCAGCTACTTCTGTCCTTGGAACATCAAAGAAAGAAGAGCAATGTAAGTCAAAATCAAGGAGAAGAAACTAATGAAAAAAAAAAAGACAGAAACCAATGAAGTGAAGGCAAACACACAGAGAACCAATAAAAGTTAAGAGCTAGGCTTTGTATATACAATGGACAAAAAAGCGGAGAAGGAAATCAGAGATACATCACCCTTTACTATAGCCACAAATGACATAAAATACCTTGGGGTAACACTAACCAAGCAAGTGAAGGACCTATATGACAAGAACTTTAAGTCCCTGAAAAAAGAAATTGAAGAAGATGTCAGAAAATGGAAAGATCTCCCATGCTCATGGATAGGCAAAACTAACATAGTAAAAACGGCAATCTTACCAAAAGCAATCTACAGATTCAATGCAATCCCCATCAAAATACCAACACAATTCTTCACAGACCTGGAAAGAATAATACTCAACTTCATATGGAAAAACAAAAAACCCAGGATAGCCAAAAGAATCCTGTACAATAAAACAACCTCTGGAGGCATCACGATCCCTGACTTCAAGCTGTACTATAGAGCTACAGTAATAAAAACAGCTTGGTACTGGCATAAAAACCGACATGTGGACCAATGGAATCAATTGAAGACCCTGACATTAATCCGCACACCTATGAACAAATAATTTTTGACAAAGAAGCCAAAAGTGCACAATGGAAAAAAGAAAGCATCTTCAACAAATGGTGCTGGCAAAACTGGATATCAACATGTAGAAGGCTGCAAATAGATCCATATCTATCACCGTGCACAAAACTTAAGTCCAAGTGGATCAAGGACCTCAACATAAATCCAGCTACTCTGAACCTGCTAGAAGAGAAAGTAGGAAGTAGTCTTGAATGCATTGGCATAGGAGACCACTTTCTAAATAGAACACCAGTAGCACAGACACTGAGAGAAACAATCAATCAATGGGACCTCTTGAAACTGAGAAGCTTTTGTAGGGCAAAGGATATGGTCAACAAAGCAAAGCAACAGCCTACAGAATGGGAAAAGATCTTCACCAACCCCACATCTGACAGAGGACTGATATCCAGAATATATAAGGAACTCAAGAAATTAGACATCAAAATGCCCAACAGTCCAATTAAGAAATGGGCTATAGAACTAAACAGAGAATTCTCAACAGAGGAAACTCAAATGGCTGAAAGACATTTAAGGAATTGCTCAACATCCCTAATCATCAGGGAAATGCAAATCAAAACAACTCTGAGATACCACCTTACGCCTGTCAGAATGGCTAAGATCAAAAACACTGAAGACACCTTATGCTGGAGAGGATGTGGAGCTAGGGGAACTCTCCTCCACTGCTGGTGGGAATGCAAGCTTGTACAACCACTTTGGAAATCAATATGGCGATTTCTTAGAAAATTGGGAATCCATCTCCCCCAAGATCCAGCTATACCACTCTTGGGCATATACCCAAGGAATACTCAACCACACCACAAGAGCACTTGTTCAGCTATGTTCATATCAGCATTGTTTGTAATAGCCAGAACATGGAAACAACCTAGATGCCCTTCAACTGAAGAATGGATAAACAAAATGTGGTACATATACACAATGGAATACTACTCAGCAGAGAAAAACAATGACATCATGAGGTTTGCAGACAAATGGATGGATCTAGAAAAAATCATCCTGAGTGAGGTATCCCAGACTCAGAAAGACAAACATGGTATGTACTCACTCATAACAGGATACTAGATGTGGAACAAGGATGACTGGACTGCTACTCACATCACCAGGCAGGCTACCTGGAAAACAGGACCCCAAGAAAGACACAGGGACCGCCCAATGACAGAGAAATGGAATGAGATCTACATGAACAGCCTGGACATGAGTGGGGGTAGTGAAGGGCGAAGGTCGAGGGAAAGAGAGCTTGGGTGAGTGGGAGATCCCAGCTGGATCAACAACAGAGAGGAAGAACAAGGAATAGGAGACCATGGTAAATGAAGACCACATGAGAATAGGAAGAAACAAAGTGCTAGAGAGGCCCACAGAAATCCACAAAGATACCCCCACAACAAACTGCTGGCAATGGTCGAGAGACAGTCCGAACTGACCTACTCTGGTGATGGGATGGCCAAACACCCTAATTGTCGTGCTAGAAACCTCATCCAACTACTGAGGGATCTGGATGCAGAGATTCATGACTAGGCCCCAGGTGGATCTCTGGGAGTCCAATTAGCGAGAATGAGGAGGGTTTATATGAGTGAGAATTGTTGAGACCAAGGTCGGATAAAGCACAGAGACAAATAGCCAAACAAACGGAAACACATGAAATATGAACCAATGGCTGAGGGGTCACCAACTGGATCAGGCCCTCTGAGTGGGTGAGACAGTTGATTGGCCTGATCTGTTTGGGAGGCATCCAGGCAGTGGCACTGGGTCCTGTGCTCATTGCATGAGTCGGCTGTTTGAAACCTGGGGCCTATGCAGGGTCGCTTGGCTCGGCCTGGGAGGAGGGGACTGGACCTACCTGGACTGAGTCCACCAGGTTGATCTCAGTCTGTGGGGAAGGCTTTGCCCTGGAGGAGATTGGAATGGGGGGCGGGCTGGGGGGAAGGTGAGGGGGGCGGGAGGGGGGAGAACAAGGGAATCTGTGGCTGATATGTAGAACTGAATTGTATTGCAAAATAAAAATTAAAAAAAAAAGAGCTAGGCTTTGAAAATAATGCTTTAAATAGAGGAAAAAACACTAGGCAGGTGTTCTGGTTTGGTGTCAAAATGGCCATCCAAAGCCCTGGACCCCTGCTGTGATCTTAATGGTAGGAAGTAGACTTTTTAAGAGGTGAGTAGAGTCTAGTTTAAGGAAATTAGTTCAGGAAGGTGTGCCCTTGAAGCAGGTATTTGTACTTTATTCCTCTATTTCTCTCCTTTCCCAGGCTACCTTGAGGCAAACAGGCATCTTACTGAGTGATTTCCTCATGGCGCACTGTGTGGCCACAGGTCCACAGCAATAGGCCAGCTAATCATAGGCTAGAACCTGGAAACTCTGAGCAGCGATGCGCTTGTCCTTTTTTTAAGATGATTAATTTGTATTTGGCGGCAGCAACAGAAAGGTGGCTGAGATTATAGGCTAATCAGAGCGGAGCATGGAAAGAAAAAGAAAGATGGAAGGGAGGAAAGAAGGGGGTGGGAGGGGAGGGGAGAGGACAGACATGATCAACATTACAAGTTAAAGGTCTCATCATTATTGATTTTGTGGATATTACCAGTACAAAAGAAGACAATTATGGACAATTCTATATCTCAAATTCCATAAATTAGATGAAATGAGCCAATTCCTGGAAAACAACAAACTATTGAACTTTGTCAGATAAGAAAGAGATAATCTGAAGAGGCTTGCATCTATTAAAGAGATTGAATCAATAATTAATTACTCTGAAAAAGAAAGCACTGGGTCCAGATGTTTCCCTGAGAACTTTCCAAACATTTAAGAAAGAAATTAAGCCAATTCTTCATGATAGAAATGGAAGCAGAAACATCACTGTGTAATTGATTCTATGAGGGTAACATTACCTCACTAACAAAACCAAGTAAAGTATTACAAGAAAGGAAAACTACCGATCAATTTGCTTCATGAATATAGATATGAAAGAGCTCTGTACAACATTAGCCACAGTAACATACAAATAGATAGGAAGATTATATCAAGCAGAAGAGATGGTTCAGCTGTTAAAAGCAATGGCTACTCTTTTCAATGACTTGGGTTTAATTCCCTGCCCCTATATGGTGGCTCACAGCCATCTGTAACTCCAGTTCCAGGGCATTCAACACCTTCTTCTGCCCTCCATGAGTACCAGGCACATACTCAGTGTATATGCAGACAAACACTCACACATATAAAACACAAATAATTCTTAAAAAACTATTATAAAGGATTATACCACAAGTCAGTGAGATTTTATCCCAGGAAGACAAGATTTTGAACACTCAAAAATCAATGTTAGGGCTGGTGAGATAGCTCTTCAACTGAGAGTGCCCACTGACCTTCTAGTTTGGTTCCCAGCATCTATACTGGGCAGCTCACAATCACTTATAACCCCAATTCTAAGAGACCAGATGCCCTTTTCTATCCCCTGCTGGCACCTGCACTCACATGCACATACCCCCAGCACAAATACACATACATATAATTTAAAAGACAAAATAAATATCCAGCAAAACTCATGTCCTTGACCACATCCAAAGACTAAAAAAACTCATGTGATGGTGTCAATTGATGCTGAAAATGACACAAAATAAAACTCTTATTTCTTGGTAGAATCTGCAATTCCCAGTTAAAAGTCTCAGCTAACCTTGGCTAGAGAACTCATTATAATAGATACCAAATGAGAACAAGACTTACAACTTCCATGCAGGAAAGCTAGGTAAAGCCACTCATTCTGAAGAGGCAGGACTTCACTGAGGCTGTCATGACTAACTGCTCTGAAAAATGTAAGACACAGTGTCTTGCAGAGGGTTTCAACTGTCCAGATAAACAGAAAAGAGCTTGCTTTTGTTCATTTTGTCCTAGTGGGTAGAGTGCATGGATGCTCAGAACCATTACTGATCCCATTCCCAGGCTTCTCTAGGTATTTGATGTTGCCTCTCTCATCTGAAGAGTCTTATTGTCCAAAGGTCTCACTTACCTGCCTAAAGTGGTTTCCTTCATATCTAGAGTAGTATAGGGATGGGTGAGGAGACAGGCTGGGGAAGGTATTAGCCTAGCTTGGTGGGTGACATCTAGGTGAAAGTAGAAAACTTCGTTGTGATCATAGTTCTGCAAAGCTATGAGATTTAAAGATTGGCTCACCAGGTTTGGTGGTTATTTTTTAATTCACTTTTTTTTCTGCCTTGATTCCTCACCAGATTGTCTCTCTAACCATGTGGCTTCAGCTGCCTCTGTGTGGTTTCCCTGACTTGAGCCTAGAATCTTCCTCAGTGGACCCCCATTGAGGGCCTGCACACCCCTAAACCTGTTCAGCAGACCTCTTATCCTCCTCTTCCCTGTCCTTTCAATAGCTGTAGTTACAATATGTTCTCCTGGATCTTCTCTGCTCTAGTCTCAGTGCCCTCATGCATGCTTAATTTCAGTTGTCAACTTAACTGCTTAAAGAAATGCCTAGGGCATTAGTGAGGCACATCTTTGGGTGTGTTTGTGAGACTATTTATAGACAGAATTCAATGAAGTGGGTAAGACTTACCCCGAATATAGATGGCTCTACCCCTTGAACTAAGATCATGAACTGAAAATAAAAGGTGCAGGGGAAAGAAAGCCAGATGGGTAACAGCATTCCCCGTTCTCTGCTTCCTGATCTGCTGGGATGTAAGTAAGCTGCCTCCTGATGCTATAGACAGGGAGTGGTTGCACCATGTCTTTCCTGCCATTACTGATTAACCCCTGAGTCATGAGTCAAAGTAAATCTCTCCACCCTTAGTTGTTTATATCAGGCACTTTGTCAGAGTGACAACAGAAGCAAGTGGTAGACCTCCATTGTGCCTTCTCTGTTGGTATAGATGACCGTGCCTAACAAAGGACCTCAAATGTAGTACTCTCCAGTGTTGTTGGAGGGAAATATAAGATGTCTTGCCCAGGATGGAGGTTCCAGCGAAGAGGGTGGGACAGCATAGGAAAACTCACCTTTCCCCTCTATACTATTCCTCAGCATTCACTAATGTCATTAAAGCTAAAAGCACCTCTGGGTTGATCTCTAGGGTAGGGTAATGCTTAAATTTACTGATGACGCCAATTGTTTGGACCAAAAGACAAAGCATGCTGTCAATGTCATGAGCAGAGCAGAATATTATATAACTGATTCATCTTAGTGTGATTACTTCAGAAGAACACAATCCCAGGAGGAAGAGGAATGACCTGAGGCTTCATCAGTGCACAGGTCAAGGAGCTGCCTAGAATAATCTCTTACTCCTGCTTAGTTGCCTCTTCCTATCAAAGCTAAGTAGAGGAACATTCCTTAATTTCTGAAGAGAGATGGGGGGAGTGAGAGAATGATAAGCATGCATTGATCTGGTATAAAGAATGAATGCTCTTATGAAGGGTGTTAGAGAAAAAATGATTCTGTTGTATGTTAAAATAAGGAGGATTTTTTTTTTTTCGAGACAGGGTTTCTCTGTGTAGCTTTGCACCTTTCCTGGAACTCACTCTGTAGCCCAGGCTGGCCTCAGACTCACAGAGATCCATCTGCCTCTGCCTCCCGAGTGCTGGGATTAAAGGTGTACGCCACCACTGCCCGGCAATAAGGATGATTTTATCCAAATCTAATTCAGTAGGGTAGAATGGTTAGAGTCAACTTTCAATACAAAAAGAATAAGTGGAGATTGATAACTAAGCAACAGAGAGGGGCATTCTGCAGATGGGAAACTACGACCAACAAGCAGTAAGAGTAGGAGGATCTTACCAAATCACCATGGTGGTAATCTTCATTGTCAGCTTGACTTGGTTTAGAAACGCTGACAGGGTTAGGATAACTCACTTCTGGGTGTCTGCAATGGTGTTTCCAAAGATAAATAATAAGAACTTTGATTTATTGAATGAATTAATTTATTGATGGGTATTAGTATGGCATTACTATTGAGAAGTGGTGAAAAATCAGAGGCAGGAACTAGTTGGAGGAAGTGGTTCACTAAGGGTATTTCCTTGGGTTGTATGTAGCTTTGACTTCTTCCTGTACCTCTCCTTCTCTGTTTCCAGGACACCATCATGTAGGAAAACCTTCCACCATGTGATTTTTGCCACCATGATGTTCTGTCAAAGGTCACTGGGTGAAGTAAACATTTACCAAACCCTTTGAAACCATGAACCAAAATATATCTTTTCCCATTAAGCTGTTTATATCATATATTTTGACTACAACAATACAAAAATAACTAACACATAACTTACTAAGATATACTTACACCTTAAAGACAGGGAAGAATAACTTCATCATAGATGAAGAGTAATCAGATATCAAAGGTGGGAAGATTCTCACTCCATGCTCTTAGTGACTGAGTGATCAGGTTACACAAGAACAAAACAGCCA
This sequence comes from Peromyscus eremicus, assembly GCF_949786415.1. Lineage (NCBI taxonomy): Eukaryota > Metazoa > Chordata > Mammalia > Rodentia > Cricetidae > Peromyscus > Peromyscus eremicus. The sequence continues at coordinate 94,884,195 of NC_081420.1, read as the reverse complement.
TGGAAGGCTGAGATCAAGTCCAATCAAGAAGACTCAAAAAATCTAAATGAAGTTCTGTCAAATAGAGTGTCTTTGTCAAGAGTTAAGGTTGACTTTGTCCTTGGCCTATTTTAAAGCCCATGGTCCTTCCTAGGACAAGGGGCTGGAACTGGAGCAGAGCATGAGGATATTAAGTATGAACAGGGGAAAAGGATGACTTGCAAATAACTGTGATTGACAAGGAGATGATGAAGTTAGTGGCCATGTACACAGCTCACCAAGTATTAGTCTTTCCCCCTTGACATCCTCTTCCTATCTACAACCCCTAGACTTCTGCCTCCCTTCCACAGCCACCTCTGGCCAACTTACCAGTGTCTTGGCTATTAGGTGATAGAGTCCCATGCTGCTCTTTAGCTGCTGCTCCCACAGCCTTGGCTTCTAGTCAACTCCCTTCTGTTCTGTAATCCAAGCTGCCAGGAACCACAGACAGTCTCATTTTAATTTTGACGGCCCTATTTTATCATATAAACCATTCTTCCGTTAACCACTTCCTCTAGACCCTAAATGCCAACTGATGATTTCCTGCCAGAAAAACTGGTTTGCAACCCCAAACCCCATCATTTTTGCAAGTTCAATATACTTCCCTAAATCTGTTACTTCCTGAGTAGCAATGATAGTCACGGTCAACTCTGCCTCATCAGTCACATTATATGTGTTTCTGTCATCTCATTCACTGTCTGGTTATTCTACTGTGTGTGCTTTACAGTATAAACTCAGAAATATTTCTCTTGAACAGAGTAATGAAAACACAATCAAACCTTGTGTTCTAGCTTACTTCCCATTGCTGTGATAACCTGTGACCAAAAGCAACTTAGTGTGTTTGTAGAGGGGGGATGATATTTGACTAACAAGTCCTGATCATAGTCCATCACTAAAGGAAGTCCTGGCAAGAACTCAAGCAGGAACTGCTTATTAATTTACATCGTCTGGCTTGTTAAGCTACCTTCCTTATACAACTGATGACCATCTGCCTAGGGATGGCATTGCCCACAGTGGGCTGGGGCCCCCCACATCAATTAGTGATGAATAAAATGTTCCACAGACCAATCCAATGAAGGCAATTCCCCAACTGAGATTCATTTTCCCTGAGTATGTTTAGGTTTGAATCAATGCTACAAATCCTAACCAGAACATAGTGTTCATAGCAATTGTGTGTTTGGTAGATTCAGTCAAGCCCTTAGGATTTGGACAAGGACAAAAATGTTGCACATATGGGAAGAACAAATACCACATTAAATACAACAGCTGACATCCACGTTCTTAAAATATTCTTCAATGAGAAGCCAGAGATATCCCCTGTCTGTTCACTCTCCTGTCATCCTCAGCCTCCAGCCATCTGGGGGGCCTCTCACACTTCATTTATCTTCCTTGACTTCCCTTCAGCTCTTCTTTACTCCTCATAACTTTAAATTATTTGTTGTGGCTGAAAGGCTGGCATTTTGCCATAACCTTGTTTGCTGTGGCCAAAAGGTGCTATAAACTGGTGAACAAATGCTTGGAACTTCACAGAAACAGGATCTCTGGCATTGTAAAGAACATTCACTGTAAATACTCCTTCCCTCTATTTGTCATGCTTTCAAACAGGGCAGGAAGGAAACACACTTCTGAAGGATGAAGTCAGGATACATCTGAAAGCTTTGCAGACAATAGTCACCTACCATTGCAGGATCAGACAGCAGGGTGACTCTGATGTCATTTGGTTCCTTTTGGTAGTGCCACAAGCATTTATAGTTTTTGTAGACTCTCTAAAGTTCTTTTATGTCTAACTTCCTTTAAAATTGAAAAGTGCATACCTGTTGAAGATCTCTCACTTAAAGTAAAAAAAAAAAATACTAATGTTTTGTGCTGAGAGAAAACAGTGTATGCTGCACCTAGCTTCAACTGTTAAAATGGCATGGCCTAGAGTCACCTGAGAAGGGAGGTCTCCACCTGAGAAGAGGGTCTCAGTTGAAGGTTTGCCTAGATCAGATTGGCTGTGGGCATGTCTGTAGGGGTTGTTATGATTGATAATTGGCATAAGAGAGCCCAGCCCACTGTGAGTGGCCATATTCCCTGAGCAGGCCTGGGCTATATTACAAAGATAGCTGAACATGAGTTGGAGGAACCATAGGACATAATTCTCCTGTCTCTGCCTCCCCCACTCCAAGGTCACAAGCACACATTACCATTACAAGAGCCTCAGGATTGTGCAGCAAGTATTTTAACAGCTGAGCCATCTCCCTAATTCTTATATTTTCTCCTGTTCTAGAAGAATTTGGAAAAGAAAGATAGTTGAAAGCATAAGCACAGTGAATAAAGACTGAATCATAATTAGGTTTTAGAGCAAAATAAAAAAAAATCAAATAATTATTGTTTTAAAATTAAAATGCACAATATGAAAATTTGATCTCATCAAATCTACTATAATTTATTCACATATTATGATTTTAATGAAAATTAATAGTAGACTATTTTAGCATCTTTTAATTAGCTTTATAATGAAAGAGCTCATATGCAAATAATAGAAGAAATTGACTATATATCAACTCAATGAAAAGAAAGTACTAATTCATCATTTTCAAAATGTGTTTGTAGTTTCCCAACATAGAGACATAAATATCTGCTGAAATATGAGGCAACTGATTGGAGCTGTGTGATTTATTTTTACCTGATATTGCTGCTCTGTGTAAGGCATTTTAAACTCATGTTTCTCTCCAGATAACCAGAGTGCTGGCTCCTGATTTTTTTCCTCTACTTCCTGTGATATACTTCTAGAATTGTGACATCAGTTGTGTAACTGTTTCAGACAAAATACACTGAAATGGCTGAAACTAAATGAATTTTTTGTGACACAAAATTGTGTGTGTATTCCCTTTCCTAAACTTAGTTCCTTTTTCATATTTTATATAATAGACCTACCATGTTTATTGAAAGAGACACCTTCAGAAAAATGCCTAATGAAAAGCAGGTACCATGTAATTGATGCACAGAGGCAAGTGACCCAGAAGGGAAGTCACCACTGCTTAGAGAAATCCTGGTCTCTTTTATGACCATTACTTTGGCATTTTTATTGTTATAAATGAATCCTTAGGTACTTCATCAGGCAATTTAAGGGCTGTTTTGAATAGATTTCCAAACCATTTTTCATTTTAATAAACAGATACCTATACTTTTGTAGTTAAATTGCCTTTTCTAATTTTTAAGGCAGAATCTGCCTTACTCTGTAGCCAACTGGTATTGAATGAACTCAAGATCCTCCTGCCTTCTGAGTGGTGGGATAATGGGTATGTACCAGCACATGCAGTTTAAAAATCTCCTTTTAAACCGGCGGCAGTGGTGCAAGCCTTTTATCCCAGCGCTTGGAAGGCAGAGGCAGGCAGATCTCTGTGAGTTTGAGGCCAGCCTGGTCTACAGAGCGAGATCCAGGACAGGCACCAAAATTACATGGAGAAACCCTGTCTCAAAAAACAAACAAACAAAAGATCTCCTTTTTATTGTGGGCAGTGGCAGCTCTCCCTCCCACAACTAACCAGGCCCAGAACCAGGGTTATGAGTTGGCCTACCTCAATATCCACATCAGCTGTGACCTGTTGGAGCATATGAAGGGACCAGTACTGCAGACACAAAGCTACAGGATTTTTGCAACACAGGGCAACAACAGGATATCCAAGAAGAGTCCCAATGAGGGCCCAGCATCCATAGTGTAGCAGAAACCAGAGACCTCAAACCAGACCAACAACTCTTTGCAATGAACACTTACAAGTAAAAATATATGGATAAAAGGGTTTACTGTGTTACTCACTGTGTCACACTACAGCTTCCATGACAAGACTGATTTTTCCTTCTCTCTCTTTTTCTTTTCTTTCTCATAAATTTTATTTTATTATATTTTGTGGGGTGGGGTGAGGTTGCAAGGGCAGTGATGGATATGAATGGATGGGGAAATGAATGGGATGGAGATGCATGATGTGAAAGACACAAAGAAATAAAAAAATACTTAAAAATATTTTTTTTACATTTTTCTCATAACTTAATTTTCTATCCCTACAAATTTTAAGATCAAGTTTTAAATGCAGTTGACAATCAAGCCTTTGTTTTGAATATATTCATATGAACAGCAAGATCAGTAGATAAACATTATTTTTAAATATATAATAAAGAGCACTGCTCACTTTAATCCTTATACATAAAAATATGTGATCTATGTAGCAGCTACCAAGTGAGAATCTTGAAAAGCAGGTGGAGAAGCTAAGAGTGGAACAGGTTATAAATCACTTGGTTATCACACAATGTCAGTTACAAGGAGGAGCAGAGCTAAATAGTCACACTTGGCATTCAAAGTTCAGAGTGTGGCCCCTGGCATGCCTGCCTCCCACAAGACTACTAAGTAGTTAAGTGTTTAATGAATGAATAAAATAAATTCATGACAAGTTTTATTTTTGCTTCTTTGGCAATGGTTTGACTACTGGCTTTCTTATGCCTTCCGTGCCAACTTCATGGCCTTAAATAAAATAGCAGTGGTCCAACCGACAGGAAATGGAAAATGAAATGCAGGGCAGTGTCTCCAACCTAATTCACAGAGTTCAGGATTAGTCAAAATACTCCTTTATGTAGCTGGTAACAAACATAACAAATAAGCTGGCAGTCGGAGTATGAATGAGCCAAGTATAAAACCATTACTGAAGGGCATGCATTTCAAATACAGCAGACTGTATACTAACAATTAAGATTTGAGAATGTGCATAACACAGCTTTCTGCATAATCCTAATGATGATTGTCAGGGGTTGGGCTCCACCCTTAGGTGCAAAGGGTGACAGATGAGTGTATTAGTCTGCTTGGATGAAATCTCCCTTTACCTGACTTATGACCTTGGGATGACTCAACACAGCCATTCCCATTGTAGTCCTGGGGGATACATGAGATGTGTATGCATTGAGCACACTTTGCATATCCAGACTTGAGAGATTTGAAATTCTGTTTTTCTTTCCAGTGCGGAAATCTTTAGACTTTCTGAGAACCTCCTTGCTTAAAGTCAGTATTATCTAGTATCTTAGATCTTTAAGTGCCCATATGAATTGACTTTTATACAATGGCTAGATATGGGATTAAAAAGCAATAGAGAAGAGGGAAACAACCTATGTAAAGGAAACAGCCTGTGATGAAGCTGTGGGCTGTGGGAGAACTTGGTGTGTTCAAAGAACAGAACAGCAAGCAGTCTAGACAGAGGGTGGTCTTGGATGGAAGAGGGATGGTTTGTGTTGGGCAGGTGATCATGCTTCCAGATACACAGACCATGAACTTGACAATTTATAACCAAGATTAAAAAAAAATCAATGTCTCATCTGTGATCTTGAAAAAAAATCAATTTCAAAATTAAAATTAAAAGGAAAAATATGCACATAAAGAAAGGGAGGCAACTCTAACAAAAGTTATGAAGCCTGGAGTGCACTGAACTGAGTGACCAGTTCTAGGCGGCCTTTCAGTGAAGCCCTCAGGCTGTCTGTGATATACAATTCTAATTTGAGTTCCTGATGCTGGATGTAATTAGGAAATGGGCATTTTCTCTATGCTAACTGTTCCCAATATGAGTTCCTGTAGAACGCTGTCTTCAAATATTATGGATTGCAGATTTGGGAGGCAGTTTCCAGGCCAGATTTTCTTAGCATATCATAAATACCAGTGGAAAAATCCTCAGGTATTTAACATGGAAACATGGCATTGCCCTTGGGCGGTTCTGTATTTTCTAATACCACTAACCCCTTCTTTCTCAACCATCTTGGAGCACTGATGTTTAAGAAGACCACTATGGCTGTGATAGAAGACTCAACACAAGTGAATCTTCTTGGATCCTTGTGAGACTCTTACAAAATATGACTTCTTTGTATGCCTTCCCACTGAAGTCATTATGAAGGCCTTGACAACGGAGACTGTGAAATGGGCTCTACATTCCCTTATGTCAGTGGTCCTCAACCTTCCTAATGTTGTGGCCCCTAAGTACAGTTCTTCATGTTGTGGTGGCCCTAATCATAAGATTATTTCCATTGCTACTTCATTACTATAAATTTGCTATTGTTAACGTAATATAAACATCTGACTTTTCTGGTGGTCTTAGGTGACCCCTGTGAAAGGTCATTAGAACCCCAAAAGGGTTGTGGCCCACCACTGCCTTAGGCAAAAAGACTGTTGTGATGACTTGATGAAGGGTTTTATTTCTGGCTGAGGCTTTCTACAGAGATAGCAAGAGACCATAATCTGGCCAAAAGCCGATGAGGGATGGAAACAGGAAAATCTCCAATGGCTGTGATCCCAGGTCATCTTAATTAATTTGGGTTTGACCAGCCTGGTATGTATTTGAACTATATCAACTGCCATATTAATTTCACCTTATCTCCTAGAAGCAGCTATTGTCTAAGGTAATCACAAAAGCAAAACGAAGATGACTCAAGTTCTGTCTTGCGATTCTGAAAGATGTGTGCATTTAATAATCCTTTCCATTTGAAATCACGTAACACCCCCAAAAGTTATAAAGAATAATTAGTGTTTCCAATTACCCATCATCCATTTCCCCATGACATTACAGAACCACAATATAGAGTCAAATCCATACACCACAGGACTATTTTCTCAAGTACAGATGTAAGAGAAGGCCTCCTTTAGTTGTGATTTCTATTTTCATGTCTTCCATTAAAATATTTTCAATCTCAAGCATTAAATGGAAAATTCCAGAATAAGTAAGTCTTGGGCTTAAATTGCATACCATCTTCTAAGTATCATGATGAAGCATCCTGCCATCTTGACCCATACTATCTGGGATGAGAATTTTCCCTTAGCCCACCATGTATACATCTATTATATACTGATTTTATACTCTATCAGCCTGTTTTACTTAGCATCTACTCTCAGTTATCAGATCAACTGTTACCAGTGCTGTGATCAGTGACATAAACTGAAGAATTCCCCACAGGAGGATTCTGTTTTGAATGTTTATTTCTAGCTGCGCTATTGTGGGAGGCCATGGAAGCATTACAAATGGAGATATATCAGGAAGAAGTAGACCACGAGGTACATAACTTTGAGTTTATACCTGACCCGTGGGTCCTGACCCTCTTTCTGTTTCCTGATCCACTGTGATGTGAATGGCCTATGTCACATGCCCCTGGTGCCGTGATAGGAACCTCTCTGCTGTGCTTCCCCCATCATGATGGACTGAAACCCTCTAAAAACTTGATCCCAAATAGATATTTCCTTGTTTGTTTCTGTCAAGAGTTATCATCATAGCAATGCAAAACTAACCCATACATCAGGTACCACTTATCATACTTCATAATGGCCCTACTGCCCAGGACAGCATTAAGATCCATCATGCCAGCAATTCAGATGTGCCAAAGGGAAGTGGGAGAATGTTTCCTTAAGGTGAAAAGCCTCAGAACAAATAAAAAGGTTTACTTGTCTGGACGCTTCCAGTGGTTTTGGAATGTCTCCTTCCATAACTCAGAGCAATGCCTGCATTTGGACTTCAACGTTTTCAGTCCTTCTACAAGTATGTGGTAGAGGAAGAATTCCGCTGAGGGAGGTTTCAAAGAAGATAGCTGCTGTAAGCAAGCTAATTAGACATTCACTGCTAACAATCTTGACCTCAATTAGGTGAAGGATTCCTAATTAAATCCTTACAGGCTTTTGTGTTAAATGGTAATTGAATGCCTAAAAGTTCCTCACAATTATATCATATTAACAAGAATGTATTTGCATTTTTAATGCTTTATTGATTTCCAATTCATTATAGAGCTGTTTGTGTTATTTCATGGTGTCTTCGAAACCTTTACAAACTGTTCACTGGGGTCCAGACACTCAGGAACAGGTTAGAAAAGTAGCAAAGTTTGTGACTCATTCCAGGGTTTTAGACTGCTGTAGCTTAGCTGCTTCTGCCCACAGCTGTCACCACGCCTTTAAATATGCATGAGCATGCACGCAGGAAGACGACTTGGTGAAGCTGGAGACACACAGTCTAAACCACTCTCCTTTGCTGATGGTGAAACTCATAGTATCATGGAGTGCGGTCTCTTTTGATTTAGGCCCTCTTTTCAGGTTTATTTACTCTATTAAATGTATGAGTGTTTTGTCTGCATTTATGCATGTGTACCATGTACACATTTGGTGCTTGCAGAGGCTAGGAGAGGACCTTAGATACCCTGGAACTGGAGTTATAGCTGGTTGTGAGCCACCATGTGGGTTCTGGGAATTAAACCCAGGTCCTCTGCAAGAGCAACAAGTGCTCTAAGCCGCTGAGTCATCTCTCCTGCCCGGATTCAAGAAGCCTACTTTTCTGGGTTTGCATACAATTAGTTATCTGAATGATTTGTTTGTACACTCAAAACCTGTAAGTTTCAATGTGTTATGTATTCATTTTCTTGACACAAATTTATGGTCAATAATTTGTGTCTGTCTTCATTAGAGATACATGGGTGTGGCCTCACATATCATTTGGTTCATTTGTTTAAAAATTTTAATCACATCTGTTAACAATATTTATTTTAATTTAATGATTCACTTATCCTACTGATCATTCCCAGCCCACCTCTCAAATAAACTGTTACAAATGTGAAACTTAGATATTTTACCCATGTGCATGTACTTGCAAATCAATCTTGAGCCTGAATTAATCTCTGGTGCTGAAGGTTAAACTGGAAGTTCGAAATGATAGAATTAATTTGAAATTGTAGATAGATTTCAATAAATTGGAAAGAAAATATGTTTGTTACTTTCGAAAATTCAGACTAGCTCTTCTAGTTGGAAAAAGTAGTATGTTTTTATTTTATTTTTAAATAAAAGGAAATCTTAGAAGGAAATTACTTTTCTATAAATGTCTCCTAAAAAAACACAACCCACTGTTTCTCCTGGCCTAACATCTTCCTTCAAACTGTGTCTTTACAGCTTCAGGAAGAGTGTTCTAGGATGTTCATTTGCAGTTATTCTTGTCGTTATTTGTTGTGCATCACTTACAAATGCATTAGATTTGTAATCTATTGTGTGTATAAATCAAGGTTATAAAAATCAGACACCTCAGCTAGAGAGATAGACAAACTGGTCAAGTGCCTGCCATGCAAGCATGACAAACTGAATTCAGATCCCTAGCACTCATGTGAAAAGCCAGGCATGTCATATACATCAATAAGCCCAGTGTGGTGAAATGCAGGGGCCAGAGGTAGGCAGAGCCTTAGAGTTCATTGGCCAATTACTCTAGCATAATTGGTAAGTTCCAGCTTCAAGGAAAGAACCTGTCTCAAAAACTAAGGTTGATAGCAATTGAAGAATGTGATTGTGTTGACCCCTGTCCACAGCCACCCAAACACATAAAAGCATTACACACACACACACACACACACACACACACACACACACACACACACGCACGCGTGCGTATATGCACATGCATAAGCACACAGAGAGAGACAGAGATAGAGACACAGAGAGATAGAAGACAGGGAGACAGATGGACAGTGACAGACATGCACACACATTAAAAACACACATACACAGACCTATACATCAAAATCCATTAACAAATACAAATACATCAGTTTTCATCCTTTTTCTTCATTAATGTCTGTTATTTTTTTTTTCTTTACTCTTTGGCTTTTTGCCGTTTACTCTTTGGGAGACCTGCCACCCAGCTCCCAAATAAATAACATGGAGGCTTATTCTTTCTTATGAATGCCTGGCCTTAGCTTGGCTTGTTTCTAGCCATCTTTTCTTAAATTACCTCTTCTATCTTTTGCCTCTGGGCTTTTACCTTTATCTATTTCTGCATATCTTTCATTACTTCTTACTCTGTGGCTTGCTGTGTAGCTGGGTGGCTGGCCCCTGATGTCCTCTCACCTTCTTTTCTCATTCCTTCTTCCTTTTTGCCCCAATTTTCTATTTATTCTCCCTGCCTGCCAGCCCTACCTCTCTTTTCTCCTGCCTTGCTATTGGCTATCCAGCTCTTTATTAGACCAATCAGGTATGTCAGACAGGCATAGTAGCACAGCTTCACAGAGTTAAACAAATGCGACATAAAAAAATGTAACACATCTTTGCATCATTAAACAAATGTCCACAGAATAAACAAATGTAAAGCATGTAATATCCCACAACAAATGTCTCCTAGGGTGATTTTAGAAGATGATGACAAAGGCTACAATGTAAGTAACCATATTTGGTTTTCATAAAATCTACCTTTATAAATATGCCATGGAGAAAAGGACTTATCAGTCATGCTTAGGAACATCATTTAACAGAATACACACTCTAAGAATCAAGCCCAATGATAACAATAGTTTTTCTTCTATTATCTGTACAATATCAGGACAGAAATGATGTAATAATTAAATCTAAAGTTGTCTCAGATTACTTATTTCAAGTCTTTGGTACAATTTACAGGAAAATGATGTTTCCAAATATTCATACATGATTAGCTATGCTCAGTTATATGGAGATAACTAGGAGTACACAATGACAAGCCAACCAGCAAGCACACTCCCTCCAGAGGAATGTGAAGGCAGCAAGAAAGTGTGGAAGGCAGCAAGAGACAGGCTGGCATTACCTATTTTCTATTAGAGTAGAGCACAGAAAAATATCGACATTTTCACGTATTTTATTCCTGGCTTTCATAGAACCAGTGACGGAAATATTCCTGTACCAGTTCAACTTCTTTTTAAAATAATCTTTGTTTAAATTTCATTTATTATTTAACAGTTTTATATACATATATAATTAATTTTAGTCATTTCTGTCCATTACCTTGTGTCTATACCTTTCTTTCTTCTGTTCAAACCCTTCTTCCTAGCAATGTTCCCTCCTACTTGCTCCTTACTCATGTGAGTGTGTGTGTATGCATGTGTGTGTGTGTGTGTGTGTGTGTGTGTGTGTGTGTGTGTATCCCAATGAGTTTAATTGGGTGTGCCTGCATGAGTGAGAGGCTGTTTACTGAAGAATGGGAAACTTTTATCAATAGATACACCAATGAAGAATGTCACTTTTTCCTCAACAACCAATAATGGTCATAGTCCCTCAAGGATGAGGTGGGTCATGAGTCCCTCTCCTATCCTTGAAGAAATTTTGATGGACCCAATCTATTTTATTTAACATTTGTTCATTTATATATACAGTGTTGTGCCTGCATGTGTCCCTTCAGGTCAGAAAAGGGCATCAGATCTCATTACAGATGGTTGTGAGCCATCATGTAGTTGCTGGGAATTGAACTCAGGACCTCTGGAAGAGCAGCCACTGCTCTTAACTTCTGAGCCATCTCTCTAGCCCGATGGGCACAATCTTATACTATCTAATACAGGAAATCACAGTTGCAGTGTGTTCATGAGTTCAAAAGTCATGTCATGTCCAGAAGACATCTTTTTGAAGTATAGATCCTTATACAATTCAACTTCTTTAAAATTCTTTAAAAAACATTTCATTTGGACAGTGCAGAAATATAAAAATATATCAACATTCTTATTAATCTGCTTGTTTTCCTGATCTATTGTCTGTACTGTCACACATAATATAGCATACTCAAATTCAAACACAAATATGACTTACTATAGGAAACTCACAATGAAAACACAATACAGATGTTAATTATTTTATCACACTAGCATAGGTTTATATGCAATTTCCAAGTACTTGACATATTATGATTTTTATCCATTATGTGAATGTACAGTTATTACCATAAGTGTCATATTTTAATTTTAAAATTTTAATGACTTTGTCCAGTCGTCTATTCAACAATCATCATAGTGTGCCAGACTCTGTTCATGAACCTGTCCAGCCTTTTCAGCGGAACAGATCTTGACCATGTCACTTGACTTGTTTTGCAAAGTACATAGACCTAGTTACTACAGGTTTGATCCTTGTAGTCTTAAACATCATCACGTCAAAACCACAGGTTGCATAACCTTCCCCAGAGACAAGGCCCAGACACCAACATAGTCTTTATGTTGTCTGACATCCCTTTCATGTTTTCTAACCTTGTGTTTCAATGTAGTAGCTGCATTATTTCTTTTGATTAATTGTATTTTTAAAGATTTAAACTTTTTATGTATATGGTATTTCTCTCTCTCTCTTTCTCTCTTTCTCTCTCTCTCTCTCTCTCTCTCTCTCTCTCTCTCTCTCTCTCTCTCTGTGTGTGTGTGTGTGTGTGTGTGTGTGTGTTTGTGTATCCTCTCTCTGTCTGTATTCTGTCTGTCTGTCTATGTGAGTTCATTCCAAGTGTGTCCAGGTGCCTGCAGAGTCTGGAAGATGGTGTTAGACCCTTTAGATCTGGAATTACAGTCAGCTATGAGCTTCTTCACATGGGTGTTAGGAACCAAACCTGTGTCCCCTGGAAAAGTATTGAGGGCTCTTAACCACCAAGCATTTCTTCAGCCTTATTTAGTGATGCATTTCTCAACATATTTTGTTTGTTTTCCTGTATCTTCTGGTGTGCTTTGTGTATAAAGTTCCTTATGAGTAGCTGTGTGGCGTTTTCTAGCACACAGAGAATCTCCACACACATTCATGCTGCTGCTTCTTGGTCAGTGGAGATATGTTGTATCCATGGTAGCTGCCTTTCCTCTCCCTGTGACAAAACCCTTGGCAAAAACAAGGGAGGAATGATTTACTTAAGCTCACAGTAATCATGCAGTCATCATGGCAGTGGGGGCAGAGTGGTGGTCAGCATGAGGCTGCTTGTTCAGATCTCAGTGGACCTGGAAGGAGAATTATGGACATAACACCCAACCCCATATCCCCGTGGAACCATTTTCTCCACATAGGCTTCACTTCCCAAAGGTTCCACAACTTTTCAAAAACAGTGTTACCATTGAGGGACCAGGTGTTTTAACATAGGGACATTTCATATACAAATTATAACACATTGTAAGACTTATTCTCTATTCTTCCTTCCTGTGCCCTACAATGCTGTTGTCATTTATTTCATTTATCTATAGTGACTTAATAGATTAATTAATATTAATCTGCACTTTATTGCCTTTGTGTAATTTTTTCCATTGCTGTTCCTTTATGTACTTTTGACTTTCCTCTTTCTAAGAAATTTCTTCTAATGTGTTCAGGAGATCAGGTTTGTTGGCCACAAATCTTTCAGCCTTCATTTATTTTGTGCTCTTAAAAGATAATTTCTCTGGATTTAAAACCTTATATTTCTCTTTTAAAAATTTATTTTACCCTATGATCATCTTAGATGCATAGTTTCTAAGGAAAAGCCCACCATGATTCTGAGCTTATTCCTCTAGCAAAAAAAGAATTTATTTTTGTTCCTAGCTTCTATTAAGATCACATTATTTATTTGTTTGTGTGCCCAGCATGCATGTGAATGTCAGAGGGCAATGTACAGGAGTTAGTTCTCTTTAACAATGTAGGTTCTGAGGATTGAAGTCAGGTCATCAGGCCCAGCAGCCATAATAGTCTACCCCTAAGCTATATCACTGGCCCAAGATTTTATTTTTGTTTTTAGTTTATAGCAGCCTGAATGTGACATTTTTGGTTTTAGATTTTTATGATTTATCTTGTTCAATGCCCTCTGAATTTCCTAGATATATTTTTTGGAGCCTGACTCATGTTGGGAATGGCTTAGCTATTATTCCCTCAAGTATAGTACCTGTTGCTTTTCTCCTTCCTGCTACAAAATACCCAACAAAAGTAACTCCAGGAAAGGAGAGTTAATTTTGATTCATAATTTCATGATACAGTCCATCCTGGTGGGGAAGGCATTGTATACAGAGAGGAATGCTCTATCTGTTCATTTTGTTCAGTTCAGGGCCTCATATTATGGAAGGGTGCTCCTTACATTCAGGCTGGGTCTTCCTGACTCAGCCTATCCTTCTGGAAATGCTCTCACAGATACACTCAGTGGATTGCTTCCCAGGTGAGCCTAAATCCAGTCAAATTGACAATAAGAATATTTCTACCCCATGCCCTTGGTATACCAATCACTCTCAGATGCTACACACTTGTTTGGAAGATGTCTTACACTTCTTGGATATTGTATTAAGGGAATTATTTTCATCATTCTTTTTATTGTCCTACTTTTTGGTTTTTGATGTCTATACTGACTATCTCCAAGTCCATGAATCTTTCTTTAGCTCTAAGGAAGTCTTCTAGATATCCTTTCCTAACCCATAGTTTGCTTCCCTGTGGTTCTGTCTTAGAGTGGCTACATCTAAGGCTACATTTCCCATCTGTCCTTGCATCTTGTGTAGTGCTCCCATCACACAGAAGTCTGTAGCTTCAGAAGTTTCTGCTTCACATGTCCTTGTGTAGTTGTGTTTTGTTGGATTTTACACTGAGATTCTATGGTGGATGATGACAGTGTCTTTTAATTCTTGCACATATTTTTTATTGGTAAGTATGCAAATGATCATTTGTAGGCTATTTTCATATAAGATCCACAAATGCAAATCAAAATCTACTCTGCTTTATATATTTTTTGTTCCATTCCTATATTCTATCTAATTTTAGTTTATTCAAACATTTATAAATATATTCTTTCCAATATTCTAAAATCTCCAGTCCTTGTGGTCTTGTTTTTGTGGGTATGTGGTAATTTTTCCTTCATATTGCCTAGAATTCTGAATTACAAACTCATCTTGGATGGATCTATCTCAAAAACCAACTCCTTTGACTGATGGAATGCCTATTCTTTTGTAAATGTGTTATTAACTTCACCAAGGGCGCAGGTGCAATATCAATAGTGAACAGTTTTAAAGTTATTTCTCAGTCTGGGTTTTTCTCAATTACAACAGTATTAGGAATTCAAATCTCTCAAGTATATGAAGGCATGCTTGAGCTTATAAATATTCAATGGACTCTCTACTAACAGCCCCAGCTGGACTAGGCAAAGTCCCTTGGTTACTGCTATATGAAAAGGATAATAATTGGAAGTCTCTACTATGATGTCTCTAAGCATTTGAAATTTAGCACACCTAAGTGTGAACATCTAACCTTCTCCTACAAGCCAGCTTCTAGTATAAGTACACCATAGGTTGTTAGTATACAAGATCTCAGAGAATGATGAAGTTTTTAGAGCAGTGGGTAATGAATACAAGAGGCTGAAGTGTGAAATTCAGGGCATATTCAGAAGGATTCAAGGGAGAAAATATTTTCTAGAGAGTGGATTGATAGATACTGACATTGAGACCTCCATGGTTAACATGTTGAGCCCCAGATAAGCACAATCATGGAATACCTGAAGATCATTTCAACAGACACAAAGAAGCCCATTGAATGGTAAATGAGCCCAAATTATGGGCTTTGCTTTATAGCTCTATCAAAGGAATCACCTATTAAAATTGTTTATGGAAACAAGGATTGTTTCATTAAATTTAATCAAAGATGGGAAGTAATTTGACTATAGAAGAGAAGCCAATGGACTTGCTATAACAATTTAATAAAGCATAATATGATAATGTCCTGGAAATAAATCAGCACCAGTCAAGAATTAGAGAACTAAATATTTTGATTTATGGTCATTTAAGATTCAGGTTAAAAAGCTATCTAAAACTTCTTAAAGATTTAGAGGCAGTTAATAGTTGCGAAGAAGGGACTCATAAGACTCCACTCTTCCCTGACTATCTGTAGCATTGTAAAATTGCTGGGGTAGGGACACTTTCTTCAGTATCATAGACACTGGTAGGTTGGTCCTATAATTAATCTCTTACCCACATTCCCTCATGCAACTCTACGTAAATTCAATGGAGTGCTGCTGCTGCTGCTGCTACTACTACTACTACTACTACTATTACTACTACTACTACTATTACTACTACTACTACTACTACTACTACTACTACTAACAATAATAATAATAATAATGGCATGAAGTAGAAAGAATATTCTAGGGAAGAGGAAGGGGCTCCTCTGTAGAGTAATGGGAAAAAAAGAGGGTAGTGGGGGTATCATGTGACCAAAACACATTATATACATATATGAAATGTCATAATGAAACTCGTTATTATGTAAAATTAATATATGCTAATAAAAAATCTCAGAGGATCCTTATCTTACATTGTATTAGCCTTCTAAGCCAACTTAGAAAAAGACTTAAAAGTTGACTCACAGATAAATATCTTTAAATTTCTTCATAACTACGTCAAGATTTTGTGTTCCCCTGAGCATGAGTTTTGGTTCTGTATTCTGATGTCATCATGGTCTATGCTTAAATATGCTCATGTTCTTGCTCTATAGATCTACCCACCCTGAACCTGCCTTTCACCCTGGTCTCTTCTCTTGTACATGGCAGCTCTCCAGACAGTAGCTGCCATGGAAGCTCCTGGGCCCCTCTGCAGAGCCTGCTCTTCCCCACATATTGGCAAATCCGGAGTACTCTGTCTTGAAAGTATACTCCGAAGCCAGTACTGATGATGCAGGCCTGTAATCCCAGCTACACCAGAGGCAGAGGCAAGAGAATGGCAAGTTCAAGGCCTGCCTGAGCAATCTAAATGAGAGCCTTTACCCCAAATGCGGATGTAGCTCAGTGGCAGAGCACTTACCTGGCGTGCGTGAGGCCCTGGGTTCAATCCCCTGTCCTACGAAAGAAAAGAACATGCAAACAGGCACACACCCATCCTCTATTCCTTGGCCTGAGGAGTCCGTACTCTTTGACCCTTTCCATGATGAAGCACTTGCTCTGCAAGCAGCTGCTAAGCCTGTTCTATTAATTCAGAGCACATCGCTTTATTTACGGAGTCAGACCACATCACACCCTGCTCATAATTCTCCAATGACTTCCCATCTCACTCAGAAGAAAATTCAAAGTTCTAAAGCAACATACAGGCAAGACCCTAGGTGATACGGCCGAAGAGTGGGATGTCTTCCTTCCGCAGGCTATTTAGGTCTCTCCTACAATGTCAGTTCTCCAGAGACTGTGTTTCTGATCTTGAAATATAAAATTATATTATGTCCTCTGTCACTCTGCCTCCCACTCTGCATTAATGCGCTTCTTTCTTCGTCGTAGCATACTAACAATATTTCTACAAACGTCCTCATGTCAGTTTGTTAGTAAGTCATCGTCAGCCCATGTCCCCAGAGCCTGCTGCTATTTTTAAAGCAGCCACCTCTCTCCCTTCCTGAAGCAAAGTAGGTGCTTTATTAGTGTGTATTCACCCACTGGCAAATGGTATCCCAGCATGTGTAATGCTCTGAATAAAAGGTGTGGGCAAATTTAATAATCTGACACATTATTAAACACAAAACAATGAGAAGGTAGATTGGTACAAAGAAAGGGCACATGGACAGGGCCTCTGGTGTGTTCGAGTGGGTTGTGTGTTACTTTTTGGGAGCAATGACTTAAGTACAGATGTGGGTCTGTCAGAGGTTTTAGGGTGATGTGCATTCAGTGGTGATTGGCTCCTGCAAACAACCTACTTGTTCTGCTCAGAGGGGGTGAGTGTGGGAATAAGCTTGAAATTAGACAGGATTTGCAGGACAGAGAGCCTAATTTAAAAATATATACCTTTGTCTTTAGAGCATCCTGGCCACTAGAATAGGGATCACATGGTGAGACTCTTCCATGAGAGGCAGCCTTCAGTGCATGGAAATTAAGACTTTTGCAGTCATCCTGGGTCCAGGAGGCAGCAAGAACTAGCTACTGCAGGTACACAGCTGTGGCTAGTTTCCTGGAGATGTTTGGAAGTTAAATTTGGCAAGGCATGGTGATGGGCTTGCCATGAAGAAAATTGGGAGATATTCAAAATACATCCAAAGTGAATGTCATGCTCAAATCAAAGCAAAATGAAGTATTTCCTGATTGGAAAGGAAAAAGAAGAAGAAGAGAATCGATGCGTCTAGTTTTAATATTTTTCTCTTACTTTGACACTGATAGTTGAGACTAGATTCCAGAGGAGAGTCTGGTCTCTGTGTTACAAAATGATGATGAAGAAAGTGTTTTTTAAAGCCGTCCTCCTATGGGTGACGATGTCTTAGCTATGGCCTAGTGCATGGCTGTCCTAGAACAGGACTTTGTGTCCCTGATACCCTCTACTTTCTCTTTGTTATACTGCAAAGGAGTGATTTACTCCAGCTAGCTTATGGGACAAGGTGAGAGATTTGAACCTAAACAATATTTTTTAAAACTACTTCTCTTCTCCAACCAATTTAAAGCTTGAAATATGCAATAAATAACTAACAAATAATAAAGCAATCATCTTTTTGGAACAGTTCTCTCTATGAAGCAGGTTTCATGGATTATGATCATTGGCAATAACTAGGATCTTAAATCAGGCAAAATATTATCCACTGAAGTATTAGTGTGGGTAGAAATTAAAGGTGACTCACCATTTCATATCAGTAGAGGCTATTGAACACTTTAAAATAAACAAAAGAAACATTTTAGTAGACTATTTTATTAAAGTATCAATGAGTGGTAGGTAGTAGGTCTGGCTATACTAATTCTGATTTCTCAAACACGGAAATATAGATGTGTTAAGTAACTGGCAGAGTTTGAAATATAAAATATATTTTTTGTAAACATGTACATTTGTGTGTGTGCCCATGTGCATATGTGTGGGCAGACCCACATCATATTATGTATATATGCGTGTGGACATGAGAGGTTAATCTCACATGTCCTTCTTCAGGTCTTATCTAGCTTTAAAATATTTTTTGAGACCACGTCTCTCACTAGACTGGAATTTACCAAGTGGACTAGGCTGGCAGGTCAGTGAGTCCCAGGGATCCTCCTGTCCCTGCTTCCCCAGCACATGGATTATAAGCCTATACCATACCTAGATTTTTGACACATGACTTCTGGCGATTGAATCCATGTCTTTGCACTTGCAAGAGAAGTACTTAATCAACTGAGTTATCTTTCCAACCCTAAAATACAAAGTGTTTAATCATTAATTTGATGTTTTGCTTTTTAAGCTTTTTGTTACTATGTTTATAAGCATGGACACTTTGCCTGCATGTGTATTTGTGGATCATGTTCATGCAGTGCCCTTGGAGACCGGAAGAGGACATTGGATACCCTGGAACTGGAGTTGCAGATATGTGTGAGCTGCCATGTGGGTGCTGGGGATTGAACCTGGATCCTCTGGAAGAGCAGCCAGGGCTCTTAATTCCAGAGCTGTCTCTCCAGCCTATACCGTTTTAACAAAACCAAAATATCTGAATCAGTACATACATATATATATATATATATATATATGTATAATTAATTTTATATAAATTATTGAGAGTCTCTATAAATGATTACAAAATATTAACTTTTTATTTTGGTTCAGAGGTTTTTTTTGGTTCAAACAAAACAACATTTGGGCTAATTCGAAAAGAAGAAAGATAATATAGAACCACTCACCTAAGCATTTCCCATTAGAACAAATATTTTCAAAACTAAAGAGTCATATGCATGTCCAACATAGAAGAAAGTCCAAAGCAGTAGCCTGTGCAATAAATCAGACCTGAACCACCAGGGAAGGGAACAATGAAATAGATTCTCAGTTTTTCTATTGGTTTTGATTTCAGTTTTGAAGATGTTCACATATTGTGACTTGGAGAAAGTCATGGCAGTGTTGTGAACACAATGAGGTAATAAAAAGTGGAGTAGAAATCTGTGAGAAGAGATAATCAAAACAGATTGGTTATCCTGGAATATACAGGAGCAAAGGATAACAAATGGCTGATTACCATACCGTGCTTATATCCTCCTTATATGAATAAGGCATGTAGCATCCCTCGGAAATATAGGATGGTCATTTTGCATTACTGAACAAGAAATAGATTCATTTCTGGTGCCATGACTGCCATGTGTACATCTTTACATGGACATTTGTTTTCATTTGTCTTGAATAAAGATCTGAAGTTAGGGACTGGAGATGTGGCTCGGCAGCTAAGAGTGCTTGATGCTCTTGTAAGGGACCCCCAAGTTTAGTTTCAGTACAAATATCAGGTGGAACACAAAACCTGTAACCTCAGTTGCAGGAGATCATATGCCTTTTTCTGGCCTCTGCATGTATTGTACTCATTCGAATACACACACACACACACACACACACACACACACACACACACACACACTTAAAAATACCTGCATGTGGGAACCTCCTCACTGGTATAGATGAAATAGTTCCACATGAGCTCTGAAATTACTGAGACCAGCTTTTACCTCTGTCTATGACTTAGAAGTTTCACTTAGGCTAACCATCCTAAGAACCACATTCATGTCTGGAATAGTAATACTTGCTTGACCATTGGATGGAGAATAGTGCAGGTGGTCAGGATCTGTAGGCTCAAGCATTGATGGGAAAGGAAACATTTTATAATCCATAGACCAGGAAATGTGAAGCAAGAAGAAATCAATGTCCTGGACGTGTTACAATGTTGGTGCGTGCAGAGACAAAGGTGTTCTGGACTGTCCAATGACCATACCTTATCTGTACAAGACTTGAACATAAGCAATAGTCTGATCTTTCAACAAAAATGTTTGCCCCTGAACAATTTTGCTAATTCTGAGCTACACAAGCATGACCTGAGCTAGCAAGAAGCCTGCAGCTCTGCCACTCTGAGCGTGTTTCATATTGTCTATCTTGGAAGTTAAGCAAGGTCCAACACAGTTAGTACTTGGATGGGAAACAAGTAGATGAAATCTAGAATGCTGTAACCATGAGTCTATGACTTATAATATCTATTTCCTCCTATTTAAGAAAAGATCCAATCTAGGACCAGTATTTAATTCAAATTTAAAAGAAACGTTAAGTGTATGGTAAGACAATTTTCAGGTTTTCCTTCATTGAAAGGGAAACTGTGGAAATGTAGATGCTATAAAAAATTACTCTTCTTACAAAGTTGGGACTAGAGAAAAATTTTTAAAATAATTTGGTAAAGTTAGATAGTCCAAATAAGCTCTTTAACAAATTATATCTTATATTTTTTAAATATTTTAACTGGATCTGGAGAGATGACTCCGCAGTTAAGAGTACTGATTGGTTGACAGAGGACAGGTTCACTCTCCAGCATCCACATCAGGGGGCTCATAAAGCCCTGTAACTCCAGTTCTTGGAGATCTGATGCTCTCTTCTGGCTTCTGTGGACACCGCATACACATAGTGCACATAAATTTACAGAAGCATACACATATATGAAAAAGTTAAAAATAAATAATCTTCAAAAGTAAATGAATATTGTAAATGACATAATTGGACCTGTGAATGGGATACAGTGTTATGCTGATAAATGTGTCCAATGTAGAATGATCAAATAAGGGCAATTAACTTGTCACCTCAAGTATTTATAGTTTCTTTTGGATAAGAGCATTCGAACCCTCCTCTTGTAGCTATATTGAAATACATAGAAAATAGTTAACAATAAGAATCTACTGTACACAGAACACTAGAACTTATCTGTTTAGCAGTGATTTTTGAACCTGCTATCCAAACTCTTCTTTTCCCCCCTCCCTTCTTCCCAGCCTTTGGGTACCTGAATTCTACTCTTTCCTATGGGATCAGCTTTCCACATGTCTCACTCATGTGTGAAAATCATTGCTTTGTATTTGAATATAGATGATCACAACTCATTTGGAGATATCTTCAGTACTACATATGTACTGCTCTATAGTAGTATTATTGACTGAAGTGGCTTTTTATAGCTGCTGCTTCCAAGTTAAACATACTTTGGGTGGAAGGATCATTAGATGGAAGTCATTGTCATGACTTTTATGTTCATTCACCCTCCTGGTAATGGGGACTTCACAATCTGGTAGGGACAATAAGAGTACACACTTTGAAGAATGACAGATTCCTAGACTCAGTATCAGTGAACTTGGAGACAGGTTTTAATTCCACCATGTAATATGTTCAGGGCAACGCACTGATCACGTACCCTTTCTGGGCTGTTTTCTGTTAGATAACAAGATCAGACTAGAAGATTATTTGTAGTCTTTTGAGTGCTATCATGACATTCCATGTTGCCATTACAGAAGGTAATTAGCAGCTGGGGTGTTGGATTAATTCCCATGGGAGTTCAGAGAAGGGAGATAATGATGTTAGCTGAAACCATGGTGAGGAGGTGAAGAAAGGTGGGACCAAGATTCCCAAATACTTAGTGGTTTGCACAATCTGACCAGGTCATCCCTTCTAGCAATCACCATTATGTATTTGTTTATGTGATAAAACTGATGTGTATTTGAGCAACTTTCCATCAAATTGATCGATTGTTATATCCAATGGTTATTTTGTATTAGGCTGAAGTATAATAGAAATGTAGAGCAGAAGGTGCCTCAATCAAAGAATTCAACACAGAAGTAATCTTAAACCGAAATTATTTTCAAATTTTCCCACAGGCTATCTGTTCTATACTAATCAGTTGTATGTAGGGGCAACATTCTACACTGGGTGGAAACTAAGATGGCTATTTAGATGACTCTCACATGGGGAAGGGTTCTGGTTAGGTGTTCTGTTTGAGTTATGATTTCTAGCCCCACAAGTGTGTGAGTCTCTATTATTCATCAGATAGAAGCATGAAGAAAGATTCACCAAGTGTGGAGAGTAACGTTTGCTACCAACTGCTGCTTGTCATGCCTTCTGACAGTTTCCACTCTTATTAGAAATGGAAGCTGCAGTCCCCACTGTGTTCAGATGTGAATTCATGAAAATAACACCATTGGTAAACATTTGCAGTGTGAAACAGCCATCTATCCACTGGGGGCCCCAAGGAAACATGCACAACAGATTATGGTATTAATAAAAACGATCCATTTCATTTGCACAAATTCAGATCAACACCACAATAGAACACAGATTCCTGTGACTCAAGGAAAAAGACATAAGAATAGTTTTAGTCTCTGCTTTTCCACATGAAAACTGTCCCAAATGAGTAATCTAAGAATATGATACGGCTAAATTAATCACCTGGATTAATAAAGCAAACATCCTCAAATCATTTTTAATAATGTATAATTCTTCTCTTGATGTTAGTTACATTATTTTCCAAATTAACTTGTTACCGGCTACAAATATGGTCCATATATGCATTTTCTATTCTTTCTGTTAGGTTGGTGACTGTTGATGGAAGTGTACTGTACCTGAACATGGTGAAAAAGAGAAGAAAACAATAGGGAGGGGAAGTGAGATGAAGTGAAGCCATCAGATATGCTGGGTTTTGCTCAAATTCTAGAAGTGGAAAGAATACACTGTGGCAAGTCAGGAAACCAAGAAATGGGGCTTTCTCATCACTTTCATACAGAGTCTTAATAGTTCACATTACTTGTTAGGGTTTCAGATCATATGTAAAGATGAACAGGTGGAAAAGATCATCCACAGGGTGGATTTCTTCCAGACACAAATGGGTTGAGTTAACAAGAATACTATAGCAGACCAGAATCTTTAGATGAAAGAAAGACCACCAACTAGCAAAGGAAGTAGAGAGAAATAGAAAAAAGACAAAGGCCACCAGAATCCTTGGGAATATGTGGCAATATCAGTGCTACTTAGAAAATAACATACTTATAAATAAGCAAATAACACACACATGCTAGTTAGTAAATAGAGTGCTTATAAACAAGTGAACAACAGGATCATGCTATGATAAACTTCATTAAACAATAGGTCAACTTTCTGCTCAATAAGTTGATAGAATTTTCTAAAACAAGAGTGCCATTTTCCTAAACCAATACTAGTTCTAACAACATTTTTAATACGTATCCATATAGCTGCAGGTAAGTGTAGCTCTCGCCCTTATCAAAACACAGCTTTTTGCATTAGATGAAGACTATCACAGAGATCCTCAGCTCATCAAAATGCAGACAATAAGTGATTGAGGTGTCCATACTCAGCTAATACAGCTACAACCTCACTCCTGTCCCTAAAATCTCAGAAAACAAATGCAGAGATTTTAAAAGCCAGAGGACCAGATGCCCACTGCTAGATAAAGTCTTCTGGTTATGCCAGGGAATCTGGACCTATGAAACCTCAACAGTGTGTTTGCTGAGAAAAGACTTCTATACTGACAACAACAGCTGGCATGCCAACACAGACATGAGAAATCACAGGCCTCACCCCTAGATGAAGAGCTACTGGCAATCAATCACTAATGCGAGAGGGATAGTCAGTTCTCTCCAGGGATGAACCCTTGACAGGTTACCCCATTTCAAATGGTCAACCCTAAACACATGCACATATGAGCAACACAAATAGATTCCATGAGTCCATGTGTATGGTTGTGTGTGACAATTATAATTAAAGAGAAGGCCATTAATTTGAGCTAGGATCTAATTTTCTGTGAGGTGTACTTAATATAGCAGACTTTTTGCTCTTGCTATGCCTTCAGATACAGCACAAACCAGCAACATTTTCAGTTTCCAACTGGAGTGTGTCCTTTCAAGGCTTAGCATTCCTTAAATGTGATGTTTCTATTTTCCACCTATGAACAGAAATTTGGGCCATAGTTTGTTACCATAAACCCTATGATTTCCAGAAGTCAAGAAACGTTGTTTTCCAAGTTTTGTTAAGCATCTTTCTATTTCTTTCCCAACTCTGTTTTCCCAGCTACTTTTCAGTGTTTTACATATTTCTCTATGGTACCATCTCATATTTAGATACTGCATTCTCAATCAAGTATCTATCTGCATGAAGAATCACAAAAAATGTAACCATTGAAAACGTTAAGGCTAGGAATGTGGTTCATTTAGTAGAGTGCATGATTAACATGCACAAGACCATGGGCTCCATTCCCAACTACACACACACACACACACACACACACACACACACACACACACACATTATGATGCCACATACTTATAACCCCATCAGTTAGGAGATGGAGGCAAGATCAGAACTTCAAGGTCCTCCTTGGCTACTTAGGGATTTTGAAGCTACCCTGGGCTATAGGAGTTCCTTCCCCTCCCCAAGGTAACAATACTTTGTGTATGTGTATGCCCACTCAGTGAGTCACATAGGCAGTCTGTGATCTCATGTGGACTCTGACCTCTTTATATTGACAGTGAGTCAGGCGCCCAAGGCTCTTCTGTAAGGTGGTTGGGAGTTTCTGAGTGAAACAGTTGCATGACAGTGGACTTACCATCATTTCCTCTGACTTCCATTGACCAACACAAGTCTTCAGACAAGCCTAGAGTCAAGCATAGAAGAAAAGACTTTATTTCCAAAAGGAGAAGAGTTGAAAAATTGCCATGAGGAAGGGTATGGAAGAATGGAACAAGTATTGTTTTCCTTTTTCAAGGGGGATGGGACAGGGTCTGGAACACCCTATGCAGCCAAGGATAACCTTGCACTTCTGGTCCTCCTGCCTCTACCTCCTACATGCTGGGATTACAGGTGTGCAGTATCATAGCCCATTTGTGTGGTAGTAGGGATGGAAGCCATGGTCTTGTGCATGCTAAGCAAGCCGTGTATCAACTAAATCATATTCCTGGCTTTATTGTTTCAAGTAGCTAAATTTTAAAGTGATTTCTATGCAGGTACAGATACCTGGTGAAGTAGTATCTAGATATGAGATGTTACCATCTATGTAAAACTGGAACGCAGATAGAAACAGGAGACTTCAGAAATAAATTGCAAAAACTTAGCAAAAACTTAGGAGAATAAGTTACCAATATTTTGTCTATTTTGCAAGGAAGAGGAGCTGTAAAATTACAGTGAGATTGGGTGTGGAGAATGGGGTGGGGAGAGGAGGAGACTTGGCAGCCAAATTCTCTGTTGAGCATGGAAGGGGTTTTGCTTTCATTTGTTTACCCAGCAAATGATACAAATGATACCTAGGTGCATGCCACATGCCAGGAAGTGTCCAGTTAGGAATTCGACTGTGAACTTAACAGACAAAACACCTACTTTCTTGAAGGCCACATGCTGGTTGACGAAGTGAGAGGCCAGACAAGGAAAACAATCAATAAGCAAAATCATTAGAGGACATGGGCTGCAGAGATCCAGAAACAGCAGTGTGCTACGGAGGCTGTACAGCACAGAAAGCAGGTCTGTGGGGCTTGCCTTTGACCTGAGAGCTGAGAAGACACAAGTGAACTATCCAGAGGAGTGGGGAGGCTGGCAGGTTCAACTGTCTCAGTATGGGCCACAGCTTGACATGGAATCTGCCAAAAGCCAGTGGGCTTGGAGCCCTGCAAAGCAGCAATAGGAAATGTGGGGTCAGGTGAAAATTCCTTTTCTCCACCAGATTTTCAACATGCTAAGCTAATTATCTGTCTAATTAAGTGAAAGTGTAAATATGACACAAAGAGCAATATAAACCATGTACTGTACTACAAAAGACCATGCCCAAACAATCAAACAAATACACTATGTGTTTACATATGTGATCACACAATTGCTAAAGGGAAAGCCTACATAATAAAATACTGTCTTTAAATAAAATAAAAATTAAAACAAAATAAGCAAAACTGCATTTATGTTTCTCCAGCTAGATGGGTTCCAGCTGACTCCCTAAAATAAATAAATAAATAGATGGATAGATAGATAAATAAATAAATAAATAAATAAATAAATAAATAAATAAATAAAAATGCTTTCTGAGCTTGGAAAGATGGTTCAGCAGTTAAGAGACTGTTCTTGCAGAAGGTCTCAGTACCCACATCTGGTGGCTCGCGACACCTGTAACTCCAGCTCCAGGGGATTCCAAGCTCTATACTGGCCTCTGAGGGCATCTATACTCATGTACACATAGCCACATGGGACATACATGTGATTAAAAATAAAACACAATCTTTAAAAGTGTGTATTATTTCTATTATGTAATTCTCTTTCTTAGTTCCCTTGTTCCATTCTTTGAGGCTTCATTCTCTGTATTCTGAATAGAAATTGCATCAGTTATGATGAAATTTCACACTTTGATTTTTTTCATAGCATAACAACAGAACATTTCTATAGTAAAACTTTACTAATAGATAATCATAACCCAGAGACTTGTATATTGAGGACCCACTAATGTGTGGTGCTCAATTTCTTTATGTTGGAAGCTATTGGAAATGCAGAGACACGAAGATTATCACCACAAGTTATGGTTCTGTCATTCCTTGGGAGGATTTTTAAAAGTTCATGCTCCTTAAGAATTGACAAAAGTGTTGAAGCCCAAGTCATCTCCCCCTCCACTCTCATGCCGGTCTCTTTACCTAGGCACCTAACCCTGAGTATGGGTATTAGCACATTTGCTCCATTAACTAGGTCACAGTATATATTTTGATACTTTTTAAAATTGGATTTCTAAGCTGCACGTGGGGGGTGGGGGTTGAGGGAGGTGGGGGTGGCACACACCTTTAATCCCAGCACTTGGGATATGATGTTCCCTATTTCTGATGATTTCCTACAATTGTATGAATAATGAAGTTAATTCTGTATTATCAGGAATAAATCCATCAGTTTCAATATATAAAACACATCTCTCTGCATATTGAGAGTCAGAAACTATATTGAGGGTTCTGTGAAGTCCATCAGTACCATAAGAATGGCATACAGTTCTGCCTTTTGAACAGAGTTGTATGGACTTTGAACCACTTTACTTAAGTATCCTGATTTGTATCCTGCTTTCCCTAATTTATTTGCATCAGTATAGAATGTGAGAACTCCAGAAATTGGCTTTTGTTGTACAGCATGAGGAAAGACCCATTCAGTCATCTGGATGAATCTATTCTCTTGCTTTTGGGATAACAGTTGTTCATTTCTCCCAAAAAAAGTTATTGCACGATCTCTGCCAGTATTCATTATCTTTCCATAGTGAGGAAATTCCCTTATTATTAAAGATACTACAATTTCTGCTGGGTCTATTTCTGTCAACTGGCAAAGTCTTAATTTTCCTTTTTGAATCAAATCAGAGATCTTTTCTATATAAGTCTTTAACTTCTTATTTGGTTTATGTGGTAGAAATATCCATTCCAATATACTATCTTCCCTCTGCATCGAAATGACTGTGAAGGAATGTCTGGAGAGGAGTATGACCAGAATGCATTTAAGGTCTGGATTCACATGATCCACATGTGTTTCTCAAATTGTCTCTTCTACTAGAGCCAATTCCTTCTTAGCTTCGGCTGATAATTCTCTTGGACTATTTAATTCTTTGTCCCCTTTTAGAGTATTATCCAAATTTTGTAGTCCATCTTTGAGTATTCCCACGATACCCAGTAAATTGGAAATGCTTCCTAACAATTTTTGAAAGTCATTAAGAGTCTGCAATTGATCTCTCCTTGGTTGTAATTTTTGGGGTGTAATTTTTTGTAAGTCTGTCTTATATCATAAGTAATTAATAAAATCTCCTCTTTGTATTTTTTCAGGAGCAATTTGTAGTACCCAGTGAGGCAAAACTTTTTTTTTTTACTTCTTCAAACATATTTTCTAATGTGTCTAACTTTGGATCAGCTAATAAGATATCATCCATATAATGATAAATTATGGATTGTGGAAACTTCACGCAAATTATCTCTAATGGTTTTTGCACAAAGTATTGGCACAGGTTAGGGCTTTTTAACATTCCCTGTGGGAGGACCTTCAATTGATATCCCTTGACTGGCTGGGAATTGTTATAATTAGGTACTGTGAAGGCAAATTTTCTCTATCATTTTCTTGTAAGGGTGTGGTAAAGAAACAGTCTTCTAAGTCAATAACTATTATAGGTCATTCTTTGGGTAGCAGAGAGGGCAAGGGTATCCCAGTCTGTAGAGAGCCCATATGATGAATTACTTTATTAATGGCTCTCAGATCTGTCAGCATTCTCCAATTACCAGACTTTTTTAAAAAACAAATACAGGAGAATTCCAAGGGCTGGTTGATTCTTCAATGTGTTGAGCATTTAACTGCTCTTGTACCAGCTGTTCTAAAGGGTGTAGCTTCTCTTTTGTCAAAGGCCATTGTCCAAACCAGACAAGTTTATTAGTCATTTTAAATATAAGGCTGTTGGTAATTCTGAGAATTCAACAGCAGTTGTGCTCTGTTTATGTACAGCCTGAATGGTTGGTGACTGTTTTTTATAGCATGTTATGATATTATTCCTAGAAACATCATTGGTCTGTATTCCTTTTCTGAGAGTGTAGGAATTTTAATCTGGGTACTCCACTGTTGTAACAGATCTCTGCCCAAATACTCACTGTTTGCTACATATGGCTTCAGCCTTCCTCTCTGTCCTTTTGGCCCTATGTATTCAACCCATCTTGAACTCTGTTTTAGCTGAGATAGGGTTCCACGACCTAGAAATTAGATATCTACCTCTTGAAGAGGCCAATTTGGATGCCATGATTTGGGTGTAATTATAGTCACATCCACACCCATGTCCACCAGGCCCTCCAGAACAATGCCATCAATTTGAATTCTAAGCTTTGGTCTTTGTTCATATATGGAAGTCTGTCAAAATATTCATATTTTATTGTGTTCTTTGGAATTTTTGATTCATCTATCAGAGCTGTTCTATCATCCAGTGTAGTATTGGGGTGTAATTTTTGGTTTATTTAATTGTCCTGGAGTGAAATTTCCTCCACAGTGGCTGGAAATGTTTGAACCATGTTTGATTTGGGAGCCTGCAAGAGGTCCCCTGAAGCATTTCCTGCCAGTAAAGGGTTGCCTCATATAACTATTACTAGTCTGCATTCATTGGTCCAATGTTGGCCTTTGCCACATCTTCTACATAATCCAGAAGGTTGGGGTCTCCTGTTTGGATTATTTCTAAAAGGAATATTACTTCTAGGAGCACCCCATGTACGGTTTTTACTTATATGACCTGGTGTACCACATTTAAAGCATTTGGTGCCATGGGGCCTTCTTCCACCTCTGGGAATTGCCTCTCCTAACCAAGCCTCATTACTATAGTTAAGAGACCCAACATCATTACTATACTGAATTCATTCTTCCAAAGAAGCTGATCTGACCTTTAATGGTGTATGTATTCTTTTGCATTCTGTATTAGCATTGTCCAACACCAAGGACTCAGTCAATACTTTTCTTAATTCTTTATCTGACACAGCTTTCATTATAGCTGTGGTCAGCCTTTGTAAAAAAAAAATCAGGGAAAGGTTCTTGTGGTTCCTGAAATATCTTTGTGTACACCTCAGTTGGTTTTCCTGCTTCTGGAATTTTTCCCCAAGCATTTAGAGCTAATGTACAGCATAGGGATATTGCTCATCATAAGTGGCTTGTACATTCCTGTCAGTGAAATGTCCCTCACCAAGAATTTGATCTTGGGAGATCTCAAAACCTCTGAGTTTACCTTGTTGCTCTAAATTTCTTGCCTCTTATCTCAACCAGCTTTTCCATTGTAACTGCTGGCTATATTCTAGAACAGCTGAAATTAAGTGATGCCAGTCATCTGGAATGATTCTATGTGAGATAGACCATGAATTTAACATCTGTTTTACATATGTTGAGTGTATTCCATATTTGACTTTCGCTTTCTTCATGTTTTTAAAGTCCTTCATCAAAATTGGTTGTAATGTAAATTCTACATGTAGCTCAGTGTGTCTATCATCTGCTGGCCTCTCATGGATGATAACCGGATAAGCCACTGTATGAGAGCCATCTGGAGATGTTACAACCTCTATGGTCTTGCACTACTGCTTATTAGGTCCCTTGTCATGTTTACTGAAAGTTTCTTCCAGGGCTTGCAAATGAGCACCTATGGGCTTTTCTAGGGAGTGAATCTCCTCTTTTGCAAGGAATTCCAGATTTCTCATGGAATCATGCAACTTTTTATGTTCTTCTGAAACACATGATTCCATAGACCTTTTCTTATCAGTTAATGATAATCTTTCTTCCTTATAAAGTGTCTGAGTAGCTGCAACTTTACCCTGGAGAGTTACTGTTCTATCCATTAAATATACATATTTATGATCAATAAAATCAATTTTTACTATACATTTATTATTAAAGGACCGAAGTTCTTGTATTAACTTAGTAGATTCCAAACTACAAAGCCTGTTTTGTAAATTTTTATTACTATCTTGTAAATCCTGGTTAGCAGATTCCAGAGAAAGAATCTTTTTATGTAATACTTCATTGCTATCTTTTAAAGCCTGTATCAGTTCCAATAATGACTCATCTTTGTTATTATTAGTAAACCAGTATTTGAATGCTGTGTGAATTATTACAGTAAATACCAAAATGGTATAGGCTAAATATGCCTTAGGAAGGTTATATATTTCCAGGAAAAAGTCATTAATCATACAAGGAAAAAGTTTTTAAATTCTTGTGTAGTAATGTTTTTGGACATATTATAACAATTACTCAAAATTTGTTAGTCAGTTTTAAGGTGTGAAATTATCAAATACTCTTACCTGAAGTAAAACACTGGCTTGCTTGTCTTACCATCTTTTCAATGGTTTTTGGGGTGTAGTAGCACTTTCAGCCAGCAGGTGTCGATGATGTAGCTCTAAGGCAGGTCCCGCTGAAGGCTTGCAGAGTGTCCCATGTGCATGAGGCAGCGTCTGGCATGTGGGGTTGAGTGGCAGAGAGCTCCAGGCTGAAAGGATGACGGCTGGCAGCTGCAGCACCGAGCCCCTCTCAGTGCCTCTGTAGCCATGAACCAGGCAGCCTCTGAGCAGCTTCTGAGAGAGATGGTGAGATGGTGGACACCATGGGCTCAGGCAGGAGCCAGAGCAGGGGGAATGCCTCACTCATAGAGGCTTTTTGCTGGTCTGGGGGCTAAGCTTCCTGGGGGAACTGGGACCAGACTTAGCTGCTTCATTGCTTCAGGAATGGAACCATGGAGGTGCTCACTGGCTATATGGAACTCAGCAGGGTAGTGCAGGTGCCCATGAGCTGGAGAGGAGGAAGGAAAGGAAGAGAAGGAACAGTACCTGGAGGTTATGGACTAAATGGATAAGTGCTTGGTCCCCGGGGGGGGGGGAGTTATAATGACAGGGAAGTAGACACAAGGAAGTGTGGGAAGTGTGGGGAAAGTGCCACAGCAGCCACAGAGGAGGCTGAGGGCAGAAGCCACCCAGGGATTTGGAGTTTGCCCCACATTGGGCTCCAGATATTGGAGGATTTATTAAGGCAACTCTTCATAGTTATAAAGGAGGTTTATTTTGGGAGGTAACTTACAGGTTGGTTACAGGATCCGAGAGAGGTGAGCTGCAGTCCATTTGGGTTCTCTGGAGAACTCCACTTTGTCTACCATCCAGCATCCAGGATCACCAGGAACTAAGAGCACCAGCACATCCAGATCTTGGGTCTTAAGGGCTCCCGTCTCGGCCCCACCTCAGGGGCCAGTCATAGGTAGACATGACAGTAACTGCAAGCCTCATTGGGGGTAGTACTTCCAGGTCAAAGCTGGAACAGCTTCCCACTACAGATCTCTGTGAGTTCGAGGCCAGCCTGGTCTACAGAGTGAGATTCAAGACAGGCACCAAAAGTATACAGAGAAACCCTGTCTTGAAAAAACCAATAAAATAAAATAAAATAAAAATTGAATTTCTAAAACCCCTATTTCTGCTAACTTAGCTATGTACCAATTTAGGCTAAATGTTAGAAGCACTTGGGCAGTTTTCAAAGCCATGGCTAGGGGCTGAAGGGATGCTTCCATTGTTACTAGTACTTGTTGCTCTTCTAGAGGATCTAAGCTCAGTTTTCAGCACTGATATCAAGCCACTCACAGCCACCTGTAACTCTAGCTCCAGGGCATTCAACACCCTCTTCTGGCTTCTGAGGACATCTTCACTCATGTGCACAGACATATGTACTCACATAATTAAAAATAGAAATGGAACTCATACTCAATACTGCTTGGGTGACCAAGAACCAGAGACTAGATAGCCCAAGGCCCTAGGGTAAAACCAAGTACTACTGTTCTAATAAACAAACAACAAACAAAATTAAACAGTAAAATGACTCCTAATGACAGTCTACTACAGTCATAGATCATAGATCAATGTGTTGCTCAGCTATCATCAGAGAAGTTTCTCCTGCAGCAGATGGGAACAAATACAGACACCCACAGCCAGACATCAAGAGAGTGAGAGACCTTGGAATACTCAACCCTAAATGGGATATCTCCATCAAATCCCCCCCCATCAGGGCTCAGGGAACCCCACAAAAGAGTTGGTAGAGTGTGAGAACCAACGGGAATGGAGGACACCAAGAAAACAAGGACCTCTAAATCAACATGATCAAAGCTCATATGAACTCATAGAGACTGAGGCAGCATGGACAGGGCCTTCTCAGGTCTGCACCAGGCCCTCTGCACTTATATTATTGATTCCAGTTTAGTGTTTTTAAGGGATTTGTGCATGAGCAAATAAGTGAATCTCTGACTCTTGTGCCTTCTCTTGGGCTCTTTTCCTCCTGTTTTTTTTTTCTTGTCCAACTCTGATGTAATAGTTTCTTTTTCTTATTATATTATATTTTACTTTATTATTATCCTTTATAAGCCTGTTTGTTTCCTAATGAGAGCCAGAAAGGGAGTGGATCTGCATGAGAGGGGAGTAGGGAGGAACTGAGAGAAGTAGAGGGAGGGAAAACTATAATTGAGATATATTATGTGAGAAAAAAATCTATTTTCAATAAAAGGAAAAAAGCAAAATAAAATATTTTTAAAAAGGATCTTAAGGTAGACATGTTCCCTCCTATCCAGATCTTATTGGGATAAAGTAAGCCCACTGTTGTGTTACAGTGATATCTGATCATTGTCCGTCCAACTTCTAGCCATTATCTGAATACCACTTTATTTAAATTGCATTTAAATTTCAATGATATCAGTTTCATCCCTGAATGCATGGAAACATTTTGAATCCACTTCTTACTTACCATTCCCTCGTGTGCACAGCTTTAATGGTAATGTGTTATTAGATTATTTGAGCTGAGCATCCATGTGACAAGGATGGAAAGGTGTCACATGACCAGATGTGTTTTGCATTCAAATTGCTTCCATTTATCATATTTTAAAAGCATAATTAGCATCTTGGGGAATAATAAGCATAGATAGCCTTAGGTTCTAATACAGCTACTTCAGGCCTTAATTTCTCTGGTTTGAAAAATCAGAATTAACATATGGCCATTAGGGATTGTCCAAATATTATTATTCAGCACTTTTGATGAGTTACAATATTAATTAAATGTTACAACTAAAGGACACTCTATGCAAATTAGGCAAATTAGGAGAAATTTATATTTTTTTGCTTAATCTAGATCATGCACAAGAAGTAAATTTGTTGGTTTCCATGTAGGTCAAAGAAACCACATTTTCCATCAAATAGAAGGTGTGCACACATCATTGCAGCCTGTATGCATGCCAGTGATGACTAATTTGACATTTGTATTAAGGTTTTAAATGTTTTGACATTGCAAAGTCTACAATACTACAATCCCTCTGATCTATGCCATGAATAATGACAAGAAGCCCCACTCATATATGCAGCACTTAGAAGAGAAGAATCTTCTCATGGAACTGCACTTGTTTCTAAAAGGTGCTTGAATACTTCTGAACCTCAGAGACTGTGCTAAGCATTCAATCTTATGTTGGAAGATATATCACTGTTATTCCTAATCTATAGACAGGGAACATTAGGTTTGGAAAAATTCAGTCATTTCTTTAAGATCAAGGAATGATAAATGAATAAGATTCAGGGCTCAATTTTTAAAGATTTATTTTATTTGTGTGTGTGTATGTGTGTGCATGTGTGTGTGTGTGTGTGTGTGTGTGTGTGTGTGTGTGTGTGTGTGTGTGTAGGTGTCCAAGGAGGCCAGAAGAGGGAGTCAGTATATGTGTGTGTGTGTGTGTGTGTGTGTGTGTGTGTGTGTGCAGGTGTCCAAGGAGGCCAGAAGAGGAAGTCAGGTCCACAAGAGCTAAAGTTATAGGCAGTTGTGAGCTACCCAACATGTGTGCTGCAAACTGAACTCAAGTCCTCTGAAAGAGCAGCAAGTGCCCTTAACTGGTGAGCCAACTCTCCATCCACACAATCTCATTTAAAACAAAAGAAAATAGTGAAAGTACTCCACTATTTACCACTATTTAGAGCTTGTTGGGGGAAAAAAAAACCTTTATTTTCAAAATACTGTGATGTGGGAAGTTTGCCTAGGGTTTCATATCACCATAGAGGAAGGACACTTAACTTAAATGCTGATTCCTAGAAAGCATGGATTGTGGACCAGATGGATATGATTTCTTAAATACTTAAACACCAGCTTTTTCCTGAACATAGCACTAAGCATATAAAGACAGTCTTTGGGAATCTGCATGAGTAACTGGATTGTATAATGAACTCCAGGCTTTGAATAAGAAGAGTATTGTAAATCATTTAGCCTGGTTATAGAAATCAAGGACTAGGAATCCAGGGAGGTCAATTCACTAACTGAAGGTCAGAGTGGCACTTCTTGGCAGACACAGTACAATGCTAATATCTCAGGACCTCTTTCTACAATGTCATTATTTACAGTGCAAATTATAAATTCTGTAGACACAAGGACTTGGGTAAAAAGTATTAGGATAAGACAGAAACACTGCTGGAATTTTTATTCTCAGCAGAATTTATCACCGGCAATGTGACACTCAGAGATGAGGATGACAATTAGTATAGTCTATTTCTTTTTGGAGAAGCAGCTTTGATACTCAAGATCATCTTTCATAATATCTAGAGACATTTTTGATTGGCAAGACTGGGGGAGGAGTTAATGGAATCCAGTGGCTAGAAGCCAATGGTGCTATTAAATATCCTGTAATGAATGGATTGTCCCTGTTACTATAGCACTTGTGCACAGATGACCTTTTTCCAGTAATTATCTGGTCCAGTTGTCAGTAGTGCTCATGCTGACCATACTTCTGTATTCCAGTGTAAAGCCATCTCTGTCTAAGTGAGTGTAGTTGCAGTGTCTGGAGTTCAAGTTTCACTCAACCACTAATATTCACTCAACCATTATTGTGGGTCTATTCTTGCACCAATCTTTATGAAATATCTTCCAGTAAAAGGACAAAGATACACACAGCACAGCCTATAGCACTTGCCTCACAGTATAGGGAAGGATATCTTTGAGGTCTGAACTAATGAAATCAGACATTAAAGGGATTTTAGAACTTAGAGTGATGGCTTGTGCCTGTGTTCCTAGCACTGAAGAGACTTGGGCTAGAGGATTGCCATGAGTTCCCAGCCTGATTGCATTGTCTCAAAATATAAAAGGGATATTGGTAATGGAAACCTGCACTAATGGGCTCACACAGAGGGAGAGCTTCCCATCAAGGACTTCCATTCTATCTAAGGAGCCAGGCAAGTCTTCATTGTTAATGGCAGTTAATCGACACATAACAGGGAAGCTGCTTGCTATACCCATGCTGCTCCTAGGACAGTTGGCCAGTATGTAACCTGTAGGCTTATGCAATACTTCACAGAGAAAGTAACATCTAGGATACAATTTTAAGAAAAAAAATAAAAGGAATAAGTCTAGTTTCATGGAACCTCTGTACAAAACTGCTGATCTAGATCACAGAGAAAGTTAAGGGTGGGATGAGCAGGATGAAGAGGAGCATGGGCAAGTTTGTGCCAAGACTTCAGGCCTATCATCATTGAGATCTTTTTGATCTTCTTTGAACATGTTACTTTTTTAATCTTTTTATTGTTTGAGAACATGTATATAATGTGTTTGGATCAAATGCCCCCTCCAACTCCTCCTGTCCTACCCTCCCTTTATCTTTTAACCACTTTTTCTTCCCAAAGTCCTGTGCATTTTTAAACCCACCAAGACTACTTGATGATGCAGAACTGGCAGAAACGCAGGACGATCCACTGAGCATGTGTAGCAACTCCGGGACCACATCCCTAAAGAAAACTGACTCTCCATCTACCAGATTTATTTATTTAGTATTCTTGGGATGCACAAAATAAAAACAGCTCTCAGTGTGGCATTTCAAGGAATGGGGACTTTTGGAAAGACATTTCAAATTTCAAATAAGGCTTTCCAGTACTAAAAATAATTAAGAGAGTTTATACCACCTGGGAGTAGGAGATGACTTTTGTTTTGATTTGCCTGTTTTATTTTTTCCTGCTTTATGAAAATGTGCTCAGAAGAGTAATGGTATACCCCTGAATTTCATAGCATTTTCACAGAATATCACACCTTTCCCAGGAGTAGACACCAAATGACTGAAAAATCAAGATGCTGGTGTTCTGGTTTCATTCTGACCATAAAGCAACTAGGAGAAGCAAGAGTTTGTTTTTCCTTACACCTCCAGATCCCAGTCCATCACTGAGAAAAGTCAGGGTAGGAACTCCAGGCAGGAACCTGAAGCAGAAACTGTGAAGGAGTGTTGCTTGCCGGCTCACTGACTGGATTGCTTTCACTCATGCTCTGCTAGCTTTCTCTGCAGCCTAAGGCCACCTGCCCAGGAAATGGCTTGGCCCACAGTGGGCTGGGCCCTTCTTCAAGTGTCCACAGGCCAACCTGATGAAGACAAATACCCCCACTGAGGCCTTTTTCAGGTGATTCCAGGCTGTGTCAAGTTGACAGTTAATGCTAACTGGGACAAAAGGGAATGATCACTATACAACAAACACAGCCATGCCTTCCTTTAGAGCATACTTGTGGTGCTTAAAACAGCCACTAAATGGCAAAATGCTGCAGCCTGAGGTGCTTGTTTAATGCACAATTTGCTAGCAATATGACTAAACCAGAGGAGTAGCAATGTGTGTGTGTAGAGGTCAAGGGGCAAAGAGAAAAAGTCACAAAGTCCAGAATCCCAACAGCCTGATTTGAATCTGAGTTCAGCCTCTTGCTTACCCTTTGGCCAGGTAAAATGTGTGAAAGCTGGATTTAATTGCCAGCACATTGAGTCCCTGGTTGTTAACTCAGAAACTGAATACTGGTAGAGAAATGATGCATGGAAACTAGGAAACACAGAGCTGAATGGAAAGTGTGTCAAATTATGCTGCCATTAGATGTGTTTTCTCTCAAAGTGATGTGTTATTTTACAATGTTCTGATACCAAAACAATCGTAAGGTCCAGATAGCTCATGCACACTACTGTTTTATTTAATTATCTATTTGGGATTTTTGTTTAGGTATGCATGCTTGTGTATGTTAGCATGCATAGAGAAGCCAGAGAACAACCTTAGTTGTCAGATTGAATCTCTTTCCATCCTGTTTCTTAAGATAGGGTCTCTCACTGAACCTGGAGCTCACCAACTCAGCTATACTGTCAGGCTTGCAAATTCCAGGAATCCTCTTGTCTCTGCCTCCCCAGCACTGAGATTCACCCAGCTTTCTACACAGGGCCTGAGACTTGAACTCAGGTGCTCATGCAGCAAGCCCTTTATTTACTGAGACATCACTCCAACCCATATGTGTTTATACTTTCAGTATTTTGACGCTATCCAAAGACAGTACTATGAAAAGGAAGATATACTTTAGGATGTAGAAAAGTTGGACATGACTTGGAACTGTTCATTTTGTTAAGATTTTGATAATTTGAAGTCATATGAAGACTTGGTGATTATTACCATTTATTACAATAATACTAATGTTGTCTGGATCATTGTGTTCTATCTATCCATATATATATATATATCCAAAAGATTTTTAGTAGTGCTAAGGACCAAGTCCAGGGCCTGGCGTGTGCTAAGGAAGCATTCTACCACTGAGCAACATCCCCAGCCCTTGTTGATTCTGTTTGTTTTGGAACATGATCACTCTGTATAACCCAAGCAGACCTTAATGTTTGACATCTCTCTGCCCCATCTCTACCTCCTAAGTACAGCATTACAAGCGTGCACCACCAAGTCCAGCTTTTTCAGTCCTTTAAAAGGTAACACCAGGTTCCCAAAATTCTATTGTCAGTGATAAGTATGGATTCTAAAAATAATTAATGAAATAGTTACTTTTTTTAGTTCTAAGAGTGCTGTACTTTGTGAAAGAAGTTTAGTGAACTTCTACAGATTTCCCAGAGGGCCTAAAGAAGCTCATCAGAATGTCACTAGCACTTATAATGATCATAAAATAATGGCAGAGACAATGTCTTTGTCTTTAGGTAACTGTATCAGAAAATATGGAATGTTTGATTATTTTTAGGTTGCACATTTGCACCAAATTTGTATTTGTGGAGCATATATATATATATATATATATATATATATATATATATATATATATCCATCCATTCCCTGCCTATGGTTGTTACGTTTCCCCTACCAAATTGAATGATTACAGCTCCTTGTTTACACTGGAAGGTGAGCTGACCTGCTATTTAAAATGTAAAACAAAGTGTCCAAGCTGCCACAAGCATCTTTAACAGACTGAACAAGGGGGAGAGTAATTGAAAGTGGGCAGAGCAAGCAATTAATTCCACGGCTCATCAAATCACTAAGTCCCCCTGCTATACTGCTATCTACTGCTATAATTTTATGATTTGGAAATAAAATCCACAACATATCCAAAAAGTTTCCTTTCTATAAAGCAAGCACACAAGACCACATCTGGTCTTTTAGGGTAATTAATATATTGATAGTTAAATCAATTGCTAAGCTTACAGGGTAGTCTCATGAGTTACTTAATAATTAAGGAACCACCTTACTGAATGTAGTGGTGCATGCCTGCAATATCAGAGCTCTGGAGGCTAAGACAAGAGCATTGTGAGTTCTTGACCTGCCTGGGTTACATAGTGAGTTCAAGGCCAACGTGGGCTGCATAGTGAGGCATTGTCTCAAACAAACAAGTGAAAACAATACAACAAAAACATATTACAAACTTTCTTTGTCTTAAACAGTGTGCCACATGCTAGGAATACATTAGGGAGCAAGACAAGGCATCTCTCCTTAGAGCATGCTAGAGTGTGTGAGGTTACTCTTCTTATGTTACTAGGGAACGATTGTGGGTCAGAGCTGGATAGAGAAGCTCTCACAGGCCACCTCTTTCATTCAAAAAAGAAAGCATATTATTATAATATAAGGCCACCCAACACAGTACACCAGTGTGACAAAATGTGGGCATTCCTTATTGTTGACACCACTGCTCTAAGATGTCCTTGTGAAAATGGAGTGAATCCAGAGGGATGAGATTAGAGTCAACTTCTCAGGTGCTGCTGTCAGGGCCCCACAAAGTCATCAGTCTGGTGCCTCCTGTTTTGATACACAAGCTAGAGGCTTCAAGAACAAAGAGGCCACCCACAGGAAGGGGATAGTCAAACCAAATCCTTATAATAAGTAACGTTTAGTAAAACTGTCTTTGGAGAGATAAATGGACCTGCTTTCCTCCTTCTTCAGATGACCCTTCCATTTCCCAATTGAAAATGAGCAGTTTTTCCATGGCTTATTATCCAAGATACGAAAAAAGGCTTTTTATTGATTTAAAAGCATGAAAACCAAATGAGAAGAATAATAATCTAATTAAGGATCCAATCCTTTAGCATAGAACAAGTTAGACATACATATACACAAGGAAGATGAAAGTGGAGTCCTTTGGCTGTTGGATGGATGATATCATTTGTCCTGTTCCTCAGAAACTAGTTTTCTACTTGATTGATATGTACTGATGACTAAACTACTCAACCTCTGAAAACAGAGACTATTATTCACTGCGTGTCTCCTAGGATGTCTGAAAGAATCAACTAAGTCAATATATGAGGTGCTTAGAAGCTAGGTTTGCAGACACCAAGTACCCATCAGTGTTTTGTTGTCCTGCATACTCAAAAATGTCTGCAGCATGAAGGGAATGCAACTGTTAACAGACAGGAGAAAGCAAAGGGTGATATTCTGCTCCTGATTTGAAGCTGAGGTTTTGGGGGGGACAGCACCAGAGCTAAGCCAAGATGACTTGTTTTTGGGAAGGGGGTCACTGGGAACAAAGGGATGGGGTAGAATATTTCATGCAAGATGAGTCTGTGGGAAGTCTTTATTATCTAGACAGAAAAAGAAAGGAGCTCTCTTGGAGTGACAAGAGGGAAGTTGTGTCCAAATCTGGACCTAGACAGGGGCTCCAGCGTAATTCACATCCTTGAGATTTGACCAATAAGGAGTAGAAAATTTCTCAGAATCCTTCAGTGAGAGTCCTGCCTCTGTATCACCTAGAAGCCACAGAGTAAAGCTGGTCTCTGAAGAAAGTTCTGAATCCAAGTCCACCCAGGCATTGCTGTTGCTGCTTTTCACAGATCCAGGGATCCTCTGTGCTCAAAGCCAGAAGACATCCAGGGACAGACTCATCCAGTCACTTTGGAGACCCTGTACAACAAGGAGGCTGTAGCAAGGGTAAATTCCCATTGCATGTAAATGTCTGGAAACATTGGTTAATACCAGGCCCCTACGACAGCTGGCATGATTAGCCACTGTAAGAAAGATTCGGTGTGGGGAGCATAAGAACTTCTCCAGAACACTGACTTAAGAGAGGAGGCTGTGGGGACTGTGAATGGCTTCACACACATCATTAGGTTTTTTCCAGTCTTCACACAACAGCCTACTTGGGAATAAGGAGAAAAACAAAAGGCATGGATTAGAGAGAGGCAGTCATGACACAGGTCTTAAACTTTGCAAGCACTTTCTACCAATGAACCTGGGCTAAATAGAGCTTTGTGTTAGGAAACCATGACCTCAAATTGGTTTGTTTTTAATGGGGCTGTGGGTTCCCTGTTTCCTTGCTATTGGGTTGCTACTGGCAAGAGTTGTCATCAGAACATTTGGGACAACTGCATTTGTCTTTGTTTGAATAGGATTAAACTTGATCAGGAAACTAGAAAGGGGTCATCTGTGGGGAGGGAGAAGAATGATCTGAAGAGAGGAGACACTGGTGAAAGGAATCAGGGAAGGGGGACAATGGGGATTGACCTTTAACTGAGTAAAGGGATGGGACAGGAGGGCAGAAGTTGTGTGGGGAAGGAATAACTAACACTAAGGATGTCTAGAAAAGCCAAATGAAAACCTATCAAATTATAAGCTTCATATATATGAGTATGTATATTCATATTAAAGAGTTTCATTGGAGGTACCATACACAAGGGATGATGCTCTTCCTAGAAGCCTTAAGTTATAAGCTAAAAAGCCCAGTGCCAGGTGTTGTATAATTCCCAACAGGTTGTTGGTAGGGGTGTCTTCGAGAACCCCAAACAATATGGAATATTGCCATTGTCTTGGGTTGCCCATCAAAACTTGATGGTAAGATCCTATTCCTGATGACACCACACATTTTGGTGACAGGATATAGAGAAATTGAGTTGGTATTGTTCAGGAAGCTTCTTTCTTGCTGTCTATAGCTTGGATAATACTAAAAGGTACTATGTAAGTATCTTGAGGAAGGTGCTCACCAACTGTCTTACCCAGATATGAATCCTGTCTGAGTTACAGTGAAGACCATAATGGCAAGAAATTCCAATGGGTGCAATAATGAAACAAATATTATGGGGAAACTGCTTCCATTTCATAGGAGGAAATATATGCATGATGCTATAAATCTAGTTAAGAAACCATGGTTGGGCATTCATCAGCCCCAGGGATGAACATAGTATTATTATTTAGCTAAATGTACATAGTGTCAAACTGCCGTGTAAATTCATATCTCTGTATCTGTAGGTTAATGACATCCTCAAGCCTCATTAGAAGAGTTTCTCTGTGCAATGGATAGCAGTTAATTCAGGAATCCACAGCTGATAACAAATGTAGAGACTAGGTATCTGGGGACAGCACAGCCATATGTGGGACATCCATACCATCTACACCCCTCACCCCAAGGTTTAGGGACTATCATAGAAGTGGGAACAGACAGATTGTAAGAGCCAAATGTCAGGGAGGACTGGGGTGATATAGTGTCTTCTCAACATGACAAAACAACTATACTCAGGAACTCACACAAATGTGAATGCTTGCATAAGACCTACACAAGATCAAGCCAGTCAGCATTTCAGCTT
Organism: Peromyscus eremicus; assembly: GCF_949786415.1. Lineage (NCBI taxonomy): Eukaryota > Metazoa > Chordata > Mammalia > Rodentia > Cricetidae > Peromyscus > Peromyscus eremicus. The sequence goes on along the minus strand of NC_081420.1, from coordinate 94,841,396 downwards.
AGAAGGGGACAAGCTCAGAAGCTCCCATCCTTAGCTGAGGAACTGTTGGCAATAGGTGATTTCTGGGGAAGGGATGGTCTTTTCTTTAAGGGTGTGGCCCCTGGTAGGTTGACTACACTCCATTGGATGGCCCCATACTCATGAGTACATGAGTAATACAAGTTGGATTGGGACTACTTACAAATTTAAAGAGAGGACAGAATTGGTGATGTGTGGTGGATCTGAGGATTTAGAGGGAAGAATGTGAGATAAATAGGATCAAAACACCTTGTGTTCATGTGTGAAATTCTCAAAGCATTAATACAAATATTGCAATAATTAGTTAATAGTTGAAATCTTTATTTCATCTTTCTCAGTAGGTGTTTGCCAGTCCTGGGGAGTCTTACTATGCAGAGCCTCAAATGGTTACTTCGAAGCATCTAAAGATGGTTTTATGTATGTAGACCCAATACTGAAAGTTCTGCACAAAGGTAAATGATCCTCCAACAGAGATTCAAGTTAGAATCATTTTGCTTCCTACAGTGTAACTACTGCTTGGAGAAAGATGACCATGAGTCAAGAGCCATTTATTTTTATTTCATCCCCAAATTACTAGTCGTTGGTTTTGTACATTACACTTCCCTTTCATTACTTCCCTTGAGGGAACAAGTTGAAGACCATAGTCTCTTGGAATTTACAAAGAACTTCAGAGATTCTGATTTAATTGTGTGGATGTGTGTTTGTGTGTAAGTGTTCATGTGCATGGATGTGCCTATTCCTTGGAAGCCAGAGTGCCTTTGCACAGGTGATGTCCACTTCGAAGTTTTTTGACAGTGTGTCTCACTGACCTGAAACTGGCTGTGAAGGTTAGACTATCTGATCAGCAAAACCCAGAGACCCTCCTGTGTCTGTCTGCCTCCCCAGTGCTGGGATTTTCTTTTCTTTTCCCCGAGACAAGGTTTCTCTATGTAGCCTTGGCTATCTTGGAACTTGCTTTGTAGAGCAGGCTGGCCTCGAATTCACAGAGATCTATCTGCCTGCTTCTGCTTCCCAAGTGGTGGGATCAAAGGTGTGTGCCATCACTGCCCAGCTGGGATTTTCTGACACATGCAACCACTCAGCCTTTTTTTACAGGGAGCTGGGGATTGAACTCAGTTTTTTCTGCTTTTTAAGACAAGCACTTTACTGACCGAGCTCTCTCTTTTCTAGCCCTATATTCTGGTTTAGTTTCATATGTAAACTGTGACTTGAATGGTGAGTAATTATCTTTTACTATTTGCTGTCACCATTTGCCATTAAGTGATACAACCTTCTGATTCCAGTCCATAAAACAAATTGGGGTGTATGTATGGAAACCTTTAAAAATGTACCTAGCACACTTCCAGGCTCACCATGAGGCATGGCCTTCTGCACGTAGGTACTTATTCCAGATGGTAAGCACCTAATAACATTCAGCCTACATCTACTCTTACAAAGGACATTGTGAACAGCATTGGCCATCTTTTCTGAGCATTTGACTTTGTCATGGTTGATCTTTGTTGGACATGTGACACACCTGGGAAGAGGAACCTCAGTTAAAGAACTGCCTCTATCAGGTTGGCCTGTGGACATGTCCATGGAATGTTTTCTTAACTGCTAATTGGTGAAGGAAGATCCAGCACACTTTGGGCAATACATCCTGAGCAGGCATAAGAACATACCTGGATATAGATGAGGAACAAGCCAATATGGAGTGTTCCTCCTTTGTCTCTGCTTTAGCTCCTGCCCTGAGTTCCTGCCTCAGTTTCTCTCAATGATATGCCATAACCTATAAGCCAAATAAACCCTTTCTTCCCCAACCTGCTTGTAGTCATGGTGTTAATCACAGCAACAGAAAGCAAATTTAACAATATTCCTGAGAAAACTATCATTAGTTACCAATAATTGAGTGGAAAGTTTACTCAAGTTTTAGAGCTGGATGAAACTTGGAGGAAAGAATCTGGTTTCTTTCTGAATAGGGAAAGTGACTTGATTGATAGATTCTCAGTGAGCCAACTTGTCTGCAGAGAGAAGTGCTTCCAGTTGAGAATTCCTAGGTTTTATTGGACTTGCATGGAAGTAGATGCTAGAAATGCAGGAGGTTAATGTGTGCCACAGTCTGGGTATTCTGCAATGACTTCCTTCACAGCATGTTCATTTGAAGAATAAAGAGGTCTTTATGGTTACTGGGAGTTTAATGAGGATCACAATGGCCCACAGACGCTTACAGCAGCATTTAAATAACCCATAACCCCTGTGTTTATCACGAGGGGGAACCTGCCAATTTTTAGGAATTACAAACACTTCTTCTATAAAATGTTGCCATTTCCGCAGCCTTTTCCAATGATTCCCTTCTTGCTATATTGCAAGGTATAAATGGCAGGATGTGTGTTACTATGGAAACGACCTCAGGTTTATCTGTTACTCAAACCCATGAAAGATAAGAGATTATACTCTCCCAGCAGATAGCTTGGTGACAAGTTTTCCCCTTCCTCCTCCCCATTTCTAACCATTTAGACCATGGGAAATTTTGAGATGGTCCAGGAAGGCAAATGTGCTGAGTCAAAGCACCAATGTTTTCTAGAAGGCTAAAGAACAGGTTGGAAAAGAAAGGTCAGAGATGTGACTGAAGCTACTGTCCTGATATCAGCTTCTTAGACCCCTGTCTTCTCCCATGCCATCTAAACTTTAGCTTACATGTGCATCAGAATTGCCTGCAGGACCTGACAGGTAGTTTTGACATGTATCACCCTTCCAGCCTATACGTCTATGTGGTGGGGTCTGAGGATTCTTGTTTCTCCTAAGAACACAGGATGCTAAGGCTTTTGGTCTAAATACAAAACTTGAGAACCACTGTTCCCAGTATTATTGAAAGCATTTTTGCCACACACACACACACACACACACACACACACAAATGTGCACATGGCCAGTGACATGGCTCAGCCAGGAAGGGCCACCATGCCTGAGGACATGGGTTTGATCCTTAGGACCTTCTGGTAGACAACTCCTTGAAGTTGTCATTTGACCTCTACACATGCTCACACACACACATGCACGCAAACACATACAACAAATAAATAACTCTATACAAATATTAAAAAGGAACATACTGTGAACTTTAGCAATTTAATCATTTCCAGCTACAGTTCAGTGGATTAGCTGTATTAGTATTGTTGTACAACCTTTACCACCACCTGTCTCAAGAACTTACCATTACAACTTAAAAATGCTGTACTCACTGATCAATAACTGTCTAGTCTCTGCTTCCTTGACAACCACCACTCAGCTTTCCATTGCTACTAATTTGACTATTGTAAATACCTCATAAAGTAGACTCATATGATATAAAATTGTATGTCTGGCTTATTTCATTTGGCATGCTATCTTCAAAGCATTTACACTAAGGAACAGATAGACAATAGATAGATAGATAGATAGATAGATAGATAGATAGATAGATAGATAGATAGATAGAGATAGATATTTTGCTTCTGCCTTTTGAATATTATAAGCAATGGTGCCATGAACATGGTTACATAAATATCTGTCTGAGAATTTATTTAGGGAAAATAATCAGCACTGAATTTTTTGTTCTAAACATTTCACTTGCATAATTATACTCCACTTTAGAAAAAGATACTCTATTAATATTATACACATTTTATAGTGATGCAAACTGAGACTGAATTCACCCTGACTTCCTGAGGTCACACAGTTGGTAAACAGCCTAATGACCAGTGGAGGCAGGATGGCTCCAGGCTCAGGTACCCAGCACACTTGACTGCTTTCTCTGCCCCAATAAAGTATTTTATTAGTCACAGAACACTTTTCTTATTGATGAAAATACTGATTTTCTACAATCAGGGTGAAAGTAAGTACCTTTAAAAGTATAGGGCTCAGATAAAATTGAAGAATCAAATGTATATGAGGATTTAAAACGTGACACAGTCTATCTCATTGGTTAATTATATTTCTGTTTTATTTGATTTCTGGAACAAAGTAGTATAAGTCATTTCTGAAGTAAGTCATTTGGAGGTCAGAAGTATTTAAAATTGGCCAAAGACCTCAACTCTGAGCAGTAGAAATGAAAATCTTACAGCTGAATGAGTTGTCCTTTGAATGGCCAGAATAGCTGGACTGGCCTATGGACATACATTCAGTTCTCTCACTAATTAAACCAAACCATCCATTGAGAAATTCCAGAGGAGGAATCCACATCCAGTTAAATTAAATTAGCATGCTGCATGAATCACAATCTATGATTGTGAAGCTACCGGAAAAATCCAACAGGGAGTCTATGACACAGGCAAACAAATGCAATGTGGCTAAGAGGACCTTGGAGATCTGTTTAAAGGACTGGATCTCATTTATTTCATAAAGGCCCCTTGCTGTGGACTGCCTATTTCCTGTCTAAGAAAATGACATGGCTTAGTACACAGGGCACAGCATGTCAGGTTCCAGAATTGATGGAGAAAGTGGTTTACAGTGTCCTCAGGAGATGTCTTCTATAGGTAACCAAAGGCTCCTGTGAGTTGCTAAGTGCGACAGCTGCGTCATGTCCAGGAATAGGCATTTCTTAGCTCTTCTCCCCAGGTGCCAGTTCTTCCTCCCATGACCCCTCCCCCATGATATTCCCTGAACAGTGCAGTTTGGATGGGGGAGGGGCTCCCAAGTTCCCTCCTTCCTTGGAGGGGCTGGCTATTGTTTGATGCCTGCTGATGGAGGCAGAGTCCTTCTCCTTTGGGGACATGACTGCTGGTAGGCTGCTCACGCTCCAGTGGATGGCCACACACCCGTAAGCAGTTAGGCAGTACTAGTTGGACTCAGAGGCTTACTAATAACAATTAAAAGAGGATATGAAATTGGGAAGGAGATGGGGTGAGGACTAGGGGGAATTGGTGAGAAGCAGTAAGGAATGGATATGTTCCGCATACATTAAATGAATGTATGAATCTTTCAAAGAATAAAAATGTTGTATGAAAGGGTAAGAGTGCCACCAATTAGGGATGTTTTCAGTGTATTTTAAAAGGTACACATTTATACTCTTGGAGTTGTCATATGGTTATCATGGGGTTTAATATTAGTCTACAAAAGGAAGCACGTTTCTCTATTCCCCAGGCATTGTCCCAGGTTCCACGTGTGCGTATCCTCCTGTTTGTCAGCCTAGTGCTATGAGAAAACCAGAAGATCATTAGTCCATCGATCTGTTTGCAGTGGAAATCCAATCTCTAAGTAGAAGAGACTAAACTAAAGAGAAGATAGAATTTATAAGAAAGGCACTTCTCAGGCTGGCTTAGTGATTAAGAGTGCTTGCTGCTCTTTCAGAGTTCGATTTCCAGCACCCTCATCAGGTGACTCATAACTGCTTGTAACCCCAGCCCCAGGGGATCTGACGCCCTCTTCCGGCCTCTCTGTACATCAACAAGCACATGCACATACATACAGTTATGCATAATAAAAATAAAATGTTTAGAAAGGAACTACGTCACTCTGGTGTAGTTTTGGAGGGCAACAAGACACATGGAGTCCTAGGAATCCAGACAGAAGGATTTGTCTTTTGTAAACAATTAAAGGATGGAACATGGCAATCCTGCAAATATTTGATAAGCACTGTTACATCCAATCTTGCCTCTAGGCTGTGCATGTATGGTCTAGTTTTATGTGCTGTAACCTAAATGATGTCAGCTCTTCAAATTACCAAAGTTTCCTTCTTATTTGTGGCCTTCGATGAGCTGTTGTTTGGGGGAACTGTTGAGTGACTTCCAAGGGAGACTTAAGCAAGCATCTGTTCATTCCACTTAGAGCAGCAAGGAAACAGTTCTACCCAGGGCTAGCTGCGTAAACCAGAGAGTTTATTGGAGTTACTTACAGCAGCATGGATGATGGCTGAATTGCAGGAGCATGGGAGGCTCAAAGGCAGCTGTTTCCTCGAAAGACCCACCCCAGTATGAGTGAGGACTCACAAAAACTGCTCCCCTGGAGCTCCCTGCACAGCTTGCAAGTGGCTTGGCTGATCAGAGACTCTATTTCAACAAATGTTACTGCTTCTACGACCTTGGGGGAAGGGTCTTGTGTACTTTCTGAGCTTCAGGAGCATCCCGACTCGGAGATTTTGTTCACCTCCTGATCTTACAAGTCTCTCTCTTTCCACAGGAATGAATGTTTTCGTTCAGAGGAAACTGGGGCGGGAAAGGGGGATCCACCTAGCCTCTGTCTTGCAGGAGAAGGTATTTCCACATAAATTAACATCAATATAGTGTTATTAGTTCTTTTTTTTAAGATATTTATTTGTGTATGTGTATCTGAGTGAGTCTATGTACACGTGTGTGCAGGTGCATACGCCTATGCCTGTGCGTGCGTGCGTGCGTGCGTGCGTGCGTGCGTGTGTGTGTTTGTTTGTGTGTTGAAGTCAGAAGAGGATGGTGAGTCTCTCAGAGCTGGGGTTAACAGGCATCTGCAGGATACTTAGCTTGTTACCTGGCTGCTGGGACCTGAAGTCAGGTCCTCAGGATTGCATAGTAAGTGCTTTCTAAATGCTGAGTCATCTCTCAAGCCATACGAGTTTTTTTTTTTTTAAAGACTAACATCTAGAATTACAGTCTTATGAATTTATCAAAAATAAATTATTCTTAAATACCAAAGGACATATATCATATTTCAATGTTTCCATGTATACCTAAATATTTTAATCTTTCTATATCACAGGTTAATAATAATTAGTGAAATTGAAAAAGACAAATTAAGGGTGAGTTTTTTTTTTTTTTTTAACTTGGTAGCTTTAATCCATCTTCTAATAATCATTTCCACCCTGAGTCATGTATTTGTTTTTCATACTACTTACTTTGTATAAAACAACTTTTAAGTGTTTCTTTTGCATTTAGATAGAACATCGGATCTGGGATATATCCTGGTGGAGTTCCATAACACTGTCTCTTCAGCTCTGAGAATCCTCCTTTGGTTAGCTTTTGTCTGTTTCTTCCAACTGTTTCATATCTAGACCTGTCTTTTAACACCTCCAGTCACATGCCTTTCCTCAGAGGCTTTGCCTTCCTCGGTACCTCTTTCTCTTTGGTAGAGCTCTCACAATATCATATTATCCAGATATGACAGTGGTTCTTAACCTTCCTGATGCTCTGTCCATTTAACACAGTTCCTCACGTTGTGGTCAGCCCCCTGCCATAAATTATTTCATTGTTACTTTGTAACTGTAATTTTATTACTGTGATGAAACATAATCTAAATATCTGATATGCAAGATACCTGATATGTAACCACTGTGAAAAGGTCATACGAACCCCAAAGGGGGTTGAGACTGTTAAAAATGATAAGTGGTGCTGGTTACCATGCAGAAAGGTCATGAGGCATGAGCCACAACAAAACCTAGTATCAGAGCTTTATTGGGGGGTGGGGTGGGGGACAAAGGAACCAGGCCTCGGAAAGAAGCATGTACAGAGAGCAGAGAAAGGGAAAGAGAGATAGAGATAGTGGAGGCAGAAGAGAACAGAGCAGAGAGGAGGGGGGGGGGGTTCTGTGTCTGGCTCTTTAAGGACTCCTGTGCACATGTGCAGGTAGGCTCATGGAGCTACGCCACGCATGCCCTGATTGTGTGACCACACTGCGTGCATGTAATCACCAGCATGCACTGATGACATAAGACACAAGACCCCTTACTTAGCATGCAGCTGGAGTGGGGGTAGAATCCTAACAGAGACCCTTTGAGAACCACTGAGATATTGCATATGAAATCCTTGTCTCATTTATAAAGCTATACCCTGTTGTCTCTTCTCAGAGATCTTGATTTTTTTGGAGATATGCCTGCAAACATTTGTGTTCCTTGAAGTCAAAGACTGTGCCTAAATACTCAGTATTCTATTTTCTTTTTTTTTTTTTTTTTTTTTTTTTTGGTTTTTCGAGACAGGGTTTCTCTGTGTAGCTTTGCGCCTTTCCTGGAACTCACTTGGTAGCCCAGGCTGGCCTCGAACTCACAGAGATCCGCCTGGCTCTGCCTCCCAAGTGCTGGGATTAAAGGCGTGCGCCACCACCGCCCGGCAGTATTCTATTTTCTATTAGCCAGTATTCTCAGTTGCTTACAGGAGACTGACACACTGGGTTATTCATCAGGCTTTATTTTTAGAAAATTGAGCAACTCAAAGGACCTGTGATCTGAAGAACTGGGCTGTATCTTTTGCAGGACCATTACTACAGATCTTACAGCAAGGTCTCTTACATACCAGCTGAAAACTATGAGTACCCATTATTATTTATCTAAGCATGGCTTTGGACAGCAGTTCCATGGAGAGTTTCATCACCTTTCTGCAAGTGTTATCAGAGATTGGTTGCCTATACAACATCTTGTTGCCTAAACAGTAGTCTCCTTGGTACTTTAGACTGTAATGCTTAATGCCCAAAGGTAAAGGATGGTTAGTTTCCATGAGGCCACATTTGAGCAATGGGCAGAGTATAGGCTCATGTTCCCTTTTCTTTTCCTCAGATACTCATCTCTGACATCTACTTCATGAAAACTCCCCAGGTAGTACTAGATGGGTGTGTCCTGGCAGCCCATCCTGGTGGCTAAGTAGCAAATACATCTCTCATTTAGCATTCTTTCCTTTCTACCTCCAACTTCTATGTCTCCCCACTGAGATCACATCCCTCTAAAACTACCAACTCAAAAACTTTTATATTCAGGAGGGCTAAGGTAGTATAGTTTGATTTATTATTTATTATTATTCCCCTTACATATTTATTAGTTTAGAAATTAGTGAATTCCCTCTTTTGTTTTAAAGTGTTTCTCTAGAAGGTGGAGAGAGATGGCTTTGGGGTTAAGAGAACTTCCTCCTGTTACACAGGACTTGGGATTGGGTTACAGCACCCATATGATGGCTCACAATCTCTGTAACTCAGTTCCAGGAGATATGTTGCCCTCTTCTGGCCTCTATGGGCTCCTTAATGCACATAATAAACACACACACACACACACACACACACACACACACACACACACACACACACATAAATAAAAAAACATGAATAATAAAGTCACTCTATAGATTTTAGGGCACACTGAATTAATTTGAAGCATAATTTAAATTTACTCTTGCTACACATAGATTTATACTTGGACCTTATCTAGTCCCTCTCTGACTCAAGGACAGTTGATGCTGATTAGACTGTATGACTTTCAAATCTCCTAAGACTTTAGGAAATTTTAACATGGACAAATAACAATCACTTTCTGTTACTCCTCATCTATCCATGCAGTTCTTCTCACACCATTGGTGTTATCTGTCTGCTGCTAAGAGCAATCTGCATGAAGAATTGGGGTGAGAGATGCCTTTGAATTTTCCTTTGCATCCATTTTTTTCTGAAGAATATTTTATTGGGTATTGAATTCTATATTGATTATATTTTTCTTTCAATTTTTAAAATAATAAGCAACAGCTGCAGTCTGGCCTTCATTGTAACCTTTTTAATATTAAAGATTTATATATTTATTTTTATTTATTTGTATATATATTTACCAGCATTAACAGTATATATATATATATATATATATATATGTGTGTGTGTGTGTGTGTGTGTGTGTGTGTGTGTGTGTGTATGTATGTATATATACATACTTTTATATCTGTTGCCCAAAGAGGCCAGAAGAGGGCATTAGCCATCATATGTGGGTGCTGGGAACCAAGCTTTTGTCCAAGCAAGTGCTCTTAATAATTGATCTAAGTCTCCACCCTCGGTGCTTCATGTTATAGGCTAGCCATCAGTCCTATCGGTTTCATTATCATGGTAATATTAATACATATTCTTTTTTCTGGCCATTTTTTGAGATTATTTCCTTTACTTTTATTAGTTTTTATCTATGGACCTCAATTATTCTATGTGTCTTTTGTAGCACTTCATAGGCTTGTGGCTTAGTCTATTTTATTAACTTCAGACATTTATCTGTCACTATTTCTCCACATATTGTTTCTATCCATTATCTTTCTTTTCTCTTCTGGAACTATAGTAGCACTTACATCAGCCTCATGTCCATGACCCATCTGTTTAAATTATTTTCAGCATTTTAAATGCTTGTTTCTTTCTGTGGTTCAGGCTTGAAATTTTATTCTCATCTGTTCTGTTAAATTATTTCTCCACCTGGGTCTACACTGCCCTTATCTCCTTCCAAGTAACAGCTGGTTTCCGTTTTGTGGCTATATTTCTAGAAGTTTCATTTGACACTTTATTGAAGGCTTTTGCTCCCTGCCAAATTCTGTCCCATCATTTAATGCTTCCAAAAGTATTATTATTTCAAGGTACACACTTCATATTTGCATTGATCTCTTTTGCATCTGTTTAATATATGGTTTTTCTTTTATTCTTAATTCTTTTATGTCAAGTTATGATTTATTGAATTTTAAATGTTATACCAGAGTTATGCCATAAGGATTTATATTTTAAGCAGATAACTAGTTACAAGCAGAACTCCTGGCTCTAATGGGGAATTGAGTTCATTTTAAATTAGACATTTCAGTGATGGTTAGAGCAGCCTTCTGGTGTGAACTTGTGTGGAGACATCAGGAACCCAAAGAAAAAACTTGACTAACTTAACAGGACTTTTTCTAGGCGAGTATATGTCTTACTTCTGTTTCCTCCTTTCTGACCCCATGCAGTTGTAGAATCCCTGCTCTTCCTGGTCTCTTAGCAACTCTCAGGGTTGCTACAGCCTTGTCTGAAGAATGGGACCAAATACCAGGACAAACTGTCACTTGGATTTACCCTTTTCCTAGATGTTAGGTCCACCAATACCCACTGCTTTAAAGACACCTGTCTTCAGGTGTGTGTGTGTGAAAGAGAGAATGTGTTTATGTATGTGTGCACATATGTACATGCACATGTGTGAGATTGTGTACATGTGTGTGTAGGTGCACACATGTGCAAGCATTGTGAGTGTAAATGTGCATGTGAGTGTGTTTGTGTGTATTGCACATGTGTGTGTGTGTACATGTGTGCAGTATTTGTGAGTGTGGGGGAGCATGCACTCAAATGTCATCCAGTTTATATTCATAATCCTCTGGATGGAAGTTGTTCTGATGTACTAGTTTATTATTATCATAAGGTGAATTTCTGCTCTTGGATTTAAAAGGATAGAAGTTCCCCTAACTCTCACCCTCTTCCTCAGGCAGAATCTATCTGAACTGTGTGTTCTGGCTCAGATGCCTATTGGATATTGACTCACAGATCAGCAAGGTGATGATATCTTCCATTTTGTTTGCTGGCAATTAAAGTATTATTTGTTTAGAGGAAAAATATTTTTCTTCCAAATGTGGATGGTGAAGATAAAAGCCATTCATAGTAAGAATCACCAAAGCTGCAAAGCAAGAGAACAGACCGCATTATGAGATTGTTGGAAGATCTAAACAGATGAGTAATTATAAAAACAGTAATATTTTCTTTTCATACAGTATATTAACTTCTCCATGGAGAGAGTTATTTTACAGATTCAAGGGCATGCTGGCAATAAATAACAAACAGATAAACAAACATAAAACAAAGCAACTCCCCCCACACACACACACCACCACCATCCCCTCCCCGGTAAGGATATGGATGCAAAGTAACTTAAGTTGATTCTACTAAAAAATGATGGTGGATCTTGGATCCTGAAAATAAATTGAAATTGAAGAAAATCATTGTCCTTGTTAAAGTTGTGGTGATGGAGAGGCTTTCCCATCTGGACATGGCTCTTCTAGATTTTTTCATGTGCATGCAAAGAACAAAAGACCTTCGGGCAAGTCGTGAGTAGAATGGTATAATTCAAGCAATCAGAAGAGTAGATGTCAAAACCTATCTGCTATTATATCCGGCAGCCCGAGTCATGTACTAATTCTTTTATATTACAGTAAAAAAGTTAATTCGAGTACTTGAGAAATGATGATACAGCAGCTGACGAAGTGCTCCTGCCTTCCCAGAAAGTTATATTCTGAAGCAATCTTCACTTTGTAGATACTGAGAAAAATTAAAGTCAGAGAGACACAAAGTGGATCCTCATGTAAGCAAAGACAAGCTTCAAAACTTTATGGTCAAGTTAGATTGATAATATCAAATATCTGTTGTAGAATATTATTTTAAGGCGTGTTACTTTTGTTTATGTTATATTTGCTTAACTCTGTGAAGCTGTGTTACTGTGCCTGTCTAGAGCACCTGATGGTCTAATAAAGAACTGAGTGGCCAATAGCAAGGCAGGAGAAAGGATAGGCAGGGCTGGCAGGCAGAGAGACTTTACAGAAGAAAAAATCTGGGAAGAGAAAAGAAAGAAGGAGCCAGAGAAGGAGGAGGACTCCAGGGGCCAGCCGTCCAGCTACACAGCAAGCCATGGAATAGGAGTAAGATTTACAGAAGAGAACCTAGGAGCAAAAGGTAGATGGAATAATTTAAGTTAAAGAAAGCTGGCTAGAAACAAGCCAAGCTAAGGCCAGGCATTCATAATTAAGAATAAGCCATGTGTGTGTTTTATTTGGGAGCTGGGTGGCAGACCCCCCAAAAGAGTAAAAAACAACCAACAAGTATCAATAATAATAATATTGATAATATAAAACATTAATATTTTTAATTAATTATCTTTAATTAATAATTTTAAAAATTAATAAAATTAATTTCAGAACTTCCAGGCTAACATAATAACTGTTTGCCATATTTCAAGTCTCATTCTTTAGATATAGTTCTTATAAAATGTTTATAAATATATTAACCTAGCCAACTCATCGCTGGGCCTAATTTCAACAGCTCAACATTAAGCTCCAACGATGTCTTTGTATTTCTTGAAATGTAGTTAAATTATTTCTATTTTGTTTATATTAATATTTAATTATATGAACAGATCACCAAATATTTGTTCGCCACATACTTGGTGAGTGTAAATTAAAGTCATTGTGGGCATTTTTTTAACATTTACTTACTTCGGGGGATGCATACATGTTATAGTTTATGTGTGGCAGTCAGAGGTCAGCTCTCAAAATTCAGTTTTCTCCTTTCACCATATGGGTTCCAGGAATCAAACTGAGATTCTTCAGTCTTGGCAGCCATCTTCTTCACCTGTGGTATCATCTTGCTGTTGTGAACTATGTGTATTTGGATATCCATATCCTACACAGTTCTGTTGAATATCCATCCAGTGGTTGAACTGTGCTGTGTAATGTACATGGATTCACATCCAGAATATGGGCCAACAGACTGCCCAAAGTGTGAGTACCTTTGCCACTGTAGCATCAGAATCCCCAGTACACTTGTCATGTCATGTCCTCTCTAATATAATGGCTACCCTTTCAAAACTGTCTACTCTGGCTGTCAATTTTCACACTGGGATGATTAGCAATATGTTGGAGCCTATTTAGGTTTCCTCGTGGTTTTAACCAGCAGGTCTGCATAAAGAGGATGTTTGGACCATGGGCCTCAGTACCAGGTGCTTGGAAAGGTCTACACTTGGCTGCATCTAGCAAGGGGAAGTCTTTTGCCCCTCCCCTTGGCATTGACATAAAAAGCCCTTTGGAATAAAGGTCTGGGCTGACAGATAAGGATCCAGGCCCTCCCAAAGCTATCCTGTTTTTCCTCTCATTGTATAGGTATCTATTCTATCTAATATTTCTCACTTCTCCCTATTCAAGAGTAGCCTGGATTGTAAAAGTGGGGGCTGGTCCCCCACAGCAATTTAGAATGTTTTCTTATTGGCTAACTGACTTATCCTTGTGGAGTGTGATGAACCTATGCAGTTGATCTACTCTGGATATGAGTCACTTGCTTTATATTGCAAATAGTGCCTCCCAAATCCTGTTTCTGTTTGTCTATCTAGTCTCTCCTTGATGTCTTTTAATGAACAAATATATTCTGGGTCTTTGCTTGCCTCTCTGTGTCTGTCTGTCTCTGTCTCTACCTCCCCCTCTTGCCCGTGAGTGTGTGTGTGTATGTGTGTGTGTGTGTGTGTGTGTGTGTGTGTGTGTTAGTCCTACTATGTGTTCTAATCTGGCCTCAAACTAAAACTGCCTCTGCTTCCCAAGGTTTGGGATTCTAGGTATATGCTACCAAGTCTGGCTTGAATATTGTTTTAAAATGTTACTTATTATTTTATACATATATGCATATATTTAGATCATAGTTTTTCCCATTCAAATATTCTTAATTTTCATGAAATCTATTTATCTACAGATTCCTATAGGATAATTGGTTTCTTTTAAACAACTACTTTAATAACATTTGTTGACTCCAAGGTCATGGAAAATGTTTTATGGGATCTAGTCCTCTATAGAATCTGTTTACCATAATCTATCCAGTAGGACTGTTGGGGATTGTTATTTTAAGGTGTGTTATTTTTGTTTATGTTGTATTTGTTTAACTCTGTGAAGCTGTGTTACTATGCTGTCTAAAACACCTGATGGTCTAATAAATATCTGAACAGCCAATAGCAAGGCAGGAGAAAAGATAGGCAGGGCTGGCAGGCAGATTACATAGAAGGAGAAATCTGGGAAAAGAAAAGAAAAGAGATGGAGAAGTGAAGAGGTGAGAGAGAAGGAGGAGCCAGAGAAGGAGGAGGACTATAGGGACCAGCCACCCAGCTACACAGTGAGCCACGGAGTAAGAGTAAGATGTACAGAAGTAAGAGAACAAGAAAAGCCCAGAGGCAAAAGGTAGATGGGATAAGTTAAGTAAAGCTGGCTAGAAACTAAGCTAAGCTAAGGCCAGGCATTCATAATTAAGAATAAGCCTCTGTGTGTGATTTATTTGGGGGCTGCTGGGTAGAGGGCCCCCCAAAAAGATCAAAAGAGCAAAACCAAACTACAACATATGCTGTTTTAGTATTAATCATAGTTTTAAACTTTTCATGCTGCTCTAAAAACCAGATGATCATTGGTTCTGTTTCTCACATTACCCAGTTGCTGGGGTTTAGGGCCTGTCAGATTTGGGATTGGTAGGGGACTGAAGAGGATACTGAGACTGATGGCTGGAGAGTAAGGGGGTTTATTAGAAGACTTTGTGAGACCATGGACAGCCAGAGAGGCAACAGCATGCTGGGGCTCCAAGGAGAACTTGGGCCCCAGCCCCAACAACAGGCAGCATAGTAGAGTCTCTGGAGAGAAAAATCAGACACCATGCAGTCTATTGATACAGTTTTCTGAGGACGGAAGAGCCTTATGGTAAGAGCCTGCAGCCAGGCCTCTTTTTAAAAAATAGTTTTATTAATTCTTTGAGAATTTCATACAATACATTATTTTGTATTTTTCCATTATCCCTCCCATAACTCTTCTCAGAGCCATCCCACCTTCCTGTCCCCCAACTTCATGTCCTTATTTGAAAACTTACTTCTTTTATTTTTTAAGCTTGTAATATAATTACACCATTTCCCCTTCCCTTTCCTCCCTCCAAGCCCTCCTAGACCCCTCCCTGCTCCCTTTCAAATTCATGGCCCTTTTCCCCATTAATTGTTGCTTCATGAATATATGTATATACATATATTTCTGAATATAGCCTACTCAATCTATATAATGTTACTTATATGTATGTTCTCAAGACTGACTATTTAGCACTGGATAACCAATTAGTGTGTGTTCTTCTGTGGAAAAACCATTTTTTCCTGCTCTCAGCATCCCTTGGTTGTCTGTAGCTCTTTGTGTAGGGCTGAGGACCAATGGGCTTTCCTCTGTTCATGTTAGCACGTCTATTGCTGTTTTCCTGACTCAGCTCATGTTTAGGCAGCCATGTTGGTGAGACTTTATGGGTGTGGCTTTTCTGGTGGGAGACAGAGAAGAGAGTGGGCTGTGAGAAAAGTGGCTTAGATGTAAACTCACTTCCCAGATGCCATATCCTGGCACAGGGAAGTCTGGTAGGTGGGAACTCACAGGCTAGGTATCAATGTGATGCCTGTCAGTTTTTTTTGAAGAGGAGAGGTAGCTACTAAAGTTATTGTGGCCTGACCAGACACTAGAGTCCAATATAATCTTACAGGATTTTTTTTCTCTTTTACTAATTAAAATGTCCATTTTTTCCCCAAAGTGTCACAGGCTCTATCAGATGTTTTTTATGAATGCTGCTTAATGCAAAATAATAAACCTACTTAACACATTATCTTTAATATTGCAATTATTTCTTGTAATTTGGTTACCAAATTATCAGTAGTGAACTTTGCAGATAATAGATCTATTGCAATGCCCAAAAGTTTGGGCATACCTTCTAGATAAAGTCTGTATTCCTTGAGAAAGTTAGTTTCAAATTGATGCACATTACTTGTTTGTTTGTGGCAGGGTCTTTTGTATTCCAGGCTAGTATTGATTTCATTGTGTAGCCAAGGATGACCTTGCACTTCTGACCCTCCTGCCTCCACCTCCTGAGTGTTGAGATTAGTGGTGTGCATCACTGTAGCTAGAGTTTTCCTGCCTGGCCCACAGTCAGGACAAATCTCTCTCACCTGCCAGTCCCACAGCCGCTCAGACCCGACCAAGTAAACACAGAAACTTATATTGCTTACAAACTTTACGGCCGTGGAAGGCTTCTTGCTAACTTTTCTTACAGCTTAAATTAATCCATTTCTATAAATCTATACCTTGCCACGTGGCTCGTGGCTTACCGGCATCTTCACATGCTGTTTCTCATCGTGGCGGCTGGCAGTGTCTCTCTGAGTCAGCCTTCCACTTCCCAGCTTTATTCTCCTCCTTGTCCCGCCTATACTTCCTGCCTAGCCACTGGCCAATCAGTGATTTATTTATTGACCAATCAGAGCAACACATTTGACATAAAGACCATCCCACAGCACATCACCATGTTCAGTTTTGAGAGTTCTTGGGTCCAAACTGTAGCAAAGTAGTCTACCATTGGAACTCTACCTCAGCCTGTGTGCTGTTCACTTGTGCATCAGCCTGCATAAGCTAGGCATGCCAAGAGTAAAGGGCAGACTCAGAGTGTTTGAGAACCCTGTCTACTTCTGAGCTGCTTCACTTGTGGGTTACTAGGGTGTCCTTCTTCCTTGGAGAACTGGATGCTAGTTTTTCACTTTCATGTACATTTAGTTTTGGAAAATCCCTGCTCATGGTTTAGATATGTAGAAGCCAATCTATCCTTTGCTCATCACTCTGTGACCCCTTTCCATGGGCAAGTAACTTAAAGATAAAGCATAAAGGAATGTGTAAGGGTACATGATTTATTTCCCTTTTCTTCAGGATTTGATACCCCAAGTCTTGGCTCCTTTAAAATACCTTATCCACAATCTTTGGCTATTTCACCTGTAAGCCTGTGCAAAACACAGCTTAGCTGCTTTGTGCCAGCTTTCCTGCAGCTGCCCCCATGCTGATCCACAGTCTACAAATGCATCCACAGAAAATGTAGGATGTTGGGCTCATCTCTAGCACTTTCTCCTTCTCTCCAGGCTCTTGGCTCCACATCTAGTAATTGTCTTGATTGCTCGCTGATACCTTCACAAATTTTACTTTGGTAGTTTTGATTTTGTTCTTGCATTTACCTTTCCTAGTTGGTGTATACTTGGTCCAGCTGTATACTAATCCACCATAGCTGGAAGATGAAATCTTTAGTTACTGTATTTTTGAGCTCAAAAGTAAGGCCCTAAAAATGGACATGGTCAATATAACAAAAATTATCTCTGATCTAGAATGTTTAAGTAAATGTATTCCTATATCACAAATAAAAAATATTTACTTACTTGAAAATTCAAAATGAGTCTTGAGTCTTTCATTTTGTTTCTTGAGATTCCAACATTCAGGATGCAGTTTTGAAAGTATTTATATTTGTTGAATAGAAATCAATGTGTAACATATTTAGTTCATTTAAAACCTAAGATATAGGGGCTGGAGAGATGGCTCTGTAGGAAAGAGTACTTTCTGCTCTTTCAGAGGACTAGAGTTTGATTTCCAGCACTGAAATGGGACTGCTCACAACCACCTGTAACTCCAGTTTCAGTGGATCTGATGCCCTCTTCTGGCCTCCAGGTATACTTACAACCATGAGACACAAGCAGATACACACACACACACACACACACACACACACAAATAAAAACAAATCTCTTTTAAAAATCCATGAAATAACATGTTCTTATTGCAGAAAGTATTTTACATAATTAGCTCTTGTTGTTGCTGGCATTTATTGTACATAAGTACTTTAATCCACATTCTCATTAAATACAACTCATTAAGTATGCAAAAGGATTACTGCTATTTATATATTTGAGATGAAGAAACAAGAAAAAGGACAAAAGGATCCTGATTAAAGGCACTGGAGAAGCCAAAATTCCAACTCGAGTACATTTTATTGCAAAGCTGTTGGTGTATCTGTTGCATACATTCTTCAATAAGCCTGCATCTTGTTAGATCTGGAGAGGAAATGTTGAGTATGAACTATAAATAAGTATAAATAGAATGCATATAGGCAGGTACCAATCTACTAAAAATTATCATTTCTGATATAGTTTGTACCAACGCCAACAAAGGACAAAAGAAGCCAATGCTTTCACCTCTACTCATCAAATTTTGTAATCTGCCACAACCTTTTAATAGTTTGAGATCCCCACTGGGGAAGGCAGCATACAAGCTTCACCAGGAGCTGCAGCTGTTCCCATATCCCTGCTTGTTAGCTCAGTAATGCGGAAGGGGATATGAAGGCTGTGGGGGCCCTGTGATGATGATATTATTGGACTTTAGGATACTATTAACAATTTGCAATACAAATGACTTGTCTGCAGGAAGGGAATCACACTGCAGTCATACCTAATCAATGTAAGAATTCAAAACAAGCTAACATGTGGGGAGGCACAGGTGGGGGTACTGGGAACTAAGCTTTCAGCTCGCCAACAGCCTGCCAGTCACAGAGTTCAAAGTCAGAACTCAGGTGTTTAGCTAGATTGTATTAGTCCCCATCCCTTTCACTGAAAATAGATAAAAATAGAAAACCATCTTTCATGAGTATGGAAAAAGAGTATCATTTGCCTCCATGCTTTGACTCCCAATGCTACTCACTGAAGAGCATGCAGGGATGTACCACCTTTTGACATTGTCCTTCATGTTGCCATCTACTACTGTTTTGGGCTGTACTCATAGCTACCCCGAGATACCCAAGGCTGGTGGGCTGCTGGATGGGCATGTCTGATTGTAGACTGAACTGAGGTGTATATTGAAATTGCTGCTCATACAGTGAATGGAAGTTGGGGGCATATCTTCACAATATATTGTAATTTTGGTTTTCAATGTGTTAACTGTCAAAATATTTAGCCCACCCTCCTAGGGACAGATAGATAACAGAAATCTTTTCTGAAATAAGAGTCCAGCATTTTTTAACAAATGGAAAGATTGGGAGTATATACAGATCTAAGAATGCATGTAACACCAGCTCCAAGAACACAGACTCTGGTATAAATAAATGCTGCACTTGGCCGTTTCTTTTTTCCTTTCCTTGTTCTGGAGCAATGGGTTCCTTCTTCCTTTGTTTCTTTTAGGAGCAAAAAAAACTTCAGGAGGTTTTAAAATTATATTTTCACTTCACGTCCTACACCTATTAAGATTCAATTTTCTTTATGTTGGGAACAAAATTTACAGAGTATTGAGAAAATGATTTACTGAAAGCAATTAAAATCAATCATTAAAGCTAGCCAATGACCCCTCTCGGATTCATACCTGTATGCCTTTTGAAGATATTTCTTCTTAATTTCTAGAATGAAGAAAAACTTTTGAACTGCAAAAGGAAAAATACCCCGTTCTTTATTTGAATGCTCATCATTTATTTTGATTATAAAAGTACAGTTGTAAAAATAATGTAGTCATTTTGGTATGTGGGTATTTGATTATTTTGAAATTCCCCAGCATAGTCTTTCTTAAGAGTTAGTTAACTCAAACTAAATGGTGACTCACAGGAACCCCAGACTCTTCTTATCTGTGATGTAACCTGTGTCTTAACTGCCCATCTGTACTTGTTATCACTTTTCTATGGATTTGCCTTCCAGTGAGAAATGCAACACATTCCAATTGCTCTTCAGACTGTATTATCAGGACACAAGACTAAGCTCAGGTTTGCTGAGTAATTGAAAACTAATGTTCTCTGTTTTCATGATGAAAATGGTTAATAACTTCTACTTTACACAATTAAACTAAGGATAGTGACCAAATTCTTGTTAGATTGGTTGATAGAGTTTTAAATAGAACAGAATTTAATACAAAGAGGTATGGAGTTGACAAATGTAGGCGAGGACTTACAGTTACTGCATTTAGTGTGGGTCCCTTTAACAAATTCTAGAACGGTATTTAATAACTCTATAACTCAAGCCTGAGCTTCCATCAGAATCACCTGGGGGACTTGTTACAGCAGAGATTGCCACCAGTTTCTTATTTGGTAAGTATAAGGTGAGACTGAGAATCACTGTTTTTAACAAGCTCTCAGCTGCTGCTACTGGGCCTAGTGCAGATAAAACACTTGGAGATTGATAGCTCCAGGAGCTTTGGGAGCTGTGTAGCCCAGGCTGGCCTTGTACCCCTGAGCTATTACCAGAACCTCTGTGGCTCCACTAGGCCTGGTTAGAAGCAAGATGTTCCTGCCGTTGTTGTTGCCCTGGCTCTCCAAGGCAAGGAAGCAGAGAGTAGAGGGGTACAGCAGCCCACAGATGGAGTTCTGCTGCAGCAGCTGCTGTGTGATGAAGTCCTGTGTTTTCATAGTCCTGCCAGTCTGTCCTGTCAATTTGTGAGGGACTCTGAGAAGGAGCTTCTTGTTGTGTTTTGGTTTTCAGTTCGTTTTCAGCCTCATTAACTAGAAGGAGGGTAAAATGGAGGTTGGGGTTCAGTGACCTGCTCCAGAATAACCAGGAAAGGTTATTAGTGGTTTTGAAAGTAGGAAAAACTTTATCTCTTCTGGGTCTTTCCACCAGTGAATTATACTATGAGATGTTTACTTATTTGAAATAGTGACCCAATATGATATTTTGTCTTCATTTTTTTCTGATTTTTTAAAATTATTTTAATGAATGTTTTTATTTGAAAAAAATTAGACTTGCAAACCTTAATGAGCATTGCTTTGCACTCCCAGCTTCCCCTTCTTCTAGATCGTGAACTTTTGAAACTGGGGCATGCCTGCTTTCTCTACTCTACCAACTCAACTTCATCTTTCTGTTTCACTGAACATTCCAGGGCAAGTTACAAAGATCATGACTCTTTACCACTAAATAATTCAGCGTGTTTTGCCAAACAACAAGGCCAGCTTCATGCATAGCCACAGTGAAATTACTGTTTCAAAAATCTGATATTGATTCAACCATGTATCAATATGCTTCCATATTCCAATCCTGCCCATTACCTATTTATCAGCATTTTCAGTCCCTCTCATGGGTCCAATCTAGGTCACAGGGTGCCTCCAGTTGCTCTGTCTTTCTCCTATATTTTAATTTGGAAGTTACTTAGACCTCTTTCAGAACATAGACTTCCGGGAAGAAGGCATGCTGGCCGCAATGCAGTCTGTTGAGATTGGCTGGATCTTTTCTCATATTTTCATCCAATTTGGGCACTTTGGGCAGGATACTCATAAAATGGCATTTTATCCTTTTTAGTGGCTCAAATCAACAAATGCCTGCTGTCATCTTGTCCTACTGATGAAGAGCAGTGCTTTATCTATTCGGTCACAGTGTGGTCTACCACATTCCTCCATTGAAAAGGCTTTTGTCCTTTGGGTTGTTAATATGTGTTACTGTGAGAAATTTAGACGGTATATGCACGTCCTTCCTGGGAGCAAACGATCACCTGAGGCTTTTGATGTCCATTGTCGAGTCTTTATTGCACCAGTTTTATTTATTTCCATGAGATTCTTCAATGACAAGGCTGCTCTAATCCTGCATTGCTAGATCTTGCATTTCACAGAAAAAAAAGGAGTTTTCTCCCTCCTCCTATTATAACCAGCATGTGAGAAGAAGAATTTTTATTGTTGGAGAATTTCACACATGTGTATAATATGGTTTAATCAAATCCACCTCCCCCATTCCCTCACCTTAATTCTTCCCCTTCTCCTCCCACCATTTTTCTCTCTCAACTTCATGTTCTCTCTCTCTCTTTTTTAACTTAAACCCGCTGGCTCCACTTAGTGCTGCCTGTATATGCATGGCTACAAGACTACTTACTGTAGCATGGATAGCCTTTCAGCAACATGCATGAAGAAAACTTACTCCCCTCCCCCAGCAGCCACCCATTGCCAATAGCTTCCTTGCTAGAGATGGGATTTCATAAGCTCCTCCCCCACCCATGCCAGGATTTTGGTTGGCTATATCTTGTGCAGGTCTTGTGCACATAATCACAGACATATGAGTTCATGTGTACAGTGACACTGTCATGCTCAACAGGTAAGGTTCTGTTGCAAAGAATAAGAGGCTGTGGGAAGTTCTGCTCTAAATAGGTTTTTTTAATCAACTCCACTCCCTGCCCAAGGCTCAGATGTCATCGCAGAAGAGAAGGCAAAAGACCATAAGAGCCAGAAGAGGAATTTTAAAGAAATATATGAGCTTCTTCCATGTGGGCTACCAAACTATTGAAAAAAATGAGTCTCAAATAATTAAAATTTCCCCAGGAATTCCATGGGAGGGAAAGGAAGGACTGAACCTATGCTGTCATCCAAAGGAGGAACTTGCCACCAAGGGAGAGATTTCACACAATTTTAATAATGCATTGGACTGCCTTGGAGGGCAGATGAGCTCCGACAGTGATGAGCCAATGATGGGCAGGACCAGACTTTGACTAGGATAGCTTAGTCATGTGAACCTCTAGCCTTCTGCTGAACTCTGTCCTGTCAAGGGGTTCCTGCAGTATTGCTACTGGCAAGATAGCTGACTGCAGAGAGATAAGAATGAAATTTTGGGACAGTGCCATTTTTTTCAGGCACTCGATCAAGATCTCTGGAGACTGACCCCAATAGTTTATTTTCCTTACACATTTGAACATAGTAAAAGTTGTGACCTGTGACCTTTGCAATAAGAATGAATTATATTGGCTGATAAACAGCTCTGGGCTAGGGTATAGAGAAGGACCTGTGATAAGCATAAGGATAGATTCTATTGGTGGAGAATGCAGAGTACATGGGGCTTCTTTTATAGATCCCTTTTCTATTCACTTGAGAGACAAGGCTTAGAACTAGGACCTAAACAATATTCTGAATATTGGGGGATTCAGGAAGGGTGGCTCATAGAATAACAAAAAGATCACCAAGTTGATTGGCCACTTTTCACTCTGGTATTCCAGGTGACTAGGCATCATTCATTTCCTTCCACTGAAGAAAACAGGCCCACAAGATTGGCAATCCTGGATTCTCCAATGCCTATTCTAAGATGTACTTGCTATACTAACCCTCAGGACTGGAGAGATGGTTCCATGGTTAAGAATTCCTGCTCACAGAGGACCCAAGTTTTGTTCACAGCCACATTAGAACCAACCCTGTCTTCTGACTCCTGACTTCTGGCAACTGCTGCACTCAAGTGCATATACAGACATACACACAATTAAAGATAAAAATAAAAATCTTTAAAAAAACCCCACAAAAACTTAGGAGCAAGAGATATGGTTCAACATTTAAGAGCAAACACTGCTCTTATAGAAGACCTGAGTTCAGTTATCAACACCCAAATCAGACAGCTCATAACCTTACCTGTACCTCCAGATCCTGGGGAATTCCACCCCTCTGGGCTATGCAAGCACCTGCACTCTTGTGCATGTACCCTTGTGCACACACACACACACACACACACACGTGCACACACACACATACACACACACACACACACACACATGCACACACACACATCTATACCTACATACATTTTTAAAATATCTGTAACCAAATACATACATTAGGGTCACTTAAATCCTTCTGTTTGTTTCTTTTCCTACTGTGACCACATCAAATTAGTCCCTTCTCACTGCTTTTCACTATTATTTGTTTTTTAATTAGCATATTGGTGGTGGGTAGTCAAGTCTAACTTGATGGGGCAGAGTCCAGGCTTTGGGTTTAAAAGCTCTGATAATACTATCACTTAGTTTGTTGAAATTGAAATGAAAGAACTACTTTATGAAAGAGAGCTAGTAGTTGCCTGACAAATCTTTTGTTTTGGTTTGCTCACTTGTTTTTGTGTTGAGAGAGATTTTGCACAATTCTGACAACATACTGGACTACATTGCAGGACTCTCTTGAGCCCTGCCATAAACCTAGCTAGCCTTGAATTTATTCTGTAGCCCAAAACTTCAAACTCCTATTCTTCCAACTCCTACCTCTCAAATGCTGAAATTACAGGTTACAGCACCATGCCTGGTATTATTTTGACAAATCTTTAAAATATGAGTCACAAACAGCTATTGGATTTGATGCCAATTCTTTGGAAAATTTAACACAAGGATTTGTGCTAAATACAACTGACTTCACAATCGTTCCTGTAAAAACCCTTTCTAGTTCTTGGTATTGATTTGATTGACACAAGATTTTCTATGAGTGCTTGCCTTGAGACAATTCTGTGTCCTGGTAAGAAGAAGCAGGAAACAAGGAGGGTCAGGGAATTCCTAGTCTGAATTTCTGTACTAAGAAACCCATTTTTCTGTTTCTGCAACTGTATGTGGCAACTTGTAAAAGATGATGCTTTACTTAATTCAACCAGTGAGGCAGTATGTTTCTATTTCCAGTTTTGAGCAGTTGACCTTTAATTTAAAGCATACATATGCAAATATAATGTTGATTGACTATATGCAAAATCTATGCATATTTTAAATGCTTTGAATACTCCAAATATTATAATAATCTGAATAATTAAAATATGTAGATATTTTAGATACTTCTCTGTGTCATGATGCTTTGTAAAATGTCTGATGATTATAACTAAATTGTTACATAAGATACAACTAGTAGCTTATATGTCATGTTTTACATGAATTTAGTTGCCCTTATTAAATATTATATGAGATCATGACTTTGATTGAGTATCTGTACCAGGCTCAACAGACCAACATGTAGGTTAACTCCAGTAACTAATCTTTGCCTGGTTTTAGAAGGTTACACAGCCCATTAACTAATTAAGCTGTAAGCTAACTAAACTGTAATCGATTGACCAGCTCATGGGCTAAGTTGTAGCTCATTAACTTATTTGCTGTTGCACTTCTGTTTCTATATAAATGCTGTTTGATTGTTTTAGAATTTGGTTTCTTAGAATCTGCTTAGTTTTGAGAGATACCTGATAGAAGGATTCTGTATATGCGCAGCTCGGCGCCTTATAACGTCATCAGGAGACGACTGCGTCCAAGCCTAAGAGCTGGAGGTGCACGCCCATGTGCTCTCTCAGTCTCTCTCTCTCCCTCTCCTTCTCTCTCTCTCCCTCCCTCCCTCCCTCCCTCCCTCCCTCCCTCCCTCCCTCCCTCCCTCCCCCTCTCTTTATGTTTCCTCTCTGCCAGGCCTGGCTTCTCCTGTCCCATCCCCTCTTCTCTCTACTAAAGCCCATTCTAACTCTGGTAACCATGGCTTGTGATTCCTCCACTCGTGACTCTTCCGTTGCCAGCCAAACTGCAGTCGCCTCGGTTAGCAGTGCTAGCTAGCCAAACCATCACCATAAACCCTTTTACCTGATTCACAGCTTGCTTTTGTGTTGCTTAGATATACCTTACCGAATTTAATTAGTGTCTAGGCTGGAGAGATGGTTTGGTGATTAAGAGTCCTGCTGCTTTTCCAAAGGACCAAAGTTTGGGTCCCAGCACCCATTTTGGGTGGTTCACAACTGCTTATAATTCCAATAAGGAAACTTTTAAATTTTATTATGAAGATGTAGGTCATTGGCATAGTATGCACTCAATGTGTATCCTGGAGTTGAATCCTTGCACCACAAACAACAATATCATCATCAACAGCAAAACCCAGGAAGTCCCCAAAGTCTAGATGCTGCATCTTAGGATACTGGCATCCAATCACATCTTAGCAAATGATGTGTCTTTAACTTTATAAAAATCACTTTTCACCCATCTAGAAAGTGGGGTTTGTATTGGAAACAGTACATTTTGCTGAAAAGCAAAGCTTATTTGTTTTCGTATCTTTTAAATAAACACATCTAGTCGGCTATGTTTGGTTTTCATCAATGAAGGTCGATGAAGACATTTTCTGAAATCAGCAGGGTAGATATTTAGTTGGTTATTTTTCTTAGTTTCTGTTTATTTGTTTGAGTTGTATTTTTTTTATCCATCTCAAAGATGATGGTTTGTAGTCTAAAAATATGCTTCATAGGAGTCATCTTGATTTAGCTTAGAAACTTCAATAAAGACACATTGTCTGTATGTGGCTTCAAACTGGTGATTCAGCGTGGGGGCAAGCTGAATGAAAGAGCAAGAAATGAACCAAATCCTGTTGAGAGAGAATGGAGACTGTAATGACTCCTGCTATAAACACAGGCCCCCCACCAGCCCTTGATTGGCCATTCTGTGTGAACGGGTGTTTGAAGGAAGCTGTTACCCCAGTCAAAGATGGCCTTGAGAAAATAAAAAGGAAGGACAAGATTAGATAGTTACTTGTTTTGGCAACATTTGCCATCTTAAGTTACTCCCTGTGTTAAAGTCCTTACAGAATATGAAGCAATGAGAAGAGAGGAACCAGTCGAGTTTCAGAGATGTGCATCAAATGTTCAATGTGCTCTGCAAATGAACGGAAGCACAGAGAGATTACCTGGCATGGCTGGACAGCTGACGAGATGTGGTGTCTGGCTTTATCAAGGCAAGTTCATTACAGTGATGACTAGAAAGTAGACAGGTCCTTTGTTGTGGCCACTCTAGTCACACTGCAGTCTCTCAGTCATATATTCTATTTCACATAAATGCATTTTCCTAGTCACTGCTTTTGTTCCTCACTCACTGGGGTGACATCCTCTTTGTAACCCCAAGACATTCTAAAACCCCATTCCCTCAACTTATTGGTTGTTAGAGAGCATTTGTCCCATGGTAGCATCCTAACACATAGTAATCATGGCCACAGCAAAGGCAACTCTCATCAGCCACTTTACTAGAATGGGCTCTATTCTGTTTTTGTTTTTTTCTTTTTCTTTTTCTCTTTCTTTCTTTCTTATTTTTACTTTTTCCATTTTCCACGTGTATGTGCATGTGTTTGGTGGATGTGTGTATGCATGTTTTTGTATGTGTGGCATTGCATATGAGGACTAAAAATGATGCTAGGAATCATCCTTGATACCTCTTTTATTTTGTTTATCGAAGTAGGCTCTCAGTCAATCCAGAGCTCTTTGATGTGGCTAGTCTTGCTAGCCAGCTTTCTCTAGGGATCCTCTGGGGCTTTGGAAGCTGGAATCACAAACTGGACACTATGTCCACCCTGCATTACATGGGTTTCTGGGG
Source organism: Peromyscus eremicus (assembly GCF_949786415.1). Lineage (NCBI taxonomy): Eukaryota > Metazoa > Chordata > Mammalia > Rodentia > Cricetidae > Peromyscus > Peromyscus eremicus. Next base: position 94,814,031 of record NC_081420.1, on the reverse strand, counting down.
ATCTGAACCCTGGTCCTCACACTTGCACAGCAAGCTTTTTAAGTTCTGAGCCATCTCCCTAGTCCCTACACTGTTGGTTTTAAGGACAGAGATGCGTGTATGTATGACTCTTTCCCAATGATCCTTTCTGTGGCTTAGGCTCTGTTTTGCAAGTGAGTAAACCAAGATTTAAAAAGGTAACATGTTCAAGGGTACTCAGGAAAAAGTACCTGTGTGAAAAGTACTTGATAACTGTGTGGAATGAAAAGCAGTGGTTTCTTCATTTCTCCAGAATATTAGCCTCTGTGTTGAAGATGTCAACATTGAAATATTGTGGTTGTGTATAGTCTGTAAAATAAAAACACAAAATGTATATGTATATTTTTTACAACTTGAGTTCAATAATACGACATTAGTCCAAACTAACCACTCCCTACAGAACTGTCCTGTTTGTGTAAAGACCTACTGGATCTTAACCATTGCCTAGGAATGCTTTGTTAGCTTCTCTGGCTTTTCAGACAAATCAGACTCCTGATTGGTCTGCTACATCCATCTGAGGGATTTGGGGTTTGGGTCTTTATTTCTTCATTATAGGCCTTTAAAATTGATTTGTGTCTGGGACTATGCATATTATTTTAGCAGCTTCCCCTTTCCTGTTTCGTTTCTGTATCCCTGTTGATTTCATCAGTTGCATGGAGAATAAAAAGGGTACCAGGGAAGAAACAGAATTACATATACCATACCATCTATATGTAAATGGATAGTAAACAGATGCTTCTCAAGGAAAGAGAAAATATTTATTTTCTCCTCCTGTCTTGCACAAATCAAAATCTTGTGGACAGGGCTCTGCTTTCTTTTCTTCAGGAAGGAATGACTGTGATGTGAAAACATTTGCATAGAGGTATTTTTATACATAAGTGGTCTTCACAGACTCGTTTTTCATCTATGTAAAGGTGATATATTTGCTTTACCTCCATCAAACAACCATGTTATGATTTGGGCTATTATTTTGCTTCCCGTGAGCTTTTTTACCCATTAGAAAATTAAGGTCTTTACACTTAAATTAAGGAGGAAAAAAAAAAGCACGGTGTAAAGGCTTGACTGTGATACGTCTCCACAGGCTTGGTCCCCATCTTCCAGTGCTGTTTTGTATGTGCTGGAGACTTCAGATGCTCAGACCTAGAGAGAGGAAGTCACTGGAGGGGTGTCATGGATGCTAGGCCTTGCTCTGGTCCTTTCTGGTCTTCCTCTGCTTTCTGGCTGTCTCGAGGTGAACAACTTGGCTGATGAACCATTTAACTATGCACGCTTTTCCTCACAGTGGGCTGGGAATCACAGAGCCAGCAGCATGGACGGACACTTCTACTTTAGTCCACGAACTAAAATATCAACATCTCTTTCCTACATTATTTTTCTCAGATATTAGACATAGTATCAAAACACTAGCTGATGCACATATACATGAGTAACTAGAAGAACTATTATCTTCTAGAGACAGGAATCCTGGAATAGTAGTACACAAGATTGTTGGTAATATTTTAAGTTCAATAGTGATTTTCAAAATTTGTGATTCTTATTATTTCACTTAACAGGGGTCCTAGGTGTTTCATAAGATGTCAGAACTCAATCATGTACAAACACTGATATTAAAAACTTTCTCTTCTAGAAGATGGAAAGGGGAAAATGTATCTTCTATTGAGGTCCTTTCCCACTATATCAAATAGTCAAGCATCAAAGACTTGTTCCTAATCGATTATTAAATGAGATGAATTGTCTGTTCACACAGGGATGGGTATAAGGCCATTGTAGCCAATTCTCTTCTCTTCCTTCCTCCCTCCATCCCTTCTTTCCCCTCCCTCCAACCTCCTTTCCTCTCTCCCTCCCTTCTCCCTCACTCTCTCCCTCCTTCCCTCCTTTTTTTCCTCCTTCCCTCCTTCCTTTCCTCCCTCCCTCCCTTCTTTCCTTCTATGAAGGAGGTATTGGTGGGGGTAACCATAACAGATCCATGTACAGAGGAGCAAAAGGAAGAACACAGACACAAAAATAAAAGGAGGAAAGAGACTACAGGACTCTGCACCACCAGGGCTGAGAGCATCCCTACATAAAGGAACAGACTGTTCACAGCCAGGAAATAGCTTGCACTCTGTCCTTGAATCCCTCTGGTACTCTTTGCTATAAAGACTTTATTTTTTTAAACTGGTCATGGTAGTGCATATCCTTAATTTCAGCACTCAGAGTCTAGGTAGTTGGATCTCTGAGTTTAAGAATAGCCTAGTTTAATTGCATAGAGTTTGGGTGGAATTGATGTCCTCATTTTTCTTGAACCAAATTTTAAAAACTTCAAAATATTTCATTGATGAGCTCTATATTCATTAAACAAAACTCTTAAAATAAATAAATAAAATATCAGATTCATTTAATTTATTCATTCAACTTATTTTAGTGAATAGCTCATATCTTCTAGGCCTCTTCTGAAGGTCTATGGATCCACAATCTACAAAAGGGACAAATGTCTTTGTCCTCATGAAAGCTTCCAATAAAGAGGTCAGGAGATAAACTAAAAGAGCCAATAAGGACTGATGAGATGCCATTGTGGGTTAAGGTACTTGCTGTATAAGCCTGGGAACTAGAGTTGGATCCTTAGACTCTCCTAAAGGTGGAAGGTGAGAACTGAGCCCGCAAAGTTGTCCTCTGGGCTCCACATATGTGCTGTGGCAGAGACATTCCCTATATACACACACCATGCACACACAACTCTTAATTCAAGACAACTGCGTTAGTTACAAGGACCAAGAAGTTTTGAATCCTCAGAGGTGGCCCATTTGTTGCTTCTTGATTATTCACATTAAAGACAACACAGGAAAAAAATTAAAGCCATTGGTTTGAAAGCTGGGGGTGCTGTTTAGGTCAGTCTGGATGAGATGCTTATTCAGCTCCACTATGCTTGGTTTCTTCAGTAAAAATATAACGGTATTGGGTCACCTGAAATTCCCCAACTTTCAATGTAAGAGTTCATAGCTTTGAGTTCATTAGCAGGGATCATGGTCAAGGCTATATTATTCAAAGCTCATTGTGTTATCACAGCAACAAAATCATCAGCACTAAGACTCATTTTGAAATTAATATGTGATTATGACTATATAATTGTAGAAAGAGAGGGCAGGAAATTGGCAGCCATCATGCCTCACTGTACTAAGTCCAGAAGAGCAAGGACTTGGATTCAAAAGACACTGTAGCTCCTGTCTTTGGATTCAACAGTCTGATTCCTTCTTTTCTGGCCTTCTCTTAGTGGTTGCTTCTTGGGCAATTTTTAGGATACCTATTCCAGGATTTGGAATGGAAGCACCTCGTGAGTCTTAGAAAATCATGGGGCAAGGACACCTGCTCCCTCTTCTGGCCAGTACTTGGAAATGCACATAATTTAAGGTGTAAGGTCTTAACAGTTCTCCACACAATCTACACTTGTTATCTTCTGTATTTTAAAAAATATTTTATCAATCTATCTATCATCTATCTATCTATCTATCTATCTATCTATCTATCTATCATCTATCATCTATCATCTATTTAGTGGGAGTGGGCAGGCGTGCATGTTTGTGGGCATCTGCATGAGTACCTAAGTGTCTGCTTATCATCCCAGCACTTGGGAGGTGGAGGCAGGAGGACCACAATTACAAGGACACCTGAACTATGTACAGAAACCCTGTCTGAATAATAACACAAATAGAATTAAAAAGAAATACTGAGTGTAAAACCCCATACAGGTTGCTTTGAGGACTTTGAACTTAGAAAAGAATAACCCATGTACGACTATGCTCCTCACTTGTCACAAAGCCCCCTGAGCATTGCCAGGGGAAGAGATTAATATTCTCCTCCCTCTGGCCCTAGAGGTGCCCTGGGGAAAACACTGTTTCACCACAGTATACAGAACATACTGGTCCTTCCTCAATAGTCAGGACACAATAATTAATGGTCTTTGCCTCTGCAGATCCTTGCGTAAGCAGGAACTATTTTGAAATTCCTTGTTAACAGAAATCTTGCCTTGCAAAGTGGAAGCTGCTTGGTGGGAAATGCCAAACTAGTTTCTGGGAAGGAGCTTTTCCATGTCGTATTTCATTCTGTTGCCAAGGATGCTTGCACAGAATCTCTAAGGAACTTGGCACGTCTGTATCATTTGATCCACCCTTTCCCCCACTGTGTCTTCCCTATTCCCCTTAAGCATCCTCCATCTCTATCTCACTGAGGATAGATTGAAGCCATTTCCTAAAGCCTGCTTGTGTCTCATATGAGAAAATTATTTCAACTAATGATCTACAACCAGGGAGATAAAAGATGATACTGAAGTGTTTCGTTTGTTTTATATGATTCTCATTCGAAATGCCTTGAGCTTATTTTTTTTTCTGAATGTTGTCACACATTGTATTAGTTTCATATTAGTGTTTAGGTGTTTATGGCACCAAGAGGATAGCTATTTGCATGTGTGATGCACACTATGAGGAAATCCAACGTTGTTCCAATTGCCTTCTTACCACTCTTTGAAAGATGAGACCCGTGGTGTGTGTGTGTGTGTAGAAGAATATATGAGTGTACCGAAGAGGGAAAAAAAGCAGCCAATTTTATATCAGTCATTGATTTCTGTTTTACATTTCCTACTTTAATGCACTGAGTCATGATTTAATGTGCTTTTTAGTGAGTTTTCATTGGACTTTGTTCTTCAATTTTTTTTTCCCATAGACATTCAATTTCCATCTCAATTCCTTCTATTTTCTTTTCCTATTCTCCATTTATGATCATTATATGTTCTCAAAAAGTCCTGTTCAAGAGCTAGAAATCCCAAATCAGTTACTGAAGTAACAGTCCCCGAGGATGGGGTAACCTGGCCCTGAGTTCTAATTCTACCACTGAAGCTGTGTTCCTTTGGGAAAGTCAATTAACTCCTCTGTTGCTGGTTTTCTAGCTTGGAAAGGTATGTTAATAAGACAGCACCTGATATGCTAATTATCTGAGGGTTGCATGAATTACTAATACAGGAAGCACTCAGTTCATTTCCTGGCACATGGCTATTGCTATGCTAGTATCAACAACCAAGGTGCATCCCTTTTTCCTCTGGCCTAATTTACTCCCTTCTCTTTGCATGTCTAGAGTTCTGGTGATACCCAGACCCCTAAGTTCTCTTCTTCTGTCTCTGAAGACTCACTAAACATTCTATCAACAAAAATAGAATTCAAAGAAAAATTCTCATGTTATACCGAGAGACAATATATTTATCATGCTGTTAAAGATCCTCATCAGGTCTAGTCAAAATAAATGGCTTGGGAAATGGATTAGGAAAGCTATTTTCTTCCCACATATTTTATTGTCATTTGTGCTAACGATATTTATGTTAAGGCTGAGGAGACATAACCCTTAGTGGTAAGTAGTAATCAGGACCAAAGTGTTAGGATAAATTATGCTCGCGCCTTCCTTAACGACATGGATATATTCTGAGAAATTCATTGTAAGTGATTTTATCATTGCACAAGCATTGTATGTACTTACACAAACTAAGATAGCTATGACGTCACCAGGAGATAAAGTCTGATAGGACAATGATTATCTATTATGTTGTCCACTGTGAACCAAAACACCATTATGCAGTGTCTCAGAGTATTTACCTACATCATTTTAGAGATAAGCAGGCATAAACACTTTCTGCATTATCTCATCTATTATGAGATTTTGTAAGTCAGTGTTTTAGAGATGAAAATAAGTAGGAATCATCACAACATCAGTGTGGACTTCTAGCACCGTGAATGCTAGTAACTTTTCTTAGTGCCGTGACAAATTCCCTGACAGAAACAACTTGACAAAGGGATAGTCTTGGCCTCTAGTGTTAGTCCACCGTGGTGGGGAAGACATGGCAGCAGGAGGCTGAGGCAGCTGTTCACACCACATCTGCAGTTAGGATGTGAGGGAGATGAACACTGCTGTTCAGCCTGCCTTCTTCTGTTTATTCACTCAGGGACACCAGTCCGTGGGATAGCGCCACCAGCACTTGCTGTGGGTCTTTCTTCTTCAGTCAGACCTCTCTGGAAATGCCCTTACAGACACACCCGGTGATGTGTCATCTTCTTGGTGATTCTTTTTTTTTTTTTTTTTTTTTTTTTTGGTTTTTCGAGACAGGGTTTCTCTGTGTAGCTTTGCACCTTTCCTGGAACTCGCTTTGGAGACCAGGCTGGCCTCGAACTCACAGAAATCCACCTGGCTCTGCCTCCTGAGGGCTGGGATTAAAGGTGTGCGCCAGCACCGCCCGGCTCTTCTTGGTGATTCTAAATATAGTCAAGTAGACAATGCAAACTCACCCTCATCCTGGGGAAGTAGAGAAAGAGGGGGCTGTGTATCAAATGGTCTTGCGATTTTGCTCAGACCAGTAGTTCCCAGATGGAAGAATGTATCATACCCTCTGAGTTTGGAGAGTTTATTACAAAGATTAAAACTACATCCTTAGTATTGAAACCCACAGCAGAATATGCTACATATTCATAGTAGTACTTCTGAAATATTAGCCACTTCCCAGCTCCCACACAGAAAGAGGACAGGCTAATCATTTGTTAGTATAATATTGATTGAATTGGATGTTTCCTCATTCTGTAATTGCCTCCCATAGGGGACTATAGATGTCATTTGTCCAGCTTCCAGTCTAAGTCCTAAGTAGTTAGAAAAGCTGCCTGAGATGTTTTCATATCTGGTAATACCACAGTAACTTAAACAGAGGAAGGGTCGAAAAAGAAAAGTATAGAGGCAATCTAGATCATCCCCACAAAAAAATCAGCGTGGGGTATTGATGTGGGCAAACACCATCTAGTTTGATTATTGTTTGCTACTTTAAAGATTCCACTGAATATCAGAGACATGGGAAAGAACTATCATTTTAGAATTCTGCTGTTCATCTGGGGTTTGGTTGATGAAGGCTGGGCTTGGTTGAATAGCTTTCCTTCCAGCCGTAACAGATGGGGAATCTCTGCTTCACCTACCTCCCATCCTTTTTGGATGGTGACCACTATGGCATCTTCTTCTCATAGTGAAAACAAGACCAAGAAGAAAGCATGTGGAAATACATAAGGCCTCTTAGGGTCTGCACTTGAATCTGCACAGTCCCCTTCTGTCTACACATCATAGATCAAAGCAAGTGCTTTGGCCCAGCTGTTGCACCAAGCCTTGAGTGTCTATTGCATTCCCTCATTGACAGAATCCCAGCTGTTACAATCCAGCTTGCCCATATTACCTAATGAAGTTCAATGAAATGGCCTGGAAGCTACTGTGAAACACAACTATAAAACAAGTCAACCTTTATCTTTGCCCTAAAACGACTGGAGTAGGCACATGCTCATCCTATAGCCAAGGCATGCATGCTCCAAGGAGTCCTTTGTTGTTTCTTATCTTTTCTGATGTCTTGAATATTTAAGATGTTCAGAGAGTTGAGCCCTTTTCCTTAATCAGCAATCCTTGTAGGAATGTACTCACTAAAACAGTGTAAGTTGCAAAAAAGTCTCCCCATATTGTATTCGGTCTAACTCTAAAATGAAAGGTTACTGGGAACTTTACAGATGTGGCTCAGCAGTGTGGATTTATCTTTGCCAGAGAGCTTCCGAGATGTTAAATATCTGCAGTCACAAAATGAAACTATTTTTAAGGATTACATTTCTGTTCCCCCATCCCTGATTTTTCATTCCAGTTATCAGGATTAAAGTGATGGCACATGCTAACCACGTTCTACAAGTGTAAATATAAATGAAACCTCGTGAAATTTATCATGGCTCATTGAACCACAAGTAAATGGCCTTTCTTTTTTGGTATTATAACAAATTAATTGTCAGTCATTTTCCTCAAATAGATTCTGCATTTTAATTCAAGGGTGATTTTTCCCCTTGTGTCTTAAAATACTAGCTGCTTGTTGTTCACAATATTCACTGTGAGTAAAGTGGTACTCTTCCACATCCTTGGTGCCTTGATGGATCTCCCAGCCACTCTGGATTTTAGCCATTCTTGTCCTATCTATGGCTACCTTCTCTCTGTGATTGCCTTGGGTTCATGGAGTTGCCTCTTCCATGATGTTAATTATCCTTATTTTCATCACAATATTGCTTTACTATGTGTTCACAAATGGACACTTTGTAGAACATAATTTGGGCCCATTATATTTGCAACACATTAATCTGTTGAGCAAATATTCAGGCTGTATTTCCTGTTCTTGGATTTAACTTTAAATGGCATCATGGAAACTAACAACTGGTAAAGCTTAATAACCAAGGATTCAGTTTGCTCAACACTTAGAACTTAACCAAAGTGCTAACCTCATGGAAAGGATGCTAAAGTAAAGGCAGATGAAGAAGTCAATGAATATCAGGTATAGCTTCGAAATCAACTGTAGCAAAAGTTACTATTTGTCTCATTTTCCTCCTATGAGCTCCTAACAAGCATTGTGGCCATGGTGGCCATGTAAGATTGAGGAAAAGCCATGCCTGAGTGTAGCCAACTTCATGTGAGTAATAAGAACTCAGTGAAGATCATTACATGGGCAAATCTTCTCCAGACATCTCCTTGGGAACCTTATACACTTTGTTGAAAGTGTTGATTTCTTCTAAGCTTGAGAAGTTATCTATAGAATTCTCTCCTGTCAGGTGTCCTTTTGTCAAGAATGCTTTAATTTCATAAGTAGCCTACCACATGATGGTTAGTATTGATTATCAGCTTGGCAGGCTCTGGAACTGCCTAGGAGTCAAGTCTCTAGACATAATTGTGAAGGATTACCTAGATTAAGTTAGCCTCTGGGGACATCTGTGAGGATTATATCTGATTGGGTTGAGATGGGAAGACCCATTCTAAAAGAGAGCAACTATTCTCTGGGCTTTGATCCTGGGTTGCATAAAAAGGAGACAGCAGGCTGAGTACTGGCATCCATCATTCTCTGCTTCCTGACTTGCATCCACAGATGCAGTGCAACTGTATTCAAAACTTCCCTGTCATGATAGACTGTATCCTTGAAACATGGGCTAAAATAAACTCTTTCTCTTAAGTTGCTTTTGTCGTGATATATTGTGACAACAACAGGAAAAGTAGCTAAGACCTACCTGACATGGGTATATAAAAGATTAGGCCCCTTGCTACTAGAGGGAACAGCTATGTCATGGAGGTTTGAACTCCAAGAACCTAACTGTGATTGAGTTTTACAAGACTTTCTACTGCTGCATACGAGCTATATTAGAAAGCCTTTAGGGATCATTTTAAATTTACTTAAAAGGTGTAAATGGAATGTAGAAAGTTTCACTTATCTAACTTTCTTCAATATTAATATCGAAACTACCACATTTGTCAAACCTAAGAATCAATATTAGTGTGACTTTCTTAGTTAAGCATGTGTATCATTTGGATTTCACCATGTTTCAGGTGAGTATCCCCTGTTTCTTCTGTGATTCTGCCATGGTACATCACATGTAGTTGGTATTGCCTTCTTTGGCTCCTCTTGGCTCACAGATTTTCCTTGTTTGTCCTGATATTGACAGTTTTGAAGAGTGTTGATCAGAAATTTCTAGAATGGCTCTTTCCTGGCTTTCTGCTGGCATTCTCATGATTGAACTTGGCCTATGAGTTTGGAGATGGCCTCATTGTGTCGTATCAAGGGGCACATGCCACTAAGGTGACTTTTCAATGGTAGGGTCCATCCTCGTCACTGCTGGGTTTCTACCCTGCACTTTCCTGTTCTTCCTCTTTCATACTCTGTTTTTGGGAAAGTAATGATTCAACCCATCTGTAGTCAGTAGCTGGAGAATTAAATTATACCACATGGGAAAGATTCAGGGACACATAGTAGCTGCAATTCTTCTTTGAAGAGGATTTGTCTCTTCTTATGCATTAATTAGTTCTTATTGATTCCAATGTTTTATTCTTGAAGTTATAATAAAATATTGTCACGATTTATTTTGCTGCTCAGAAGTATTTTCCAGCTCTGGCCTCTGGGAGCCCATTCCAGTTGGCTTCTCTGTCCTTTTGACATGGCTTTTTTCATTTTCTTCAGCCATCCCTTCCTATAAGATGCTCTGGGCTTCTCTTACGTTTCCCGTCTTAGCCCCAGAATCACAAATCTCTCCAAGGAGCCATAAGGCCTAGTTTGAAATGTGTTCAAGAAAATAGAATGTGCCAAACATGAGGATCTATTTCACAGAATCGAGTTTATTTTAGGCTCTGTTTCTGGGAAAATACTTACGGCACAGGCAAATATCACATTCTGACATATACTTTGCTTTCTTGGGTCTCCTTTGCTTTCCTTGTTCTCAATGTGACTTTTTTCTAACTCTTTAACATATACAGTTATCATGAATGCTTATGCTGCTCAACAATAACCATACCACACTGTGGAAATTTGTATAAAAATGGATTTTTTTTTAAAAAAAAAGTTTATCTTATTTTCAATTATGTGTCTGTGTTGGAGTATGTGTGTATGCCTGCAGTATCCGTGGAGGGGAGAGGAGGATCTCAGATCCTCTGAAGTTGAAAATTACAGGTAATTGTGAGCCACCCAATATAGTGCCGGAAACTGAATTTGAGACCTCTGCAAGATCAGTCTGTAGTCTGAACTGCTGATCCATGTCTCCAGCACCTCATGATATGAATCTTGTCTTATTGATATTAGTGGTTATTTTTTGTTCCATGATAATCAGCAGCTGAGTGGTTAAAACTGAGAAAGATGTGACATCTCATAGGGTCCATCAGTGGGAAACAGTTGCCTGACTCCTTAAGAACTGAGCAGGGAAGTATGGGAGGGAATGGCCTTTGGGAATATCTTCCCTGACACTTGGTGACCTTCACATCATTGTCACTGTGAGGGTTCTTAGGCAGTGCACAGGCCTTCCATGCAGAGAGAAGGCTGGAATGAAAGGAAAGACCACACTTCTTCCCTTGAGCCCATTTGTTTATAGCTTTGGATTCATGATAACAATTTGATTGCACATTTAGAAAGTTGCTAATTGAAAATTCACATATCAGAAGGTCATAATTCCAATGGCTTTTGTCTTTATACCAAGTTTAGTGCAAAAAAAATAAATTAATGAATATTAAAGATAAGAACTTTTTCCAATAAAAAAATCAGAGTTGAAGCTTCTCCCACCTGTTCTTTGTCCTCTTGGCAGGCATTATTTCATTGTCACAGGAACACACTTTTGAATACATTATGTAAATAAGGGAATGGATAATTTGTTGAGAATCTTTAGACTAGTGAGCATTTTTTGAATATAGCCATTTGGAGTTCTCAAATACTTGACATAATCATCACACACATACAATGATTTATTTCGGAAGCAGGCACTATTTATCTAGAAATGGACTAATCTCCAGCATGTCTCCCCATTTAATTAATTTCCTGAAGATGAAACTTTACGGCATTATCATTATGGATGCGGTGAAAATGCTTCTGTTAAATTAAAAGAAGTCAAAATGCAAAGCTTAATTAGCAGAATATATTTACCAGTAAGAAATAATTAAATACGCATTAATCAATTAAAATAAATTCAGCAGTATGCTGGTCCTTTCAACGTTGTCTCCATTCTCTTCTCTTCCGTGGACACATCAACCCTTTGTTTTATTCACTGTGAGTCCCTGCTTTTGTATCCTGGCCTACCCATTCTCCTTGTCATTTGTTAATTTCTTCCATTTTCTTGACCTTTTCACTATGGTTTGTCTAACGTTCTGAAATCAGTCTTCCTCTACTTCCATACATTTCCCTGGAGAACTTATTCAGTCATAGATTTCAATGCCATCTTTGTATTTTCCATCTTCTTACAATGGGATGCCCTTACCTTCAACTTCATAGGCATCTGCTCACCTGAGTCTATACCACAGAATGTCTCAAGTTTCTACCCCAGCCATACCATCATCTTCTCCATGCCATGAAATGAGCAACCTTCACCAAACTTTAGAAGTTATCTATAATTCTTTACTTATAACCAACCTATTGATCGAATTGTAAACTATTTTTATAGTTTTGTATTTGTCTGAATATTTGGCCTTTTGCATCTGATTCTTTCAACATTGTAGGATGCCTTTTAGATCAATTCATACTGCTGCCTGCACCAGCAATTGCTTCCTTTGTGCTGCTGAAAAATATTTCATTGAATAAATAGATACTGTTTGCTTGTTCATTCAGTTGATAAGCATAGTATTTAGACCCTTCCATTTGGGGGCTATTAGCAATGATGTTACCATAAACATGTGCCTAAAAGTCACTGTATGAAAATAACTTTTATTTTACTCGAGTATATTCTTATGAGTAGCATTCTTAAATTGCATAATAAATACACATTTAATTTTGTGTGTATAGAGGTATGTGTGTGCATGGAAATGCATGAGCCCATGACTAGTGACTATGTGCATAGTACTTTCTTTTGTTTTTTACACAGAATCTCTCACTGTCCTAGATCTCACTTAGTGAGCTGGGCTGGCTGACCATTTTCTCTAATTGTAACCAGAGACCACCACACCCAGCTTTTTTTAAAATATGAGTTCTGGAGATTAAATTTGAGTCCATTCTTGGAAGACAAGCACTTTAGCTACAGATATTTTCCAATCCAATTTAAACATTTTATAAGGAGCATCCAAATCTTTTTCCAAAGTGACTAAACTGTTTCACATCCCAGCAGCATTGTAGCAGGTTTTCTATTTTTCTCTGTCTTTGCCAACACTTACTTCTGTCTGATCCCAGGCAGCTTGTATCCTAAACTCCAGATCAGCACCACTCTAATGAAAGTCATGAATTTACACATCAAGTGAATGTGAGTGTGTAACAGGAATCTTAAAGAGTCTTATTAATAAAATCAAACCCGAGGCCGGTTATTGGGGTAAATGCTGGAAGGTCAGAGTACCAGAACAAGCCACAGCTAACCTCACCTGGCCAATTTCTCACCTGGTCTTGTTTCCTCAGACTGGAAGCTTCTGTGTCCTCATCCCAATGGCTCTCAGCTGAACTGCTGCTAGAAGCCTGAATGCTTAACCAGGCCAAATGCTGCTAGTTTCTGGTCCTCACGCCTTATAAACCTTCCTGCTTTCTACCACCACTCCCTGGGATTAAAGGCTTGCTTTCTGGGATTAAAGGCTTGTGTCACCATGCCTGGCCTTTCCAATGTGGCCTTGAACTCACAGAGATGCAGAAGGATTTCTGTCTCTGGAATGCTAGGATTAAAGGTGTGAGTGCCACCATTTTCTAGCCTTTGTATCTAGTGGCTGTCTGTTCTCTGACCCCAGATAAGTTTATTAAGGTACACAATATTTTGGGGAACACAATACCACCACATGAGTGCCCTGGGATGACTTGCTTCTACTGAGTCAATGAAGAAGAAGAGAAAAAGCCAGGACATAAAGAGATAAAGGGAAATTAGGACTCATTAGGCTGTAAAGAAAAACAAGCACTTCCTAGCATGTAGGATAATTACATCTCTCCCATCCTGAGAGGTTCTCTGATAAAATAAAGTGAAATTAACCTGTCTCCCTGTTACAGGCAAGTGAATAGTATGGGATCTGAAGTCACCTGGTATCTCCTCACTGTATTACATCATAAGTAGGTATAGAGTTCCCATTGTCCAGAGTAGGTGGGTATAACACTAAATACGTGGGGGCTGGAGAGAGGGCTCAGAAGTTAGAGCACTAACCTCCCTTCCAGAGGACCCAAGTTCAGTTCCCATCACCTACCTGGTGGCTCACAACCATCTGTCACTCCAGTTCAAGGGGATGCAACACCCTATTCTGCACACCATGAGCACTTCACACACAGTACACATATATACAGACAGGCAAAACACTCAGACATGTAAAATAAAAATAAATCTTTTGAGAGAGATTAAATATGTGGTGAACCAACAACACAAAATAACACTAAAATTAACACAGTCGACCATGGAAAAATACAGCCCCTGAAGGGACAGGATTCGGAATATTTATGAAATCAGAAAGAAAAATATTAAAATGAAATAGTAAGTCATTAACATAGAGTCAGGAGAAAATTTCAAAATTGTTATTAAAACATTATAAGAAATCATCATAATAAAATTAATTGTAATCCTTATGCTTGGCACATTCGTAACATCCCTGACCCCCTGTCATTGTAAGTGCAAATCACCTTCATAAAATTGTCTAAGCAGACAGTCACTAGTTACCAGTTAATGAACTAATTGATGCATGTTACAGTTTGAGCTAATCATTAGCTTGGATTTGAATCGAGGTCAGTTTGTATCCTGTAAGAATTAATAAGGCCCTAATTAATTTCTATTCCAACATTTGAAACTCAAATATATATCTGACTAAAAATTAAGATGCTTAGCAGGTGCCAAGCCTTGCCAGGGGACCTGGAGGTCTTTATTTTTCAACTGACAATAAAAAACAAAAGATTTTTTCAGTGTTATCTGTAGATATAGTGTACGTACTGCATATTAACAGAAATGTTAGGTTTTGGACTGCAAGTAGAGAGGATGAGAGAAGGTGGAACTCCATCTCCTGTGTGTAATGCCATTTCCACGCAAAGTTGAGAAGTGGGGTATGAGACTATAGTTCAATACATCATATTTGGCAGAGGTTAATTAAAGAGATTAATAAAATTTCCTTTCAACTTCATGTGGAAAAGACAACAAAATTCAGTCCCCATCCTTTTTACATCATTTCCAATGTGTTTCCCTCCCTGTCACGATTTTTCATCTTTCCTCCCTATTACACACCTGTATTGTAGAATATCAATGTAACATTTTTGAAGGCTTACACATCCTAAAAAGCAAATACCAATAATATATTCACAGATTTTTGTTACTAAAATCAACCGACACACTCATTAATCATGTCTCTAATGTCCCATAGAAAATAATTATAATTATAATTATTCAAGAAATTGTTACAGTATGCAGATAGCTCCATGTCCACTGAATGCCAATGTGATATTTCCAACAACCCAAATGGTGTCTTTTGTAACTGTGGCTTTTAATCCTCTTTAATGAGTACATACTATGCTCTGGGGTACTAAGTTAAGCATTTTACACTGATTTAATCCTTCCTACCACATTATGAACGATTACATTTAATTTTTTACTTTTTACAAATAACGGAAGCAATGGGAACTCACTAAATGACTGCTGCTATAAAATGCAAAGATGGCTAAGCTCCAGGGATCCACACCTTGAGATAAATAAGGACTGAATCTACTCCAATCTCCTGGTTACACTTTCATCACTCAGGGATTGGGATCTATGTGTATACATTTCATCTGGCCTGCTTTCTGTAAGCCCACACATTGACTGAGGAGGACTTAGGTAAGAATCCTCAATATTGTCCAATGTGTTTGAGATAGAAGACAAGCTGAGGCTCACTGATGTCGGTAGAACACCACTTCCCAACTCATTCCCAGCAATAAGAAAAAGATGTCACTGCCATGTGGCTCCATTGTGTTCTCTTCAGGTGTGTAGATGGGAGTTGGCTGGTCATGCTTCATGTACGGACATGCTCTGTGTGGTTACAAAGGGCTCATGCAGATGGTCAATTTTCCGTGCATCTTTCTATTTTGCTAGCATCTTCTTGAGGGATATGGTGAGCAAAGACAGAGAAGGGAAAAATATCTTATAAATTCTTCACTAAAATAAAGGTTTTAGGTATATAGAATCTGGCATAATACTATATAGCCTCACCATTTAGTGTTAATTTGTTTAATTTCCAGGGATTTTTTTTTTGGACAAAGAATTGCCATGTTGAAAGTAGATCGCAACTTTCCATCCTTTGCCTCCTTTGAATAATATCCAAGATGTCCAGGGCAACCTGTTTTCAGAACTCTTTCCTGCTTCAGGATATTGAAGTGCTATCTCTGGACAAAACCATGCTTACTAAAACAAAACAATAAAAACAAAAACCACAGAATATTTTGACTCAGTTGTTGGATTTGTAGTGCATTTAGAGATTGATCCTAATGTCCTCCAACAATCTAGGTTGCTAAATTTCTCTTAGAAAGATGTCAGAGGCAGGAATGTGTCCACCTCTTTGAGCCCCAGCTTCACATTTAAACTCCCGTTGTTGAGAAAAAAGAAGTAAGCAGTCAGTCAACAAGGAAGGCCCTTCTTGTGTCAACCCCACCCTCTGTGGACCAAGGCCATCCCTCAGCAACAACTAACACCCCCTTTCTCTGAAGCAGCCGAGAGTGGGGTGTCACTGGGCTTCCTGTTATCCCAAGACATGAGCAGTTGCAAGACATAGTGATTTGTGATTTTTAAAGTGAAAATGTATAAACCAGAAATGATGAAACAAAAAGAAAATGATGAAACAAATATAAATGAAACATATTAATAATGTCAGAGCTATGGGAGCTTGGTAAGATTATTTTTGTTGACATTTTTGAAACAGATATCTGCGATATTTGCCTATTCCCAATTAAAACTGTGATGTAAAAAAAAATGGAAAATTCAAAAGAAGGATGAGGATATGGCTCAAGAGCTAAGCTCTTCCATGAAAGAGTAAAGGCTGGGCCTTGATCCTCAGAAAACTATGGGAATGCCAAGTGGGCGTGGCAGCTGCCTGTAACCCCAGCCTCGGATGGAAGAGAAGCAGAATCCTTAGAGCATGCTGGCTAATAAGAGTAGGAGAGCTCTGGGTTTGATTGAGAGAGCCTGCCTCAATGAATAAAGTGGAACAATAACAAGGATGGTACCTGACCTTGACCCCAGACCTGCCTATCCACACACACACACACACACACACACACACACACACACACTCATATTAGAACTCATACATGTGTGCCCACACACATGCAAAACATACACACACATATACATCTATATATGTGTAATATATACATATGTGTGAACATATATGTGTGTATATAATGTGTGTAAATATGCACATCATGCATGTACACACAAACACACACACACACACACACACACACACGAAAAATGGAAAAAGAACTAGGGACAGGCACAGGACCATCACATGGTTTCTCTCTGGAAAACCCCCAGAAACCTTTGAGACCCCAGTTTGCTTGAGACAAACACCTGTAGAGAGAGCTCAGCCAGTCAGAGCCGTAGGCCCACTTTGAAATGACTAAGAGATGTACATTACACCATTGACTCTGGAGTACTGTTATCTTGCAAAAACTTTACTAAGGAAGCCAGTTTATTAAATGCCAAGAAAAATGTGTGCTTTTCCAGGAAAAGCAATGGAAGTGAACCTTGGGTACAGTTATTCAAAGCTCTCTAGTTATTGTTATCATACGCCCCAAACCAATTAGGTCAAAAAATATTTGAGCTGCTTTCAAAGCATGACACAATTAGGGCCTCTAATTTGCATGTGGATATTTTTCACAGAACTGTGATGTTTCTGAGAAATTATGGCTTAAGGAGAGGGTAAATAGATGGGGAGATACATTGATATTGGGAAATTGGCATCTGGTTATACAGGTCTATTGAGGTGTCTGCATATAATGTCCATGCACTGTAAGATACAAAGAAGAATATAACTGCCTTTTGGTTTTAGGCAAATGTGTTGTGGGAGATAGGTGTTCACTGTAGCATGTTTTCTTTAGAGCAAACTCTTTAAATGTGTTGCCAGCATTTACAAAGCTGTCCTCTGGGATGGTGGATGACATAAGTTAAGGACAATGCTAAAGATCCACTCTTGGGTCCGAGAGACGGCTCAGCAGAGAGGTGGGGGCAGAATGGCAGTTTGCCATACAAACCTGCCAACAAGAGTTTGAAACCTAATACTCATATGGTGGAAGGTGAGAACTGAATCCCAGAAGTTGTCCTCTGACCCCCATGTGTATCAATCATGGATGTGACTACACACACATACACTACATACACACAAAACATACAGTAATAAAAGACAAATCATAAATAGAAGTGTTTGTGGCTAGAGAGATGGTTCAGTTGGGAAGAGCATTTTCTGCACTAATATGGCAACCTGAATTTGGATCTCAGCACCATGTAGAAGGCTGGGAATGACAGTGCTGTGGTGGGACTGGAATTCCAACACTGTGGGAGGCAGGGATGGGAGAGGAACTGGGACCCTCTGGTTGTCAACATTGCTAGAGGTTCAGTGAGAGATGCCAGTTCAATATAGTAAGATGGAAGTGTGGCTCTTTGACAGTGTGATACTCCTATTGTGAAAATAAGTCTGAGAAGGAATCAGCCCTGTCCATCTTTCTTATGATAATGAGCCCTTGTGTGTCTTGGCATTTACTTCACCTTCAGGCAGCTAATAATCTCCTAAAACAAACGAGCAGTCTTCATTAAACATAAGCGTGCACACATGACTGTTGTTGGCTGTTTTTGCTTTTTTGCTCTTTTGGGGGCCTGCCACCCAGCTCCCAAATAAATCACACGGAGGCTTATTCTTTATTATACATGACCAGCCTTAGCTTGGCTTATTTCTTGCCAGCTTTTCTTAAATTAGCCCATCTACCTTTTGCATCTGGCCTTTTTCCTTTCTTACTTCTATAATCATACTTTCACTCTTACTCAGTGGCTGGCTGGGTGGCTTGGTGGCTGGCTGGCTGGCCCCTTGTTTCCTCCTTTCCTTCTCTTGTTCTTTCTTATTTTCCTCCCAGATTTCTTCTAACTTTTCTCTCTGCCTGCCAGCCCCTCCTATCCTTTCTCCTGCCTTGCTATTGGCTCTTCAGCGCTTTATTAGACCATCAGGTGTTTTAGACAGGCAAAATAACATAGCTTCACAGATTAAATAAATGCAATGTAAAATAATGCAACACATCTTTGCATTATTAAACAAGTGTTCCACAGCATAAACAAATGTAACACATCTTAAAATAATATGACTGCTTGATTTAGAACCAAACAGAGAAGGGGGAGCAGATGATTGGTGTGGAGTCACACTGCTAGAAGCTAGTTACAATAAATAAAACAATGGCACTACTAGTCTGGTTGTTGTAGAGTATAAATGTCAAGAGTTAGTTTTCTTCAATATTTTTCCACTATTTCTTCAAATTTTGGGTGAGATCAAGGGATGTTATAAAAATCATACCCCATTCTTACTCTTCTAATGACCTGCTCTAAGCCAAATTATGTTGGAATAACACACTAACTCCCTTGTTTCAATCCTTTTAAAGTATCATTATAAAATGTAAAAGGAAAAATTCACATAAAGATCTAAACATTTCTCCTCCCCAAACCCTATGCCTCATCATCTAAAATGAGTACTGTTGGTGTTTGTGTGAAAATCAGATATTGAATTTCTATGGGATTTGAAGATACTTACATAACAATTTCAGTGTCATGCAACTATCAAAAAATCCAGTGTCTGTGGTGGTCCACATGGCAAACAAATCTGCCCTTCACATACAATGGACTATGTTCTGCTCAGGATCTGAAGTGAAGTGGGACGAGCCACATGGTTTTAGTATTTGAAAGCTTTTATCTATTTAACTCATAACATCCAAACATCACAAC
Organism: Peromyscus eremicus; assembly: GCF_949786415.1. Taxonomy (NCBI): domain Eukaryota; kingdom Metazoa; phylum Chordata; class Mammalia; order Rodentia; family Cricetidae; genus Peromyscus; species Peromyscus eremicus. The sequence continues at coordinate 94,794,592 of NC_081420.1, read as the reverse complement.
TCAAGCAAGGAACAGAGTCTATTTCTCTGCTTCTCTGATACTTCTTAGTATAATTTTTCTTCTTCTTGGGTTTGTAGAAGCTAAAATCAGAGTAAGGAGAAAGATAAGAGCTAATCGGTAACTCTCAATACCAGCTCTGGGACACACACACACACACACACACACACACACACACACACACACACACACACACACATACACACACGAGAGAGAGAGAGAGAGAGAGAGAGAGAGAGAGAGAGAGAGAGAGAGAGAGAGAGAGAGAGGGAGGGAGGGAGGGAGAGGGAGAGGGAGAGAGAGAGTAATTTTTTAAAAAGTAATTTTACTTTTTAAGTTATGCTTAGGATACAGATTAAAGGCTTCACAATTTGAGACTTGAGTATCCATTTATTATTTCTGTCCTCCACTACATCACGAATTATTCAAGGGAAGATGTCCTCTTTTCTGGAAAGGATGTGATAGAATTTTGAGGCTAGAGAGATGGTTCAGCAGTTAAGAGCAGGTGCTGCTCTTGCCAAGGACCCAAATTCAGTTCCCAGCACACACATGGAAGCTCACAACCATTTGTAAGTCCAGCTCCAGGGGATCAGATCTTCTGATCTTCCCAGTTACCTACACTCATATACACATAATCCTTCCCTACACACCCACATACACATCGTTAAAAATGAAATCTTTAAAAAAATAGAACTTTTTCTCAACTGCACCCTGAATACATCTAAGACAATGAGCACCTAAGCAAATACAGAACAAAATCAGAAATCTTGTATTTATTTATAAGCCATACATATTTTTTGAGACAGGTTTCTAATATAGCCCTGGCTGTCCTGGAAGTCACAGGTATCCTCCTGCCTCTGCCTCACGAGTGCTAGGAGTAAAGGCATGTGCCACCACCACCTGGGCACATAATTTTGTTTTAAGGTAATGAAATAAGCCTTCATTTTTTAACTAAGATATTCCAATCTCTTAGGAAACATTTGGGGAAAAAAGCCCCCTCTATTTTAGGAACAAAACAAGCCATTTCATCTTTCCACCTTAATTTCAAAAGGCCCCCATTTCATTAGTTCTGTCTGGGGTGTTCTATTTTTAGAGCCATGATGAGAGCTATTTCACATCTCTGAGAAGTGATAGTGCAGAAATAACGGGATCTCTGCACCCCAGATAATTTAAAATGGAAATCCAAGTGGCAGTTCAGGGAGTGATAAAGAGAAGCCATATGCACGACACAGTCTCCCGAGCCTTGGCAAACTTTTCAGATTCTTGCAAAGCACTGAAAGTTTAAATTCTTTTTTCATAATGCTGAGATCTGGTCCTATTCTATCTAATTTTATAAATGGACCGTGTTGAGGGAGCCATGAACCAATATGGATCAACTGGATTTTGACAGTTCCTTGTAATCCTGACGGAATGGCTTTTGATAAACTACTTCATCTGCTGGACTTGTTTTAAGTACATCCCCACAGAGAGGAGACATAAGGGCGAGCCTCTCTAATGGCTTCAGACGGCTTCATTACCCTGGTGACTGTTCCAGAATCCTTGTCAGCAGCAATTATCAATGTCACAGTTGGCATCACTGCAGAAGATACAGGGAGATCTAAGAAGCTCCAAAACACTGCTGCTGAGGGCTGGGGTGCTTAAGTCAGCATAGTTTCGCATCCTCCTGGATTTCCAGGGAAAAGGAACTTGAGATGTCAGGTGGGAGTGGAGACATAAGCAGAAGACTATGTGAAAGTTTATGATCATATGTGTGGACAGTTTTCCTCTTTTGCAGTACCCCGCGACAGAACTGCAGGGTCATTTTTAGTCACCTATTGTCCTGAGCTATGTTCCAATTTTTTGACAGTGTGGTGCCTTGTGTTTGAACCTCCAGTCAGTTCCATTCTATCTTGCCAGCAGGCTAAGCCTAACTTTTCACATGCATGGAAAACTCCCCAGATCATAAACTCAATGTTAAATACGTTATAAAAAACCGTATTTTTCCAAAAGTATATTGTAAATCAGCAACTTGCTAATTTTCCCTAGAGACAGGGTTCTGGTATCATCTAGTATGTAGTAAAATATTTAACAATTGATGCTCAATAATTTTAACACTGAATATGTAAATTGATTGTCAAATATTGAAAAGTTCATTAATATCTCTGAAGGCCTTGTGTCTTAGGAAGCCTAGAGTATTCCTATAACAATCCCTCAGTGATCACCTGAACTAACCTGGTGGGATTAACAATAAAAAGAGACAAGGCAGAGCTTTGAATATTAACTTGTGGCTCACTATGTGCAAAAAGAAGTGGTTACAATGAATATAAGAATATTAAAACCTAAGATATCCAGAGTGTGCATAATGAATTATACCTGACATTATTCAAAACCACATCATGTTAGCCACACATGTCTTCAATTATACAGTGGTCTACTAGGAATGTGCTTTATCTACTTGCATACAAATTCACTTTAGATTCTTGTCCTTTGGTTCAGGACCTCAGCCTATGAAAATACTCAACTCTACATGCAGAGCTACTAAGTGGGCAACACAGACAGCTCTGGGCAGCACAATAAAAGGGAGATGTTATAAGTAGAAGAATTTGTGATGGATGGCCTGAGAGATCTTACTCTCATTCATCAAGTATAGGAGACACAGATCTGAAAATCGTAGAGAGGACTCAGGCATACATGATGACCATGTTCTCGTCCCTACTGTGACCTAAGCAATGCTCACTGATGAACACCAAAAATGATCTCCATTGGCTGTCAGAAACAAAAGCCTATCCTTCATACATCCCACTTTCAACCATACGTTACTCTGTGCACTTGCCAATAACCACCAGATATGGCATTTAATTGAGGATAAAAACAAGTAGGACATGAAGATTCCAGATTGTACAGTGACTGTAAATTATTTTATAGATTTGAATTCTCTAGTTCTCTCTTTCTCTGTCTGTCTCTCTGTGTGTGTGTCTCTCTCTCTCTTGTCTCCTTGTCTCTCTTTTAACTATTTTCTTTCTTCAAAGGACAGAGCACCAAATCTCTGTCTCAAAGCTTTTTTGTCAATCTATTCCCAAAGGAAAAAGACAACTGAGGTAGTGTTAAGTTGGCTCAAGTTTAAGCCCAGGCCTAATGTAACAGCAATGTTTGTCTTCTAAAATTTTATTTTCTAAAGCAGCAGGCTCAGTCCTAGGTTGCCATTTCTCCAATGTGGTGCTTGTGTTTGGCTTTAAGTTATTTGTGTAGGAAACCTGGATTTGTGAAGGATCATTATTGATGTCTAAACTAGTTCACAGTCTTGAAGTTATCTTCAAATGGGTTATAAGAACAGATGCTTATGTATGTATATATCTTCTAGAAGGGCATATATAAAAAGCCATATTCTTAGTCACACTTGGGAATCACAAAACTGGGCATAGATAAAAATATTGTAAAGTTTAGGTAGGAATAAGTCTAAAATTCTTGGTATAATATAATGAGTCTGGCCATTCTAAGGAATTTACTTTCAAGTAGAACCTTTGCTACTTGATGTTTGATTAAAGAAAACATGTCTGCTTTTCAAAAGAGACATTTTCTAGTACTAAATTTTAGGATAATCATTTATGAGTGGTGGTATCTTGTAAGTAGCACATTAGAGCAGTGATTCTCAACCTGGTGGTCACAACCCTTTGTCAATCACATATCAGATATCCTTCATGTTATATATTTACATTATGATTTGTAACAATACCAAAATTAGAGTTATGAAGTAGTAATAAAGTAATTTTATGGGTTATGTCACCACAACATAAGGAACTGTATTAAAGGGTCACAGCATTAGGAAGGTTGAGGATGGAAGGACAGTGGATGAAGGAAGTCTGAAGAGGGAGAGATGTGAGTTGTTCTGAAAGCTTTAACATATTTATTTATTAATTGTGTGTGTGCGTGTGTATGTGTGTGTGTATGTGTGCGCGCGTGCGCACGTTCATGAGCATGTGCATACACACGTGTGACATAGCTCATGGGTGGAGATCAGAGGGCAACTTGCAAGAGTCTCTTCTCACCTTCTGCTATGTGGGTTCTGGAACTTCAGGTCATCAGGCTTGGTGGCTAGCACCTTTACCAACTGAGCCATTGAGCTGGCCTGGGAGACTCACATTCTTAAACCCGGGGTGGATGGAGGAGTCATCATTGAATTACAGTATACCCCCTTCTTCACATTCCTGTTTCTTATCCCATGTGCAATGTTGAGTGTAAAATGGGGTGCCAGTGGGTAAACAGGATCAGTCTCAAGTAACTAAACATAATCAGTAAAAGAAAATGTTAGCCAGAGGGCTTTGCTGTAGCCTTTCTTCCATCAAGGATTTCGTGATGAATATCCTCTTATCTCTTAAGGAATTTGGATAATTACAAATGCAGTAAACACATACACACACACAACACAGAAATAACAAATATGGGCTAATCATGGCTTGGCAATCAATGGTTTACAATGCAAGTCTCGAATTTCACACCCATGGGTTTCATGTTTAGAGATAGGGCTTGGTGCCCGTCACAAGATGATTGAGAGTACACATGTAAAACACAAGTTCTTCTCAGCTAAACTCCATTGCCTGCTAAGAAATGGAAGTCATTTTCACAGAAAAACTATTTATTGAAAAGAAAAGCATCACTAAATGGCACAGTGATGCAGTTTCTGTCTTAATTTACACAGTATCACAACCTGCTAATGAGCTTGCTTATGTTTGCAACTGGGTTCAATTTCTGAGAGAACTTAGCAGTACTCTACTGGCACTATCTTAAAGGCCTCAAAAAGTTTTCTGGTAAACCAGATACAATTGTAGGGGCTGGAGGGATTGGTCCACAGATACAAGAGTTTGCTTCTCCCCTCCCCATAGAGGACCAGAGTTCAGTTTCCAGCACCCTCATGGGGTAACTCCAGAGGGAGGGGATCTGATACTCTCTCCTGGCCTCAGTTGTCTCTTTCATACACACACACAAGCATAAACACACACACACACACACACACACACACACACACACACACACATAAAAATACACGTAAATAAAAATAAAAGAATTTAAAGAATAAACAATTGTGAATAACATACTTCTGACTCTCAGGTATATCTGTTCATAATACCATAAAAAAATAAAAGAAGAAAGAGCTCACTCAGAATCATTAGCTGTATAGCTTGAACCACAGACTCTATTGTTTGGAAATAACCATGACCACAATGATACAATCTGAGTTATAAAAACAAGAGAGTGATTTTTTGTTTTAGACGTAGTTGTTTTTACTAAACTCTCTTCACATATGTGGAAGGCAAAGATTGTGGATAAGCAACTAAATCCTTAAGCAAACTACGGTTCAGCATTCAGGCATTATATTTCATTTTACTTTGTGGGTAGTTTTTGTTTTCATTTTTACTCATGGGATAAAATTAGCCAAGAACATGGTGGTATTTCTGTGGTTTGATGTTTTGTCCTCGTTTGATTCTTTTTACTTCCTGCTGAGGTGATACAGCTCCATTCTAGACGTTTCCCGTGAGGGGGAGTAAGAAGCGAGTGAACCACCGAGCTGGTAAATAAGGATACATCAGAGACGTGAGGATGGATAAAGAGCAAATTCTTTAGTGTCAGAAAAAGTTTCTGGTCAAATATGAAGCCACAGGGATACCTCAGATAAAAACCGCTAACATTTTCTTTAGTATGTTCCTGAAGCGAGAGGAGGGTCAATCACATGCACGGCTGGAACAAACCCTCAGATACACCATGAAACAGGTGACTTGGCTTTGTGGCAGGCTGCACAATGGCCATGAAAATGTTCAGCGCCATTCGGGGGGCAGAAAAGAGTTGTGGTTTTGTTGGTATTATAAAAAGCATTGCAGAGGCTATGATTTTGATTTTTGATATATCTATTTGTCTGTCTATCTATCTATCTATCTATCTATCTATCTATCTATCTATCTATCTACCTATCTACCTATCTATCATCTATCTGTTATCTATCTATCATTTATTTATTCTCTGGATGAAATGGGGAGCAAAGACCATCTTGAGTTTGGGAGTACATAGCAGGAAGTCTTACTCTATTATTTAAGAGTTTCCTTGCCCCTTGCCCCTTTGGATAATTGTCATGCTCATTATGGCATTATTTCTCAGTTTGTTGGAACTTCAGACATTCTTGGGATAATTTTTAATGGGTCTCAGTGGTACCTTGAGTACAGTATTGTTACAATTGCAGAAGAGGTACTTAGCCCACTCTACTTTTACACATAAAACATCAAAAAAGAAATGTTCAGAGGTGAAATAAAATGCTACTCAGAAGTCACTCACAGAAGGGTGGGGTTTGGGTCTGCATTGTTCTGGTTACTGATGGATATGATGAAGACTTCTTCAAGTGATCACAAATAGAGGAAAAACATTTGTGGAGATAAATTGGAATGGGTACAAGTGCATCCACTATTATTTTCTGCCTCAAAGAGCATCTGGAGTGAATCTATTCCAGAAATATCTGTCAGACCAGAGTCTCGGAGGTGGTTCTTAATGTATCATACCCCAGGCTCCATTATGAAAACATCTTGGAATCAATTCGCTCCACTTCCGTGTAAGTTTTGACATCTCAATGGCTGTCTCCTGGCCATACACCATGAATAACTTATACATTTATGTAAATTCTGGACACTTGTTCTGAAGATATAGAGTGAAAAGTAGGAACATTTTAACTCACTGTCTCCTGCTGTATGCACATAGTACAGAGCGTGTATGTGTGTGTGTGTGTGTGTGTGTGTGTGTGTGTGTGTGTGTGTGATTCCGAAGTGTGTGAGATTTGTCACTTCAGAAAATAAACATTCATTTCTGCCATCGTCCCCTCTAATTCAATTTAATTCTGACAGGACCTCACCAAGAGGTAATATCTGGCTCCACAAGTGGAGAACTCTGTCCTAAGACCTGACACCATTACACATGCTAGGGGCAGGTCTGTTTGAGATTCTGAGCAACTAGCTAGACATTAGGGTTCCCACAGATCCCCTTCTAGAGGTAAAATCATTTTCTAAGTGGCTCACACGACTCAGGGATCATGCTATGCTTCCAATTACTGCATCACTATAAAGGACAGTTTTAATCATACAGATCAGCAAGCAGATGAAGGAAAACACAAGAGTGAGATTTGGTAGGATCCTGGGCACAGAGCCCCACCTCTGTGCAGGTCAAGTATGCCCTCCCTGTAGGCAAGCAACTTCTTGCCAGCCTTAATAGGCTTGGGTCTCTATTCGCTCTCTGCCCTCTTTGGTTTCTCTGGAGACTTCATTGAATAGTCCCCATAAAAGCCCACATAAACATGGAGAGACATGATTGGACAGAAAGGATCTGATTTGATGCTAATAGGCTGAGTGGGGAAAGCCAGCAAGGCCTGTGCAGATTCCTCACGCCCACTCTGTGCAGTGTTCTTTCCTTCCGGGCCTAGGCTGGAGCCCCTTCTGAAATGGTGGGTCTTGCAGTTTCATATGAGATGACACATCGGAGCCCTTCTTTCTGACTGTCTCTGGAGTAGGAAGGGAGAAAGGCTAGCATGTATTTTTAGTTCCTGTGACCCAGCTTAAGAAAGAGAAATGCTCGATTTTATGACCTGCCTTGAGGAGAGAAAGAAGGAGGTGAAAGGAGGGCAGGAGGGCAGAGAGAGAGATTTTGCTTTCAGAGTCCTAAAACACTCTGACATTATTCTAGTCACTTAAATAATAAGAGCCATGGGAGGTATGAGTTACAGACCATAGACAAAAATAACAATAATAATAAAGTATATGTCAAAATACCACGCTTCTAGTCTTAGGCTTTCCGTGTGCAAGAGCCCATGGCTGTAGCTTTTCCTCTTTCTGCAGTTGAACTGGTGTTTTGTCAATTAGCAAGGTAGACCTGAAGGACCACACTATCTATTCTTTGCCTATATTAAGATATTACGCTGGACAAGTTCAGGAGCATTCAGGGTAGTTTGGCTGTTGATAAAAATATCATCTTAGAATTTGATATTTCTTTGTGTGAGGGGTGGAAGGTGCATATATTGGCCCATTTAGTTCCATGCCTTATAGGGGTGAGCTGTGTTTTATTCCTCCCCCACACCAGCTTCCCACATAAAAAAGTAGGCTAAGACCTTCCTATGCCTTGACTAAGTCTTTTCTGTCCTACCTCTTAGATATCAGCTGCAGATAGCTATGTGCTTTTAAAGGCTCAGATGATCAAATGTAGCCCACCCAGATAATACCTATTTAATGTCTATAATCTTAAATATGTATGCAGTGGTCCTTTCCCTCCCCCATATAACACAATATTCTCAAAATGCTCAAGGTTTGGCCTGTTGACAGCTTTGAGTTCTAAGCAGGGTGGCGTGTGCTAAAACAGAAAGGCTCAGCACATCTGTAGCTCACAGATAGTTGCTATCGACTCTAGGCTTCCTGAAGCTTTGAGGCATAAAGATGTTATGGCTTAAATATGAAAGGTCCCCTATATGCTCATGTGTTGAACACTTGTTACCTGGATGGTAGTGCTATTTTAGGAGGTTCTGGGAACTCTAGGATGGGGAGCCTAGTTGTATAAGGAAGACACCAGGGATGGATCTCTGAAGGTTCTACCTGGCCCCTAGTCCCTTCCTGTGTTATGCTTCTTGCCTAGTGAGGAGAACACATTCCTCTTCTTCATGCTCCCATCACCATGATATTGTGCCTTACCATGGGCCCAGAACCAACATAAATGATGGCTATGGACTAAAATCCCAGAAACCAAGAACCAAAAGAAGTCCTTATTCTCTTACGTTGTTTTTGTTATTTCCTCTGTCATGGCGGTACAAAGGTAAACAATATAAAGAGAAAACTAAGGGCTGGGAAGATTGCTCAGCTAGTAAAGTGTTCTCCATGCAAATGGGAAGACATGAGTTCAATCCCCAGAAGCCATGTGAAAGGCCAAGCATGGTAGCACGCTCCTGGGGTCTCAGGCCTGGGAAAGCAGAGACAAGAGGCTCCCTGGGGCTTGATGGCCAGCCAGCCCATCCTAATCCTTCATGAGTCCCAGGGCTGAGCATGAGACTGTGTCTCAAAAACCAAGGTAGGAGCAAGGTAGGAGGCTCGCTGTATTAGATCACTTGATAAACAAGCATGTGGACCTGTATTCAAACCCCATTACCTATGCAAAAGCCAGGTATGAATGCCTGTATGCCTATAACCCTATGGATCCACATGGATTTCTGGCTGACAGTCTACTTCCAGATTCATTAAGAGACACCATCTCAAGGGAATAAGGTAGAATGATAGAGAAAGACACCTGACAGCCTCTTGTGGCCTCTATATGCACGTGCACAAGAACATATGCACCCGCCTACACACACACACACACACACATACACACACACACACATACACAAACACACACATACAAACACACAAACACACACACACAAAGGTGGATAGCTCCTGAGACTGACACCCAAGGTTGACTTCTGGACACCCCCTACATGCACACACAAGACATAAGATAATAGATATTTAGCTCATCATCACTCTAGGAAGCTGGTGGTAGGGGAGTAGAAATAAAAGGAACTCACTCTTATAATACACGGAACAAAATGGAGCCCACACTCTACCTAGATGGACTTATCCCTGGGGTCTGCAGGAATGAATACAAGTGATGGACACTCAGAATATCCTAGTGACTTTGGACTTCTGACTTACAGGAGAGCAGCATATTAAGTGGTGGTTATTTCAAGCCACTAAATACGCAGTTATTTGTTCTTAGAGGATGAATGCCAAGCAGCCTCCCATTGTCATATTTCTTTTTCCCTTGTCTCTGGAGGTTATTCTGCCATAACAGACTGGAAGTTGGATTGCCAGGGAATTGGTAATAAACAGAGTCCATAGTGGTAGATGTGCAGTCTAGCTTCCTTATAGCCTCAGTTGGGGAAGCCAAGGGTGCATTCCTCACTGTACATAGTTTCCCAGAAGAGCTGAGCTGTAGGGCATGCTGGATAAGGTCCATGGTGGCTTCCATCTCCTTCTGCATCTTTCATTCTTGACCTTATGATGTTTCCTGCAATCAATTTCCAGATATGCAGCTTGCATTTAATTCTGAATACAAGTGTTTGCTTCTTAAGAGATAGGAACTAATGTGGCAATATCCTCCCTGTGGTATTTTTTTTTTTTTAGAAAACAAAATTATTCCTGAATTGCAGATAAATTTAGAGTGCCAATAGTAACAAATATTTTAAAGACTATGTCATATATCTTCATATTAACATGCCTTATATGCCTTGTGTAGCCATCATTTTCATCTTCTCAATGGAAAGTTGAAGCTGCAGGGTTAAAGAGATGACTCAGTGGCAAAAGCGCTTGCTGCTATCCCAGAGGACCTGAGTTCAGTTCCCAGCACCTCGGTTTAGGAGCATACAACTTCCTGTAATTCTGGGAATCAGATGCTCTCTTCTGATTCCTATGGGCACTATCTCCCTCTCCCTCTCCCTCTCCCTCTCCCTCTCCCTCTCCCTCTCCCCCTCCCCCTCCCTCCCTCTATCCCTCCCTCCCTTCCTCCATCCCTCTCTCTTGCTCTCTCTCTCTTTCTCATACACACATACACACACATACATCCACACACATACACACACACTAAAAACTCACAGTTGGAGCTGGATAATTTCCACTGTGTGGAAGGCCTGAAGCTTAAGATGATGTAAGTTTATAAGAGGCTCATGTGTTTTGCAAAGATGCAATTTTCATCAAGTCCACTTGATTCTGAAAGCCATTCTCCTAAGCAGTCCTTAGCCTCCACATTAGCATCTCTGCACAGCATATGACACCATGAAAGTTCTCTCACAGGCTCATGTTTTGAATGCAAGGTCCCCCAGCTTGCAGTTCTATTTTGAAGAGAGTGGAATATTTAGGAAATGGGGCCTGACAGGCAAAAGTAGGTCATTAGGGGTGGACCCCTTATTGTACACCTGTGTCTTCTTTCAGCCAGCCTGGACTTTCTGTATTCTGTCTGCTACCACATGAGCAAGCCTCCATTTCAAAGCCGCACTACCATGAACAGGTCTACTCCAAGCCTCCATGTAATCCCCTCCATGATAGACTGAGACTCTCTGAAACCATAAGTCAAAACAAATTGTAATGCATTTAGAGCTATATTTATTTATTTTGTGTAGGGGGCATATATATGCCACTGCGCAGTGTGGAGATCAAATGGCACATTTCAGGAAATTGGTACCCTTTCTCTGCCATGCGGATCCCTAGCACTGAACTAAAGCCATCAAGCTTTACCTGAAAGTGCCTTTACCAACTGAGCCAGCTAGCTAGCCCATCTTTGCTCCTAGCAATATAGAAAGTAACTAACACAGTGTATAAGCTCTGGTCAAAAAAATCATTTTATGAAATCTATCCCTACAGTATATATGTATGTATATATAAAACACATTATTATTTCATCATATGATTTCATCAGTTTCAATGAAATAGATCCCAAGATTTAAAGACTAGGCCCTTCTCACTGCTCAGTCTCCCCTGATGGAGCGCCAATGTGTGTTTGTGGAGTATACGGACTCATCTCTCGTCTCCTCCATGGATTGTAGTTCCTTTGCTTCAGGAGCCCAGTTAGATCCCTTCTATCTCCTCATTTTCATTTTAATCAATCTTCTATCTCCATAGACTCTCATTAGGAATGTGTGCAGAGGCTGCTTTGCCTGGCTAGTTACTAATATTTCCCGGGCCCTGAGATACCTTCTGCTAAGCTGTAGCACAGGCTGAAAGTGAGATAAGGGGAGCAACCAGGCATAGGCTCCCGACTCCTTTGTATGGAAACCCTCCTTCTCCTGTTGTCCCCAAAGGCTATTCTGCAACACTGGCTTGAAGATACAGGGTCAACATTTGTATGCATTATTTTGTACTTTCCTGTAATCTCTCACAAGAACCGGCCATGAACAGATGGCAGGATTGGCGGGGAGATCAAAAAATGAAATTATTTACTGAAGATTGTCCATTGAAAGAGTGATAACACAGTAATAGTGATAACCTGTCCAATTTCTCCTAGCTTCAGGCTCATGGCAAATACTAAATAGTGCTGAATAGTGGAGTTTCCTCTTTAAACACAGGTTCAAGAAATAACAGTACTTGCACAGAGCATTTTAAACACTTTACTACATCTGTTCTCTCTCTCTCTCTCTCTCTCTCTCTCTCTCTGTGATTGTGTGTGTATATGTGTATGTGTGTGTGTGTGTGTACATCTGTGGGCATGGCATGTCATCTGTGTGGTAGTCAAAGGACAGCTTTGGGGAATTGGTTTTTTTTCTTTCTACCCTAAGAATCCCAGGGATCAATCTTGGGTCATCAACCTTAGCAACAAGCCCCTTTTCACTGAGTCCTACGCAAGACATTTTTATAAGGAATCATAAAGGCCCTTGTCTGAAGCAGCCTTTGAATAAATTAGGTTTCTTCTGGGTCGAGCTATTTTCTCACCACCACCCTCAATCAGACATGAGAAATCATCGAAAAGGGTGGGAATAAGGTGTCATCTTTCAAAATAAAGAAAACAGAGAACACTAACAAGAAATTGGCTTAAATGAGGTAACTTTTGTAAAATATTAAGCACAGAACCTAACAAGTGTAAGTGCTTCATAAATGCTAGCTCGTGGCATTATTATTTTACAGTGTATGCTAATAGTTTAAGAAATGGCGTGCCATCAATGCAAATGTTAGACAACCTTATGGGCTCATGACTTCCAAGCCCCAAGAAACAGGTTGGCCTGGTATACAAAGAATGACTGCTTTGGGAGCTCAGCTCGGTGTTTATTCTCTTGGCAGAACTGGGGAAGTTCGTTTGTCTAATATAGTAGTCAGCTCTGGGTGCCCCAGCAAAATATGAGAGCCTATGGAACTTACACAACAGAAATGGATTCTCTTACAGTTCCAGAGGCAAGCGTCTTAGTCAGAGAGCTGACAAGGTTGTGTTTTGATGAGGACTCCCTTCATGCGTGCAAGATGGTTGCAACCTGCCTAGGCCCTCGGGGTAAATAAGAGAGAGACAGAGTATGAGCCTCCAGTCTCTCTTCCTTTACATATATGAACTTCAATCTCACTGCAAGGACCATACACTACTGTCTTGATCTAATCCTTCACAAATACCAATGGCCCAATTCCTAAATACATTTGTCATTAAGACAAGAGCTTCAACATTTGAGTTTTAGGGGGAGATACAAACACCTAGTTTATAACAATAGATGATTAGTTGTTGTCCTATTAAAAGTGACAACTGTGTAACATGACTCATGAGTGTGGACTGGAGGTTATTCACCCAGAGTAGGAGGTGGACAGTCAGGCTCCCTTCCCTTTTCTGCCTTCTGGGACACTGTATCCGTGGACCTACTCACCTAGGAATGAGTCAGCCAGGCCATCTATTCCCATGCCCTGGATCTCAGATTCCATTTGGATAATGAGCTGCAAGGGCATTGGTTCTAAACTTTCCTTCTATGCGTGGTGTGTTAATAGTAAATTAGGTTTTTCAAATAATTGATGTTTTACATAGTATGTAGAATTTCAGGAAGAAGAAAATTATTAAGCTTAATTAAAGCTTTGGAAAATATACTTAGGACTAGATTTGATTATGCTATTATTTATCATAAATTACAAAATAGACATTCTAATATTTTCCACAGCTCTTCTGATAATTTTCACCAGAAACTACCTACCTCACATTAAAATAGTTTAGTGCTGTCTAATTTCAGAAAATAACTAGCTACAAATTAAATTGAAAGTATCATTGAAAATTGGATAATTTCAGCAAATTATTACATTATCTTCAGTAATAGCACTAGCTTTGCTTTATTTTGAAAATAATAAAATTATTTAAAATATTTTCAGTCTCCTATTACCTAAGAATGAAATAAAGGCACAAAGAGCAAACAACAATGTGCTCAGAACATTGAACTTGAGAAAAGAGGCTTCTCTTATGCTCCTCAGCTATTGAGTAAACAATGTAAATTGGCTGACAGACCAATCCACTGTCATGAGTATTAGTCATAAGTCTTTATCAATGATAACCTTTGTAGCATGTACTCAAGACTAAAAATTAGCAACTGTTAGGTTAAGATCTCAAACATAACCTTGAATTTGGGGGAGAAAAGGACAAAAAACAAAGGAATCAGTTGTTTAATTAACATCTTCAGAGGTTTCTATTTTCTGTAGCAATACTCCTTGGATACCCAGGCATTAAGCTGGCAAATTAATGGAGGGGGGTGGTGAATGCATCTTTTTAGTGTTGCTCCATATAATTTTCAACTACTAAAGTCTTCTAAAAGTATCTACCCAAGCATGGCTGGTGGGGGAAAAAAAGTGAAAAGCTAAATAAAAAACACATTATGCAGCAGGACTCATTTGAATGATTTATTTTAAAACGTTACTGAAGAGAAGAAAGAAAAAATTCTTTAGTACGCAGAATCTATCTCTGAAATCCTTTGGGGAGATACAAATTTATTTTGCTCACATAATCTAGGCAATAAAATTATGGCATAATCATGGAAACGTTTTGTAAAATAATGCCTATGACTTGAGCAGTGCAAATCATGAGGCAATTTCCAGATATCCATATTATTTGCATATTTAGAACAAGGCTACCTCTAGAAATCATTTATGGAAGGACTAAGATGTGTACACCAATGAAGTAATGACACTAAGAGTTATTAAGAAATTATTCTGCCTTTCTTCTTACCATATATAATACTGACAAACATATGGGTCCACACATGGCCCCCTTCCTGTTTCCAGCACCCAACATGATGATTCCCCCTGGAAGCAGACAGAGACACACACCTGCCTTGCTGTCTTTCCTGGTTATGATGGAAGTAGTAGTTCCATTTGTAGAAAAAAATATGTCATTAATGACAGCATGCTTAGATTTGAGCTGCTATATTTGAAGAGATGGAAACGTACAAAATTAGTAGAAATCTAGAAAAGTTCAATTATCAAGCCATAGGGCACAATGGCTTTCTTGAACCATTTCTTAGGGTCATGAATTTAATTTAATTTATGATTACTGTTGTCACATCATTATAAACATAGCCACTTAAGCTACAAGGAATTAATTATTTTAGTGCTCTAAAGAGCTGATATAGTCTTAGTGGCCTGGAATCCACAAGCTATAGTAGTCCTGGCGACAAAGAGTTTTACAGCATCAATTTTCTTGCATTTTCATGTTTCTAGAATTCCCCTGCCTGCCTTGATTCCTTGCTCCCCTTCTATTTTCAGACCAGCAAATGCATCACTTTGACCTCTGACTTCTGACTCATGGTTGCTTCCAGCTCCTGTCCTGTAGACCTTCTTGCCTCCCTTGCCCTCCGAGGACCATTTTGTTTACTGTATGTCTGTCTGGGTAGTTCAGGGTAATCTCCCCATTTTGAGAGCCTTACCCACATTTCCTAAGTCTCTTTTGCCATGTAAATTAACATTTACAGACTATAAGGATTAGAATGCAGAACTATTTGGGGCCCATTATATTACCAATCATGGTCAGTTATGCAATTTATCATCATAAGTGGGAAAAGTAAGGCTGCTGAATACGATTCAGCCTCTGCTTTTTTGAATAAGCGTTTCTTTATTATTGGGCATGCTTTTCCAGAATTTTCTAATGTAAAGTTTTCTTTTGCAAACTGCGTACATTTTACAAAATAGACAATCCGAAGTGTTTTGATCAATATACACTCATGACTGACCACAGCAGTCAAGACAAAAAATTTTCAGTCACTTGAAAATAAAATGCCCATAGATTTTATGCTACTTATAATGGCTTTTTATTCTAGAAGTTTTTAAAATAGTATTAACTGATCTACCATCACAAGTTTTAAGAAGTGTATAAGTGTATATCTATATGCCTTTTGTCTGTCTATTTCCTTGCCCCCCCCCCCCCCGCTTTTCTAGACCCTGCCTGAGTTATTTGACTCCATTTCCCTGGGTTTTAGCTAACAAATGCATCACTCTGACATCTCCTGGATTCCATAGGTATGTCATCTCTCACTTTGATTTTCTAATATATACACCTGCTTATAAGCTTTCTGCATATAGTTTCTACACATTTATTTAAATTCTCTTGAGGGATAAAGATATTAAAATCTAAGTACCAGTGGCCTACAACTATTTGATAAATTCCCTTGATTATTTTTTCCTGAAATGAATCATTGTTATCTAGATTTTTTTTATGGTTCTGGGTTTGTGCATGGTATAGAAGTCATCTGCGAGCTACATCCCCAGCCCAGAATGTGTTTCTCAGGAAAATATTTCAGTGCATATTTGAGATCTCTGAAATGGAATTATTGCTAATGCAGTATTTGTTCATGTGATTCCTGTGTACTTACTTTTATTTATAAGGCATTTCAGCAAAATTAACCACAAGTTCTTGCTTTTAAGAATATGTTTCCATCCAGATCTTGATTAATGTCTTAAAGAGACAACTAGCTTTTGTGTTTGTTGTTATTTTTTTCTAACTTTAACAAATCATCTATAAAACCATCTCAGACATATAATGGTGAACAAAACCCTGGAAACTGAGCATTAGATCAAGAGAAAATGGTACTTTGAGCTTCAGCAGTGATCATAACTCTGAGCAAGTTGGCAAACACAAATAGAAGCATTTCATTTGGAATCTTAGGGAAAGACTGGAGGAAAAAAAAATCACTAGACTGAAGTGCTATGCTCTAGCAGGTGGCCTGGAAGTTTTACCAATGACCTGAGTTAGCATAATGTACAAGGGTCCTAAAGTTAATGACAGGAAAATGCTCCCAGATTAACCA
Organism: Peromyscus eremicus; assembly: GCF_949786415.1. Taxonomy (NCBI): domain Eukaryota; kingdom Metazoa; phylum Chordata; class Mammalia; order Rodentia; family Cricetidae; genus Peromyscus; species Peromyscus eremicus. The sequence goes on along the minus strand of NC_081420.1, from coordinate 94,777,821 downwards.
ACAGAAGCGACAGTGTAGAAGCCTGTTGTCAGGCTGGCCTAGTCAAGAAGAAAGAAGGTACCATGGGTTACTATAAACTAATGGAAGAGACATAGCTGTTGAGAATGAGTGAAGACTGACAGAAGTTCTTATGGAGAGACACAGTTAGCCGTCAGACACACAGCAGACGGTGGCCTCAAATGGAGATGAGGGGGGTATTTTAAGCAACTCACTGTCAACACAAGGATCAATCTGCTGTGCACATCAGTTATTAGCTGAGCTAATGACTTCACACTTGGGGAAAGCAGAGTCAAGTTTTGATCATATTTACGCAACAAACTTTGGGACAATATGACAAACCCAGTTCTTCCCAAATCTTCATTTACATAAAAACCACTCACAAGAATAAAGAGATCCTTAACTGTATACATACAAACCAGTAATGGATTTTGAGTAATTACTATTGATAAGCTTATAAGTATAATAAAGATGATTCTGCAGTTAACATCATTTGGAACTTGTCTGTAAAAGAATGCAACTTGAATGACTTCTGATGCCGGAAGGGGGTGAATTTTGCCGGCCTCGGCATTAGCTATAGAAACAGAACACGCTGTTAATTGCTGTCGTTTTGGCTTTCATCGTGTGTGAAATGGAAATGACGTTGGTCTCACAACATCCTTATGAAGATTAAATGTGTTCTTAGAGTTGAAATGTGTTTATATGCCTTGCACAGCAGCAGCTTCCCGTCCAGGGTCTCCTTTTCCTCTATCACTTTTTGTCATTCTTTGGGAGAAAATAATGGATATTAGATATATATTTTAAACTCTAGCAAAGGAAAAACAAACCAACAAAAAAAATCAATGAGAATCACCAGAGCCGAAGGAGTCAGAGATATCATACTAATGCATTTGTGGACAAGAGAACACATGTTTGCTCTGCGGAGAGGAGAACCAAACTCTCATAAGGACATAGGTACTTGCTTAAGTCATTCTTTAGCCAACATGGAAGACCCTTCTTCCATGGCATGGGCAGGGTGCAGATATATACAATTCTGCATGCTCTAAACCTGGCAGCAGAAACATAGGGACTGTGAAGACTTCAAGCTGTCATCCCAAGGAGGTCAAAAGAGAATATAGACCTACCAAGATTCAAATGCCATACCCCGGTGAGACACAATGTGCTGGCTGCTTGAATTTCTTCTGGTGTCCCATAATATTTCTGCTGTCTGAGAGAGGAATCCAGAAATAGCTCATGTCCTTTGTTTATGTTTTATTTTGCTATGCAGGCCTTGAATATGAGCTTTCAAACATGCTAAACAAGGATTCTACCATTAAACTACACCCTTAGTTCTCTCTTCTGATCCTTTTAGTAAGCTGAATACACATACACACCTATTTATTTGTTATAGGTCTACAGCACAATTTAAAAATCATGAAACATTGCCTCCTGAAATCATTTACTATGCTTAAAACTATTACAAATGCATACTATTTAAGCACGTTAGTGTTGTTGTTGTTGCTGTTGTTGTTGTTAATTATCACCACTGTAAAGAGACCCTTTAAAAAAATTCAAGACCAGGCTTGTCAACAGCCAGTCATGGATCAGGGAGGGATTTATGGGCACCCATCCCACCTCACTGAACTATCAGTAGTCAACAGGAGAGTTCTAAGGACAGTCATTTTCTACATTTGTATACCTACCTGGTTCCAACTTTATGACCACACAGATGGTCCCAGTTAAAATCAGAGGGTCACAAAACAGAAGAACAACAAGAAGAATGAATGTGGGAAGAGGCCTGTTGGGAAGAAATGAGAATTACAGGGGTTGAAGGGAGATAACAGACAAAGGAATTAAAGAAAATAGAATTCACTCTACACATGTGTGAAACTGTTAAAGAACAGATTTAATCAATAAAAAAATAAAAATAGCAATGTCTGAATATAAATTTCAATTATTGATTCTTCTTATTTTTTTATGGAATAAAGAAAGTCCTGTGTCATAATTTGATGCGTATGTTTGCCACTGGTGGTTTATCACATTGGCATAATGATTTAGGAGGATTTTAGTGTTTCATTCTTAAATGTGCTCAGCAATGCTCCTCAGAGTCCTTTGGGCAATCACAAAGTATGCTGCAGACGCATGAAGGGAAAACAAGCAAAGCTATTAGTGTTCAGAGCTATTGGCCACGTACATCTTTCACACACCAATGGAAGAATAGATTTCTTAGCACTGGAAAGGACAAGATTACTTGAATGTCATAGATTTATGATTAAATTAAAACTTCAAATTTCGCTGAAACCTTGTGTAATGAGAGGTTTTGCAAATGCAGGATCTTCATGCTTTAAGAACAACTTTTATTTTCTTTTCCCTGTTGCTCTTTATAATGACCCTATTCTAGAACATTCCATGGTATTGAGTTTTGAAATGGCAGTAAATGAACGAGCACCTCAAAAATCAATTCAATCGATTTCCATTCATGCAAATGCATTAACTTTTACACGGGTGGGTGTTCTTCCTTCCAAGTGGATTAGATTCTGACTGAAGACCAATTTGATGGAGTCCGCCCAGTCCCACTTGCCATCCTCTCCATATCCAAGATCACATCAAAAATATCCCAAGAGAACCACCTGAGCACATAATCTCTCCTGTAATTTGTTTACTTAAAAATTATAAGCATAGCATTGCTAGCATGAATTATAGCAATGATCAACTCTAAATACAAATATTGAAAGTATAAGTTATGAAACAAGAGCAAGTAAAATGTAACATGTTTAGGGCAGGAGAGATAGTTCAGTCTATAAAGGGCTATGTAACCATGAGAACCTGACTTCAGCTCACCTATGTTCATGTAAAAACCAGCATGGATATGGGCTTCTGTAACTTTAAGGCTGGAAGAGGCAGAGTTAGGTAGAGTCATAGAGTTCCTGATCAGCTAGCTAGTCCAGCCAATCAGTGTGCTCTGGGTTCAATGGTAGACCTTCTAATATGGAAGGCCATATTAGAAGACACTCAGTGTGACCTCTAGCTTACACACACACACACACACACACACACAGAGAGAGAGAGAGAGAGAGAGAGAGAGAGAGAGAGAGAGAGAGAGAGAGAGAGAGAGAGAAAGAGAGGAGAGAGAGAGAGAGAGAGAGAGAGAGAGAGAGAGAGAGAGAGAGAGAGAGAGACGGGGGATTTTCTTATAAAGGTATAGTTCTCATACAGAACTGTAGTTATATCAGGAGGCAGTCTCAGTCTTCTTTTATAATTCTTTAAGACTATGGCAAGTCATTTTATATATTTTATATTTGTTCATTATTATATTCTAATGACCTCAAACTTTGCTATGATAGCTATTTCTGCTAAGCAGCAAACCTGCTTATTGAATCAACTTCCTCATTATCTCAGCTGAGGGTTTCCATAGTCACCTCCTTGTCAACATCTCATTCCATTTGTCATTTTCTCCTTAGGGGACTGACCCTGATTTTATCGTTTAATTAGTGGCATTAACACCCACCTTGTCAGCTAATCTCAACCTCTTGGAGATACCCAGACATTTCCTATCTCATTTTACCCAGACCTATTCTACACCTTTACGTTTGATGGATTGGCAAGAGTGTGCATTCTAATTCTGTAGAGACTTCTTAATTTGTCTCTTCTTTTCTATTCACACTACAGCTGCTTAAGTCTGGGCCTTCACCACTTCTCACCTGGATCCCCTCAGTGAAGTTATAGTAGATCTCCCTGTTGTTAACCCTGTTTCCCCATCATTTTTTTGTTTCCCCATCATTTTTTACATGGTTTTGCTGTAATCTTAGGAAATCAGAATCTAGTCATGTTACATCATTTTTAATCTGCTTAAAAGCCTTTGACTGAGGTTGGAGAGATCGCTCAGTGATTAAGAGCACCTGCTGCTCTTACAGAGGAAGAAGGTTCCATTCCCAACACCCATATCAGGCTGTTCATGACCATTTATAACTCCAGTTCCAGGAGATCTTCTACCCTCTTCTAACCTCCAAGGGTACTGCACTCACATCTTGCACATTAACTCACACACAAAAACCTAAAAATAAATAAGTAAAATCTTGGAAAGTCCTTGGTAGCTCTCTTAGATTTCATAGAGAAATCTCCAGGGCAAAATAAAGCCTGCACTAATAAATTTTGACAGAAATAAATAGGCCAATGGACCAGATTTTCCAATATACAAAATTCTAGGATATCATGTAGTTGTGTTGACTCTCGAAATTGTACTGTAATGGATAGAAATCCCATGCCTTCCATTCCTATCAGCAAAGTTCACCTGTTGTTCTTCCACTGTCAAGCCTTTAGTGCTTCCATCTCTTTGCTTCCCACCTTATTATAGACCACAAAGAAGAAGGGGATCACTGAATCTAAAGATAATTTTTGAAACTGCCGATTCCCAGGGATATTGTGGAGCCAGGATGCCGTGTCTCAAGGCTAATGGTGGAGAGAAGCATCCATGTAGATTTCAGGGAGTACCTTTAACCACACTGAGATATTCATCTCATCATTTCTTTTCAGGCATCATACAACACAGATTAGAATTGTAAAGAAGATAGGATAATATAAAGGCATGTACTGCTTGTCTTTTGAGAGTGCTTATCTCTTAACTGTTCAAACTGTACACACAACACTTTTAAGTTGGGATAGGCCCTCTGACTATTCCAACATGTGTACTCATACAACTCCAAGGGATCTGACTCTCTACTTACACTACCTCAGTAGACGGGAACCTAGAGATCACATTGTCAATGTGTATATCAGAAAGAGGAGAAAACCCAGGAAATGTCTATATTGTTTTCAAGTGTTGCATTTTGTAGCCCTCCTTCTAATTCATATGCTAGGTACTATTAATAATTCCTATGGTGGAGTTGTGGAAATGGAGACGTATAACATTAAATAACTTGGAAACAAAATCTTAGAAGTGATCATTGGAATAGCTTTGATGTGGATCTGGCTAGCCTGTTTACAAGAGTTCTGTTTTTACCCACAGTGCATTGGTAGTGTGCACTAAACAAACTATCATGACACTCTAAATTCCTGCATTTAAATCCCTTATACTAGGCAGGGGACATTGCTGCCATCAGATAGAACTCATTAGGATCCTGGTAATCAAAATAATTTCAAGCATGCTTATTTTAGTACATTTTTAACATACCTTGAGTTTTAAAATCTGGTGACCAAAACTCAGCCAATAAGCTCAGAGGCTATAGAGAAGAAGCACATGCTATGTGCACATCTAGGTCAGTTTTTCAGTGTTGGCCCTACTGATGTTTGGGGCAGGAGAATTCTTCCTTGTGAGGGGATGTCCTGTGCACTGTAGGATATTTAGCGGCATCTCTTTCTTTTTCCTTCTAGAGTGCAAGTAGATCTTTTCCCGACTTATGACAAGTCACAACGTCTCCAGTTGTTGCCAGGAAAACCCCTTGAGATTAGGGTAGAAAAAAAAATACTCACTAATCAAACACTGATCATGAAAAATAAAAGATATGATTAAAAGAAAATTTATATGTATATGTGTTTATGGGGGTATGCATATCTAAGTGCAGGTGCCTGTGGAGGCCAGAAGAGGGCATTGGATCCTCTGGAGTTGGAGTTAAAATTAGTTGTGAGCCACCCAATCTAGTGACCCAGAACCAAACTCATGTCCTCTACAAAAGCAGCACACTACACACTCTTAAACAATGAGCAATCTCTCTAGCCACAGCATGATTGGTTTTAATATATGATTTTATTACTCAGTTTTCCATTACTGTAACTATACATTTGAGGTAGGTAATTTGTAAGGAAAAGATGTTATTAAATTTTTAGTTTGGTTTTGGAGGCTGAAAGTCCAACAATATGTCACCAGAGAGCTTGTGTGGAAACAGTTAACGACATCACATAGTAGCAGAGCCATGCAAGGAGAATTCCCATGGAGATGCAGGAATCTAGAGCATGATCAAGGGGCCAGGTTTACTCTTTTTTTTTTATCACAATTAAGTCTTGAAAGATCAACTAACTCATTCCAGGATACCATGCTCAATCTCGTTTGAAGGAAGTATCCCTGAGGATGTTCCCATGAGCTCTACATGTTAAATATTCCACCACCTCTTATATCACCACACTAAGGAACAAGCTCCCAGCACACAAACCCGATGGTGGACCTATCTGAACCACAGCTGTGACACACTGAGCTACTTTCCAGTAATGTTTCCTTTCCTATAACAGAGGAGTTGTCTTCATGTTTATAAGGAAAAGAAAAATTATTAAGAAATATAAGCAACTGTATTCTAAACCTAATTTTTTTACATTAGCTTTTATGTCTGTGAGTAGGAATTTTCAGAAACAGGTTTATCCCTCCTATTGTTTAGCCATTCATGGGAATCAAAAAGGAGTATAATAAAATCATATTCACCGAGCAACAAAGGCTAATATAAAGAGAAATATAAAACAAATCCTCAAGGCAAAAGGAACAAAGGACAAGGCAGGGTAGGATAATAACATTGTATCTAATCTGTTTCATTAGTTCATTCAATTATACAATTATAATTCTTACTTTGAGCCAGGAAATGTCTACACTATTTTCAGGTGTTTTATTATGTTACCCTTCTCATAACTCAGTGATCTAGGTGCTATTAATATTTCTATGGTGGTAGAGTTATAGAAACAGAGGTTTATAAAGGTTAAAAAAAAGTGGAAGCAAATTGTAGAAGTAGTAATCCACAGAGCCTGGATGTGGTCCTAGCTAGCTTGTGTACAGGACCTCTGTTCTTATCGACTGCTTTAATGATGTGTTCTGCATCACATTGTCACACTGTTACTTTCAGCTTCTGCATTTAAATCCCCTACTGTGATTGTTGTAACCTGTCCTAGAGTATTTTCTGAAATACATGTTCTAAGATGGGTCTTTATATGAAATCTACTGGGGTGAACTTCTGGTGTGAACACTCAAGGGGCAGGAAAGGCAGTAAGGCAAGCAAACAGAGGAATTGGGAGCTATTATAAGGCTATTGCATGGCTTTTCCTGGGGAGACATGAACAAATATCCATTAACTCTGGACAGATCATAGACAACAGATGAAATAAATAAATAATTCTACCAAAGTCTAGCTTCCTAAGCCCAAGTAGCTGACTGGGATAATTTAAAGGATTGTGAGTAAAGGTTTCCTTAAAGAAGCACTGGTAAGCCGGGCAGTGGTGGTGCACACCTTTAATCCCAGCACTCGGGAGGCAGAGCCAGGCGGATCTCTGTGAGTTCGAGGCCAGCCTTGTCTCCAAAGCGAGTTCCAGGAAAGGCGCAAAGCTACACAGAGAAACCCTGTCTCGAAAAACCAAAAAAAAAAAAAAAAAAGAAGCACTGGTAGCTCAAAGTCAGCTGAAATATAAAAAGAAAAGAAAAAAAAAGCTACCTCATCACAGATGACAACCTATGAAAGCTGTATCCCTGGAGATCCCAAAATAATTGACAGGCAACTTGGCTGGTCCTAGAATCTCCTCTCCTAGTAATAATTATTGCTTTCACATGCTCTGAGAGAGGTCTGTGAATCTTGTTAGTTTCAGGGGCTTACTGAGACTTGTGAGTTTTATTTATTTCCTGGAGCTTTAATGGAATATTTCCTCTTAAAGGAATAGCTCCACAACAGGTGTATTTTCCAGAAAAACCTCAGCTGGTACTATTAGATTTGAAGCAGGGATGGCCCTTCAGAATGACCCTTCCTTTAGTTTGTAGCCGAGTTTTTCTAGAAAATTATGTACAAATTCCTAGATATGAGCTGTCCACAGAAAATGTCATGTAGGTAGGGCAGCTCTTTGCAGACTGTAGTAATGTTTAGAGAGAGCCTCGGCTGAATGCCATCAACTAAAAGGTCAAGTTCAATAAAGTTGTTCTCTCTGCATTTTCCCTGGTCACAGACTATTTGTACAGGGCAGTGGGCAAATGGAAATATGCTCATAGTGAGAAGAGATAAAGCAGTCACTTTTGACTTCTCTGCTACTCATCTGGCCTTAAAACTATCGCAGCACACCTCAGCATGTCACATCATTGCCGATCCTCACATATGAGCCTGAAGGAGTCCACTGTTATAAAGGACTTTACACGTCTATGACCCTGACCAAAGTAACATCTTCTGATGTAGTTTCCTTCTGAAGCTGAGAAGACTGATCTTAGCTAGAAGGTTGAAGTTTCACCTGCCATCTGTAGATTATGCCCATGAAGAGCTTTAACAAAAGATCGGTTTACTGACCTGGATTTCAACTCTAAGAGTTGGGGGCAAATCAACCAAAATTGACATTGTCGTAGAATTTTGCAGATTCTCCCTCTACCATTGACTTGGTGACTCAACATATTTTCATCATCTTTAACACATAACTCTCAGCTGTCCTGGGGATGGCCTCCCATCCACAATTCTACAGAAGTGTAATTGTCTTCATGGTAAAAACAAGTGTTTCTTGTGGCCTCTGTTTTAGCAAACCTAAGTCTAGAACCTCCTTGTTAATCAACAGGAATAATCATGTATAATGATGACTTAGTCTCCAGCATTTTCCTATTAGGACAATGAGAGAGAACAATATCTCTGTGGAGACTGTTTGGGGGTACTGATAGGAATTAGTAGTGATAGAAATTAAATAGGAACTAATCAGGGATTGGTTCTCAAGTCTTCCTTGTAAATGTAGAGAATCAAGGCCAGGATCAGGCATGCTAGAAAGGCATGGAGACAGCCAAGTTCGTCAGTCATTTATTTGTTTGAAAGGGAAATTATTATTTAGAAATTTACAATCTGTTTCTCAACATGTTCAACTAGCATCTCAGTGGGTATGTCAAAGTTGAGAAAAGGATCCCATCTGGAAATAGTGTCACTGTGCTGGTTAGCTTTAGCTGGCAAGTTAATATAACCTGGAATCACCAGAGAAGAGAGCTTCGGTTAAAGAATTGAAACTAGGTCATGTTGATGTATGGATGTGTCTGGAGGATTGTATTGTTAACTGATGGAGGAAGACTCAGACAAATATGGGTGATACTATTCCCTAGGCTAGGGCCTGAACTGCATAAGAATGAAGAAAGCTGAGCATAATCAGCAGCAAATGAAGAGGTAGCGTGGGTACATCTGTTTCATCCTGCACTTAACTATGGATATAAAAATGACCTATTTCAAATTCCTGCCTTGCTATACTTGGACTATAACCTGAAATTATAAACTAAAATAAACCCTTTCCTAACCTTATATTGCCTTTTGTGGGGATGTTTTATCATGGTAGAAATGAAACTGGAAAAAAAATCAGCTACTAGATGTTAGACTACAAAGGGTCACAACATGGATTGTTGCTGCCATATGACTTTCCAGAACCCATTGGTCTGCAGAAGACTCTTTGCTCCTCCATCTTCTGCTTCAGGTGGACATGAAGAGCTTGATACCCTGAGGAGAGAAGAATGGGGATGGCAGTTGAGGCCAGAGACTTCAAAAAAGACATTCTTCTGAGACCTCAGATAATAGAGGCCACAAGCCACATTTCTTTGGACACTAGAAAACCTCACCAACTTTGTATTAAAGGTTCAGAACATCCACATCAGCCCTGCACCATGCACCAATGGAACCATAATTTTTCTGGCCCCTAGAAAAGCAAGCCACAAAGGAAGACATAATTCTAGTTAAATGATCCAAAGAATGGCTTAATTCATTTGTTATGAATTCTTGCCCCAAAAGTCATTTTCAGGCAAGTGAACACACTGTAAACTTCTACCTAGACATATTTATTCTTATTGTAATTATTAATAATTCTTTCCTAAATTTTCACTTTCTCCAAATAGAAAGTCTATTCATTTTGTTACTGCTTAGTTTTCACCTTGTTTATGGAAAAAAAATAAAGTTCTATTTTCTTTTTCAGTTTTTTTAAACAAATTCTTAATTAATAATGTAGTTGTCCAGGAACCATGTAGTGCAGGATAATTCATATTCACAGTCTTCTTGCCTCAGCTTCATAAATGCAGGGATAACAGGCATGAACTACTTACTGTACTGAGCAAAAGTTATGTTTGTTTGGCTGGGTTTTTTTTTTATTAGTGATTTCATTGTTGCAAGTTTTGTGTAGGGTTTTCTTACTGGCCCATCTCCCCAGTCCAAAACTACCATTCTCAAGCATTTAGAGATAAGGTTTCCAAGCATTTTTAAGGAGAGGCTATTTTTCCAAAAGAAAGAATTTGGATAGGATATGGAAAGTAGACTAACTCTTCTCTTGGATGTTTTTGTAAGCTGCGTGAAAGCCTGCATTGGCTTGCCTGAATTATTTCTGGGAACATTTAATCTCATCAAGTTTACCTTGGAAATTTAACACTTGAAATTGATAGTGATGAAAAGGGACAGGGATACAGTCCGTGTTTCTTTCTTACTCTAGATATTTTCATTGCATGTCATTAGTTTGATAAAGACATTTGTATTTGTGTTTAAAAAGAGCTATGCTGTGCCTTGTAGGGAAAGTATGTAAGAATATCGTTTGTTCTCAGTCACAGTATGCTTTTCATAGGATGGCATAAACTGTCCTGTCTAAATATGGAGTAGAACAAGAGCAATGGCTTTAGTGCATAATTTATCTCTTCAGCACATGCCCTCCACCGTGACTGTGCTGCTGCATCCAGTAAGCAAATCATTGGTTTCTTTTGATTCTTGTCATACTTTGGATCATTAAGCAATTCACTAGGCATTTTCTCTGGGCAATAGAATATCATGAGAACATTCCATTTATGTAAACATGTGAGCATGTAACCACATCGCTGAAAAGGTGCAATTCAGGAGGCAGATGTAAACACCACTAACTGTTCTGCTGTTGGCTAGTGATAGGCATGCATTAATTGGGATGGTAGACACATGTGCCTGCAGAGTACTGTGTGGTGTGTGGTTTGTCACAGTGCTGTTAACTGTGTGGTCATGTGGAAAGCAACGTGTTTAGTTACAAATCACTCAAATCCTTGTAATCTTTAAAAATTCATCATTTAAAATTCCCCCTTTTCATTCTTTCAATATGTATATAAACCTATTATATACGTCTCACTTCTACCTTAGACCCAAAGTCTTATGAGGTTAAACATCATCATTAAATGTACATAAACAGGTGAGGCAAGATGGCTCAGGGAGTATAGGCGCTTATTGCTAAGCCTGATGCCCTAAATTCAATCCCAAGAACCCACAGCGCACACAAAATTTTACACATGTACACATGCACAAAGATGCACATGCACACTCCTCAAAATAAATAAGTAAATTTAATAGTTTTTTTAAAAAACATAAACTTGGATTTATGTGTCTTCCTTTGCTTTAAGGTCATTCACTTTTATCTGTTTATCTGTTAAGAAAAACAAAAGACATTTTAGCCTATAGTAAATAAGGTAAGTATTTTCCAAATTTTGGGTTGGTAGGAGAGTCTCTAAATATGATCTTAAGTTGGAACCATAAAGGAACAGTTGAGTGCTTTGCATTTGTACAAACTAAAGTGATCTGTATGAGAAAATTATATACATCTAAAATCAGAAAGATATTTATTATTTATATTAGACAAATGGCTAATATTCTTAAATGATAGAGAATTGGTTGTTTTGAAATCAAATGAAACATGATAAAAGCTACTGGGGATGTGGGTCCTTTGGTAGAATGTTTTTCTAGCATGTATGGAGTCCTAGACTCCATTACTGAACCCTATAAAACTGGATGTGGTAATGTATGCCTCTAATTGCAACAGTCAGCAGATGGAGGCAAGAAGTTTAGAGTACAACTTCCAATGTATCCAACATATAGCAAACTTGAGGCCAGCCTTGACTATGTGATATTCGATTTATACATACAAAAGGGTGCAGGATCTAAGAAAAAAAGTAAATTTCAAATGCCATGGAAATGAGTGCTGCTTGACCAGCCAGGAAGGGTAAGGGAATGGGTCAATGAGATATAGAATCAAGCTCCTTAGATTGACACATATGGACAGGTAACAGGTGACATCATTGAGTATCACTAATCTCAGATCTGTCCTGACTGTGGTCAGTGATTAATCTGATATTACATGCAAATGATGTTGCAATCATTTAAGCCCATCTCACTGACAAGATGCTGCTTGCAGTCCCTGAAAACCTTGTTCTGACTCAGCAGAGTTCATTCTCAGAGGGGTGGAGATGGGCGCTAAGGAACATTCTTTGCTTTGGTAGTCATTTCCAAATGTTCATGTTCATTAACTCCTCTTGGAAACACACATGGTGATGGAGATGTGCAAAAAAGGAGACATACAGTGATACACACCATTAATTATTTTAACTGCTCACTGAGTACAATCTCTAGGCACAAATCCTCCCCATAACTGAATTTTCTGGTCAGAATGGTTTAACTGTAAATGACACTGTGCAACTATGACAGTCTTTGATCACAAACTTCCATTTCCTTTTTTGTTTTTTCTGATGGTACTGGGGATTGAACATGCCAGTCAATTGTTCTACCACTGAGCTACACCAGTGCTCTACCCCAGGCCCTATTTGAAATTTTAAAGATCTTTTAGTGTGTCTTCTATTGCTACTAGCTGTCTTCATGTGACTGCCATCGTTTCAAACACTGTCGAGGCATTTTGAGGCATTTACACTCTCCTGCTATGAAAAACACAATTCTAATTATCACAGTCTGGGGTCACACAATTGGAAGAACTACTCACTATATTATGATTGTTTCAGCCAGAGGGGGCAAATCCTTCTGTCAACTTATCTGCTATTCAAATGTTCAAAGTTATAATTAACAAGAAAGAAAGAATGAAGAGAAAATGCATTTCAAAGATAAATCTAGTCATTGAGCAGTTCACCCTGCCTTATAATTTCCTCATTTCTATAGAAACTGCCAAGTTCATGTCTGCCTGAAAATTTGGGGCAGAAGAAATTGCTAAAAGAGATTTTTAAAGGCCCCCAAACCTGGCAGTAAACCCCCCCCCCAAAAAAAAGGATTATCTGGTATTTACATATTTGTTGTAACATGTCAGAAATGTCAGAAAGATCATATAGTACTCTTAGACTTTGAGTATTGTATTGTTATCAGATCTTTGGATATTTTTTGTATTCCATGTTTCTGAAGGATCCATGAGGACAGAGCAGAGATGATTCTGCCCTTGGCCTAGAACTGAGTTCAAAACCCATCACAGATTTATGGAGCTTTGTATCTAGATGGACAAGTTCCAAGTATCTAGATGGCAGGGTCTAACTCACTCTCTTCACTTCCCAGGTAAGCTGCACAGATACAAAACCCAGAGAGCAGCCCCAAGTAGTTCATTCTGCACTACTATCATTCCAGATGCCAGATCCAAGGCCCAGATACATTTTATCTTATTGGTACAGGATGTTCACTGGACTCGCTATTTCCATTTCTTCTCTCCAGACAAGCTGTCTCAAAAGATATTTTAAACCAGGGATGGTTTTATAAGCCTATAATCTCAGCACTGGCATGCTGAGACAGGAGGATTATGAGTTTGAAGCCAATGTGATGAGAGCCACCTCACAAAAGGAGGGAAAAAGAAAAGAAAGAATAATACCTTTAAAAAAGTTGTAAGATTCTCATGTGGTCTTCATTTACCATGGTCTCCTATTCCTTGTTCTCCCTCTCTGTTGTTGATCCAGCTGGGATCTCCCACTCACCCAAGCTCTCTTTCCCTCGACCCTCGCCCTTCACTACCCCCACTCATGTCCAGGCTGTTCATGTAGATCTCATTCCATTTCTCTGTCGTTGGGCGATCCCTGTGTCTTTCTTGGGGTCCTGTTTTCCAGGTAGCCTGCCTGGTGATGTGAGTAGCAGTCCAGTCATCCTTGTTCCACATCTAGTATCCTGTTATGAGTGAGTACATACCATGTTTGTCTTTCTGAGTCTGGGATACCTCACTCAGGATGATTTTTTCTAGATCCATCCATTTGTCTGCAAACCTCATGATGTCATTGTTTTTCTCTGCTGAGTAGTATTCCATTGTGTATATGTACCACATTTTGTTTATCCATTCTTCAGTTGAAGGGCATCTAGGTTGTTTCCATGTTCTGGCTATTACAAACAACGCTGATATGAACATAGCTGTACAAGTGCTCTTGTGGTGTGGTTGAGCATTCCTTGGGTATATGCCCAAGAGTGGTATAGCTGGATCTTGGGGGAGATGGATTCCCAATTTTCTAAGAAATCGCCATATTGATTTCCAAAGTGGTTGTACAAGCTTGCATTCCCACCAGCAGTGGAGGAGAGTTCCCCTAGCTCCAATATAGGAAGAAACAAAGTGCTAGAGAGGCCCACAGAAATCCACAAAGATACCCCCACAACAGACTGCTGGCAGTGGTCGAGAGACAGTCCGAACTGACCTACTCTGGTGATGGGATGGCCAAACACCCTAATTGTCGTGCTAGAAACCTCATCCAACTACTGAGGGATCTGGATGCAGAGATCCATGACTAGGCCCCAGGTGGATCTCTGGGAGTCCAATTAGCGAGAATGAGGAGGGTTTATATGAGCGAGAATTGTTGAGACCAAGGTCGGATAAAGCACAGAGACAAATAGCCAAACAAACGGAAACACATGAAATATGAACCAATGGCTGAGGGGTCACCAACTGGATCAGGCCCTCTGAGTGGGTGAGACAGTTGATTGGCCTGATCTGTTTGGGAGGCATCCAGGCAGTGGGACCGGGTCCTGTGCTCATTGCATGAGTTGGCTGTTTGAAACCTGGGGCCTATGCAGGGTCCCTTGGCTCGGCGTGGGAGGAGGGGACTGGACCTACCTGGACTGAGTCCACCAGGTTGATCTCAGTCTGTGGGGAAGGCTTTGCCCTGGAGGAGATTGGAATGGGGGGCGGGCTGGGGGGAAGGTGAGGGGGGCGGGAGGGGGGAGAACAAGGGAATCTGTGGCTGATATGTAGAACTGAATTGTATTGCAAAATAAAAATTAAAAAAAAAAACAAACAAACAAACAAAAAAGTTGTAAGATGCATTGATTTACTTTTAATTTATGTGTGCAGAATGTAAGTGTGTGTGTGTGTGTGTGTGTGTGTGTGTGTGTGTATGTGTGTCCACAGAAGGCAGAAGGGGGCATCCAGATCCTCTAGAGTGGGAGTTACAGGTGGCTGGGAGCCACCAAACTTGGGTGCTGGAAACTGAATTCCAATCCTCTGGAAAACCAATGAGGCATCTCTTATGTCCCCACAAAAATAATCTTGAAAGCCTAAATGGAATCATATCATCTCATATCTAAATGGGGCCAATGACTTCTCTCATATCAGAGCAGCCCCTTCCAGATCTTCTAAATTGTTCCCTCTTCCCTCTGTTTATTATACCCAGGGCACATCAACTTTCTTATTATCTTATGCACAAGTCCAGTTTCTTCCTACCTTAGTGGTTTTACATGTTTATTTGTTTCTCTCTGCCCAGAATGCAATCTTCCTAGAAATTCTTGTGTCATCACCAAAGTCTCTGCTCAGATTTATGTCCTAATAAAGAGGGCTCCTCACTATCTCATCACTATCTCAACTAAACTATCCTCTCCACACTGTCCCTCAACAAGCACTCCATTTCACATCACTCTGCTTCCTTTTCTTCGTGTCCTTGTCACTGCTGAAATGATGTTGCTTGCTTCTTTATTCAAGTATGCACATACGCTCTCTGAGCACACCCTGCTATTTTCCACTTCTATCAGGTGTCTAGGATATACTTGTTGCTCAAGCAACGTTTGTAGGTTAAATTAAACTCTTAAATTCACTGATGTGAAATTAAAGATTCATAAGGTTCACATACATTAATGAAAGTCTTGTTGCCAACAAATAAACATAAACAGGAAACATATTCTGAGTTGTATCTAGTGCTGTGGGAAAAGACACTTTCTTTTATTCATACCTACCTCTCCCTTCCTTTCCCCTGCCATCTCCTCCCCTTCTATTCCCTTCATTATTTTCCTTTCCATCCTCTTTTTGTTTTGTAAATAATACTTTAAATTTATTTTTGGAAAAGTTCATACATTTATACAATGTATTTTTGAATGTATACATCATCATTATCTCCCTCCAACTACCCCTAGAACTCCCACCTTCCCTCCCTCTCAACTATGTGTCCTCATTTTTTGTTATTGATTATGCCCTGAGTCTAATTAGGGGTGTCCTTATGCACATGGGTGTGGGGCCATCCACTGGGTCATAGGCAACCTGCAGGCAGCCGTGTCCCCAGAGAAGAGTGACTCTCCCTCCTTCAGCAACCGTCCGTTATTATAGCTCCTTAACCAATGAGGAAATCGTTGTTGACATTTTGAATGGCTTGATCTTGCGCAGGTCTTGTGCAGGTAACCACAGCTGTGTGTGCAATAGTCATGTTTTGTCCAGGAGCCAGCACTTCACAGCCCCCCTCATCTGCCAGCTGGTACATACTGTCCCCTTTGTTCTAATTTTAGGGGAGCTCTCTTACTGATGACATGGATATAACCAGGTAAGGGGGGTCCATGTTGCACAAAATAAGCCAAGCACGTAGACTGCATTTTAGTCTTGCTAGATTGATAGACTCATTCATAAACAAGAGGGAAATAGAGAGGAATGAAAAAAATGTATCTGGCCAACGATTTCTATACTTTTGACTATCAAGTTTTGATTTTCATAACTCTTAGGAATGATGATTTAAAATAATCCATGGTGGGGTGTGTCAGGGATGATAAGGAAAACCTGTTTTTCATGCTCATGCACTGAGAAGAAAGAAGGTAGACTTTACAGATGAGCAGCATTCCTCCAGGAAAGACAGAGCCCCAGCAACTGACGGGCAATGAAATTCCAAGAGTAACACTACACTGCTTAGAATAATGTGCCACAATTACAAGAAGGAGCCTCACTAAAGTTGCTCCTAGCAAGGGGTAGATCCTCTAAATATATTGCTTAGAGTCACAGTGGCAAAGGCAAGTAAGGTTACTATTGTTATATAGCATTGTTATAAAGGTCACAGGTGTGCTATAATGGGCATGGTATTGTTTTCTCTTTGCCCCTCTTTCAAATGCCCATTCTTTAGACCATATGACCATGGGATTGTAAATCACAATGCCTTTCCTGTCCTATTTCAAATGCATGGCTTCTCATCAAAGCCCAGTACATTATGCTTTCTCATTGTTCTGGTCTCCTCTCTGTTACTGTGATAAAATGCTCTGACCAAGAGCAACTTAGAGGTGGAAAGGATTTATTTGGCTTACACTTCCAGGTCACAGTCTATCATTGAATGAAGTCAAGCAGGAACTTGAGCAAAACCCACAGAAGTATTGTGCATGCTGGCTTGCTTTCAGTCTCATTCTTAGGTAGCTTTCTTATATAACCAAGTGCACCTACTTAGGGATGGTGCCACCCACAATGGGCTGGGCCTCCTATATTAGTTAACAACCAAGACAATTCTCTCATAGACATCCCACAGACCAATATTATCTGGGTAATCCCTCAGCTGTTTCTCAGATGAGTCTGGGTCTATCAAGTTGACAATAAAAGCTAACGGGGACATTCACTATCCAGTCTACATTTGATCGTTTCCTCTGTAGACATGAGACAAAACAGGGTCAAACAGAATACACATAAGGTAGTCATGAGTTACTGGGTCCAGAGTCTCCCAGAGATACCATGAAGAAAAATCCCCACAACGAAGGCAAGAACACAGAAGTAGAGCCCAGTGATATAGAGAAAGATGAAGACATAGTAACCGATCTCTAGACTCTCAGCATCTCTATGACAATCTGCCCAACTTAAACCAATGATTCAAGTAAGTAGTCACTACCCACCCTTCAAACCAATGGTTTGTTTGGTGACTGTGGTTTTCTATCAAATAAATTGTTATTCATGTGATAGTGCTAAATATGATAGCATTGTATATTTCTTGAAGATGTATATTAAAATATTTATATTTCAGTGAAACTATACCTGATTGATTTATAGTAACATGGCATGTTCTTAGGTGTTTTATTTTAAATGAAGGTTATTTTAATTCAATTTTTGGTCATTGTATTTACCATGGATATATGTTTTGTCTCACAAAAGAAATTATACAAAAAAGAGCCATTTTAAGCATATGTTGTTCATTTTCAAAGCACTATTTAAAAAAATCCTCTGTGTGTGTATGTGTCTGAATGCATGCCCATGCATGCATGTGTATGTTTGTGTGCTTGTGTATGCATGTGTGCATGCGTGCATGCGTGCGTGTGTGTGTGTGTGTGTGTGTGTGTGTGTGTGTGTGTGTGTGTTTAAGTGTGGGTATGATGTAGAGGTCAGAGGAAAGCCTCAGTTGTCAGTCTTCATCTTCCACCTTGTTTGTGACATTGTTTTGTTATGTGTGGCTGTGTGCCAAGCTAGCTGAGCCTCCTGCCTTCTAGAGTCCCTCATCTCTGACAGTGGGAGCACTCACTACAGATGCTCACTTCTGTGCTCGTCTCTAAGTAATGCTCTTAATAATCCATTTTCATGGTTGTAGAACTCAAGAAGGTGATCTTCTTTTTGGTTTTAACAAAGCTCAATTTCTTCAGGAAAAAATAATTGTAAATCCCAATGATAAATCTCTCAGAGGACTTTGATGGCTCTATACTTTGAAGCAACTAATGTTCTACCCTCAATTTTATTTTTATTGTTTTTGAATGATTAATGTACAGGCATTGACTAACAATTTCGTTTGCAGAATAGGATCGCACTATTATTGATGGATTTAGAAATGGTACTTGAAGATCTATTAGAATGACTATAGAGCTTAAAACATTAAGGCAATGATGCTAAAAGAAAATAAAAACATATAAGTAAATCTGAAGCTCAACTTCAGAATAAAAATTATGTATGACTGTTTTGACACTAGATGATAAATTGTTATTGGTACAGTGCTCAGTCATTTAAAAACATCTCATTTAGATGGAGAAGCAGGACACTTATAAACTTCAGCCAGACCCTCTCTGCTGGCCTTTCAATCTTCCAATGAATTGGGTGTGAGGCAGATGATGGCAGTCATGTTGCTTCTAATAAAAGATTGGTTTTAAATGGACCTTCTGGCTCAATTCCATAGAGAAAATACATACTGTGGGGAGTTGGGAAGACTCCAGAATGTTGGGCTATGAGAGGATTCTTGCACATAAGCCCATGGATCATTTTAAAAATAATCAAGATTACATTAGAGACTTTCCTGAAGTGAAGATAACATTAGAAGGGGTGATGGCCTCTGTCTATCTGGGGACGTTTATTAAGATTGTATTTGATGGGTGCAGGAGATACAGGCTTACACTGAAAGTCAACAGTCTATTTCCCCCAGCGTCAGACAATAAAGTGTGGAGAACAAAAACAATATAATTAATAATGGCATTAAAAATCTGTCACAATTGTCTCACCTGTGTTCCTTTCTCCCCACAGAGAGGCAAGGACACAAGGCATTTAAAAAACGTACTTGAAAGAATACTTTACCACCACCATAAATTCAGCCCTGTGTATTTTTCTTAATTCCACATTGTAATAAGGCAGGATGGCTTTAGGAAACAAGGTCAACACACACTAGAAATATCAGGCAGGAAAGCAAGAATAGAATTTAACTTCTTATTATCTCTTATCACAAGGAATTTATTCAGATTTTTTTCTGAAATTTTTTTTTTCAACCTATAAAATCAAGAGTGGATAGAATTGATTTTTCATTTTTTTCCTCTGTGTTCTAAAAGTGGCTAGAAACTATATCCAGATGCTGGAAGTATTTCATAAACAGAATATACAGAGATGAAATGTGTTATAAAACTTCATTTAAACATATAAAGAAAAGCAAATTATATAACAGAAATCAAATCTATTTTTTATTCTTTTAATTGTATAAATTTATTTTAACTTCCATGTTTTGACCAGTGGCTATCATACACATGTATTGAGACACAAGGCTTGACACTCAAGGACTTTGCCTTTTTTTTCTCCCCGAGTTCTCAGCTTGAGATGATGGGATGTATGTTGGGGGGTGGTTGCTTTTCCTTGTCCACTCTTCTTAATCTTTATATGAATATTAAAAATGTAATAGTATTTCAAAGTCTGACTTACCTAAATTCCAAAGTGAATCAGAAAAGAGCTTCCATGTGCAGGCAACACCTACAAATGTACTTGGCATGCCTGTTTGAATGTGATGACCTTGAATATCACGCAATCAGGTAAGATAGAGTCCCATAATTGACCCAGTAGGGCTACAAACTATATTCATTATCTATATATTTATAAATGATCTTTTTAAATTCTCTGCTGTTTTTCTAAAGTAGTCTCTGTTTTTTGAAATTAAAATATAATCACACTGTTTTCACTCTTCTCTTTTCTCCCTTATCACTTCCCATGCACACTCCTTGCTCTCTATCAAATTCATTGCCTCTATTCCTTTGGTCTATAAAGTGAGTTCCAGGAAAAGCACAAAACTACACAGAGAAACCCTGTCTCAAAAAAACCAAAAAAAAAACCCCACATATATATATATATATATATATATATATATATATATATTACATGTATTCAAAAATATATATACACACACAATCTTTTCAGTCCATGTAAAGTTACTTGTATGTATTTGATTTTAGGGATGACCACTTGGTATTGGATAGGCAATTCTGAAGCTCCTCCCTGGGAAAGACTATTTCTCCTGCTTCCAGCATTCCCTCACTGCCTGTAATTCTTGGTGTGGAGAAGAGTCCCCATGAGATTTCCCCCTTCCATGGCAGAATTTCTACTGATTTCATCCTTGTTTGGGTCTTGTTTAGGCATCCATGCTAATGCAACTTCATGAGTATAGCTTCTCTGACATTTTTAGAAAACAAAAATCTCAAAATAAACTTCCTGTTCTTTTGGCTTATACAGTCTTTCTTGTCCACTCTTCCTCTATGATCCCTGAGCTTTAAATGCAGAAGCTGCATTATAGATGTATCAGTTGGGGCTGGGCATCACATGATTATTTGTTCTCTGCATTTTGATCAGGATTTGATTTGATTTCCTGTAATGATCTCACAAATAAATATACATCTCAGTCCTCATCAAAGAAAAGTGTCCTTGCAGCAGATGGAGGCAATTATAAATAAACTCGGCAATTTTGTTGAAGAAACTTGATGATGAATTGGACATTGTCACAGCCACAGTCTCAACCTGTGATTCTCATGAGTGGCAGAGAGGAAAATAGGTATGTCAAGGAGATACTGGACAAATGCCACCTTAACCAGTGGTCAGAATAAATATCACCAATGATGGAATTGACATTATGCCTTTCTCATAGACCTCGCTGACAAAGGTATCATCAGTTCTGTGATACTCTTGCCCAGAATACAGAATGTGAATTTAAGCACAATGAAGCAGTGGGCACGGTCAAATAAGTGGCCTGTGTGCTTCCAAGACATCACAGTCATGCAAAACAAAAGACAGTTGAGCAATGGTTGCAGGCTGAAGAATGACAAATAGACATGAGAGCTAACTAGGATGTGTGAGCCCAAATTAGATTCTAGCCTGAGAACCAAAGTAGCCATAGATATTTTGGGTGCACTTGGTGAGATTTGATTATAGGCTGAGGTTTGAGCAGCTATACACGTGGGTAGTAAATCTCTGCTTATTTCAAACACTAAATTTGTGCTTAGGAAATATAAATGGAAGTTTGGGGAGGTGAATGGGACCACATCTACAACTTAGTCTCTAAATGGTCAAATGATGTAGAGAAAACAAAATGTGTGTAAAGTGCTGTGAGAGAGAGGAGACAGGAGAGAGAGAGAGAGAGAGAGAGAGAGAGAGAGAGAGAGAGAGAGAGAGAGAGAGAGAGAGAGAGAGAGAAACAGAGAGGTCAGAGAGGTGGAGAGGGAGAAATAAAATAATGAGAAATAATGCAAGTGAAATTTATCAACACATTCTCAGATCACTACAAATGTATCAATATTTGGAACCAAGCTCAGTACAATCTAAGATTTATAAGAGGTGTCTGTTGTTATATATAAAATCCCTGACACCTGATAAGTACTAAAAAGAAATATTACCGTGGTTATCATAAAAAAAATACAATTGAAAACTACTGAAAGGGGTCATTGGGCAAAGCTAGCTACTGACAAGTCTGACAGTCTGAGTTCTGCCCCCAAGACTCACCTGGTGGAAGGAAAGAACTAGGCCTTTAAAGTTGACCTGTAATTGCCACACATGTACCATGGTGCATACATGAACACAAAACTGAGTTCAAACTCACTTACCAAACACACACGCACACACACACACACACACACACACACACACACACATACTCATGCACACACACAAACTCACACACACACTAAAGAAATAATAATAATAATAATAATAATAATAATAATAATAATTATTTAAAGCCAATTGAGTGAGAGGTCACATCATTATTTCACTGTGAAGTTTAAGAAACCTGAGGAAAACTGGAGCCATGCTGACACTGTGCCTTTTAGATTATTCCAGTGCATGAATTTAACACATTAAATAAAAGACAAGGACTCTAGCATATGAGACCAAGTCTGTGATTAAGTAAAGGGTACAGTAGACATTAATTGTTTTGAATGCTTTGTAATGCTTTTAAAGCTCTTAAAAGCACTCTCATTTTAAATGATCAACTCATACAGAGTAATTGGAGTGTCGCCTTAACTCATTGAATATTACTTACATCCTTAAAGCATCTATGTCAAAGTAAGCACACGGATTTTTATGAAGCTATTTTGTAGACACTTGGGAGTTTCCTTTTTAATACCTCAATATAATTATAATTAGTTCAGAAGGCCCAGTAACACTTTGAGATAATTGTGCATAAATTAATTGCTAAAGGGCACAATTAACTTTTTATTAACGCTTGCGATAATAAACATTCAACTCAGTTTCTAATATTTCATAAATTATATTCCATATTTTAATTGTTCCTATATTAAGTTTTATTACTTAATGTCCTTGAATATTTGCCTTGGGGACCAAAGCAAACACTGTAATATGCTTAATCCAAGAGAAAACCTGCATTTAATTAGACAATGTGAGACAAGGCATTGGCTTGAGTCTCAGATGCTGCCATAGGGCAAAGAGGAAGTGTTCTAAAACCAGATGACAAGCCCACAACAGTGCAGTGCTTTCATGACACAGTATCTCTTTAATGCTCAGACTCTTGAAACACCATCCTGCCAATGATTCAATTGTGTTCAAATCAGAACTGAATGGCAAGGGCATCTCTGATGATTAATCATTGAGAAAAGTAACTAGTGCGGCATCATAGTCATAGGGTTGTTCACCTGTGAGGCTCACAGTCGTTATTCATTAGGTTGAATACCTCTGGCCATTTGTTAAAACTGTACTTCATTCCTCCAAAGGGTATCTTCCAAGCTCCCTCTTTTGGGGATACAGCTGACATCAGTGTATGCAGTGGAGAAGGATGGCATTGCCAAGCTTAAGAAGACTTCAAGGAATCCTGCTACATGTGTTAAGAGTCACTGTACCTCACCCTCATTTCCACATGAGCCCAAATCCTCTCCTTAATGCTGCTGTTAAGGAATAAAATACAAAAGTCCTCTGCCCGTAGACATCTTTATGATTGGCTGATATAATAACTGAGTATACTTGTAATTTGGATTTACAATGGCTTCTAACACAAGGTCATGTGAACACTGTTACCAGAAGGGCACTGAGAAGCAGAGATATAGATACAGAGGTTTGGGGGCTTTTCCTCAGACACCTGAAACCTGAATTCTTCTCCACAATGTAGGCATCTGGGTTGTAGGGCGTGGGACATCCGGACAAGGAGGTTCTGGAAGTGGATGTGATGGAGGAAATGGATCTCTGTGGAATGCAGTGAAGGTTGTAGGGGGTGGGATATCCAGACAAGGAGGTTCTGGAAGTGGATGTGATGGAGGAAATGGATCTCTGTGGAATGCAGTGAAGGTTGTAGAGGGTGGGATATCCAGACAAGGAGGTTCTGGAAGTGGATGTGATGGAGAAATGGATCTGCAGGCACTGCAGTGAAGGAAGATGACATGGACCAGACATGAAAGTCTTACCAAAGCCAGAGACACAGTTTTTTTTATTATTATTGAAAATAGATTCTTTTTTCATACAATGTATCTTTATTATACTTTCCCCTCCCTCTACTCCTCTCAGTTCCTCCCCACCTCCCCTCCTCACTTGTGGGGTGTTGAAGTCTCCCAATTATCAGTGTGTGAGGGTCAGTATGTGATTTAAGCTGTAGTAATATTTCTTTTGTAAAGTTTGGTGCCCTTGTGTTTGGGGCATAGATGTTAAGAATTGAAATGTCATCTTGGTGGATTTTTCCTTTAAGGAGTATATAGTGTCCTTCCCTATCTCTTTTGATAAATTTTGGTTTGAACTCTATTTTGTTAGATATTAAAATGGCTATACCAGCGTACTTCTTAGATCCATTTGCTTGCAATATCTTTTTCCAACCCTTTACCCTAAGGTAATGTATATACTTGATGTTGAGGTGTGTTTTTTGGATGCAGCAGAAAGATGGATTCTGTTTTCTCCTCCATTTTATTAGTCTGTGTCTTTTATTGGGGAATTGAGACTATTGAGAGATATCAATGGGCAGTGATTGTTGATTCCTTTTATTTTATTATTGTTGTTCATGGTGATGGGGGTGGTGGGGGTTATATGCATGTGTGTGTGTGTGTGTGTGTGTGTGTGTGTGTGTGTGTGTGTGTGTACTTTTTTCTTTTGTTTTTCTAGTGTGAGATTACTTATTTCCTGTGTTTTTGTGGGTGTAGTTAACCTCCTTAGGTTGGAGTTTTCCCTCTAGCACATTCTGTAGGGCTGAATTTGTAGATAGATATTGCTTAAGTTTGACTTTATCTTGGAATATCTTATTTTCTCTGTTCATAGTGATTGAATGTTTTACTGGGTATAGTAGTCTTGGCTAGCATCTGTGGTCTTTTAGTGTCTGTAGCACATCTGTTGGGGACTTTCTGGATTACAGAGTCTCCACTGAGAAATCAGGTATAATTCTAATAGGTCTGCCTTTTCATGTTACTTGGTCTTTTCCCCTTGCAGCTTTTAATGTCCTTTCTTTGCTCTGTGGGTTTATTATTTTGATTATTATATTGCAAGGGGACATGCCTTTCTAGTCCAATCTACTTGGTGTTCTGTATGCTTCTTGTACATTTATAGGCATCTCCTTCATTAGGTTAGGAAATACTCTTCTATGATTTTGTTGAAGACCTAGGCCTTTGAGCTGGGTTTCTTCTCCTTCCTCTATACCTATTATTCTTAGGTTTGATCTTTCATAGTTTCTCAAGTATCCTGGAAGTTTTATGTCAGTAGTCTTTTGGATTTAACATTTTCTTTGACTGATGTATCCTTTTTTTCTCTCTCGTATCTTCAACACCTTGTTTTCTGTTGGTGAAGCTAACCTCTATAGTTCCTGTTCCAATTCCCAATTCTTTCATTTCCAAAATTTCTTCAGTTTGTGTTTTCTTTATTGATTCTATTTCCATTTTCAGATCTTGAACATTTTTATTCATTTCCCTCAACTGTCTGAGTTCTGGATACCTTTAAGAGATGTATTCATTTCCTCCCATTTTCATTTGTGTTTTCCAGAATTTTTTAAAAGGATTTCTTCATTTCCTCTTTAAAGGCCTCTCCCATCCTCATACAGTTTGTTTTAAGGTCTTTTACTTGCGGTTCAGCTATGTGGGAATATTCAGGACCCGCTGTGATAGGATAGCTGTACTGTACTGGAAACATATTACCCTGGCTCTTTTTGACTGTATTTTTGCCCCAGAGTCTAGGCATCTAGGTTTGGGAAGATATGCCTAGACACTGATTTCTACTTCTGGATTTGCCTTTGTTGGGTTGGTTTTGTTCCTTGGTTTATGATTCTTCTCTTGATTTTCGGAGAGTGTGATGGCTGTTTGCTACCTGTTTTCTTGGCCTGCTCAGCTGGTGTGTTCACAGGGATTTCCTGCAGGTGTTGGAGGCTGGGATACTGGGATGAGTTAGGAAGAAGGAAGATTAGAAGTGAAGATCTGTGTGATCTTTTGGGGATGAGGTCAGAGAGGAAAAGGAGACAAAAGCAGATTTCCTTCTACAGAGCTGGGAATGAGACTTGGAGGACTGGATCTCAGGAGCAGTAGGAGAGGTGTGAGTCTGCCTTTAGCCTAAGCGTTGCCCTGGAAAGAGGGGCCCGTGGGTTAGAAGGGGATACCTGCTCTAGTTGGGGTCTGGGACAAAGAAACAAGTCGGGGAGGAAGGTTAAAAGGGGAAGATCTTCGAAATCCACAGTGAAATTTGCCATCGGTATTCTGCTGCAAAGATGAGGGTGAGACTGGGGAATTGCATCTGGGGGAACAGAGAGAGTGGTGAAGTTCTGCAGGCAGTCTATCTGATTTTCCAGCAAGCATGTTTTAACAGGGGGTGCCTGCTACACTTGAGGGCTGGGATACAACCCAATGAGTGAGGGTAGGGAGGTTAGGAGGGGATGGTCTGTGGGGTCCACAGGACACGTGGTCAAAGAGAAGGAAGACTGCAGCTAGTTATCTGTTGTAGCGTAAGGGATAAGACTGAGGGACTATGTCTGGGGGAACAGAGGGAACAGAGGGTCTACAGCAACACTGAGTGGACTAAGGAAACTCTATGAAGATGCTCACCAGAAAGTATGCCACAGATAAGTGTGGGGGGAAAAGTGAGGGGAAAAAGCCTTAAAAGGGTCATGCTTATGAAAAGATTTTCATTCAGTCACCTTACATGTGAAAGTCAAGTTGTGAAACTCCATGCATGTTTTATTATTTCATATGTATACAATTTGTGATTAGAAATATTCATGTGCATTTTCAAGTTTGCAGAAAATTTCACTTCTTCACAGAGTGATTGGGGCTATGGTGGGGGAAAATATGTAAATGGAAAATGTGTTATATTATTTTATTTTATGTTTATATTATTAATTTTGTTTCATGCTTCTAAATAATTTTGGTCCAAGACAAGTATGGAACCACTTATAAGATTTTTAAGGTGTTGATGGCCATGGTAGAAAAAAAGAAGCATGTAACATTTAGTTTTCTATATGCATTTTTACACATATTAACCAAGCATTAGTGCCTGAATGCATGATCAATGTAAAACTATTGAGATGCACACACACAGTTTTAGTTTAAATGTGAATTTTTAATATTAAATATAAACAGTGATATGTTCAAAAATGGCTATGTACAATTAAAATGAATATTCCAACTGTGTTATTTTGCAGACTTTTTATTTCTAAATTTTTATTTGTGTGTGTGTTTGTGTGTGTGTGTGTGTGTGTATGTGTGTGTGTGTGTGTGTGTGTGTGTGTGTGTGCAGAAGCATGTGAGTGTCTATGAAAACCAAAAGAAGGCATCAGATCCTCTGAAACTAGAGTTACAGGTAGTTGTGAGCTGCCCCGAGTGGGTGCTGGGAAATGAACTGTGCAAGAGTAGTGCACACTCTTAGCCATTGAGCCATCTCTCTAGTACATCTACATTTTTCCATGTCTTAAATCAGTATGTGATCTTAATCACTGAGCCCTCCTTCCATCACATCTCTCTCTCTTTATGTTGATGGGAATATAGCTGAAACAGATCTCTTTCTCATTCAGAGATCTTATTCATTAGAGTAGATCTCTTTCCTTGTCAAGCTCCACATCATCTTGGTAACAAATAATGACATGATTTGTAATCTTTTTCAGCTTGAGTAAGTGCCAGATCTAGTAAACATGTGCATTTCTCATTAATATTGATAAACAGGGAAGGCAATAAATCACAGTGCCTATGCTCTGGGAACAGCACGGGACATTAAAAAAAAGTGCCACCACTATCTCTAGGAGGCAAATTGTGGGGTTGTTAGCAAGCTGAGTCTTAGAGTACATGGAAGAAAAGTCGATGTCTCGGTGACAGGTAGGAAAGTTTGAAATGGGCAGATTACATTGAAGGGCAGTTCATGGCTCTGTCTGTAAAGAGGGAGACCTTGTGTCCTACAGGGAATGTCAACTGAGAGCCAATGTTACTCCATTTGTTTTTACTGTCTGTGATTTTAGTCACTGGTAGAAAACGACACTGAAACTAGAGAACATGCCTCCATGGAAACACATGCCCACTGAAATTCTCTTCCCTCATGACCAGAGCAGTCTATGAACAGCCATGTTCTTCCTTCTAAGAAATACCTTCTACAGTTTGACAAATGTCCCCCACAAGCTCATATTTGGGCACCGAGTCTCTAGCTAGTTGTACTGTTTTGGGAGATTGCAGTGCCTTGGGGATGTAGGGTCTTTCTAGGGGAGATGGAGTGATTATGGAGAGGCCATTAGAGGATACGCTAACTTCTTGAGTTGGGTCGAGCTCCCTGCTCTCTGGTCCAGCTGTTGTGCAAGTTGTCCCATAGAAAGCTCCCACTGCCATGGATGGAGCAGTCCCACTACCATGCTTCTCCTACTATGACTGAGATCACTCGGAAACCATGAGTCAAAGCAATACCTTCCTCTCTTACACTATTCTGGCAAAGAAATCAGTAAAACTAACCACACAGCCAAAGGGATGAAGCAAAGCAGGCACTATTTCTTAAATCAACTTGAAGTTTTTCACTTTGTTCCAAACTAAAATCCTATAGTTTTTCTGAAGACCTTATGGGAAAGGGGAATGTGAGTCCTGCCTGGGTTCCTGCACTGTAAGTATTATGGTACTATACACTTACCAACTCTGCTTCTTAGTTTTAAATATCAATTTGCTATTATCTAGAATCACCAAAAAGAGGGTCTCAAAGAATTATATAGATCAAGTTGGTCTGTGGGCATGGCTGTGGGGGATTCTCTTGACTTTTGACTGAGGTGCAAATTCCCACCCTGCACGTGGGTGGCACCTTTTAATGAGCTAGGCCCTGAGCTCTGTGAGAGTAGAGAAAGCTAGCTAGCCAGTCACCTGTTAGCACACAAGGGTAGATGCCTGTATTCCCTGCTGTTGACTGTGGGTAGATGTGGTACTTTAAGTTCCTACCTTGATTTCCCCACAATACAGGATTGTAACATGGACTATAAGCTAAATAAACCCCTTCCTACATTAAATTGCTTTTGGTCAGGATATTTTAACATAACAACAGAAATGGAACTAGAGCATTGAAGAATTTCATCTGGCTCAGAATGCTTTACATCCTTGAACATACATACACATCACACAGCACATCCAATAAACATCAGCACATATGTACTTATACTACAAAAAGCATGCAGACACACCAACACTATATGCTCATGCCTAAGCATCCCAACATATTAAACTATTTTTCTGTCTTTTAATAAATTTCATTTTCATTCATAAATTAAGATGAATCCCTACCCAATGTGTTAGACAAATTTAAATACCCGCACTCCAACATCTATTTTGTTTCTTTGGAATTAATATTTCCCATAGATTTTTAAGATTAGAAAATCTAGTTGTGTGGATCTGTGTGTCTAGGTGTGGATATGTGCTCATAAGTACAGGTACCCACAGAAGTAAAAAGTGGGCATCATATCTCCTGAGCTGGAACAACAGGCAGTTATGAGCTACCTAATATGGGTGCTGGGAACTAATCATAGGTCCCCTGCAAAAGTAGTATGCATTCTTCATAGCCGAGCCATCTCTCCAGCCCCATAGATATTTGGTTTTTATTCTGCTAACCTATTTATTCCACTTAAAAATGTAACCATTAAGATAAAAGAAAAAATATCCTTAAGAACTGCCTCCTCATCACACATGCTACATATATGATAGGCATATAAAACACATGAAACCAAACAATATGACTTAAATTCGTATACATGCAACAATATACCACATATTTATGTAAACACACACACACACACAGACACACACACACACACACACACACACACACACACACACACACCAAGAAGAACCAGACAATTCAAGTTTGGATACCAAGAGCTGAAAGCACTTCTTTTTCTTCTTCCTCCTTTGTTTTTCTGAGTACAAAGAAGACGACACCTGTCCCAAACTCGCACATCAAAACCTTTCCTTTCAGGTGACTTCAGCAACATTAGCTCTCATCCTTATGCAGGAAATCTTTGATCTTCCTGAAAGAGCCTCCCTTAGTCCTGAACATGACAAGGTGGCAGAAAGTACAGCAAAAACAAGGTAAGGGCGCTTGTCATTGACGACATGACACTCTACACACTGATGTCGAAATGTGGTCCACATCCGCTCTGAAGGACTGTTCTTGTACACTGTGATTTCCTGTTTTCATCAGTATTTCCCTTTGGATCCTCAGGTGTCTCTGCTGCCGTGTGTGTTCTGCTCCTGCTGACATACGATGTCTGTGCCTGGAAGGCGGTTTTTATCTTGTGTACTAGTCTCTTCTCCTCACACCCCCATCAGTGTGCATTTGCCTATTTCTGTGTCACTGTCTGTATATCTGAGCCCAACTTCCTGCCGTATTAAAGCAGGAAGGGCTTCATTCAACAAATGACTGATACAAAGGGGCCGGGCCTTCTTTTGGATGGTTGTATGACTATCTATGCTATTGACCAAAGTCTGTTTAGCATTTTCCCTTTTACCGGGAACACACACTTGATATTTTATAGCCACATATAGTCTTTATGGTCAGGTGATACATTGGATCATGCAGAAGCAACATTCTATACATCTGGGGTGTGTTTGAAGGTTTGAAAGACTGGAGATATCACTAGGAAATACTTTTTTAAAAAATGAAGTAACTCTTATACACAAGTCATGCTAAATAAACTTCAATAAGATTGTCTTATTGAGAAGTAAAGCTTGATAAAGCCATTAGGAGAAAGGAGACAAAGAGAAAGAATTTGTCTGTGGACCAAAATGTTTTATTTTATTCACTGTGTGTGTTTGTATCTGTGCATGTGAGCATGTACACATGTGTGCAGTTATGTGGGCTTGTAGCTGCATGTGTGCATGTGTATGGAGGCCAGGGGTCAACCTTGAGTGTTATTCCTCAGAAGCTACTCATCACCACCACCACCACCACCACTACCAGCATCATCATTTTTATATTGAAACAGGGTATCTCACTGTGACCTAGGATTCATTGGTTAGGTTAGACAGGCAGGCCAATAAGCTCAGAGGTTTACCTGTTTGTTTCCTGAACACTGGGATTATGAAAAGCTGGTATTACTTGGCATTTGACATGGATGCTAGGGGCTGAACTTAGGTCTATGTGCTTGAGTGGCAAGTACTTTAGTGGCTGGGTTAGCTCCTCAGGCCCCATGGGCTGAACTTAGGTCTATGTTCTTGAGTGGCAAGTACTTTAGTGGCTGGGTTAGCTCCTCAGGCCCCATGGCAGAAAGAGATTTAAGAAATTGGTTTTGCTCCCCTTACTCACCTGAGGACACTTTTACCCAGAGCATCGATGCCCTTTATCAAGTCTCACATTGTATATTTTTGTGTATGTGTGTGTGTTGTTATTATAGCTGCTGTTTGTGTGTATAGTTTGTGTGTGCATGTGTGTGCACCTGGTGCAGTGAAATCGTTTGAAGTAATATGTCATAGGGGCTGTACTTTTCATCAAATAAGGTAGAAATGTCAGCAATGAATAAATGACATGGCATGATGAAGAAGCAATGAAGAAGCCTCTGCTCCACATCCATTCTATGCCACACATCACCAGTTTGTGAGTCTCCTGGCCGTTCTACTGAATACCAGAATATGCCAATTTTTCCATGACATGCTATGGGAGACAGTTATATCCTCAGGACACACTCTGGTTCTCACACTTGTGCCAAAATTCCTCTACTAGAAAAATAAATGAGCTTTCTTTTTAGAAGTCCTTTGTGCAATCAGTCAACACTTGAAAACTACAGACAGAGGTTACATGAAAATCTGCTCTGCAGGATGCTCAGTCAAAAGTGGCTCCTGGGACTCTGGTTGGGTAGTTCCTTCAGAAACGTGACTGTCCTGGCAAGACCACGCTACCTGGGCAGACTGTGGTAGGCGGGCTTTCTTCAGGTATTGAATCTTCCATAACTAAATAACACAAAAAGATTTGGGGTAACAACTGCATTTTTAACCAGGAAAAAAATAAGGAAACATATTTTAATTATATACCAATGTTATAGTTACATATTTTATATAACATGTCATTGCACATAATTGTGTATAATAACATAATATATATAATTATAGATACATAATTAGATATAAGTGAGTGAAGGGAGAAATAGAATTTCTAACAGGGCCTTTTAGCTCTGGTTAGCTACACAGGTTTCAATTACCCTGACAGGTGTATGAAAGCCACCTGGATCCTTCTTCTGAGATTTCTACATCTCTCTGGCATGCTGGGTTGAAATCTTAACATTTTCTTCTTTTCACACGGTGCTTAAGGCCAGTTTCTTTGGTCTATTAACTGACTTGTAAGAAGGGAGAGTAAATTGTCCTTGACTGTACAAACACCCTGACTTTTTTTTCCCCATGAATACAAATGGAAGATTTTTAAAGCTTGGCAGTTTGCAAAGACACGACTCCCAAGATAAATTAAAGATCACGAAACTTTCTCTTGTTTATTATTTAAAGCTAGGTTTGGGGAGAGATAGTCCAGGTTGTAATTATGATTCTGACATTGCTTGGCAATCTTAGGCAAGCCACATAATCTCCCTTGGCACAGTTTTTTCACATTAATTAAAAAAATGTGTGAATTTGATGTAGGGAGGATAAACCAGATGACCTCAAAAACTTATCTAGTCTGAACAACTGATGGGTTGATATTCCAATATGCATGGACTTAACACTCATCTTCTCCTCCTCCTGAACTTAACAGCTTATCGGTTTTATTTTTATGGGGATGAGTGCTTTGCCTGCATGTATGTATATTACCACATACATGCGTGGTGCTCACAGAGTCAAAAGAAGACATTAGATCTCCTAGAGCTAGAGTTAAAGATAGGTATAAGCCACCATGTAAGTGCTGGGAACTGAACTCAGGTCCTCTGCAAAAGTAGCAAATGCTCTTTACTGCCGAGCCAGCTCTTCAGGACTCCCTTCCTGCACTTCTAGCTGATGCTTTAGACATGTACTCCATGTAGCAGTGCACAGTAGTAATGACTTGATCATGTTGACAGTCTGCTTTGGATGTCTATTTTCCCAGTACCTTGTTCATGTGAAGCCAAGGTCTACATCTCTGCTGCCTTTGACATCATTACATTCCAAATTTCAAGCATAGCTTATACCACAAAGTGATCCTAAATATGAAATTATTCAACGAATGGGAGTAATTGCTTAGTAGTATTAAATAATTAAAATGTATTTACTTGTGGTTCTTAATTTGTGTTTGAGGAAAAAAACGTGTTTGGCCTTACCCATAGGCAGCTCACGGGGACACGATTCAAAGAGACCCTTCCGTGCTTCCTGCCTCAGTATATAAACACGGGAGCTGTAGAATTCCCCAACATGGTATCCAGAGTTAATTAACAGCTTTTAGTCCTCAAGTACCACTTGTAAGAATGCAAATATCTTTGTAGGACAGAATGGGAGGCACTTATCAGAAAGTGGTAACATAGACCTGAACGTGATAATGACTCGGGGAAAGGAGCTCTGCAGAACTTTTTTCCCTACTTTTATTGATTCTTTGCAGATTTCATATCATGTATACTGATTCCACTCATCTCCCCCTCCCATCCGCTGCCCTCCACCCTTGCAACCTCACCCTCAAAATTTAAAAGAAAATCGAAAAACAAAACAAAGCAAAACAAACAGAAACAAAAAACAAACAAAACAAAGAAGGGAGGATTTCCTCTTGGAAATGTGGCCCGTTGAGTTACACCATTAACCCTTTAGTCCTTTCATCTGCCCATGCAAGTGTTCATTGCCATGTGTCCTTGGTCTGGCTCAAGGTCTCTGGCATCTGCTACACTGCCAATAATGGACTTTCATGGGGGCTCCTCTTGGACACCCTGTTGTTGCCCTATGTCATGGGAACCCTGCAGGTTTCAGTCTGTAGGTTCATCCCCTGCACCTGTTCCAACAATTTATAGATGAGGTGGATATTGGGGTGGGCCAACTCAGTCCTGGTTCTGGGCCTCAGTGGTGGCTGGGATGGTCAGCCTTCCAGCTTTCCTCCATTGTCACTACTCCGGTGAGCCCTCCAGCACTGCCTCGGGCAGCCCACCCAGTGCAGCCTGCAGCAAGGAGTGGGGCCAGTTCTCTTTCTCTCAGGCCCTCCAGTCTAGTCACAGCCAGGGCTCAGAGGTCACCATGGCCCCAGGTATTAGTGTAGACCACTGGTTCAGTATAGCCCCAGGGGCAGCTTGGCCCTCAAACACCAACATGGAACCAGGTGGCAGCCAGGACACCTGGCATTGGTATGGCCTTCAGTGGTCTCAGGAGCTATAGACATCAACACAGACCCTGGCTGCTGTAGGGCCATGGACCCAGCATGGCCCTCAGCAGTAGTCCTGGGCTGGATGACACCTGGGCTTCAGTTGACAATGCTGACCACTCAACTTGGCATGACCCTGGTGGTGGCACAGTCCTCCAGTACCAACATGGTCACAAGTTCTGGCCTAGATCCTGGGCATCCATGAGGTCTTTGGTGGCACCATGGGCCTACGGACATCAACACAGATCCTGGCTGTGGTAGGACCAGGGACCCAGACATGATCCTTGGTAGCAGCTGGGACTGGATGTCTTCATGGCCCCAGGTGGGAGTGCAGGCCACTCAGATTGGCACGGCCCTCAAGGCAGCATGGCCCTCGGGCACCTAGCCGGCCCCAGGTGGCAGCCCAGACCACAGGCCTCTGCCTAGCCCTCAGTGTCGACAGGAGCCAAAAACATCAACTCATGCCTCCTCAGCTGCTTCAGAGCCTCAGACCATGATTGGCCCTTGGCAGTAGCCCAGACATCACCTTGGACTCAGGTGGCAAGCAGGCCATTCCCATAAGCCTGTTTCTCAGCACCCTCACCTCTTCAGACCTGCCTCTCCCCGCAGCCCATGAACCACTGCACTACTCTCTCTCTATTCCCCCTCCATACCCTATACTAGCTCACCATGATGGTGTCTGACTGCCCAGCACCATTGGCACCAGGCGGCACTTGGTTAAGTAGTGCCCCTGCCTGATACATGGCATGGCACAGAGCTGTTGCCGTATCGTGGATCTGAGCACGGCACAGAGCTGTTTCTGAAGAACTCTTTCTTCCTTCTCTCCCTTGTTTGTCTTCTGTATTCCAAAGGATTGTTAGAGCCTGGCCCTCAGGAGGCTTTAAGGGCTGCTGGGGAATAGACATGTTTAAATTGCAATACAAGCCATAGATTTTTGCTCCAATGGGAATAAGAGAGAGAGGATTCTGAGCCAAATGGGATTGAGTGGGATCTGCGAACATGGAGTCAGTTTGCCCTGAACGGCAGACTTCATTGTGGAAGAGGTCAGATGAACTTTTATAGTCACAGAACAAAAGAAAGTCATTAACCAATCATTCTCCAAGTACATTGGCATGGGCATCAGAGTACAGCAAATAGGGACAGTCTCTCCTTTAGCTTTCAAATGCCATCTGATGGTATTCTTAGCTTGGAGTTGGTGGATGCTAACTCTGCAAACATTTCAAGTTTTAGCTAAAATTCTCAAAGATAGGTCAGATATGGACGCTTGTAGTTAATGGTTAAGGAGAAGGCAAAAGACAGTCTGAGGTGACTTTGGCTCCCAAAAGACAGCATTTCATCATTCCACCATGAAAAAATTCAAGTCATCAATCTGCAACATCGTCAGCACAGATATGAACCTTTTAGGGAACCTTAGTTCACACAAGCAAGAGAGTCTATCCCATAATGATCTGTACTGGGCTAGGGAAACATAGGGGATATCCTTACAGTGGCCAGGGAAAGCTTCCTCGGGCAGTGGCATCTCATAGAGAACCAGTGAAAGCCAAAGGCATGATGAGAAGAGACACTGTTCCTTTTAAAGATGAAGTACCTCTGTAGAGAGGGAGACACAGGCAAAAATGTAAGTCCACGTCGTAAAGCATGAACAGCTATGGGAATGAGGGAGGAGGGACACATGATGGGTGGCTTAAGCAGGGGCCAGTTTGCTTAGGTCCTTGTAACCTATAGAAAACATGACCAGATAAAGAATACCATCTCGGATCAAAGAGAGTTCCTCACAGGGTTTTTGACAGTGGAGGTGACAGATATGGGACAGCTGTTTGAAAATTCTCTGTGGACTCCATGCAAAGCAGTAATGTCTTGGGGGAAATGAATGGATCAGAAGCTACCATCAACAATTCTTTTTTTTTAGAGACAAGTAAGAGTTGAAAATGGCAAGACTACCTTAGTGGGCAGGGTAATGAAGGGAAGAGGAGGTATTTGGCAGTCAGGAGGGGCGGGGCTTGGTAATTCAGATAATTTGGAATGAATGACAGGCTTGAAGCAGGGTGTGATTTTAAGACCATTTGTTGATGCAGAAAACACCCAAAGGAAATCAAGTGTCTGGAAGACACTGGTAAAAATGTGTTTTGAATGTGTTGGTTTTTAAATGCAAACAGTGGAATTTTAAATATTCTATTACGCTTCTTTATTTAGTGTGTGTATGTGCATATCTGTGGGTGAGCACTGCCAAGGCATTCAAGCAGAGGTCAAAATGAAACTTTTGGGAGTCCACTCTCTCCTTCCACCATGTGGGTTCAGAGGATCAAACTCAGGTCATCAGGTTTGGAATCAAGTGCCTTTACCTGCTGTACCATCTCACCTGCCCTAAAAGTTTTATATTTGAGTGATGGGCAGGAAAAAACAGATTAGAAGTTTTGGATAATGGTAGGTGAAGGGATAGTATCCTTAAAGACACATGTATATCATCTTTATTGGATGCTTTGATTAATGTCTCAGGGTTCTATTGCTGTGAAGAGACACTGTGACCACAGCAACTCTTATAAAGGAAAGTATTTAACTGGGCTGGCTTATAGGTTCAGAGGTTTCGTCCATTATCATCATGGCAGAAAGCATGGTAGCATGTGGGCAGACATGGTGCTGGAGGCATAGCTCAGAGTTCTATATCTGGATTGGCAGGCAGCTAGAAGAGAGGGAAAGAGAAGCTAGGCCTGGCTGGAGCATCTGAAACCTCAGAGTCTAACCCCAGTGAAACACCTCCTCCAACAAGGCCACACCTATTCAAATAAGGCCACAACTTCTAATAGTGCCACTCCCTATGAGCCTATGGAGGCCAATTTCATTCAAATCACCACAATTAAGCTATAGTTTATTCTCACACTTCAGTGTTCAGCTGATAACTATTTATGCAGCATCAACAGGAATCAAGAGAGGGAGGCTGAGAGAGCCCAGAGAACCCTGGCCTGTAAGCCATGGGGAGAAAAAGCATCTGACCAGAGAGATTATGAAGAATAACTAGCAAGCTAAGGGGAGATCCACAAGCAAAGCAAATGCTCACCTTGTAAGGACAGCAAAGAGACCATTGATTTACGGAACATGCTTTGGGGCTGACCACAGGAATCCACACTTTCTGGCCTCTTTTCCTCTCCCTTCAGAGCTCCAAGGTAATGCCCAAGCTTTAACACTGGATGAAATACAAGCACTGCCTCAGGTCCTCTGCGGAGGACCAGGTAGTAAATACTCTAGGCTCTGCTGGTCATACACACAGTC
Organism: Peromyscus eremicus; assembly: GCF_949786415.1. NCBI lineage: Eukaryota > Metazoa > Chordata > Mammalia > Rodentia > Cricetidae > Peromyscus > Peromyscus eremicus. The sequence continues at coordinate 94,740,276 of NC_081420.1, read as the reverse complement.
CCTGTTGCAACTATATATCTTTGCCTTACTGTCTCAGAAGCAGCTGTAGATAACACACAGAGGAATGTAGTCCTGTAAAACATTACTTACCAAAGCAAGCTGAGATTAGATTTGACCCATAGGCAATAGTTTGTAAAACTTCAGTAACAATGTATTCTCTGAAATCACAAATGATAAGTGATAGAATTGCTGCAGACTCAGTGCCCAGCTCTTTTTATTTTTTTCTATTCTTTGACATTTTTTACTGAACTAGAAATGCAATGATAAAGACCAAGCAATTGATTATTAGTACAGAGACACCATCTCAACCTCCAATCTGACTTGATGTTTACGACAGGAAGAGTGACAAACCCAGGCTTTCCCACAAATGTAACAGTTTTTAACTTTCTGTTTGCTTGTTCTAGGATCCCACCCAGAATCTTCTCTTCCACTTGATTCCTACGTTCTCTTGCTTGTGGTGATTTCTAGGTCTTTATTTTTCATGACGTAGATATATTTGGAGAGGATTGGTTACTTATTTTGTATGACATCTCTCAAACGGGTGAGCATGGTGAATTGAAGCGATCACACAGAAATGAGCACACTGTAGAAATCTAAAGAAGGTGTCTGTGACATCAGTGGGAACAGGATTTGACCACATCTTCCCCCAGGTGGTATGAACTTGACATCTTGGTTAGGATGAGTTTCTTCACATTAAGATGCTGTGTGGTTAATTTTGGTCAGTGACACAAGCTAGAGGGCCCTAGAAAGAGAGTACCTCAGTTGGGTCATTGCTTAAAACAGATTGGCCCTTGGGTTTGTCTGTGGTGCATATTGATTGAAGCAAGAAGGCCCAGCCCACTGTGGGCAGTGCCAACCCTAGGCAGGCAGTCCTGGACTGTATAATGAAGCAGACTGAGCAGCAGGCCAGGGGAAGCAAGCCATAAACAGCTCAGTTCCTGCCTCCAGGTTGGACTGTAACCTGTAAGCCAGATAAACCCTTTCCTCCCCAAATTGTTTTGCATCTGTATTTTATCACAACAACAAAGAAGAAAACTAGGACAACCACTACTTTTGCTTTTGCCATTAATACATATTTCCAGGAAGATACTTTAAGATCTACACAATTAACCTACTCTACAGCAGCAAAAAGATTGTTGCTTGTAGTAATTATTACCATGGTGTTTGAACTTTTCCTTTAATGTTGAAAAGATGGTAGGGCTTATGAGAAAAATAAGGTTCCCATGTCTACACAACATGGTTGCCAGAATGCAAATGAAAAATATAATTGCTTCATGTGGAAATAAGGCTCAAAACCTAGGCAGGCAGGCAGTAGGAGGCCACCATCATGGAGATGAGTTGTTTAGAAGTGCTGGAAAGCCTGCGCTTAGAGCAAGGTTGGCAGATGCTGAGACAATGCAGGTGAAACGCTGTCCCCAAGGTGTCCTGGAAGGCCGTGCAAGCTGCCAAGGCTGAGAGGAGCATAGGCTGCCTTTGGCAAAGGTCATTTAAATGCATATTTGAGAGGTTCTATGGAGACTAAGCCTTTCTCCTTCACTCACCGTAACCTTGCCTGTATAATGTGGAGACTCTCTTGTCACCACTTTGCAATGTGTGCGGAGAGGCTGTGATGAAAAGCAGAAGACAGAAAAGAATGAATGAAGGAATGAGGTGTGTGGGCACATCTAGAAAAGGTGGAGCCACCCAGACCTGAAGCTAATAGAGGTTATGCCAGAAAACTAACCCCCGATCTGTGTGGAACACTGTGGAAAGTATGTGACCTTAACTTGCAGCTCGATCACCAAGATATTTATTGGCACCTACTGAAAACAGTCTGGGGGCTATTTCACAGGTCAAGTGTGTAACTTACTAATATCGTAAACCACTTAGAAATGATCTGGGTTTTGTTTTTGTTTCCCTTTCTTTCCTTCTTTCTCCCTTCCTTCCTTCCTTCCTTCCTTCCTTCCTTCCTTCCTTCCTTCCTTCCTTCCTTCCTTTCTTTCTTTCTTTTCATTTATCTGAGACATGGTTTCTTTAGTAGCCCTTGCTGTCTTGGAACTTGCTCTGTAGACCAGACTGGCCTTGAACTCAGAGGTCTGCTTACCAGTGTCTCCCAGAGTGCTGGGATTAAAAGCACATTAAAAAAAAAAGATCTGTTTTAAGGTGATGTATGTTCTTTTAAGTCTGCAGAATAGAGAGACATAGAGTCAAATAAAAAGAGATTGATTCAATGGAAAGAAATGTGTTGTGTTTCGAGTAAGAATAAATGCATTATCTGAAGATACACCCTGAAAATAAAATGAATTCTTTTTACCCTAATTTACTTTTAGTTTTATAAATGTTTTACAAAGAGGGATGGAGAGATGGCTCATGGTGAAGAGACCTAGCGCCTACATAAAAAGTCAGATGTGGTTACACACCCACCTGTCATCAGTGTAGGGCATTGACAGGAGAGTTTCTGGAGTTTGCCAGTTGACTAAAGAACATTGGAAATCTCTGGGTACACTGAGAGACCTTGTCTCAGAGTTATAAGTCAGAGAGTGATAGAGGAGGGCACACAAAGACCACCTCTGGCCTCCACCCATGTGGGCACTGGTATACACATACCCGAACACACATACACATGACCCACACATACACCACACACAGTGACAAAACTAAAAACCAAAACAAGAGTATTAACATGTAGATATGTGTGAAATCTATACACAACTATTTTTTAAAGGTTTCCACTTCTTACATCCATTGTGGCTTGACCTAAGATTTTATAAGACTAAGTGAGCCTGAAGAGACCACAGCTGTGTACTGTTATGTAGAGCACACATACAAGTCCCATTTATCCTGAGCCCCTTGGTGTGTCCCTGTTCTTGCTCTGTGAAAAAATCGTGTCAGAATTTCCATGCTGCTATAACTGCTTCCCTTGTCTGTGGGACTCAGAGTTGAAGGAAAATTCAGCTCAGGTTGATCTGTGGGAATGAGAAAGTAATATAGCTCCTGTGGTTTCAGGGAAGCCGAAAGGTATTCTCTGTCAACCATGTCTGTGTCTTCCTTCTACATCTCTGCTTTGTTCTTGTGTGTGTGTGTGTGTGTGTGTGTGTGTGTGTGTGTGTGTGTGTATGCACATTGTAATCTAAGGAGGTAGAGTGATTTTACATATTACATTGCATAAGCTTGAGCCTACAAGCTCTGATAGGTGTCACTGTTTGGGATTTGATGGAGGCAATAAAAGTAGGAAAATAAAAACTTGGCACTGAGAATCTGTTCAAAGGAGGCTGAATCTCACTACAAACCACCAACCATCTGATGATTTTGGAGACAGAGCAATGAGATAGTGCAAGGTCAAGAGAAGGAAACAGCAAGATCTAGTTCTATTCAATTAATCACTGGGAGTCACTGCAGTAGTTAACTTTGGATTATTTGCTGTAACATTATTTCCTAAAGGCTGTAGTGATCATCTTGTGATTTTCAGAATGTTCTATAGCACAGCCTTGAAGTTGTCCTGGAGTAAACAGTGAAAATAATTCCTGAGTGTAAAACAAATACAATAAAACAGTGATGACATGTAAACCTGTTTCCCACAAGTGCCTGCTGATTGATATAAGCATGTATTTTCACATCTGCACTGATGGCATTATTTACAGTTTTTGTTTGAGAAGTAAGGTCTCATGTAGCTCAGTCTAGATCTAACATGGTATGTAGCCAAGGCTGGCCTTGAACTTCTGAGCCTCGTGCCTACATCCCCCAACTGCTTGAACAACTGGGTGCACCATCAGGTCTAAGGTTCTTAGTAATTTTTCAATCACGAATGCAGACAGAGCATGTTCACTTTAAGCTTACATGAATCTTCTTGAAAAAAATTGAAATTTAAAGAGGAATTAATAGTGGTTATTCCTAACATGGCATCCTAAATTATAAAACATTTCTTCAGGCATTTCACTCACCAAGGAACCCCTATTAAAACTGATAGTGCAGCCCAGGGACAGAGATTCCTAAATGGCTAAATTTGAATCCAGGTACCTTGTTTAGAACCCAAGCCCTGGACACTTCCCAGGCAAACTCCAGATTCTGCACAAGCCAGCCTCTTTACTGCTTTGTCCTACTGAAAATCAACATTTCCCTCTTGGGTAACTCCTCAGGAACAAACAGGTCAAGAAATTAATTCCTTGTTTGCTCGCCTTTTCTGAACTCTGCTTGTAAACCTGAATGCTGGTTGTTTGTGCAGGGTGTGGACTGAAGGAGAGTGGTCAGGGGAGAGGATCCTAATGCCTCACAACAGGCTCCGAAGGCATAGGGTCAAGTTTGTAAAACAGCTGTTCCTCTTGAGCCCTGGGTGGTCGCTTTATTCTAGTCTTAATTGTGCTCCTCCTCCTATTGAGTCGGCTGAGCATGTGACCGTTCAAGAGCCAGCTCTGATCCCATGGTTGCATGTGGCCATTGGTTGTAGCTGATGTTTTCCTGGTCCTGCCTGGCCCACGGTCAGGACAAATCTCTCTCACCCGCCAGTCCCACAGCCAAGTAAACACACAGAGACTTACATTACCCAAAATGTTTGGCCCAATGGCTCAGGCTTCCCGCCATTCAGTTTTCACATCTTAAATTAACCCATTTCTATAAATCTATACCTTGCCACGTGGCTCATGGCCTACCAGTACTTTACATCCTGCTCCTCATGGTGGCAGCTGGCAGCGTCTCCCTGACTCCGCCTTCCTGTTCCCCCAAGTCTCCTCTCTACTAGTCCGGCCTATATTTCCTAACTGACAACTGGCCAATCAGCATTTTATTTATCAATCAATCATAGCAATACATTCACAGCATAGAGAACATCCCACAGCAATTGGTTATAGATAAAACCTCCCTATATAACCAAATTGAAATAAACCATAAACACTAATAGTTTATGGCCCAGGAGAGTTACTGTCTTGAATTTTTTTTTATTGAGCCAGGATCTCTGTATGTTACCAGTGACAGCTTGAAACTAACTACATAGCCCAGGTTGACCTCAAACTTATGACCCTTCTCCCTCAGCCTCCTGGATGCTAAGTGTACAATGAGAGCCACCACGCTTGGCCTTGTCTTGAAATTTTCTATTAATCTAACTGTGCTAGGTATCCCCAGTTCTATTTCTCATATCCACTTCAAGTGGTTGTGGCTCTCTATGAGATTATTGGTGCTCATTTCTGGTGGGACCAGGCTAATACAATGCATTCTTATGGTATCAATATACTAACATAGCATAATATCAAACACACTTGTAAGTGTTTGAAATAGCTTGATGAAGTCTGTAAGCCAGTCTTGATAGCAGTCAGTGAGGTAACAGATGACAATTACACACCATGTATCTTTAAAAACTCAGAGAAGGATAATGAATATTCTTATTACATAGAAAAGATAGAATATGGGGAGTGGATATGGTTAATCTGATTACAGTGAGATTCAGCAGGAAGCAGAACCTCACTGGCTGTAGGCTTTGGATTTCACAGCCTGGCTCCACTTCTTCCTTTCTGAGTGTTGATGGAATGTCATCAGCCAGCTTCTTGCTTCTGCTACCATGATGTCTCTGCCTGTTACCATTTCTTCACCACCATAATGGACTCCATCCCACCAGGAGTGCTGGCAGTGTAAATAAAAAAAAGACAACAACAACAACAAAACAAACAAACAAAAAAAACAAAAAAAAAAACCATTTACCTTGTTTCTTTTTGACAGGGATTTTATCAGAGAAACAGAAAAAGAAACCTTAAAAGACAGACAGACACAGAGATGTTACATAGTAGATAAATAGATAAATGACTGATAGATGATAGTAAATTATTGGTAGATAGATAATGATATGTTAGTTACAGATAATATACAGCGGCACACAATAAATATAGTATTGTAACTTTCTGTGTGTATCAGAAAGTCAAAGGTTTCACGGACACATACAGCTGTACCAAAATAAAATTCAGAGCAAATTTTTGTCTCTAGCTAGGTCTCTGTTGAGTATTTTTAAATATTTTAAAATTCATGGGAATAATCAACGCCCAGAAGAATTACATCTTTGGCAATGGAAACTACATTGAGGGATTTTAGAGCCTCTGCAAAGTGCCACTCAAGCTTATTATTTATGAACTCTTTGCTCTTTCAAATCAAGAACAAAGCAATTAACTACAATTTCACACCTTTAGGAAGACTAGGAACACAGTCTGCCATCTATTGTAAATTCCAGAGTGTATCCTTTCACTTAAATTTATAGTTCCATTGTGTGGATTTTTTTTTTTTTTTTTTTGCAATCCAAGAGAACCTTCAAAATGAATCTTTCATTTTTTTTTTCAGAGTAAATGGGAAGCATGTGCCAGTTTTGTTCTTAAAACAATAAGCTTAATAGATCCCATTGTGAAGATAATTGTGAGTGTGAGTCTTAAGAACACTATACACACAAGAAGACTGTGTGAGGTGTGATGATATAGTCCACTGCAGTTTGTTCAATGTGGTGTTCAGAATTTTGAAAAGATGACCCCTTGACAGCAACTTACACAGTAGTTACCAAGTACTTTCTATGTTTTCAGGGCACCATGCACAATCCTCCCATCTTCCACAGTGACTGCACTATATTCACATTATAGTCTAATCTTCTTCAGTCTTCTAACATGAAGGACAGTAAGGACCTATGTCTAGCTTGCCCAGGTGTAAAGGTTTGGGTTTGAATGTAGGTCATCTGACTATAACTAGAGCACATCAGTTCCTTTCTGCCACATTCTGTCCAACTGTAAGTAGGAATTGGGGATGGAGAAAAGCCAACCAAAGTTTATGACATCCCAGAAACCTCAGTAACTCAACACTGTTGCCCCCAATGGGAAGATGTTTCCTTTTGAGATTGGTGACAGAAACAATGCCCTCCATGTTCATACTTGAGAGCTGAGCAAAGAAGGAGTTAAAATTTAAGGTCTTTTTCTTATGTGCTTTGGATCTCAATAGGAAAATAAAATGTTGTCAATTCTTTTTCTTCCTGTTCCTATCCCTGCCATTGGCTCTGGATTCCTCCTTCAAAGCTATCACACATCAAATTAGACCATTTTCCTTTAGCCCCCTGCTCAAAGCTGACAAAAAGAGCAGCTCTGTAATGTACATGACCACTCTACTCAAAGCAGCTGTTGTGTTTCTGCTCGTGACTGTACAGCAAAGCCCATGCATCTTTGGCTTCCTGTGGCTGGTCTCCAACTGTGTTGTCTACACTTCCCCTTACTCTCCCATCAGATGGTAAATTCTAATAGAAGTGTTTCTGATCCCAGTGCTCCAACTCAACCCTAAGACTATGTAAAAACAAAAATAACCCCTAAGATTTTGCCTATTGAATCATCATGAATGATCTGTGCCATGTACTGTTTTGATTTCTGTGTCTGTTTACAGTACTGAGGATTCAACTCGGGGCACCTCCTATGCCAGGCAAGTGCTGAACTGCAGAACTTCATCACTGGCCCTCTTTCTACTTGTTATTTTTAGATGGATATTCTTAATTGCCCAGGCTGTCTTGATCTCACTATGTAACCCAGGCTACACTTTTGTGGTCCTCCTGACTCAGCCTCCTAAATAACATTTTGTTTTTCCTCCCTGAGACTTCAATTCTCGTTTCCTTTACTCATCAATTATTATCTCCTTCATAAACATACCACATCTGATATATCTGTAATCTTGTAGATGCCTAGACTGAGGACCTATTTGTAAGCTCAGAGAACGTTTCTTCTTCAGATACCTGCTGCCATGCCATTGTTATCTCTGTATTTTTATTTTTAAATCCTTTTTATTTATGCTTAATTTTTATTGTTTGTTCTATCCAGCTTTCCAGCATCAAATGCTGAATATATTGTCTCAGTTTTCTCACCTCTGCATTGAATATAGTACTACCTCAAACATGCAGTTATTGGGGAATCAAAACTAATATAGAAAATTTTCACTTGGCTACAACTGAATAATTGATGAAGACAGGAAAAGAGAATTGAGGTCCAGGGAGGAAAAACAAAAGCCATGAAGTCCAATTACAGCTGCCCCATATATGCAGGGGTGTGGGGCCATCCACTGGAGATGGTCAAACTACTAAGGACCACACCTGTAAAGAAATCTGACCCACCCGCAGTAGTCATCAGCTATTGTAGCTCCTCAGTTAGAGATGGGAGCTTGTTACTCCATCCCCCTCACATGCTAGAGTATTAACTGGATTGACCTTGGCCCAAATCATATGCAGGCAAGCACAAATACTGTGAATTGAGAGCAACGATTATGTCATGCATGTCTCAAAGATATTGTTTCACCCTAGACCTCCTTGATGTTATCTCGTAACCACTTAAGCCACAACAAATCAGCAGATAAAATGACATGGACTCAAATAAAAAGTTTGAGGTTTGCATATAAGCATAAATTATACTGCATCATGCAAATCATGCTTGTTTGTTTAAATGTACCCATCATCATATGCCCAACAGATTGATAATGAAAGTCATTCATGAATAGCTGGTTGTCAACCCTTTCTGATGAATGGAAGTAGATTATTCTACCCCATGGAAACTAACAAAATTTACTGGGTACAGGACTCCTTCCCTACCAGGGTCACATCTTCAGTGGTGTTGAGGTGGTGTGCTTTGGCTGGAGAGTGAGCCCGAGACCTCATGTATGCTATGATCTACTATTGATCTGTATCCCATGGCCCCCATGATCATGTCTTTTTATAATACAATGCATGAACTCAAAGACAACTGACTGCAAATGATCTTTGCTTCCTGCTCCCCTTTGGTTTATCTGCATATAAAACCAAAATAACATGTGTCAACATATTGTAGCACTTTTTGTTATTTAATATCTGGAGAGAAAAAAAATGCATGTGGACACCTTCCCATTCAGTGTTATAAAAAATCAGCAAAGGAGGGCTTGTTCTTTCAAAAGAAATTGGTTCGCTTACATTTGTTACTGTTTTTGAAAGAATTTGGATTTATTTTGAATAGCAACAACAAAGACGTAATATTTTATTATCAAAAATAGGAACAAATGTATAAGGTTAGGAGCGTGGATAACAGTAAATATAAATCTCAAAATGTATTACTCTGTCATAGCCAAGTACTAAGCTATCAAAAAATCTAGAAGCTCAGTTGACTGCTGTTCGGGCCTGTAATTCCAGCTACTTGGGAAGCTGAAGCAAGAAGATCACAGTTTCACAGCTCAAGGACAACCGGCATGACAGAGGATGTCCTGGCCAGCCTGGGTACCTTAGTGAGACTCTGAAAGGTAAAAAGAGTTAGGGCTATAGCTCAGTGGCAGGGCATTTGCTTAGCATGTCTGAGGCCTTACCATTAACCCTCAGTATAGGGGGGGAAACTTAGAAGATCAAACAGTGCTTTCCCCTGTTTTTTTCATGGGTCAGGATAATAGCTATGATCTAGCTAGTCTCTGTTCACGGTCTTTTAAAGTAATAGTCAAACATCAACTGGGCTACATTCTCATCTAGATGCTGCACCAGGGAATAATTCGCTTCCTAGATCTTGCAGGATTTATGGTGGAATTCATTACCTCATGGCTGTGTGAGGTCCTGACTTTTTCTAGCTGTTGGCTAGAGGCTGCCTTCAAGCTGTGGGAGTCACCTGCAGTTCCGTAACATGGTGAGGGCATCTCAAACATGGCCGTTTACCTCCAGTCAGCTGAGAAAGTCTTTCAGGATGCAGTATTACCATGGGAGTGACACCAGCACGCTTGCTACACTCTATTGGTTAAAAGCACTTTACAGGTCTTTCTTGGCCTGGAGGAAAGGAGGATTACACACAAGTAGGAACATCTGGAGTGGGGATCGTTGGGCACCACTGCCAGGTTTGTCTACCTTACTCAGTTACACGGGTAATTTACAAAAATACACTGATGCAAACCATCAGTCAAGACAGATGCAAAATAATGTTCAAGGTTTCCATTTCATTTTCATTGTGTATTTATCTTGTTTACTTTGCGTGTCTGTGTGTGCTACCACTGAGCTACACCTCTGGCCTGTCTCATGATATTTAGGTGGTTAAAACAACATAGCCTCCTGGAAGAGAAAGAGATAGATATTAAAAACAAAAGTGGTCTGTGTTTGCATTTCCATGTATACTCAGGTATTTTGCATTTGGGACAAAATATTTATAAGATCCTTTTGCTATCTTCCTTATTTAAAAATATGTACATGTGATAGAGTGATGTGATGGTACAGTTTCTCTCTATATGAGATGGAGCCATCTTATTCCACAGCCAACACCTGTATCTGAAGGGCAGGGACTTACCTGGAAAGTAAGTGCCCTGAGTATTTAATAATTAAATACATTTAAGACTTTATTAACTTTAAGGATGTTTGAATTTCATCTGGTTTCTGTATAGAGAAGAACTATGTTTTCTTAGAAAAAAAAAGTAATTTCTGATGAATAACATAAACAATGAGCATGCCGTTTGGAACCTTTCAAGATATATGTCCTATGTTAGGTATTATTGTAGATGTTGGTGACTAGAGTATCGATTGATGCTTTCAAAAATATGACTCTAGGGCTGGGGATATAGCTCAGGTGGGACAGAACTTGCCAAGAGCATAGTGAGTACTGGATTTGATCTGCAGAATAGGATAAAATGGTGTGGTTGTATATACTAACAATCACAGAATTGGGGAGCTAGAGGCAGGAGGATGAGGCATTCAAGTACAGAGTGAGTTCATGGCTACCAGAGATCTATAAGACCCTGTCTAAAATTTTTTTTAAAAAAATTCAATGTAAACATTAACACAGTTTTTAAAAATTAGGTATTCAGAAAGGAACAAACAAGTATCTCTGTTTTACTCTGCCTTTAATTCCTTGGGTAGATACTCAGGAGCACTACAGCAGGAGCCTATAATACTTCTAACATTGGTTTTCTGAGAAACTTCTACACTACTTTCTATAGAGGCTGCACCAGTTGATACTTCTGAACAGTGTGTGCAGATGTTGTTCCCTGACAGCCAATCTTATTTGTTTAGCATTCTTGATTATGGTATTAGGTATTCAGAAAGGATTTAGCTGAGTTGTTTTGGCTCAGGATCTCCCATGAGGCCAGGGCTATAGTCTTCTGAAGGCTTGCTGTGGTTTTAGGATTGCTTCATAGGTCACTTATGACTAGGGTGGTGTTCATGGTTCCTTCCTGTGTCTGCCCTCCCTGGGACCACCTATGATATCACAGGTGGCTTTCCCTAAAGAACGTGGCCCAAGGTAGGAGGAGCAAACTAACAACACAGTTCGTTATCTTCATTTTGGAAGTGACTTGTGGCATTGCTTCTACATTAGAGATCAGACTTGGGACAATGTGAGAGCAGACAGTAAAAGATTGTGAGTCACTGGGAAACAGTCATGGATGAGCCAGGCTGGAATAAGCATCTTCATCTCATTATGTGAATTTATGTCTGATGACAGCCTAGTCTTTTAAGACCAAGTAAAATGAGGAATCTGAGTCAGCCGGTTGGATGATTCCAGCTTGAGTCAAAGCAAATTTATTTATTAGCCATTCTCCTCAACAGTGGGATAATGTATGTTTCCTTTTATCACTAGAACATATTAAATTGAACCAAGTCATGGGTTTCACTTGGACATCTGCATGCATGTACGTGAGGTGGTTTCATCACACCCATCCCCCTTGTTCCCCACTCCTGCCGTCCCCCCTCCCACTGGCACACTGTCTTATTCCCAGTAGTTCCCATCATTTCCCTTCTGCTTTCATGATTTTTTATTTGATTCCACACAGAAGATGAAACATGTGAACTTGGCTTTCTGAGTCTGGCTTGTTTTGTTTAACATGATTTCTGGTTCTATTAAATTTCCTGAAAATGAAATGCTTTGGCTTTCTTAAATGGCTGAATAATATTCAATTGTGTGTGTGTGTCTGTGTGTGTGTGTGTGTGTGTGTGTGTGTGTGTGTATAGTGTGTGTGTGCATAATTGTGTGTGCTATTTTCTTTATCCCTTCACTTACAGGCACCTCTCTGGGTTCTATGACTAGGTTATTGTCTGTAATTTCCTAGTAAACATGAACAAACAAGTATCTCTGTTTTACTCTGCCTTTAATTCCTTGGGTAGATACTCAGGAGCACTACAGCAGGAGCCTATAATACTTCTAACATTGGTTTTCTGAGAAACTTCTACACTACTTTCTATAGAGGCTGCACCAGTTGATACTTCTGAACAGTGTGTGCAGATGTTGTTCCCTGACAGCCAATCTTATTTGTTTAGCATTCTTGATTATGGTCAGTCTCACTGTAGTCAGCAGACATGTTTACAGTATATATTGATAATACCCTCCTCCAACTCCTCTGGGGATCCCTGTTCACATCTTTCAATGTCATTCTTTTATAATCTATTTATTTATATGCTTGTTTGTTTTTAACCTGCTGAGTCCAATTAGTGCTACCCATATGTATATGAATGTGGGGTCTTCCACTGGGACAGCTGACTCTCCCAGTGGCCACACTCACCACACCTACCCAACCCCCCAGCCAAGGCTCAGGAAAAATTACAAAGAGGAAGCATTAAGAATGTAAGATCTGGGGCTGGAGAGATGGCTCAGAGGTTAAGAGCACTGGCTGCTCTTCCAGAGGTCCTGAGTTCAATTCCCAGCAACCACATGGTGGCTCCCAACCATCTGTAATGAGATCTGGCACCTTCTTCTGTATACATAATAAATAAATAAATCTTTAAAAAAAAAAAAAGAATGTAAGATCTGGAGAATAGGGAGGAGTGCTGTGAACTGCTGTCTTCTGGATATGGCATGGCTGTGGCACCCACTTATCAATTCTTTCTAGTATTTTTTGGAGTGGTTAGAGTCCCATTCCAAAAAAACAGAAAACTTCACCTATGCTTAGATATCAAAATATTCGCAGTACTTTCCCCTAAGAATTTCAAGTTTGGGGTATATATTTCTTGTTGTTGTTGTTGACCACATTCTTATCATCTGGTCTTCATTCCAAAATGCAAACATTTAATGTTAATTGTTAGTTATAATGTTGACCTATCCGAGTGTCTCCTACCCCACTGATTTTGACATATACGCTGTTTCCCATAATCAGAATCATGTCAAGGTACAGCACTCAATTTTAACACTTTTGACACATATATGAGTTGTAATCTATGCATTTCATAATATTTTGGGGTCATTTTCATTTTCTTTTGAAAATATAAAGATACAATTGGAAAACTATTTTATCTCCCTTACACTCTCCTTTTCTGAGTTCTGCTTGTAATGCTGTTTTATTATAGAGCATATAATATCACATTACGTCATGAGACATCAGTAAATCCAGGGTTTAGTTTGGGAGCCACTGAAGTTCAACAAATTCTTGTTAAAGATTAAACAGGAATTGAGATATGAATCTATTTCTACTCTTTAATCTTGGCCTAAGTCATTTCAAAGTCATTACTACTGCCTTTGACATGCGGCCCTACCAAATAAGTGTTATTTCCCATTGATTGCTCTGAGATAAACTATTTCCAGTATGAAAGCAGATATTAATTAATTTTTATTGAGTAATAAATATATTTTATCCAACACTTTATATTTATTCAATATTTTATATTGAATAATATAAAAGAAAAATGGAATTTCCATGTCCATTTTTGTTTTTACAAATTCGAAACATTCGGTTAAAATTTACTAGTACTTGAACAATCCAAAATGTGCCTTTGCAAACCTCATTGCTGGCTCTCAGCACACTGAGCCATTTCCATTTCTTTCCTTTAAGATTTACATTATTTTCCATTGTGTATGTGTTTGAATTGTACATGTGAGCACAGTATGTGGAGGCCAGAGAAGGTTGTCAGGTTCTCTGGAGATGAAGCTTTAGGGAGTTGTGAACCACCAGACATGAGTGCTGTGAAGTAAAGTAGGGTCCTCTGCAAGAACAAGAAGCACTCAGCTACTAAGCCAGTTCTCCAGCCCCATTTCCATCTCTTAAAGGGGCTAACCTTTGCCCACCTCCAGACTTCTGCTCTTGACACTTCTTCTTCTGCTTAGCAGGATAGTGTCAATTTTCCCCAAGGTGAGATGGTCATATCAACAAGTCTTAATATGAATGCAAACTTGAGGGACTGACCATGACTGCACTCCCTGCACAGGATCCCAAGCAACTTAAATTATTCTCCACAATATAACTCTCCTACCATCCATAACTGTAGTATGAAATAAAAAATTAAATTCCTGCTTTTAATTTGTTCATTGGACACTGGATAGACTAAGCTTTTATGAAAGTATACAATAGTGCCACAAGTGTACTATCGTGTACTATCGTGTACCACAAGTGTACTATGGCACACTATAGTGCCACAGCATTCAATAGAGTCACAAATATGGGAGGACTCTAACATTCCTGGTTTTCTCTGCATTGCTACTTTTCTGAGAAAACATTTAAAGACAGTTTTATGGAGTTTCTGTGTGTTATCGTTTACCTAAATGATCAGTCTGTCTAAATCATATCCAGGGAATAAAATCAAAGCCATCCCCAGGACAGTATTCATCACACTTACCGTCAGTGGACACACAGGGGAATAGCATGTCATCACCAGCCCTAGCACAGTGAACAGCCGCCACAGTGAAATAAGCAATTTCCTGAAACTGAAATGCAAAAGCTACTAAGCATATGTCTCTTTAAATGAAATCAGTTTGCAAAGCTGCAAGTTAAACATCTATTTCAAAAGACAGCCACATGCTGGAAAAATTCCTTGTTTTTGCTAATCCGTATGGGAACTGCTGTAGAGACTCAAGTAGGCTGGGGTGCATAGCAAGAGACATTGGAATACGAAATCGGCATCTTTTCCTGTCCTCTCATTTGCAGCCAGTGTCTACATTCTCCTTTATACACCCAGCACTAAAACTCTTCTTCCCCTTGTCTCCAGTGGATTGGAGTTGTGATAATCACTTGTCTCTATGTGTGTATGTATAGGAATGTACATTAATATATAATAGAATATATAATGTGTTGGTTACTTTTCTATTGCTGTGATAAAACACCATGACCAAGTCAATATACACAAAGAATCATTTAATTGTGCTTCTGGATCCAGAAGTTAGAATACACGATGGTAGAGGGAAAGCATGTCAGAAGACAGCTGAGAGCTCACATCTCAAACCACAGTCAGGAGGTAGAGAGAGAACATTGAGGATGGCAGAGGTCTTTTGAAACCTCAAAGTCCACCCTAGTGACACACCTCCTCCAAACAGCCAAACAAGGCCAAAGCTCCTAATTCTTCCCAAACAGTTCCAACAACTGGGGACCATGTATTCAAATATGTGAGCCTATCAGGTTCATTCTCATTCAAACCCCCATATATTTATTACACACACACACACACACACACACACACACACACACACACACACACGTTGCACATATAGTGGCAATGTGTGTTCCGCAGTTATAGTGTTTCTTTCCCCCACTCTGTTGTAAACTCTGACAAAGCTGATTGGTCATTGTCAAATACCTTAACAACTGTAACTAAGAATTCTTTGTTCATCATCAAATGCCTTGACCATTAAGCCTGACAACTCTCATGATTATATAAATAACCTAGGAAAATTTTGCAGTTCATTTATATAACGTTTTTCTAAATACAGGAAATGAACTTAAGCCATCCGGTTCTATTCATATGCTTTAGAAACAACTTGTAGGTGCTGTAAGATGGCTCAGAGGTTAAGAATGCTTACTCTTCTGTCAGAGGATCTGAATCCCAGCGCTCACATCTGACAGTTCACAAATGTCTGTAAGTACAGCTCCAATGAATCTAACACTTCCTTTTTGACCTCTTGAGGTACATTCCCCCTCACACACACTAGAACCATGTAAATAAATAATAAATAAAGTGAAGTAATTAATTCTAGATCTGAACACACATTATGTAAGCTTAAGAATTCCACCCTTCATTTCTTTCAACCAAAAGACACAGGCAACAAAAAATCTGATCTGTCCCAATAGGATATATTAAAAGATTAATTGTGTACTTGTAATGGTAAAAAGGCAAGAACTAAATCTGCACCTTGTGTGCCACGTTTACACAGACATACCCATCATAGCGACAGGCTCAGATCCTCTTTAATTCTAGCACACAGACTGAGATGAGTAAATTTCAGACAGCCCTATGAGTCACCGTCTGAACGTGATTTATGGGATGTGAATTGCTCTCCTGGAGTGACTAATGCGAAGAGCCAAAGGAATCCAAATTCTGCTGCAGGGTCTCAGCTCAAATGCTGGCTTGCAGATCCATCTCTGACTGTTAACCTGATTGATGCTCATGTGTGATGCCTATCCAAGTGATCTGGAGAGTAATTGGGGGACTGTTTATTAGATGTTCATACTTAAACAAGGAAAAAATCTCAACTATTTCCTCATTGGTGAGTGTGCACAGATAATGTAACTTCAGGGACTTGGTATTGTATATAGACAATACATTGATGTGTGCCCTTGCATCACATTTTGTGAAAACCATCGAAGCTAGTGAAGTCTTCTTAAATCCCTAACCAATATTTCTGTCCATAACAAAAAAATGCTTTATTTCTCTGAGTATTTTTTTAATCACTAAACAGAGCTAAATTATACCTATATCATATGGAAAGTGGTACACAATGTATCACTGGAATATATTATTGTAATTTATATGTATATACTATTTACCTACCATAAGCAAGACCTAATGCAACAAAAGAAAAATTTGTAACCCATAAACCCAAAATTGAGATAATCTAGAATAAAGAATTGCATATGAATTCAACAGAATTCACACAGAGAAGAAAAATAAGTAATTACCACATATGAAAAAAATGTTTGGATCAAAACTAAAACATTCCTATCAAATGTAAATAATCTGAACATGCCACTGAAGATAGACACTGAAAACAGGCTAGGAAATGGAATGTCCACCAAAATTACAGAGAAAGTAAAAGTCTGGGAAATTAGCAGACAGGGTAGATTTTGGAGGAGAGAATTTGTCTGAAGACCAAGGGCCATACACTAATGATAAAACTGTCAAAATGAAAATTGCACAGAGTGACCATCAACCCTCAACCCTTATCCAGCTGATAACAAAACTCCAAAAGGCATGAAGATAAAACTCACAGAACTGCAAAGGAAGTAGATAAACTCACAATTACAACCAAAAATTTTAAATGTTTATTTATTCAGTGTGTGTGTGTGTGTGTGTGTGTGTGTGTGTGTGAAAGAGAGAGAGAGAAACAGAGACAGAGACAGAGAGAAAGAGTGTGTGTGTGTGTGTGTGTGTGTGTGTGTGTGTGTGTGTGTGCCATGAAGCATGAATGGTGATCAGAGGACAGTCTGAGAACTCAGATTTTCAGGTGGCAAGCACCTTCACCTGCTGATCCATCTTGCTGTCCTTATATCTAAATATTTAGGCATTCTTTTCTCAACCATTGATAAAGTACACAAAAATCTGGAAGGATATAGAAGACATCCATAGCAAACTTGGCACAAATGGCATATATTAAAAAAGTATGCCAAATATGGTGTAATACCTTATTCTCAAGTGTAAATATCTGAATAGAAATTCTACAAATATACAAAAACATCTCCTGAAATTCTAAGTAAGTTTAGTAAAGTAAGTACAAGATCAGCAACCAGAAATTGATGGCATTTGCACACAACAGAGGCTAACAAAAATTAAAATTAAAAGCAATATCACTTATAGTGATGTCAAAATAGATAATTAGGGATAAACTAACATATGTCATTAACAGAGAAATGTGAAGTACAACTGCTGTATACAGCTCTGTCTCCATTAGAATATATTTTTTAAATTGTATCACACACACACACACACACACACACACACACACGAGTGCTATGCCTATAGAGATCAGAAGAGGGCATTCAATCTCCTGGAGCTAGAGTTACCAAGAGTTGTGAGCTGTCCAACCTGGGTGCTGAGAGTTGAACTTGGATTCTCTGTAAGGAAAGGTCATGCTATTAAATGCTGTGTCATCTTTCCAGCACCTAACATATCTAGATATTAAGACTGGGCAGCCAATTTGGAATATTGGGATCATCTTTAAAAGTGACGCATAGTCTCCTCCATCCTTCACTGCTATTTATATGTGACAGTTGTATTCATTGTAATTGTTTGCTTGTTAGTGATCCATTCAGGGAACAGGGAAATCATTGCCTTCAGTTGTGTGTGTATCATCATTCCACCAAGTGCGACTGTGTGCTTGCAACCTAAAGTTCACACAGATAGCCTTGGCTATACTTAATAAGTCACAAAATAAAACTAAAAGTTGTGAACCTTGGGAAGGGTCTGGTAGGGATATGGGGGGATTGATAGTGATGGGACAGAGGATGGGGTATAGAAAAACAAAAGTACACAATGTACATATAGCAAATTGACAACAAAACGAATCAAATAAAATATTTTTTCAAAAGCGAAATTTGCATCAAAATATAACTGGGCATACTGTGGGAGACCTGCTCCCACTTTTTCTTCCAAGGTACTCTTTTTTTTTTTTAAACATTTTATTTATTTATTTGTTTTAAATTTTATTTTATTTTATTTTACAATACAATTCAGTTCTACATATCAGCCATGGAATCCTTTGTTCTCCCCCCTCCCGCCCCCCTCCCCTTCCCCCCAGCCTACCCCCCATTTCCACCTCCCCCAGGGCAAAGCCTCCCCCCAGGACTGAGATCAACCTGGTAGACTCAGTTAAGGCAGGTCCAGTCCCCTCCTCCCAGGCTGAGCCAAGTGACCCTGCATAGGCCCCAGGTTTAAAACAGCCAACTCATGCAATGAACACAGGACCCAGTCCCACTGCCTGGATGCCTCCCAAATAGATCAAGCCAATCAACTGTCTCACCCATTCAGAGGGCCTGATCCAGTTGGGGGCCCCATCAGCCATTGGTTCATAGTTCATGTGTTTCCATTTGTTTAGCTATTTGTCCCTATGCTTTATCCAACCTTGATCTCAACAATTCTTGCTCATATAAACCCTCCTCTTTCTCACTAATTGGACTCCAGGAGCTCCACCTGGGGCCTAGCTGTAGAGGGAGAAGTGAGAAATTTCAGATAGAAACACAGAGGGAGAGAGACAGACAGAAACACAGTATAGCCTCAGGAGGGCCTAGATCAAAACCCACCAGCCCCTTCTGTCTCTGCTAAAGGGCTTTTAAAGAAAATGTCAAGGTGTGGAGCAAAAGACCTCCCCCCAGCACAGCCAAGTGCAGAACATTCCAAACACCTGGTAATCATGCACGTGGTCAAGCCATCCTCTAATGCAGGCCTGCTGTGTAAAGCAAGCTCAGATCTCACTAGGGAACCTCCGTGGACCCTAAAAATTCCCTCTTCTTAATTTTTTAAAAAGCCCCTCAGGCCCTCAGATAGACTGAGGTCTGTCTTAGGTCATTCTCTTTGATTATTACTTCCATTACCTATCATAGATATATGCTTTCCATCAAGCATACTCTTATTAGGTTGGAAACCATCAGGAGAAGGTTGCCTGTTCCTGACTTTCAGCCTCTGGCAGGAGGGGGTACTGAGCTTAACTCAGCTCTGGACCAGATTCCTACTGAGCTTACAGCCATCCACAGCAATCTCCATAGCTGCCACACCTCCCTATACAGGAGTAGAGGATAATAAAGATGGAATGTCTTTTTTTGGAATGGGTCTTAAGATGTCTATAACAGCTTTAGCTGTGCCAAGTCCTTTTCTAAATCAATAAACTCTTGCTACAAACTGCATCAAATAAATTACATCAAACTCAAAGATTCCCTTAGCTTATACCAAACTCTGGTTCATTAACATCAACATAATTCTAGTATGAACATTACATATTTACAACTATCATGACTATTTACTATACACATTAACAACTCTAGAAGAGATATCTTAATTGAACTATTATCATTATACATATTTATAACTCTTTAAAAGCTTATTTATTTATACTTCTTACAAACATAGGCATAAGGAAACTCTATAGGACTACCTTAGCAAATATCTAGAAGAGATTTCTTAACTTTTTATCAAGCTTATAGAAGAGATTTCTTAACTAACATCTAGAAAATATTTCTTAACTAAACTATTAACAAGACAGGAAGTACACAAATCATTTCTAAAGTTCAAAGTTTATAGTAAAGACCAGAGTTTATAGTCAGCTTTGATATCATTCTGAGAGTTTTCTTGAGAATTTGAAACAAAAGCCTAATTTATCAATGGCTCTAAACTTAACTGAGGCTAAAACAGGGTAAAATTCCCTTTTCTCAAATTTTTAAAACTGCATTTTTTAAAAGATTACCATGAGCATTTTTTAATGATGTTAATGTTTTTATCTTATATCTTAAGCTCAACTCCATCTCATAAGCTTTTCATACTTGAAGATATCTCACAGTGTAAGGGCCATTTTTCCTTGTTTTCTAAAGCTTCTGTAAGGCAAAGGACACAATCAGCCTACAGAATGGGAAAAGATCTTCACCAACTCCACATCTAACAGAGGGTTTATCTCCAAAATATATAAAGAACTCAAGAAACTAAACATCAAAATACTGAACAATCCAATAAAAAAAGGGCTACAGAGCATAGTATGTACTCATAAGTGGATACTAGATGTAAAGCAAAGGATAACCAGACAATAACTCAAAACTCCAGAGAAGCTAGCTAACAAGGGAGACCCAAAGAGGGATGCATGGATCACCCTGGGAAGGGGAAATAGATAAGATTTCCATGAGTAAACTGGGGATGAGGGGTGGGCAATGGAAGGTAGGGGATGGGGGATGAGAACACAAGGGAATGGGGTGGTTGAGCTGAAACAGGGATGGAGTGGGAAAGCAATGAAAGAAATATGATGATAGAGGGAGATATCATGGGAATAGAGAGAAACCCGCTGCTAGAGAAGTTGCCAGGAATCCCCAAGGATGAGCCCAGCTTGGACTACTAGGAGTAGTGGAGAGGGTCCCTGAACTGAACTGGCTTACCCTGGTAATCAGACCAGTGAATACCCTGTCATCACAGATCTTTTCTCCAATAACTAATGGAAGCAGATGCAAAGATCCACAGCCAAATACCAAGAAGAGCTCCAGTAGTCCAGTCAAAGAGAGAAGGGATTCTATGAGCAAGTGCATCAGGATCATGATGGGGAAACCTGCAGAGATAATCAAACCAAACTAGTGGGAACTCACAAAAGTTGGATCAATGGAGCCTGGATAGAACTGGACTAGGCCCTCTGCATGGTAAGACAATTGTGTAACTTAATCTGCTTGGGGGTGGGGGTGGGGGGGGCGCTAGCAGTAGGATCAGAATCCATCCTTGGTGCATCAGCGGGCTTTTTGGAACTCAGTACCTATGATGGGACACCTCCTGAAGCCTTGAGGCAGGGGGAAAGGCTTGGACTTGCCTCTACTGGATGTGTCTCCCCATGGGAGGCCTTGCTTTCTTGTAGGGGGGAGTAGGAGGTGGGATGGGAGGGGGAGGCTGGGGAGTGGGAGGAGGGAAGAGGGGGTCTTTGATTGGTGTGTAAAATGAATGAAAAAATTTCTTAATAAATAAATAAAATGACTTGTTGATAAACAGTATTAGCATTTTTATTATCTCCTGAGAGGCAAGCTTTTGATCACCTGTTTCTTATTTTTCAGGAAGTAAAGCCAAACTTTCCAGCAGCATTTAGGAAAGAAACTTCACTTTCAGCTGAAAAAAGTTTTTTTCAGGCAGTACCGCCATTTTGATCTGAAAAAACATGTTTCCCATGGTGCCTTTCTCTATATCTTCCCACTGTTATGAACAACCTTATGGACTATGTTTCCCATAATGCCTTTCGAATACACCACTTCCATTTTCCTTTACACAGCTAAAGTCAAGTTTCTGTTTTTAGCACGGGAAGTTTTTAAGTCAAGCGTTTTGCTTTTTTACCATGGAAGATGGAGCAATTTCTGTTCTCCCTGAGGTGGCATTAATAGGTATTTTTCTTTCCTGGTACTTTCTCTGGAGCTGAGTTGTGCCTGCCCACTGACACATATTAAGGTAGGCAGTTCTGTGCCCGAAGCAAAATTCCCTTGGAGCTTGCTCTTTCACCCTTATTGGGTTGATGAAAGAATGAAAGTACTTAAAATAAAGCTTTTTTTCAAACCCTGTCAGAGAGATTCTTTCCCAGATATATTTTTGTCTTGTCCTGGCTTGTCGCCTCCCCAGATACAGAGTCTCTGATGCTGGAGCTGCCAAGGCTCAGCTTTTCTACTTCCTCTGTACCAGCAGCCCCTCCCTGTCAGGGAGGAATTTGCCTCACTGGGCTCTCTGCAGCTCTCTGCCAGCACTTTCCCAAGCATCTATGGCTAGGTTCTAGCTACAGGGGATTTCTGGCTGCTGTTTTTACTGGCTTGAAGGCAAGACTAGGAGAGAGGTTTTGCCCTCTTCCAAGGGGTGTGTTTTTGTTTTTTTCTTAGAGTAAACCACAGGTGATTTTCCCATAGATGTTACTTCCAGGTGAATTAAATTTTTGCCCTTACAGAAAGAGAAAATCTCTGAGAAGCAAAGGTCTGAAAGGCTTTTTAGTTTTTTATAGAAAGATTAAGTTTGTTTGTTTTTTTCCCCCAAGAGGCTTTCAGTTTTTGAGACACCAAGTTTTCCCAAGACTTCTACTCTCTAAACTTTGTCTTCAATGGCCAAGAGGAAACTAATTCTGATGGTATGATGTTTTCATACAGTGGCAGCACCAGCAGAGTGAAAGTTTTATTTTACCTACATCTACCTCAGGAAAAATTCTTTTCCCTGCTGCTTGGGACTTAAACTGTTCACAGGCCAAAAGCTTTCCACAAGAAGTTTTTTCTCTCCATTCTTTCTCCTCTTTTTCTCTGATTTTTCCCAGTTAGTAAATTAAGGACATAGTTCCTCTGTCTTTTTGCTTATCTTATTTTATATTTTTCTTATGCTATATTCCTGCATTCTACTTTATATTTTTTCTTCTTATTCTAAGATTTTTCTACACTATATTCCTACTCCACCTTACATTTTTCCTTAATTTTTATAGATAAAATTTTAAGAGAGAGAGAAAAAAGAAAGAAATCTAGATAGAGAGAAATATATGCTGCAGCCTCATTAGGGCATCTTTCAGCCCCTTTCACTCCTGAAAATAGATTGCTGTCACCTTAATTTCCATAATCGGACATGCCGTAACTTTCCACAAAGTCCTCTAACTCCCCCTTCACTAAGTCCCTGGTCTCTGTTTCTGGCGCCATTTGTAGGAGACCTGCTCCCACTTTTTCTCCCAGGGTACTCTTGGGGAGGGAGAAGTGAGAAATATTTAGATAGAAATATAGGGGGAAAGAAGCAGATAGAAACACAGGATAACCTCAGGAGGGCCTGGATCAAGGTCTACCAGCCCCTTCTGTCTCTGATAAAGAGCTTTTAAAGGAATGCCAAGGGGTGAAGCAAAAGACCTCCCCCCCGCAGCATAGCCAAGTGCAGAACATTGCAAACACCTAGTAACCAAGCACATGCTCAAGCCCTCCCCTAATGCAGCCCTGCTGTATAAAGCAAGCTCAGATCTCACTAAGGAACCTCTGTGGACCTCAACAGCATACTACTTTTATGTGTTTATAAAGAAAAATTGAATACCTATTTGAATAAAATGTTTATGCATGAACACTCATACAGTAGTTGCTTTATATAAAATAGTCCCAGAATAGAAAACAACTGAAATGTTGATCAGTTGGTCCATGTATGAACACACCTGATACAGCCAGACAATGGCTTACCACTCAGCAATAAACAAAATGAACCATTGATGTAAATAACACAAATGAGTCTCACCTGTAGGTACCTAAACTAGGTCTGCACAAGAATGGGCCAATTAATAGTAAGGCATGGATAGAGAAGGGCTTAGTGGGCCCCACCCTTCACTGCTGAATTATCTGCTACTGATAGATTGAAGGAGATGGGGAGTTCTTGCCTTCAGCTGTGTACCCACTGGTGACTACCAGGCTCCAGGGGGTAATTTCACTGGTTCAAGTTAAACTAGATAGGCCACAAAACAAAATCTAAAATCATGACTCTTGGAAGGGACTGGAGGAGACAGAGGTGAATGATGATATGGATGAAGGGAAATAAGAGAAAGTGTTTGGGGTTGGTAATCAGAATACATTATATACATGTATGAAATAGTTTAAAAAATACTGTAAAATGGGGGGGGCACTGAAAAAATGGCTTAGCAGTTAACGAAACTGGTTGCTCTTCCAGAGGATCTAAATTTGGTTCTCACAGCTCACATACTGTCTTACAACCATCTGTAATTCCACTTGTAGGAGATCTAACTTTCTTTTTCTGGCCTCCATGGACACCAGGCACAGTCATTCATATGTTGCACAGACACACATGCAGGCAAAGCACTCATATACATAAAAGAAATAAAAATAAATAAATCTAATGAAAATATACCACATATAGAAGCTAGAACTTCCTTCCACACACACACACACACACACACACACACACACACACACATGACTACATCTTGATACCACTTATATAAAATTCTGTAATTGAAATTTATTATCAGAGAAATCCCATCAGGATTTGGCTATGGATAGAGTTATGAACAATTGAGGTGGGAACTTGGGAATTTTTTTAAATGAGCATGGAAATACAGATAGACACATACAGGTGTATCTTGGCTATGGTAGCAGGATGACAGCTTCATGGGTGTATCTATAACTTGGGGTTATCAGATTGTAACATTTCAGTTTGCACAATTTAGTGTGTCTCAAAAATTTACCCATTAAAATTGTTTCTAGAACCCTAAGAAAAGCAATGACAGCAAAACCGGTAGAAATTTATAGCCCTCAAAGTGTATATTAAGAAAAAGAGTAGCATGTCTGCCCCGATGATGAATAAACTCCATTTCTGAAATGTGATTAAAGGCAGGTCTTGCCCATGGGCACTTCACAGCTCTCCTCTGTTTTGAAATGAGGTGGGTAGCTTTTCACCCAGTAAGCACACAAGTCAGATTTCAGAAGGGAATTGGAGGATGTTGGTGTAGCCAGTGGCTCCTCTGGTTTCTAAGGCTCCCTATAATCAATAAGAGATGAAATCAAGACATTAGGCACCTGCCACTGAGTTCGACCTAAGCCAGCTTGTGCATGGCATGCAGAGAAAGGGCTGAGCTGATGACGTGGAAAGGAGTTATTTGGATTATATCCTGTGGATCTACCTTCCCAGATCCTAGGAACCCAATCATTTGACTCAGCCAGTTTTCAGATATATTCCAAAAGTGGATACTGATCCACTGATCCATCATGTGGCTTTAATTAAGTCACTTCACCTCTGTGAACCTTGGCCTTCTGCTCTGTAAAAGTGGATAAAATATTCTCCTATCCCGTACTTCAGCCAGCTTGATGGGTCTGTCCATCTTTTGCTTGCATCCTTCAGAACACAGCATGCTGTAATAATTCCCATTGGAAAGCCTATCTGTTGAAACCACATCAACCAACCGTTGCCACCTGTTTCACTGTCTTCTCACAAACTCCTTCAGGTTGTCTCTGTTTGCATCTCTCTTCTCTGCCCACGATCTGCTATGTTCACTCCAAGCAGACCATCACCTTCATCCTCCAACGGCAGCTACCAGTGATCCAGGATCCAGAATCCAAATTCTTTGATGCATTTCAGGTTAGGCACATGTAGCCTAAAAACAGATTCTGGTTTTGACTTTGTTTTATGAAAATACTCATGACCCAGGACTCTGCTAGTGGACTTGAATCTGAAGTCCCTCATACAGATATTCCCAGAAGAATAATCAAGAATATTCTGGAGAATGATTAAATGAGGTTTAAGGTTTAACCAGTTTCTCTCACGGTGCTTTTCAGAACCTTTAAGTCATGGGAAGTCACTGAGAGTGACATGGGACACATGCAGCTCTTCTCAGAGTTTACTCACGAGCAAGTTTTACAAGATTTCTGCAGTATACAGTTGAGGATTATTTAATGGGTTATTAGTGATGATCCTGGAAGGTTGTTATAATTAACTAGAGCAATTGGGCCATTTACTTAAGTTAATTCACTAGAAAATTAAAACCCTGGGCTTTTTGTTGACTAGATAATTTCCCAGAGAGAAAAAGAAGATATGAATTCTTGCCTTGTCTTATGTCTAAATCAAGTCTAATACTTAACCATTTCCAACACCATGCCAACCATAGTTTTGTTATTTGTATAATATGGTTCTCTTTATAAAAATTCTTTACTGGTATATATGCATTGCACATCATGCTGAATTTCATAAAGACTGTTTCTTTCAAGGATATCATATACTTTGATATTTTTACCCTCCCATCATTCTCACCTTTTTGGTTTCTTTTCTTACTTTCTCCTGTCAGTCTCCTTCCCTCTCCTAGTTTCCAGTGTGTGTGTGTGTGTGTGTGTGTGTGTGTGTGTGTGTGTAAATGGTTTCTCTGTCTTTAAAATATATATAATTTATAATTGAGTGGAAACATGATATTTGTCTTTCTGAGCTTGGTCATCTTTCTTTATCTGCAAATCTACTAAACTTGCTAGGGGGAACTTTCTAGAAAGGTGTTCTTCATTTAAATCAATTTTAGAAAGAGCTACATGTCCCATGTCACTCGTGGCGACCAGCTGTGATTTAAAGGTTCTGAGATTCTACGTGTTCTATTTTACCTTCCTTGGGAGATCCCACTGTCCCCCTAGTCCCTTACTCTATACTTAAGCTCTGAGGCTGTATGGATTGTAGAAAGCCTGTTGAAGGCTTAAAACCTAGCATCTACATATAATAGGATACATTCTATATTTGTCTTTGGGGGTCTGGGTTAGCTCACTCACGGTGATGTTTTGTCTAGCCCCATATATTTGCCTGAAATTTTCATTGTTTAATTTTTTTAACAGATGAATAATACTCCATTGTGTAAATGTGCTACAACATCGTTATCCATTCTCTGTTGATGGACATCTAGGCTGTTTCCAATTTTCAGCTATTATGAGTAGAGCAGCAATGGACATGGATGAGTAAGTGTCTCTGTAGTAGGATGTAGAATCCTTTGGGTTTATGCCCAAGAGTAATACAGCTGGATCTTGAGGTAAATCTAATTCTAGCATCCTGAGGAACCAGCACACTGATTTCCGCAGTGGCAGCATACCAACAATGGATGAGTGTTCCCCTTACTCCGTCTTACTCATCTTTGCCTGCATGAGCCTTCACGTCACTTTGTTTTATTGATCTTAGCTATTCTGACTGGTGAAAGATGAAACCTCAGAGTCATTTTGTTTGTATTCCCCTGATGGCTAAGAATGCTGAACATTTCATTAGCTGTTTCTCAGCCACTGTTTCATCTTTTGATCTCTGTTTAGGTCTATACTCCATTTTTTAAATTGTTTTTTTTTCTTGATTCCAGGTTTTTTTTAAAGTAATTTATATATTTTAGATATTAACCCTATATCAGAGGTAAAAATTGGCAAAGCTCTTTTCCTGTTCTCTGGGCTGCCACTTTGTCTGAGTGATAGTGCCTTTTGCCAGGCAGAAGCTATTCAGTTTCATGGAGTTCCATTCATTAATTGTTAATTAAATGTTAATTCTTAGTGCCTATGCTATTAGTGTCCTGATCAGAACATCTTTCCTGTGCAAGTGAGTTCAAGATTATTCCTAAGTTTATCTTCTATCAGATTCAGGGTATCTTCCAGCCTTACACTGAGGTCCTTGGTCTATTTGGAATTGAGTTTTGTGCAGGATGGCAAGTATGAATCAATTTGGCTTTTACATGCAGCCATTCAGTTTGACCATCACAATTTATTGAAGACGTTGTCATTTTTTTCAGTGTGTATTTTTGACTTCTTTATGAAAAATCAAGTGTCCATAGGTGTCCATTCATATCTGGGTCTTCAATTTGATTACATTGATCAAAGTCTCTGTTTTTAATGCCAATACTATGCTGTTTGTATTACTATAGCTCTGTAGTACAACTTGAAATCAAGGATGGTGATACCTCCAGCAATTCTTTTATTTTCAGTATTGTTTTAGATATCCTGGGTTGTTTGTGTTTCCATGAGAAGTTGAAAATTGTCCTTTCCATTTCTGTGAAGAATTGTGTTGGTATTTTGATGGGGATTGCATTGCTTCCTGCATGACGGCCATTTTCACTCTATTAACCCTACTGATCAGTAAGCATGGGAAATTTATCAATCTGATGTCTTCAATTTCTTTCTTCAAATGCTTGAAGTTTTTATCTTACCAGTCTTTCACTTGCTGGTTTAAAATGATCTCAATCTATTCTTGAGGCTATTGTGAAAGGTATTCTTTCCCTGGTTTCTTTTTCAGTACATGTGCCATTTGTGTATAGGAGGGAAACTGAGTTTTGTGAATTAATTTTGTATCCTGCTATTTTACTGAAAGTGCTTATCAACAGTAGAAGTTTCCTCGTGGACTTTTTAGGAACTTTTATGTATAAAACCACATTATCTTCAAATAAAGGTATTTTGGCTTCTTCCAAGAAGCACTACAATGCAGAAACCTTTTAAATTTTAAACCTTATTTAGTCATTTCTCAGAATATTTTTCCCCTGGAAATAACTGTTTGAGGGGCTTGGGATCCAAGTCCTGAAAATGGCATAATTTCATTCTTTCTAATGGCTCAACAAAATTGCATTGTGAATATCATATTTTGTCATCCATTCATCTGTTGATGGGCATTTAAGCTCACTCCATATCATGGCTCTTGTGAACAATGCCTCAATGAACGTGGGTGTACAGGTGTCTCTGCTATGTGCAGACTCAGATTCATCTGTACGTTTACACAGAAATGGTGTATATCTGTGTCATATGGTTTAAGTTTTTGATTTTTTGAAAAACCTCATGCTGATTTCCTATAGCAGCTGGATCAATTTATTTTTCTGCCCATAGTATGCAAGGGTTAATATCCAGAATATATAAATAACTTTTAAAATATAAAAACCTTCCATAATTATTACAAAGTAAAGCTCCATGGAATCTTTTATGCAAGGTGAATAGATGATTATCAAAAAGGGAACAGAGAATAAACAGACTTCTAAAAGCAAATATCGTGAAATGAGGCTTCTTACCTGACTGTGAGTACCTACAAGAAAGAACCAAGCACCCGCAGTGTGCAAAAATGGCCAAGCGGATATTACAAAGCCCAAGATAAGTGAGGAAAAGACACGACCTCTGATTAACAAAGTTAAATTCAGAGAATAATAGTGTCCTGTGTGAACACTACTTCCTGGAATATTTGAAAGGACATTGCATATGCAAATCCAAAAAAAAGATGCTTTGAAAACTAAACCACTACTGTAGAAAAAAGACGCGCAAATTAAACACTTCATCTGGAAAAGAGCAAACATCAAAACTCCACACAAAGCAAAGACAGCTCCCCACAGCACAAAGAGGAAGAGTGGGCATGGGGGAAATGACAAGGAAGAAGATAGAAAATTGTTTCAAATGGCTCATCCTTCCACTAATGGGAGTTCTAGAAAGAAGAACAAAGACAATGAGCACATGAAGGTTGGGAAATTTGTAAGACTGAAATGAGACATCAATAGTCAGATTGGAAAAGACCTATTAAGCAGGAAAAAAAGCCATTCATTGATACAGTCTTGTCACAGCTCAGAGAATGAGAAGATGCTAAAAAAAAAAAGTTGTCAAAGTTAAAGAAAGGTGGCCGCAAGGACTGAAGGTCTCCTGGGTATGAGCTTCACCATCATCATCACAGTTGCTAGGAAACAAAAATACTTTCTTAATACTCTAAAGGAAAAAAAATTATTTGCAACATAAAATTTTACACCAACAGCAGCAAGTATGGTGAAATAAAGATGTTTTCAGCTGCACAGGGAAATAGAAAACTGATTTTTCTTTGCATATCTTAAGAAATGACGTAGAACCCGCAGATAGGCATACACACACTCACAAACATACATACACACATTAGTGAAGTGCACACACAGATGTACACATGCACATACACAAAAATTTCACACAAATTCACATGCATGCCTACATGCACACACATATATACACAAATATACCCATGCACACACACTCAAAAACACATGCATATCCATATGAACACACAAACATACACACACACATACATTCATGTACACATACATGTGCATGCATGCCAAGCACACAACACATATACACATATGCATGCATGCACACACATACGTGCACAGACATACAATACACACACATACTTATACAAACACATGCACATAGGTGCACACACAAGTGCAAACAAACATAAACATACATGCACACATACACAAATGCATACATGTGTATGTATGGACACATACACATGCATTCACACACACACACACACACACACATACGTACAGGTTATTATAAGAAAGGTGAATCTAGTTTCAGAGCTTACTGATAGGCAACAAGAAGATATTCACCTGGCTAGATTCGAGCAGCACCAGAGGGGCATGCTGAGAATGAGCCTGAGGTGGGGATGGATGATTTCAGCAGAAAGAAGAGATGAAAGACAAGGATCCTTCGCACTGTGGCAAATAAGCCCCGAGTTTGTATTTCTTAAGAAAAGGTCAGTCTGAATTTCTGGAGGGGAGTCCATTGCTCAGACTCAGAGCCAACAAAACAGATGATTTTTTGTCCTTTTCTAATGATGAGAGGAAAAGACAATGCCTTTGATCTTGATCAGCCTGTGCTATGAGTGGTGCCAGGGTCATAAATTGGATTCTCTGAGAAGAAAACTAAATGCAAACATTTTAATTAGCTTGGCCTGAGCAACATTTGCATAGTCCTAATAGCATAAATGACATCTATTGATTTGTAGTGGTTAGAATCTGCCAATAGACAAACCACAGATGATGAACGTAGTCACAAAATAGGCTCCTGATTGCTATCCAAAAGAGGGAGAGTAACTAACAGAAGATGCAAAGAAGCGGAGGAGTGGAATGCAGGTGGTCAGAAGCTGTGTCCCAAGTCTGCTGAAAAGTGTATGTAGCGTGCCCAGGATACCTAGAAACATAAACACAAGATTATGTCCCACTGGGGACCTGGGAGAAGGGAGGAGCCACTGCTTTTTATGAGTCTTCTATAGTGTCTGTTTTATGGTGGTTTTTGTTTCTTGGGGATTCCATAATAAACTACCACAAATGGTGAGGTTTTGAAGAACAGACATAC
This sequence comes from Peromyscus eremicus, assembly GCF_949786415.1. NCBI lineage: Eukaryota > Metazoa > Chordata > Mammalia > Rodentia > Cricetidae > Peromyscus > Peromyscus eremicus. The sequence goes on along the minus strand of NC_081420.1, from coordinate 94,709,154 downwards.
ACATGGTTCTGCAGGGTAGATGCTAAAATCCAGACCTTAGAAAGTTGATTTGTTTTAGAAGTGTTAATGGAGGCTGCATCATGCCTCTCCTCTGGCTTCTTGTCAATCGATTGCTTATAATCTTTGGTATTGTTGGCTTGTCTCTGTGTAACTTCAATCTTCTTTTGACTTCTTATACTGTCCCTAGTATCATGTGTGTGTGTGTGCGCACGCACTCGGGCACACACATCTCAATTTAGTAAATGAGCATGCTGGAATGCCTGACCACCTGTGTTTGATTCCCAGTACCCACATGGTGGAAGCAGACAACTGATTACCCAAACTTGTATCCTGATCTTCCCCCACATGTCATGTCATGTGTGTCTCCTCCCTCCCCCAATAAATACAGATGTGATTTAAAAACTTAACTATAGTTTTAAAAAGTTTTTTGCCACATAAGGTCACCTTCTGAGGTTCTAGGTTAGCAGTTCTCAACCTGTGGGTTGCGACCTTTCTGGGGGTCGAATGAGCCTTTCATAGGGGTCACCTAAGGCTATTAGAAAACACAGATATTAACATTATGATTTATGACGGTAGCAAAACTACAGTTACAAGCTGAAAATGAAAATAATTTTGCAATTGCAGGCCACCACAACATGAGGAACTGTATTAAAGGGTCGCAGCATTAGGAAGGTTGAGAACCACTATTCTAGGTTATAGGTCGAATGTTAAAAGGTCTTATTAATAAAAAAAATACCCAGAGCCAGATAACAGGGTGAAAGCTGAAATATCAGAGAAGCAGAGCAAGTCATAGCCACCACCCCTTACCTCACCAGCTCCTCAGCCTGAAAAAGCCTCTAGTTCCTGTTTCCTCACGCCTTATAAACCTTTCTCTGCTCAGCCATCACTTCCTAGGATTAAAGACTTGTGTGCTTCCCAAGCAAAGGCATGAAATCTCAAGTGCTGGGATTAAAGGTGTGTGTGTGTGTGTGTGTGTGTGTGTGTGCCACCACTGCCTGGCTCTGTTTCTCTCCTAGACTGAGTCAGTCTCATGTAGTCCAGGGTGGCTTTGAACTCACAGAGATCGTGGCTTTGAACTCACAGAGATCCAAATGGATCTCTGTTTCCTGAGTCCTAGGATTAAAGGTGTGTGCCACCACTGTCTGGCCTCTATGTTTAATCTAGTGGCTTGTTCTGTCCTCTGATCTTCAGGTAAATTTTATTAGGATACACAATATATCACTACATTAGGTAGACACACTATTGTACATTTGTGTGTGTGTGTGTGTGTGTGTGTGTGTGTGTGTGTGTGTGTGTGGTGTGCTTGTTCCATCTTCTATTCTACCAACCTGTCACCGTTATCATATGCAAATATGAGTTGATATGAATATTTGTACATGGAGAATGCTTTTTAGAAAGATTCTATTTTAAATTATATGAATATGTGTTTGTGTGAGGATACATGCTTGTGAGTGCACAGGTGCCCACAGAGGGGGAAGAAGGGGCTGGGTCCCCCAGAACTAGAGCTACAGGCCATTTAGAGCTGCCTGATGTGGGTTCCAGGAACTGAACTCAGGTCTGCAGGAGCACCACCTGACCTTAACCATTAAACCACCTCTCTAGCCCAGAGAATGCTTACCTTGTGCTTCAAAGTGCTTTTCCAACCGTATTTTAGAAGCATGTGTGCTCACTGGAAATCATTTAACTACCTTAGGCAAAACCATAGGGGACCAAAGGCTGACGAAGGAAACAGCCAGATACGTGTGCTTTGTGCCTTTGTCTCAGCTTTTGTGCAAAGTGTGGTCTGCTGCATAGCTGAAAAAAAATCTTCATGTAAAGATTGATGCCATTCATTAATTTAACATCAAAAAGTTTCTCTATATTTATAATATGACATGCTTCCTTTTATTGACTAATTAAGAAATATATGATTCATTTTATCTCCCATTCTGCCTTCCCTGGCAGAAAAATGCCCTGCCACACTTCATAGAAAGTTATAGAAGCAATAACTGTGTGTTTGTTGGGAAACTATCTACCATCACCTCTTAATGAAATGTTTTTTGGTAATGTCCCCTTGTTTAATCTATTAGGGTTTAATGGCATAAACCCAGTGTGTTAATGTGGGTAGAAATTGATCATGAGACAGAGTGAGTGGGAGAACCTCCACAGCAATAGGAATGAAGGTAACAGACAGTTTAAAGAGCCTATTAGGGGCTGTATTGGAAGGATTTTGTTAATGAATGGAAGAATAAGTGGGAACTTGTAATAAAAGATGAGCAGCAGGAATTGGTCCACAAAGAAAGTGGGCACAGTTTCCTGCCAAGAGGTTTGTAAGAATGGGAGGGCTTGGGAGGAAGAGCATTAGACAGAAAGAAGACAGTGTATGCAGGTCTAAGCATGAGAGTCTCAGAGGGAAGGAGAGAATTCCCTCTGAAACACAGAAAGGGGCTTCACTGACGGTGAGACTAAGAGATGGATAGGGAGAGAGAGCCATAGGTAGCCACCAGGAGAAGGATAGGAGCATGGGTTAAAAGGGCAGAGGAACATCTTCAGAAAACAACCTTCAGAACAATCTTCCCAGAATCCCTCCTGAGGAGCCTTGGACCCATCCTTAGAACAAAAGAAAGACCTGGTTGTTTATCGCCTTTTAAGAGTGACGGGAAGTTTCATATCATGCAGTTTAGTTCAGTGTAGAGCACCTAGGGCCCGCCTGGTTAGGAGCATAAATCTATTGCTGCTGTGAAGTACAGTACAGATGCCTTACTAACTCTCTGTCAGAGAGAGCTGCAGAGAAGTGTGGCCTGATACAAACCAAGAGCTCAACATGGAAGAGCAAGAGCTCTGAGACACGTGTATTAGCAGCTGCTGCACCTGAGAGCTGAGTGGGTACAAGGGATGGGTTTGGGGAGGATGTCAAGGAGGCAAAAGGAGCCAGGTATTTCCAGGTTTTGTACATCACGGTCAAGTCTGATTTCATTCCCAGTATATGTTTGCTCCTCAGAGAACTTGTGTATCTTCTGTGACTTAGATGTGGTTTTCCGCTCCCAAAAGTCAATTTTAATTTGATCTCCAAAGCATCAGTGCTGAGAGAGATCATTAGATCATGGTGGATCCAAACTCTGAGAGATTGATGTCATCCATCCTTACAAGAGTAGGTGAGTGACAGAAGGCAGATGTTGTGAAGCAAGGCTGTCTCTTCCCTCGCACTTCCTCCTTTTCCTGTGCGGTCCCTCCTTGTGCACTTTTGTGTGCATTCTGCTTCTTCAGCCAGAAGATGCAGCATGAGGTCCTCACCAGGAACCGAGGAATCCAAATAGACACTTTCTCTATGAACTTGGATTTCCCCACCTCCACAAACACTAGCTCTAATGCAAACTGTTTTCCTTATAAAGTATGCACCCACAAAACACACTAATATCTTCATAAAAAAAGACTGTAGCATCTTGCTGACAATTCTGTTCTAGGCATCAATATATCCTTGTGGTCTAGAAACCGCTCAGGGTAAATATTCAAAACAACTTTTTTTGCTTCTTCTTCATCACCCTTGCCTATACCACCTTCATATCCAATAAGCTATATTGTGCATGGGCGTGTATGCTTTTATGTACCCAAGCAGCTCTTGATCCCAGAATTGTGTTTGGGTCATACACATTGTGATTTCTGATGAGTGATTTCCTAAAGAGCCAAGATGGGTGTGGGGAATATGTCCCCTACAGCTTTAAATTTGAAACTTCAAATCCCAAGAGTTTGGCAGAAAATTTTCAGAGGACATGTCTGGAGTTAAGAAAAATATTTCAGTGCCTGACTGCCACCTGACTGGACAAAAGATTTTGAATGAGTTACTTAATTTCTACATGTTTCAATTTTACCACATGTGAAGATAGGACTGCAACTGACACTCTGTGTGGTCATCCTAGAGAAGAAAGAGGGCTAGGCCAAGTTCAGAGTAATGGACAAATATTAATGATTGTTGATGGTAGGTCTGAACCTAGGCATATGAATATTACCAACACATTTATTGTCCTTAAATTTTAATTCATCACTTTTAAACTGTGCTCTAGAGCAGTGAAATTATTACTTTGATTCGTAGTATATGTGTGAAATAGGATTTTTATTTATGTTTGACCCTAAATTAAAACCATAAACAATGTGAATTCTTCTTCCCTTTCTCCACTTCCTCCTTTTCTTCTCTTCCCTCCCTTCCTTCCTTCCTTCCTTTCTCCCTCCCTCCCTCCTTTCTTTCTTTGGAACTAATCTAGGACCTTGTACATACAGGCAAGTGTTCTACCATTAAGCTACACCCTCAGCCTAAGACATGTATTTCATCGTGTCATGTCAGAAGATTATATACTTTCAGAGATTGTTTCTGTGGTTCATGAAAATCATTTTAAAGTTCACAAATGTGTCTGTATTTTCTCCTCACTTTAATGTTTTTGGAATGACAATCCCTTAAAAATGTGTGTTCCAGTACATCTTTGCATCTGCAATATCTTTCTCACAAATAAGATTAGTACATTTTCATATTTCTAATAACTCAGGTAAATCTAATGGAAATACTTCCAGTTGACTCAAGGAATCTTTGAAAACTACTTTTAACAAGTATTAAGCTATAGAGTTAAAAACCTTCAAATATTCAAACAATTGAATTACATGTATAGAGCTAATTTATTTTGTTTTAAACATTGATTTATGTTTCCTTCTTTGTGTGTATATTGTTTCAGGGCAGACTTCTTTGCAATGGACAGCCAGCCAGAGAGCCCATCCCTAGGAGAGGCTAATTCTCATTCTCCCAGTGGTCAGTAGTTGCCTGTCACTCTTTGTCTATGGGTGGGACACTAGGAGATTCCTTCCCGCTCCCTGTAGTATTCTGGTCCTTAGAATAGAAACATACTTAACAGGTTCTATTTAACACACAGTGTATGTGTGTGTATGCGTGCGTGCATGTGTGTGTGTGTGTGTGTGTGTGTGTGTGTGTGTGTGTACACGTGTAACAAATATAATCAAAGAAAAAGAGAGACTGTCAACTTGAGGGACTAAGCATGGGAAGAATTTGAGGGAGGGTAATTAGGAGGGTTGGAGGGAGGAGAGGGAAGGAGGAGTGATATAATTCCATTTCGATTAAAGACATTTTATTTTTAAAAAGGCATAAAAATGGGAAAAAATGAAAAAAAAATTATTTTATGGTATTAGTGTTTGCCTGAATCTATATTTTTATAGTGCATGCGTACAGGAGCTTATAGAAGAGGGCTGAAGACCCACTAAAATGGAGTAACAGATTGTTGTGAAACATCATGTGGATGCTAAGAATCAAACTCTGATTCTCTATAAGAGCAGCCAGTGCTCTTAACTACTGAAACATCTCTCCAGACTCTATTGTCTTTCATTTCTGATACCATCTTAGTCAATTACAAGTTCCCCATTTGCTTAGAACTGGATGGACATTTACATTAGCCTTAATCGACTTTCCAATCACATTGAAAAGAACAGGTTCTCATCACTCAGCTTTAAGAGTTGGCATCTTCAGTGTGGACCACACAAGAGCCAATGAAAATACAGTTCTTAATACTTCTAGAACTGCGAGGACTAGGGGGTGTGGTTTAAGCTGCTTCTAAACGCCCATGGGGCTTTCCTGGAAAACCACCACACTCTATTGTATTTTTATGTTTGTGGCTGTTTTAGTTATCTCGATTTGTATATCTAGCCATCTAACCTGGCCACAGAGGGTATTTTAATGTCTTATAATTTCATAACTAATTTTTTTTTATTTTATTTTTTTTTTGGTTTTTCAAGACAGGGTTTCTCTGTGTAGCTTTGAGCCTTTTCCTGGAACTCACTTGGTAGCCCAGGCTGGCCTCGAACTCACAGAGATCCGCCTGGCTCTGCCTCCCGAGTGCTGGGATTAAAGGCATGCGCCACCACTGCCCGGCTCATAACTAATTTTGAGACTACTAATTCTGTAGTACATCCCAAGAGATTGAAATCTCAAGGCATCCAGAGCAGTGGGATTATATGGTTATTGCACCATCAGAAATTTATATCCACGTTCTTACACTGAACAGGAAGGAATAAAATTCTTATAATCTAAGAAGGGTAAACTGTCCCTCAATAGCATCCCAGGATGGATTCCCCAGCCACCTTCAGACAACACTTCTGCCTGCTTACCCTTTAGATTGATGTCTATGAGCTGGACACCGTGTTAACACCAGGAGGTCTGCTTCTGAGTGGGGAGAAACTTCCCAACAATTCCCCAAAACCCTGGGAATACAGAAAGTACAAAAGTCCATAGGAGAGCAGTCATCTCTCCATAAGTGAGTATTTTTCTGTGAGGAAAAAAAAAGCCAAACTACATCAATTTACTTTAGGATTATAGCAAAATACACCAATATCCAATCCCTTGAGCTAATTGATCCAAGGGGGGCAATCTGTATCACTTGGGATTTGTGTGCTTGCTGAAGCAGTAAGAACTACTGGTTGCTCAATTATGAATATGAATTTTGGAAAGGTCACCATGAGCTTTCATCACCCTTAGATGCAGGATGCCTATTAAGCTTTCTCTGAAGGATGTGCTTGGGGAACGAAATCTAACTTGGATGATAGTCTCAGCACATGCAAAGCAGTTCGTTTGAAACCATAACAATTCCAAGGCTCGTCGACTCAGCCCTACACAGAAGTGAAGTTACAAGTGACAGAGCTGGGAGCGTGAACCGCAGTGGCTCCCTTCTCACTGAAACACACCTATGTGTCTCCCCTTGAATACCTGGATTAATTTGCTGGCCGCATTCGCTTCTCTTACAACCAGACAATCATTAATTTCTGTATCATAATGCAAGCCTAGCACTGCCTTTTGGAAATGACCCTGTTTCAGCCCACAGATACATAGCTTTGCAAACTGCAGAAAGCAACATGGTAATTAGTTCTCTGTCTCCAGTCAAAGCTCCCCCCTACTCAAGCCGTGGGTGGGATAGGAAAGAAAGGGCACAAAGACAAAAGGCTTTGAAAACATCAGAAAGGCTTTGATTTGACCATTGCTGGTACATTGCTTCACAATATTATGCTAATATATGTATTTCTGTTTAAATAAGAGGAGTTCTTTTGATGTTGTTTTTGAATTCAGAAATATTTACTCTTCAGCATCAGAGAGCAGGCATATGAAACACTGACTGTCACATGAATCTCCCTTAAGTGTGTCAATAGTGAATAAATATTAAAAGCACAAGCCATGACTAGAGAAGCCTCAGAACAGTAGAGGAGGTGAGTTAGAAGTTGGAGCCCAAGTCTGGAGAACAGAGAGGCTTGAGGAAGGCAGATAGATGGGTGAGAAGAGGAGGAAGGGTCAAGTACGATTGTCAGGCTCAGGATTCAGCTTTCCAATTACTGGAGTGTGATGGTGGGTCACTGACTGTGGGATCAAAGAAAGAAGGGAAAACAGAAGCTCTGAAGCTAAAACTCACCCACCTCTTAGGAAAAGTGAACAGTCAGACAGGAACACAGCAGCCTGAGGGCAAAGGGCAAGTAACTCTGGCCTCCTTCAGAACATTAGGGAGTTTGGTGAGTCATGCAAATTTGTGGGAGTCCATACATATTGCTTAGTCCAGGTTATCAAGGAAAGCTGATATGCCCTGAGAAAGAGTCTAATTACTAATTTTAGAAAAAGAGAGCATACAGTTAAGTATATAGGAGACAGAAACTCAGGTTATGTTACAATATGTGGGAGAGGGATTAGAAAAATTAATAATGGAATGAGTGCCTTATGTATTTCTTCTGATTATTGCTTTAAACCTGGATTCGTTGCTTAATAAAGCTCTGAAATCTAATTTGTCTCCTGCATAAGTTAGCTCGTGCTGTATAAGAAACAACTCCAGAATTGAGCAGATTACGCTGTAGCCATTTGTTCATAGCAGGTTTGACCGATGAGTTTGCACATGTGTCTGGGGCAGATGTCTCATTGACTAGAAGTTAGAAGATCTAGAATGGTCCCAACTTGGATGAATGAGTTCTCCACAAGCCGATGTTCTTGTGGGGATCATAAGCAAGTTACGGCAAAAATGCATTGCCTTGTTTTTCAAAGTTGCTTGCATCTGATTTGCTACTTTTGCGTTGGCTAAAGCCACAGGAGGTCAGAATCAGTATGGGAATGCCATTGGTAGCAGATTTATCTTGACATTGCCAACTCTACAGCATGAGCTTGCCTTATGCTACAGGAAAGAAGCTTGGGGTAAGTCAATGTGAATTATAAAAGAATTTGTTAAGCAAGGCAGGCAGAGTCTACAGGGAAAGATAGATTTTCAAGGTTTATAGAGGGGTTAAAAGTAGTTGCTTAACCCAAGCTTGGTTCCTAGTATTCAAGGGCAACTCACAACTGACTGTAACCCAGTTCTAGGGGATCTGGCATCCTCTCTGGCCTCCATGGACATAGGCACACAGACATGCATGCAGGCAAGCACTCATACACTTAAAAATAGACATAAAAAATAGATCTGTAACAAAAGAGAGATATATTCTCATGTGGGCATTAAGAATGATACATCCCTACATGTCTTAATAATAGCTATACATGTGATTTTGTTACTTTTGAAGTTATAGTGTTCAAAAAATATAATCTATGGTTCTGAATTTAAATAAAGTTCTAAAATTAAACAAAAAGCCAGAGTAGTTTTTTTTAAATCTTTATTAAATCACTTTTTTAAAAAGTAAAATTGGAGGCAATTTATGAAGTTATTGCATAGATGCAGGATAAAATGAAGGAAATGCTGTTAAGATGTAAGTCAAAGATCAGAAGGGTTTAAGACATGTGTCTGACCTTAAGCATAGTTCATTAAGTTTAAATCCTCTTGTAGTACAGTCTCTGCACAGGCTGTGTTTGCGGTGGTTTGGTCACTTGTGTTGAAATTCTTGACATTCAGCCAGCAAGGGACATAAAGCAGAGCATGGAGTTCAGAGTCTTTTCTGTCCCCAAGCTCTGTCCCTTCTCCCTGTCCTCCACCTTTCCTTCAGGAAGTCACTGCAGAACAGACCAGATGACTAAGTGGACCACAGAGATAATCAGTCTGCACCTAATTTTTAATTATGAATTGTAGAAATTTTGGAAATTCTGAAATGTATATAATTCACCATATTTCAGTATCTAGAACAAGATACCCTACCATCTTTCTCCCCTGTCATTTTCTATAATTATATATTTCTCATTTTCTCAATGATCATACAGCACATATTTTCTTAAGAGAGTGCTGTTCTTAAGCACCCCGACACTTTCGAGCCTCTGCAACTCTCTGACTTACTGTTTTGCTGTATTAATTTAAAACATTTTCCAATTATGGAACCTTCCCGGTATACAAGATTACATTTTTCGAAGAGCTCCTTAGGAGAGCTCATTTAACTGGAAATTAGTGGGTCAATCATTCTGAAGTTTCTCACTGCCAATGACCAAAGATCTTTCCAAAAATATCTGTTCTATTCCTCACTATCAATTACAAAGATATGGTACCCTCTCCTGTCATGAGTATTCTCTCATTTTACTGTCTTTCGATGATAATAATAAAGTCAATTACTTATGCAGGTCACAGTCAACACTCAGAAAGTTGACCCACAGGAAGGCCTGACACTTCTGGGCAGTAGACAAGCTCCATATAAATATTAGTGAAATTCTTAGCATCTTGTGTTCACATGAACTCATGTGATGACTCATAATTGTGTTGCAGTTTTCATTATGGTGGGTTTTTTTCTGCATCGCCTCTTTTCACCTCTCTCCTCCTTTCTCTCCTTTGTTATTTTCCTTCATCTATTTCCTTCATGTCATTCTTCTGTTTTTTTTTTCTACCAGTTTTTAGTTTCACATTCTATTTTACAATTACTATGTTTTAAGTTCTTTCAGAGAATTTTTCAGAGAATTGCTCTGGATTAAGCAAACTAAGTTACGAGTTTCCAGGTCTTCAGGTTCTCACAATGCTACTCAATAATGCAGTGGAAGAGGAAAACCAGAAGCCTAAGGCAAAGGCAGTTCTGCACAGACCTCTCAATATTTTTAAGTCTGTTTCTTTTCTTATGGCTACATTTCTCCTAGTTAATGAAAATTTCCTATTTTCTCTCAATTTTCAAAGATAAAGTTTGCTGAAACATGTATATATATATATATATATATATATACACGTATGTATGTATACACACATATCTATATGCATATATCTATATGGTGATAATAAACTAGGGCCTACTATCAGTTTTCCTCCTGCTGTGTGGCTGTGCTGGCTCTGTAGGGGGATGGGATAGTCTCGCCCACATTGATAAAAAGCTGTAATTGTTTGCTTTATCAAGAGTGGCACCAAATACCAGAATGACTGCATGTGGAAGATAAATGTCTTCACCCCTCACTTTGTTTTATTGGCAACAATTAAGTTGATTTAAAAATAAATCCATGCTGCCTCTGTGTGCACACCACACTCCAACATTCATAATTGCTCCCCGTGTGTAATGGCCTAGATGTTAATTTTAGATAGTTGGAATGGCAAGTCATATATTTTTAAACCATGGAGTCATTTTTAATTAATGTCTATTTGTTTTAATTTTGAAGCCCTGTTGAAATAATCAATAATAGAAGTTGAAAGCACAAGCTATGGCAATCAAGTTATGTGAATCCTTCTTACTGGCTGTAAATTACTTATGGAGTCTTCATAATTTTTTAAAGAAATTATTACTAATAAACAGAATATTATTTAAAGTATTCCATTAAATTTGCCTCTAGTTTCTTCCCACAAGAGGCCAATATTGCAGTTCTATTTCATTTTCTATGAAGGTAAGGGACAGAGTAATTTGAAAAACCAACTCAAAGGGAAACATAGTTGTGTCACGAACATCTACTAAAGTTCTACTTGAAATCTGTAGCCACTAATTAAAATGGGGCCCATTGGGATGCTCCAGGTGCTTTGTTCTGCTATAATGAGCTGCCCGGTTCCATAGTCACACATGGAGCAGGTAGAACAGTTAACGTAACCACACAAAAGCCTTGCTAAGAACAGCAATGAAGTCAGAAAGGGGACAGGGAGCTGAGAGTGTACACAAGAGCATAAAACTAAGCCACATAAAGAGCAAAGAGAGCAGGACAGAGTGTGGAGTTAAAAGGATGCCGAGTACCCAAGGATAAGAGAAGCCTGGGTGGGATGTACTGATGAAGTGGTGGTACCTGTGTGTGAGTTGGAAGCACGAGGCTTTGGGTAGAGTAAGACAAAAGCGTTTTGCCTGTTTTTGTTTTGTTGTGGCAGGACACCATGTATTCCAGGCTCATCTCTAACTTGTTGTAAAGCTAAAGATGCCTTGAGCTCCTGATCCTTCTGCCTCAACTTCCGAAGTTCTTGGATTACAGGCATGCACTACCACACTGCTCTCCAGAGAGATTTTACAGAGAAACAAGGTCTACAAATCTAGGGTCTACTTTTGGGGTTTTTTTGTTTGCTTGTTTTTTGTTTTGGGTTTTTGTTGTTGTTGTTGTTGTTGTTTTGTTTTTTGTATTTATATTTGGTTTGTGAGTGAGTTCAACCTGGTAGATTCAGTTCAGGCAGGTCCAGTCCCCTCCTCCCAGGCTGAGCTAAGTGTCCCTGCATAAGCCCCAGGTTCCAAACAGCCAGCTCATGCACTGAGGACAGGTCCTGGTCCCACTGCCTGGATGCCTCCCAAACAGTTCAAGCTAATCAACTGTCTCACTTATCCAGAGGGCCTGATCCAGTTGGGGGCTTCTCAACTATTGGTTCATAGTTCATGTGTTTCCATTCGTTTGGCTATATGTCCCTGTGCTTTTTCCAATCTTGGTCTCAACAATTCTCGCTCATACAAACCCTCCTCTTTCTCTCTAATTGGACTCCTGGAGCTCCACCTGGGGCCTGGCCGTGGATCTCTGCATCCGGTTCCCTCAGTCATTGGATGAGATTTCTAGCACTACAATTAGGGTGTTTGGCCATCCTATCACAAGAGTAGGTCAGTTTGGGCTTTCTCTCACCCATTGCCAGTAGTCTATTGTGGGGATATCTTTGTGGATTTCTGTGGACCTCTCTAGCACTTTGCTTCTTCCTATTCTCATGTGGTCTTCATTTATCATGGTCTCTTATGGTCTACTTTTGGAATGCAGTACTTGAAATAAGTATGAGCAAGATCTTTGTAAGCTAGGAAGTCGGGGTCACAGAACAACAGTGTATTTAGAAATATTGTCATTAAATGTCATGCTTGGGGCAGGAGAGATAGCTCAACCTCAAAGAGCGCTACTGCTCTTGCAGAGGACCTGACAGCTGCCTAAAACTCATCTGTAGCCCCAACTCCAGGAAGAGCCAATGCCTCCACACTCCCATACACATACCCATTCACCAACACATACATTCATGTGATTAAAAATAAAATAAACGTTTTTAAATGTCATGTTTAGTGGCAAAAGAAAACCATCAGGCCCAGTGCAAAGTATCAATAAATTAAGGAAGATCAAAAAATATAACAAATACAGGATGTTTTTAAGTCATAAATGAGGATTTTAAAGGAAGTAACAGGGTAGAAATTTGAAACACTCCATTATAGAAAAGTATGATTTCCTATATTCAAAAGAAAATGCCTTTAAATAGTTGAGAGTTCCTGGGTATACGTGTAATCCAGGTGGAAAATACGTTTCTTGACTGGGAAAGAGAAGGGAGAGCTTCATTGTTTTTTCTCTAGAAAAAAAATGATTAAAATATTTAAATGGTTATAAGCATTTGATTCTTGAATGCAATGTAGGGAGAGATGTGGAAAGGAGAGAGGAACAGCAATGTTGTACGTGACAGATTCTGTACACATTTCCTGCTTTCTTTCTTTATGTCCTCTAAAATCATTACTTTTAGTTAACCATGCTTTTAATATGGGTTTCTCCTTAAAATTAATAACTTTCTAAGTTTGTTACACATATCTTTCCTAACCCTTATTCTTATGCCTTTTTTCTTTTATTGAAAATAGTTTTTCCTCTATACAATATATCCTGATAACATTTCCCCCTCCCCATTCTTCTCCCAATTTGTTCCCACATCCCCTCCCATTTAGACCACTCCCATTATGTCTCTCATTAAAAAACGAACAGGTATGTAAGGGATAATACTATAATGCAATATAATCCAATAAGATAAAATAAAAATAAACCAGAATAGGGTAAAACAAACAGAAGAGAATGAGCCCAAGAAAAAGATACAGATGCAGAGACCCACTTGTTTGCACACTCAGGAATCCTGTAAAAAAGTCATAATATATATACAAAGGATCTGTAGTGTACAATAAATAAGAATAAAATATAATTTTTTTTTTTTTTTTTGGTTTTTCGAGACAGGGTTTCTCTGTGTAGCTTTGCGCCTTTCCTGGGACTCACTTGGTAGTCCAGGCTGGCCTCGAACTCACAGAGATCCGCCTGGCTCTGCCTCCCGAGTGCTGGGACTAAAGGCGTGCGCCACCACCGCCCGGCAAGAATAAAATATAATTTTTAATAAAAGAAAATAAGAAAACTAAAAGAGAGAGAGGCTATGATATGACATTTTAAAACATGAAGCCTCCAAAGATAAGTTGAGTTTGTTTTCTGTTGGCCTTCTACTGCTGGACATGCAGCCTACAATTAAGAATAGTTTGTTTCCTGGTGAGACTCCTTGGAGAAAACTAAAGTTTTGCTTTCAAGTGTTATCAGTTGGAGATAGCTTTTGGTTTAGTCATGGCAGCATGTGTCCACTTCTTTCATCTTTAGGATCCCATTTGGTGCATATCCATGTGGGTCCTGTGCATGCTGCCTCAGTCTCTGAGAACTCCTATCTGCATCAGTCCTGCTGTGTTTAGAAAGTCTTGCTTCCTCAATGTCCTCCATCCCCTCTGGCTCTTATACTCTTTCTGCCTCCTCTTCTGCAGAGTTCCCTGAGCCTTGAGGGGAGGGATTTGATGGAGACATCTCATTTAGGGCTAAGTGTTCTGAGAGCTCTCACTCTGTGCATATCGTCAATCTGTGGGTTTATATATTTGTTCCCATCTGCTGAAAAAGAAAGTTTCTCTGATGATGACAGAGCAAGACACTGATCTAAGGATATAGCATAATGTCATTAAGAGTCATTTTATTGCTACATTCCTTTAGTAGAACTAGATTTTCCCTAGGTCCCTAGGCTATCTAATCACAAGATTTTGGTCACAAAAGCATCTTTGGGTTCCATCTCTTGGAGTAGGCCTAAAGTTAAATCAAAGATTGATTGGTTACTCCCACTGGATTTGTGCCAACATTGCGTTAGCATATCTTGTAAGTAGGAGATCATTGTACACTGAAGGGTTTTTAGCTAGATTGGTGTCTATGTTTTTCCTTTCTTAGCAGGCAGAATACCTTCTGGTAACAATCCGTGGTTAGTACTTGAATGGGAGATCTTCTGGTACCAAGAACACTAGCCCTTAGGTGTGAGGGCTCTAGGTAGGTACCAACTTGACTTCTTTAAGTTCAAGGTAGATGTTGTGTATAGCAATAGGACGTTGTCATCAGTTTCTGAAGAGCAATTTATAGCCTTGGCAACAGCCTGGGTTGTTTGGGGTTCCCATGAGACCCCTTTGGCCAACAACTCAATTAGATTTAACCCTTTCAAATACTGAAAGCTTCATTTGGTAACAACAGATGTCCAGTTGGAGCTCACATGTAATATGGGGAGAGACAGCTAAAATTAAGGGTCATTTGAGTGGTAGTGTGGAACACTATTGTCTTAGGAAGCTTCTACTATATTAGGTTTCTACACTACTACTCAGTGGCCCTTAATTTTAGCTGTCTTTCCTCATATTCCCTCCCTTGTCTCCCTCTTTCCTTCCCCTCCTCACCTGATGTTCCCATTTCAGTTCCACCTTTTCTTTTCCATTTATGAATATCCTGTTTCCCCTTCCTAGGGCAATCTGTCTGTTCTTCCTAGCCCCTTACTCTATACCTAACCTCTGTGGTTTGTAGTTTGCTTATCATTGATTTGATAGCTAACAGCATAAGTGAATACATACCATACTTGTCTTTTAGGGTCTAAGTTACCTCACTCAGGATGATTTTTTTCTAGTTCCATCCATTTACCTGTGAGTTTCATGATTTATTTTTTAACAGCTGAATAATACTCCATTGTGTAAATGTACTATACTTTCTTTATTCATTCATCTATTGACAGACATCTAGGTAGTTTCCAATTTCTGATATTATGAATAGAACAGCAGTGAATATGGTTGATCAAATGTCTCTGTAGTAGGATGAAGCATCCTTTGGGTATACACCCAATAGTGGTATAGCTGGCTCTTGAGGTAGATCAATTTCCTCTTCCTGAGGAGCTACCACACTGATTTGTATAGTAGCTGTACATGTTTGCACTCCCACAAGCAATGGATGAGTGTTCCCCTTACTCCATATCTTTGCCAGCATGAGCTGTCATTTGTTTTATTGATCTTGGCCATTCTGCTGGTGTAAAATGAAATCTAAGAGTCATTTTGATGTGCACTTCCCCGATGACTAAGGATATTGAACATTCTTCTTTTGAGAATTCTCTGATGAGAACTGGGCCCCATTTTTTAAACTGGATATTTGTTTTCTTGATATCCAGGGGATTTCTTCTTGTTCTTCTTTATATATATTCTTCTTTGGATATTTGCCCTCTATCAAATGTATAGTTGGTAAAAACCTTTTCCCATTCTGTGAAGTGCCACTTTTTCAGAATAATGATGTCATTTGCCTTACAGAAACTTTTCACTTTCATAAGGTCCCACTTATTAATTGCTGTTCTTAGTGCCTATGCTTTTGTTGTTCTGTTTAGAAAGTTTTTTCTTGTGAAAATGAGGTCAAGACTGGTCCCTGCATTCTCTTCTTTAAGGTTTAATGTACCTTATGTTGAGGTCTTTGATCCTTTTGGACTTGAGTTTTGTACACAGTGATAAGTATGAATCTTTTTGGATCTCTTCTATATGCAGCCATCCAGTTTGACCAGAACCATTTGTTGAAGATGTTATCTTTTTTTTCTAGTATGTGTTTCTGGCTTCTCCATAAAAAAAAAAAAAATCAAATGTTCATAGGTTTATGGATCTATGCCTGAGACTTCAAGTAGATTCTATTGGTCAAGTTGTCTGTTTTTGTGCCAATACCACACTGTTTTTATTACTATAGTTCTGTAGCACAACTTGAAATCAGGGATGGTATTATCTCCAGCAGGTCTTTTATTATTCAGGATTATTTTAGCTATCCTGAGTTTTTTGTCATAAAAAGCTGAAAAATTGCCTTTCAAGTTCTGGGAAGCATCATGTTAGAATTTCGGTGGGGATTATATTTAACCTGTATTGGTTTTGGTAGGATGGCCGTCTTTACTATATTAATCCTATGGATTCATGAGCATGGAGATATTTATGTTTTCTGATGTCTTTTTAATTTCTTTCTTCATTGTCTTAAAGTTTTATTGTGCAGGTCTTTCACATGCTTGGTTAGAGTTACCCCAGGATAGTTTATATTATTTGAGCCTATCATGAAGGGTGTTGTTTCCATGATTTCTTTCTGAGTTCATTTGTCATTTGTACATAGAAAGACTACTGATTTTGTGAGTTAATTTTATAACCTGCTACTTTGCTGAAAGTGTTGGTAGGAGTTTCCTGGTGGAATTTTTAGGGTCACTTATGTATACAATCATATCATCTACAAATAAATGTACTTTGCCTTTTTCCTTTCCAATTTGTATCCCCTTGATCTCCTTCAGCTGTCTCATTGCTCTAGCTAAGACTTCAAGTGCTGTATTGAGTAGCTATGAGGAGAGTGGACAACCTTGTTTTGTGTGTCGTTGTAGTAGTGTTTCTTATATGAACTTGCATGCCTTTTTGCTTGGTGCATAGATGTTAAGAATTGCAATGTTCTCTTGGTTGATTTTTTTCCCTTTGATGAGTATTTTTTTTCCATCTTACTAGTTTTGGTTTAAAGTCTACTTTGTTAGATACTAAATTGGGTACACCAACCTGCTTCTTAGGTCCATTTGCTTTGAGTATATATTTCAATCCTTTTACCCTTGATGTTAAGGTGTGTTATTTAGATGTAGTACAGGGATGAAACGATTTCACATCCATTCTGTTAGTCTCTGTCTTTTTATTGTGGAATTGAGACCATTGATGTTGAGAGTTATCAAGTAGCAGCGTTTGTCAATTCCTGTTATTTTGTTGTGGTGCTGTGATTTTTTTCCCCTTCTTTTATTTTGTTGATTTGGGATTATTCTTTCCTTGTGTTTCCTTTGGTGTGGTTAGCCTCATCAAGTTGAAGTGTTCGTTCAAGAGACTTCTCTAGAGCTGGATTTGTATGTATATACTGCTTAAATTTGGTTTTTATCATGGAATGTCTTTCTTTTTCTATCTATTGTGATTGAAAGTTTTTCTGGTATGGTAGTATTGGCTGGCATCTGTTGTCAATTAGGATTTGTAAAACAATTGTCCGGGCTGTTGGTACCGTCTGGCTATTGAACAGTCTTGAATGAAGGAGTGGGGATTAAGAAAAATAATAGATATGAAAGACACAGATGTAAAAGAAAAAGGCAGAGACACAGAATAGCATCAGGAGGGCTCTGAGTCACTACCAGAGTCGCCCTGAGTTTATTATTCACAGCCCGTTTATTTGCCAGCAAGGGGAGAGGCAAAAGACTTCCCCTCTCAAGGGAACAAAGTACAAACAAGTGTAAATACCTCCTTAGTACTCAAGACTTCGGGTAACCATGCCTTTGACCGTAACATCTTGTTATGCAGCCTTGCCGGGCAAAACAAGCTCGAACTCGGACACTGAGTCAAGATAGAATAAGGCCTCACTATGGAGTCTCTGTGGGTCCCATACCAGGCCCTTTTGGCTTTTAGAGTCTACATAGGGAAGTGAGGTGTTATCCTAATAGGTCTGCCTACCTTACTTGGTGTTTTCCCTTTGCAGCTTTTAATATTAATATTAAAGGCTTTCTTTTTCTCTATATTTAGGGTTTTGATTATTATGTGCCAAGGAGACTTTTTTGGGGTCCTGTATATTTGGTGTTCTGTATGCTTCTTGTACATTTTTAGGCATCTCCTTCTTTAGGTTAGGAAATTGTTTTTCTATGATTTTGTTGAAAATATTTTTGCTGTGCCTTTGACCTGAGTTTCTTCTTCTTTTCCTATTATTTGCCTATTGGTCTTTTCATACTTTCACAGATTTCTGAATGTTTTGTGCCAAGAGTGTTTTTAGATTTAACATTTTCTTTGACCAAGGTATGCATTTATTCTGTCTTGTCTTCAGTGGCTAAGATTCTCTCTTCTATCTCTTGTATTCTGTTGATGAGGCTTGCCTCTGAGTTTCTGTTTAAGTTCTTAAATTTTTTATTTTCCAGTTTTCTCTAAGTTTGGAATTTCTTAATTGATATGATTCCAACTTTCAGGTCTTGGTCTGTTGCATTCATTCTTTCCACTCTTTGTTTGTGTTTTTATAGATTTCTTTAAGGCATTTGTTCATTTCCTCTTTAAGGACCCCTATCATATTCATAAAGGCTATTATAAGAGTCTTTCTTCTCTTATGCTTTAGCTATGTTGTATATTTCAGGGCCTGCTACAGTAAGTTGCTGAGCTCTAGTGGAGACATGTTGTCCTGACTGTTAATTGTTATGTTTTTACACTGGCATCTTGGTTATCTGGGTTTGGCTTGATTGTACTTCTAAGTGCTGATATCTGGTAATGTCTCTGTTGAGTGGGTGTTTTCTTTCGTGATTTATGTTGCCCTCTTTGATTCTCAGGAGAGTGTGGTGGCTGTGTGTTGCCTAACAGGGAATGCTTCTGAGATCCTGCCAGATGTGGCCATGGGGAGTTCTAAATACAATGTGTTACTAGTAAGGTATTGAGAGCTGATGGTTTTGAATGAGGATGTGCTAGAAGAGGGAAAGTGTCCCCAGGAGAGACAAAAGTAGATTATTCCACCAGGATCTGCCTAGTCCTCTAGAAATGGGGACAGAGAGTAAGGAGAGGCCACAACAGGTAGTCTGCTGCAGAGCTGGGTGTGAGACTGGGGGATTGTGTTTAGAGGACAGGAAAGATACTGAAAATCTTAAGCTTGCTTACCTGTTTCACTGGAATACTGGCTTCTCCGGCAGGCTTGACTTGTGAGTTCCCAAGAAATGCCTGCTGCATTTGGGGACTGGTACAAAAGGATGAGTGGGAAAGAAGGTCAGAGGAAAAGACATACATGGTCTGGTGAGGATGAGGACAGAGAGAAGAGAGATGCTGAAGCAGATGGTCTGCTACAGATATGCGGGTGAGACTGGGGGATTGAATTTGAAGGAGAAGAGGGAGAGTGAAGGTCTGTAGTTAGCCTCCCTGCTTCTCTGGCCTGTGTGACCGGCAGGTTTCCAGGGAATACTGTTGGGTTAGGGGCTGGAACAATGGAATGAGTATAAGAAAGGTTGGAGGAGACAATATGAGTGATCCAGTGGAGATCTGGGCAAAAAGGAAGGCAAGTCTGTCTCTTTTGATGTTACATACAGGGTGTTTGTGGTGCTTTTAAAGAAAATGGCCCCCAAAGGGAGTCGCACTATTATAAGGTGTGGCCTTGTTGAAGGAAGTATGTCACTGTGGGTGTGGGCTTGGGGGTCTCCTTTGCTCAAGCTTCTTCCAGTGTGACTGTCAGTCAACTTCCTGCTGCCTACAAGATGTTAGACTCCTAGCTACTACTCCAACAACACATCTACCTGCACACTGCTATGCTCCCATCATGATGATAATGGTCTGAACCCCTAAAACTGCAATTAAGCCACTCCAAGTAAATGTTTTCTTTATAAGAACTGCCTTGGTCAGGGTGTCTCTTCACAGCAATACAAAATCCTAACTAACACAGAGTTGCAGCCACCTGCATGCCGTGGCAGGATTGCAACTCTACCAGGCTGCTGATTTCTGCAGTCATACACTCTGCTACTGTTGCAGAGAAGATTCTGATAGTGGAGCCTCAGCATGGCTGGGCAGCTCGTCACCTTCCTCAGATTGCCATATTTTTGCTCCCACTGTAAATGGTTAAATGGCAATGCAATCTTAACCAGCAGATCTGAGCTTGGTAAATTCTACCAACTTGAGTCCTGGAAAGATTATCCCAATACTGTCACTAGATTATATCAAACTGTCACTGATAAAAGATATTGGATAACAGAGGGAAAATGTTTTAATTTTTAAATCAAGTGGCTTTCTAAGGTGTCACAGTTCCCAGAACTAACTCTTAAATATCCAGGACCACCTGTCTTTATGCCCCTCTTCAATGAAGACAAGTAAGACGGTAAGGTGTTAAGAAAACCCGTTCTATGCTTGGCTCAAGAAAGATAATATAGCAAGATTGTTCTTGGTTGTCCACCAGAAGTAGATGGGAAGACTCAATCGCTGAAGACACCATAAATGTTGGATACAGGATAGAGTGAAATAGAGCTAGAAGTTTCTTCCCTGCTGGCTAGCACACAGTGCCGGAAGATGCGATGCAGTTTGTCTGGGAAGGAAACTTTTAAACAATCTTATCCATCCATGGAACTTGCACATTAAAGTAACCACCTGCCAGGCAAGATGTGCCTGTAGGTGCAGTAGTGGTTTGATTGTTCCAGGTGTTACCAACAACTTTTTGGAGCAATTCTCAGCCCGCTCCATGTCAGAGAACGTATGTCTGGTACTGTAAACCTGGCCACAAGCCCACTGAGTTAGGAGAGAATGCTGTTGTTTTGTTAGAGGATAGGTAGTCAATCTGCTCTCTAAATATTTAGATATACTCCAATACACCACTGCTATTCTCAGTGTTTGTCGAAGAAGCTTCTTTTTGCAGTGAACAGCAGTGAAAGCAGAGACTCTTAACTGGTCAGTATGTTGGGAATAAGTGATTGTTGAGTGCTCAGCCTTAAAGGGGGCTTCTCTAACTACTCCTCAAAGGCCTGGGGAACATTTCAGAAGAAGTGGAAAGAGTGCAAGAGCTTGAAGATGCAATTGGATGCTATCTAACACTGATTTCTTGATATGGCATAGCTTCTGAAATCATGAACACAGTAACTATGACCACTTACACACACACACACACACACACACACACACACACACACACACACAGAGCAGCAGTAGCTAGGAAAAAGAAGGGCCCAGGCAGGAGTGAGGGGGAGATAAGATAAGGTGATGAGGGGAAAATAACACAATCACGACACATCGCACAGTGTATGAAATTGTCAAAAATAATTAAACAAGGAATGGAAAATAAGAAATTTACAGTATGGACATATAGGCTGGAAATAATAACAAATTGCATTAAATAATGACGTCATTATCACTTAATGTAACTTAAATGACATAGTAGACTGAGAAAGAAAAATAGGGTTTGAAGGAGATGGCCCATGACTATGTTTCATTTTTTAAGCTTAAATACACAAATATACCACTCATGAATTATTCTCATTCCAAGGCTTTAGGACTCTATGACAAAGTCCTCATGAAACTGTCACTACACACAGATGTGGCTTCTTGATGTTTTTATCCATGCCCATGTGTTTCACACTGTGTATAATATCACATGCTGCTGCTATAATACTCAGTTGCTACATCTTAAAGCCTAAAGTCTTTGCCCTTCAATTTTGATGGAGGATTACTTCACATAAAACAATGCATGGAAATTTGAAAAGTTTCCAGTCTTTAAAATTGAATCAAGCCTATTTCCTAATATAAAAATCTGTAGTGACTGTCTAGAACTGAAATCTCTGATGCCTTAAAGGACCACCACTGCCTCAAACAGGCTGAACAGTTGCCATAGAGACCACCACTGGAAACCAAGGCCAGCAGGACACTGCAACAGAGTACTGTGTACATTTAATGAAAAACTTAGGACAAAAAAAAAATGGCAGACATTAGAACTACAAGGTAAAGCATCACTAAAATATAAAGAGAATATTGTTCCACAAAAATTACCAGTTAAGAACAGTGTATTAGGCACTTTCTTTGTTGCTGCTACCAAATGTTATGTTGAAATTTCCTCTGAGGTGAAACATAGCATCCTTGAGGGAAGATCTTTAAGACTTGGGAAGTAAACAAAGGGCAAAACCAAGGAAGTCTCTAACACTAGACCCATAATGTTCCATCCCTTCTAAGGTATCTAGAAAAGTCGGCTGAGAAGTGAGACTCAGACTTGTTGAGCTGCCCCAAATCATACAGAGAGCCCCAGGACGTCAGTTTTCACGAGTTTTCTCCCATATTTAGGTGGGCTTTTGATGATTCAGTTGCCTTTGAATCTTCCATGCTCCTGTAAGTAACCCTTCATCATACGCCTCCAAGTAATACCAATAAACCCTTGGTTCACCAAGTTAGATTTCAGTGGTGATGCTACAAACCACTAGCTAGGAACCAAGTGTTTAAACAATGAACCTTTGAGGGATGGGTCACATTTAGACCACAACAGGTGCTATGATTCAAAACCAAACAAAAAATTTAGTAAGAACAATAGAACTGAGCCATGGAGGCACCTGCATGCATTCCTAGAACTATACATGCTAAGGAAGGAAAATAATGATTTGCAGGTACCAAGGACTACATTTGAGTTAGAGGCTAGTCTGAGCTACAGAAGATCCTGTCAAATGTCAAATGAGAGAGAGAGAGAGAGAGAGAGAGAGAGAGAGAGAGAGAGAGAGAGAGAGGATGACCCTTGTGATAAGAAGGCATAGACTTACATTATTATTACTATTATGAGACAGCTAAAAATTAAAAAAAACAAACAAACCAAAAAAGTGGTTGAGACAGGAAATGCAAAACAACATTTATTAGGAAACAAAAATATTTCACTGTGTCAATGATGTTTCCTTTTTTGAAAAAAACAATATCGTTGAATCAAATGTTCTTCAGAAGTCCATTGAAAGAGTGAGAAATTCCCAGTTGGCTGTGGTGAGAAATTGAGTTCCTGGATGATAGGAGACAGCAACCCCCTTATCTTTGTATAGTTGCTCCCAGGACAATCTTTCCTTTTAAGAATAGTATACAAAATAATCAACCACATATATTTATCACAAACAATACTAATATAATAGCCAAGGCAGAAAACATGTCTTCAAGCTCCTCCCACCAAGCATTTCCATATTCTTATTCTCCCGTCACTCTGGTCTATGATGGAGCTTACAGACTCCCATGGTCAATGATTTAACACTCATGTGCCTGCTCACTGCAAAGGTCTCATTATGGAGACTTTTAGCATTTCCTGTCTACTCCTTTAATGCATTTTTTGGCTACCTCTTGAAGGTTATGTGTTCATATGCTAGAAAAGGTACATAATTAGAAATTACACTATTCACTCCATTTGACCTTATTGACCGTCTATCAACTCTGTAGGAAATAAAGAAGGAAGGAAGGGAGGAAAGAAGGAGGGGAGGAAGGAAGGAAGGGAGGAAGGAAGGAAGGAAGGAAGGAAGGGAGGAAGGAAGGAAGGAATTATTTTGTAACAATACCAACACTTGCTTGATAGTGAGCTCTCATACACTGCTGGAGAAAGTGTTAACTAGCACAATCATTTTGGAAAGCTGTTAAAGAGTTTCTACAAAAGCTGGATACACCCGTAGCCTCTAATTCAGAAATACCACTCCTAGCGGTATATGCATGTGTGTCTTCAGGAGAACTAATTGGCACAGCCCAAAATAAATAAGCCCCAAACATGCACAAGCAGTAGAATGAGCAAATAAACTGTCGCATATTCATTTAAGAGAAATCTGTCCCAAAATGAGAATAAACACAATACAAATGCATACTGTTTGCAGTAACTAGGATTAATTACACAAACATACTGTTGAATGAGGGAAGCCAGATGGCCCCTTCCTCAAATCTGGAAAAGCTCATGTGTGCTACAAGAAATTGAGGTTCTGGTGACTTAGTCTCTACACTGGGAGGAGGCCCCATTGGACATTCTGCGTCTTCATCTGACTGATCATCAATCACACTAGATCTGTTTGTCAGAATTCACTGAGCTGTGTATTCAATGTTTGTGCACTTTTCTGTATGCACATTATACTTCATAATATTTTCCCCCAAAGAAGGGAACAAATCAATTTAATTAATCACATTAACAAAATAATGAAGAAAATAATAAAATCATCACACCACTGATGCAGAAAAAGCAATTTATAAAATTGAGCCTTAATGAAAATTTTCTTAGCAAAGCTGCAATAAAATAGAACTTCATTAGTCCAATGGAGAGCATCTATTAAAAATCTTTAAGAAAATTCTCATTCCTTTGTAAAATAGTGAAAGCTTTCTCCCTGAGGTAAGAACCAAAGGTGCCTGCTAATACCCTAACACCTCAACTCTGACATTTCTGAATATCCTAACTAGTACTATAAGGCAAACTTGGGAAATCATTTTTTCATAGATGCCTTGGTAAACTGCCATAAAATAAATCAGATATACATCATATAATTGACATGAGCATTTAACAAATATATTTGATAGCTAATATGTCTAACATTTCATTTTTGGATATGCACCAAAAGATTAAAAATTAAAAGATTAAATTAAAGATTAAAACTATCACAGAGGTTGGAGAGATGGTACAATGCTCATCACATAAGTGTGAGGAACAGAGTCCAGATCCCTAGCAGCCATGTAAATATCAGGTGGGTGTGGCAGCCCTCCTGTAATCCCAGTGCCTGCAGCAAACCAAGGGGGCTCCTGGAATAAGCTGAGCAGCTAGGCTACCTGAATTAATGAGTTCCAGATTTGGTGAGTAATCTCACCTCAATATATAAAAGCGGAGAGGGGCTGAGGACACCCAAGGTCAGTCTCTGTCCTCCACATGCATTCAAACATCTGTGTATACATGCAAATATACACATGCATGCATGCCACAAAAAATCATAGAGACAAACATATAAAAACTTAGATATTGATCCATTACAAAACCATTGAGCATCCCTGTACTAGTCAGAGTTCTCTAGAGGAACAGAACTGATAGAACGAATATGTGTGTGTGTGTGTGTGTGTGTGTGTGTGTGTGTGTGTATAATGTATATATGTATATATGTGTGTATATAATATATAGATATATGTATATATTCATTCTATGATATATTCTAATAAACAGGCTGTGGTCCTGCTAACTCAACAATGATTGTCTACCAAGAGAAAGTCCAAGAATACAGTAGTTGTTCAGTCCACAAGACTGGGTGGTTTCAGTACATGCCAGAATTTCAAAAAAGTAAGCTTTTTGTGTGTGTGTATAAGAGAGAGAGAGACAGGGTTTCTCAGTACAGTTCTAGTTCTGGCTGTCCTGGAACTAGCTCTAAATATCAGACTGGCCTCAAGCTCAGAGATCTGCCTTCCTCTGTCTCTTAAGTGGTGGGATTAAAAGTGTGCACCACCACCATCTGCCTAAGAAGTAAGCTCTGATGCCAGTGAAGAAATGGACTTGCCAGCCAGAGCAAGAGCCAGCAGGCAAAAGAGAGTGAACATCTTCCTTCCATGTCCTTCATATGAACTGCCACCAGAAGGTGTGGCCCAGATTAAAGGAGGATTTTCCCACCTCCAAAGAACTGAGTCAAAATCAAGTCTTCCCCTAACCGCCTCCCACCACCTGCCACCCCCATCCACATCCTGAGGCAGGTGGGAGAGCTGACCCTGAAATCATTAGGGCAAGAGAGCTGCCCCTACTCCACATCAGCTGCAGAACTCTGGGAAATGGCCCCTATGCCACCCCTGGGCAAAACAGTAAAGCTGGCCCTCAAGGTGTAAGTGTGGGAGAACCAACCCTGAGGACATGAAAGCAGGCAATTGGCCCCACCCCTTGTTGCAAGGGGTGGACCAGCCAGGGCAATGCAGTTCACCCTGGTGGTGAGGACAAGGTAGAGCTGGTGGAGTGACCAACCCTACAACCAACCACCCAGGCCCAGAACCAGGGTTATGTGTTGGCCCACCCCAACATCCACCCCATCTGTGATCTGCTGGAGCATGTGAAAGGTCCAGTCCTGCAGACCCAAAGCTACAGGGTTTCCACAACACAGGGCAACAGCAGGATAACCAAGAGGAGTTCCCAAGAGGGCCCAGCATCAATAGTGTAGCAGAAACCAGAGGCCTTGAACCAGACCAAGGACTTTTTGCAATGAACACTTGCAAGTAAAGATACATGGATTAAAGGGAAAGAAAGAAATAAAAAATAAAAGTGGATCTTCCCACTTCAAGTGATTTAATTAAGAAATAATCCCACACAGGTGTACCAGATGTAGTCAAATTGACTACCAAGAGTAGCCATCACAACACTGAAGAATACAACAAAGAAGTATGCTTTTTCTTATTTTGTATTTTAAATCATTTTAGACCTTTTGACTACACTCATGTATGGGGTGCAAGTGATAATCAGATACATGTATAGTGATCATCAGGTTAATTAATACATACTATGTATCTCTTCTTAAGTGTCCATTGTTTCTCTGTGTTGGCAACCTATAAACCTCTAATTATTTTTGTTTGTTTGTTTGTGGTTTTTGTTTTTGTTTATGTTTTATTTTAAACCCCAAAGTTTCCCCTTCTCCTCTCCTTCCAGTTCCTCCCCCCACCTCTCTCCCCCAATCCACTCCTTCTCCTCTGTTTCTTTTCAGATATGGATGAGTCTCCCAGTGATGTCAGCCAGCCATGGTATGTCCAGTTCCAGTGAGACTAGGCACTTCCTCTTCTATTAAGGCTGGACGAGGCAATCCAGTAGGAGGAAAGGGTCCCAAAAGCAGGTAACAGAGACAGTCCCTGCTCCCTCTGTTAGGAGTTCCACAAGAAAACCAAGTTACACAACTGTCTCATATATGCAGAAGGCCTAGGTCAACCCCATGCAGGCTCCCTGGTTGTTGGTTCAGTCTCTGGGAGCTCCTATGAACCCAGGTTAGTTGAACTTTTAATTCTTTAAAAAACAAACAAACAAACAAAAAACCCATAATAACTGTTTTTAAATGTACTCACTATTCACACACACAGTGAGATGTAAGGAGAGAAGTGGGGAGATTGAGAGTCTGATATCCATGATCTAGTAGTTCTATTATCGGCTTTTGGTTTTAAGGAGAGTTCATGTTGACTTCTCAAATGTCTATACAAATTCAAATTCTCAACAATGTATTGGAGGTCCCCCTACTCACCAGCCTCACCAGTATTGGCTATTTTTGTGTAGAAAAAAAAAAAATATATATATATATATATATATATATATATATATATATAGTCATTGTATCTGGGCTTTGATGATATCTCAGTGTGGATTTTTATTTGCATTTCTCTAATAATTAGTGATGTGAACATTCTCTTGCATTTATTCATCATGTACAGATCTGCTTTTGAGAAAGGCCCATGGGATCCTTTGCTTGCTTGTATATAGAATCAAATGCCATTGGTTCGCTTTTGTTTCTGTTGGCAATATTAATCTCTTGAGTTAATCTCTTGTCATTTCTTCCATCAGTTCCCCCTCCTCTGCTGTGAATAAGCTTCTTGGTTTACTATAATCCCGTTCGTTCACTTTGACTTCTCTTGCTTCTGCATCTGAAGTCAAAAATATCATTACTTATCATATGGCTTAAAATATTCCCATGGCTGTGGGTCTAGCTCAGGAGCAGAGCACTGACTTTCCAAGGCCAGGGCCCCAGGTTAAACTCCTAGTACCATAAAAATAAGTTGCAATACCTTCTTCATACTATTCTCAGGCAGTGTACTAGTGTAGGGCTCACATCTAAGATGGATTTGGATCCACTTTAAGTTGACTAATTGTATGGCGATAGATAGAAGTGGTTCCAGTCTCCTGCATGTGGATGTCTGGTTTCCTCAACATCAGTTATTAAAGACACTATTCTTGCCACAGTCTATGCTGACAGTGCCTATCCCAAAGGACACTTGGCCATGCATGCACAGGTTTCTTCTAGGTCTTCTGTTTCTTTCCATTGGTCTCTGCATATGATCTTTCACTTAGTACAGCTTTGTGGTCTGCTTTGTTATTAGTGATTTAGCTCCTCTTCCACTTTCTCTTCTTCCTAATTAAAGGTGCCTGGTAGAACTCAATTGTAATGGTTTGCATTCTTTTGATTAATATCATTAATAGTTATTCATGGTATGTTAATGAAGCTCACATATGTGATGGAAATATGACATACCTGGCTTTGTTAGTTTCTCAGATTGCTCTGGCTGTATTCAGAATCCTTTGTGGTTTTGTATCAATTCAATGCAGGATTATTTTTCCCTACCCTTTAAAAAATGTCATTGATAATTTAATAGAGGTGGCATTGAATCTGTTCATTGTGTGATATAACGTGGACATGATATTAGTTCTTCTAACCCATGTGTAGAGGGTTAAAGGAATGACAGTTCTTAAGGGGCGTTCTAAAGAGCTGGGTACAGTTCAGTGGCAGGACGCTTGTCCAGTATGTGTGGAACCCTGGATTTGATCCTGAGCACCAGAAAAATTAAAAAAAAAAAGAAGTAAATAGAAAACAAACAAAAACGTCTTACTTGAAGGTCACTAGAGCCTCCAACACTACTAATTAATACATTTTGTGCTTTCCCCACCTAATTTTACTCAGTTTAGAAATGGTCCATGGCGCTAGTAATTCTAACGTAGAGTTAATAAAATACAGCTTCTCCCCACCCCCAGACACTACATGGCTTTTAGCTCCTCATAAAACATCAAGCTTTCCATTTTAGGAAAAACAAAAAGAGATACCATAATCGACAATATTCAAAACAATGGCTTTCAGATCCTAAAATAAATTTAAAGATTTCAAAGGATTCTCTGCCTGAGAGTCATCAGTGCAGAGTGTGAAGGGAGAGGGACTCATCTGGCAGCCATCTGGCTGATTGAGAATATCCAGATTCATTTATAGTTATCCTTGATCGCTAGAAACTTAGTCGGCTGCTAATCATGAACTTACTCAGCATGATTCTGTGCTTGCTTGGTGACAGGCACTGTGTTGGAAGCCAAGGAGAAAATTATGAGTTCAGGCTTTGCTGGAGTCCTGCTCTGCCCCCTCTTCTAGATTATTCTTTCCCCCCTTCATATATTTCATTTTCCATACAGATGCTGTGTGATCACAGAATAGTATTGTTTAGCCACCGACACCTACAAAGTCTCTTTGTTTTGTTTCCACATCAAATAAAGTATTCCAATTTGGTTGCCACTGGAGATAAAAAGGAATTATCAAAGATATAGAGAGACTCATTTACCCAAAATTAAAAGTACAATCGAACAAGTACTGCTTTGTTTTCTAGGTAATTTTGTGACTAAACCCACTCTATAATAATATAGTTTAGGACTGGTTCCAAGAGACCACACTATTATGTCTCAGAAATAGAACTTTTCTAAAATGTATTTTTATTCTTATACTAAACAGTATTTATAATTGCAGGATATTTTCATCTTCAATTCTTTCTTTCAAATAATGAGTGTGAAAGATCTAGAATGCAAATGGACAGAGGCCCATCAAGTGATATATTTTCAGGTTGTTGTATTAAATAATTGCACCTTTAAAGAAATGTAGATATACATGTTTGTATATGTAGTATCCACTTATGCAGAATCTTTGCACAGTTTAGGATTTTGAAGGATGGCAGACAATATGTCATTGCCCCTAAATATGCTTTTGAATAGTTCCATAAAAATCACCAAGTGTTCCGAATAGATAAGTACTTTGCTGACATTTATTTCTCTGCTATATGTAATACTGCATCTATAGACAGAAGAGGATCCATTTGCAGGTAGTTCAGATTTCTAATGGGTCCCTTTAACTTCTATTTCAGGGTCTGGAGAGATGGTTCAGTGGTTAGGGGCCATGTCACACTTCCAGAGGACCTGAGTTTGTTTCCTGGCACCCACATTGGGCAGCTCACAACCACTTATAACTCCATCTTCAAGGGATCCAATGCCTTTTCTTCTGGACTCTGTGAATAGCTACACACACACACACACACACACACACACACACACACACACACACTTTGAAAAAGAGGGGGGACTGTATCTAGTGAGAGGAAGCTGTAGAACCAACCAAACAGATGCCCAGATATTTGCACAGCTTTCCAATATTATCCTTGTATGCACTTAACTCATTACCTGCTGGACTGAGGTACTGGGACATCCTTCACTGACACTGCACCCCATCAAACCCCCACTGTGATTGACATCATTCTACTCATTTCTTTTTTTTTTTTTTTTTTTTTTTTGGTTTTTCGAGACAGGGTTTCTCTGTGTAGCTTTGCGCCTTTCCTGGAACTCACTTGGTAGCCCAGGCTGGCCTCGAACTCACAGAGATCCGCCTGGCTCTGCCTCCCGAGTGCTGGGACTAAAGGCGTGCGCCACCACCGCCCGGCTCATTCTACTCATTTCTAACTTTTTGACCATTCAACACCAAAGCCAGAAATGGGAACTTTTCTATAATCAAGAAAGAAAAAAATAGGTAACAATACGTGACTTGAAGGTTTTAAATATTATGAGTGTGAGGCAACTTGCTGTCAACACATATCACTCCATAACATAAAATGCTTTCTTTTTCAGATTGAGTTGTCCTTTAGCTTGTCAATCATACAGCTATTATGATATTAAGGATGGCATTTACCCCTATCAATCTTCTAATCATATTTTACCACCCTCTACAATCTCACTCACATCTTCCTTTTTATTTAAAGTTGTATCAAGAGTACTTTTTTTCTGAAACTAATTTTAACAAAAAAATCTAAGATACATCAGTGTCTCTAGAGAAACCATAATTATGAACAGATTGTGAGCTGGAGAGATGGTTCAGCAGTTAAGAGCACTTGCTGCTCTTTCAGAGGACCCGGGTAAGGTTCCCAGTGACCACACGGTGGCTCATAAGCATCTGTAATTCCAATTCCAATGGGCCCAACACCCTTTCTGATCTCTGCAGGTACCCGGCATGCATATGGTGCACAGGCATATATACAGATAAAATATTAATATACATAAAAAGATGAAACCAATAAGTCTAAAAAGGATGGATTGTGTTTGATATTGGTATATTTCATCTGCATAGCACTTAAATGCAGTTCTCCTGCTTTCCTGGCCTCTTGACTGTGATCAAGGGGGCGAGACTGAAGGAACAGACAACATAATAGACAACATTCTGATTACACTTGCAAGCAGAGCTGGAAGAGCCTCTTTCTGCAGCATGATCTACACTGTTACCAACTCTCAGTCACAGTACACACTAGCAACCAATCCCTCATGCAGTAACCATTCCAGGCAGCCAAACAAGGATTTCATTAGCAAGTGTCCAAAATGACCAGAGCTCTATTTGCAATTGACAGGTTTTCTACCTCTTGACCTTGCTTGGAACTTAGTACCAATGTGAGAAAACCTTATCAGATCCAATTTTAAAAAATTCACCCCTATTCAATTGATATGAGGTCCCACTTTCTCCATGCCAACAGCCACCAATTGGGAACATCATACCCCAAACCCCTTCTGTCTGTGAAGTATTGTTTATCTTCTTGCTTTGGAATCTCAACTAAATGTGAAGAGATGGTAGTTAGTTACCTGCTTCAACAAACTCTAAACTATTAGTAATGCTTGCTGACACCTGGTTGTCATCGTTTCTTTCAGCTGAGTAGGGAGAATAATGATTCTTGTAGATTGGCATATAAGAAAACTTCAGTGTGAGTGTCCTATTACCAGGGGCAGATTCTCTGTTGCTGTTTCCAGTGACTGTTTCTTGACAGGAACATGGTTTTATCCTAGTTTACTGTTTGACATATGATATCTTCCCTCACAGAGCAAATCCATAAGTATGTGTTCAGGAGCAACTGGATTCCTTAATTTGTTACTTAGAACCAATTGTTTCATTGCAAAGATGAATCATTTTGCTTACTTGAAAATAAGAACTCTTAACTGTTATAATCTTTGAAACACCTTGAGTACCTTCGTAACACAGCAAGTGGAAGATTCCACACCTGACTTCACATAGCAGCTGGCACACCACAGTCAAAACAGGAACACTAATAATATCATATAAAATTACCTTCAGGCTGTTTTCAAAAGGTGCAGGTGAAATATAAATGAATTTCATGTTTAGACTTGGGCCCCATCCCTAAGACATCTCATATATATGCAAATATTCAAAAATCGAGAGAGAGAGAGAGAGAGAGAGAGAGAGAGAGAGAGAAATAAAAACATTTCAGGTACCATTCTGTAGAGACCAAGATGTCAGAAAAGGGCCATGGTATGTGGTAAGAGGCCTGAAGGAGAGTGGGGACAGTGCATGTAAAATGAAAGTAGAGGAGGTAAATAATTCAAGTGCCAAAATTTAAACAGGGAAGAGAGAGAGAGAGAGAAATAAGAAAGAGGGGGTAGCTAACAAAAGCAAAGGCTGATGCTGATGCCATATGGAACCTACTACTTTGTATTAAGAAAGAGTCGGAATGGAGGTGCCCTACATGCACGGATAAAGTTGACCCTAGAATCCATGAGTGATCAAACAAAAATCTCAGTGCCCAGTGATGTACCTCACTATAAGCTGTTAGTCATCACATTTTCAGCAGCCCTCAAACAACACAGGCCTCTGCTGACATTGTTCTTGATGCCTCACCAGATCTAAGTGGAAGGACCCTATTGAGGAAGACAGTGCACATCTTGGTTGAACGACATAGAAAATCTAAACTGGTACTGAATTGGAATCTTCCTCCCTGCTTATGAGCTTCCATACAGAGGTGCTATGCCACCACTGGAGGAAAGAGTCATGCACAGTCTTACTGAGTGATGTGATAGACTTTGCTTGCTACAATATCAGCCTGCCAGTTAAGATGTGCCCCCTGTATAATAGTGGCATGACTATTATGGGGTAACAAAGCACTTTCTGGTTGAAATCGAGCCTGCTCCACAGGAAGGAATTCATGACTGGTCCTGAAAACTGTCAAAAATCCATTGCTAGCGAAAGCATAGGCCCTAAGGGAAACATACTGGAGTTATTTTGCTTATTGTATATGATGTCAAATTGCTTTCTAAATATTTATGTTTAGATCCGTCTATACTCTGCTCTCAGTCACAATCAGGGAAGCTTCTTTTTGCAATAGACAGCAGTGAATGCAAATATCCATGGCCACTCATGGTACTGAGAATAAATGACCATTGAATGCTCAGCCTGAAACAGGACATATATTTGGGGAACATGACGGGAGGAGGGAGGAAAGAATGTAAGAGTTGGATGATGGGGAAGAAGACTGTGAAACACTATCTAGGATTGGGAAGAGGAAGGGAGTCATATTACTCTACCCATTCCTGGGGAACTATTAGCTATCAGATGTTAAAAAAGGGAGAGTCATTGTCTTCAGTGGTATAGCCACTGGTGAATTTCCCATACTCCAGTGGATAGTGCCACACCCATGCTCACATTAAACAATCCTGCTTAAATTCAGAAACAAAAGAGCATGAAAGTGCAATGGGACTTCCGTGGAAGAGGGACAAAAAAGGATGAGAAGGATGAATGTGACCAGAATGCATCATATATGTACATGAAATAGTCAAGAAATAATGAATTTTAAAGAGTTATCTCTTATATTACTAGCTTATGTTTTTATGTCTAATGTTCTATATGGGTCCCAGCTCAGCATGAATGCCAGTAGGTTGTTAGTTGAAAAGGAATGAATTAATGAGTTGTTTTCAGTTTGTACCATATTCACAAGGAAAATTCAAGAACTATTTTTCCAGTAACCTCTCTTGTCTTTGCTCAAGTGATTTACAAAATGCATACTACAAATTCAGAAGTTTTAAGAAGTGGTATGTTTTTTAAGATAGAGTTTCTCTACCCGTTTAACTACCCTGGCTGTCTTGAAACTCACTCTGTAGACCAGACTGGCCTCAAACTCACAGAGATCTGCCCATCTCTGCATCCTGGGTGATGGAATTAAAGTCATGTGCCATCACTGCCCAGCAAAAGTGATCGTTTTTAATGAAAAATGTAATCCCAGGAAAAACAAGGTAAGGAGAAAGAGAAGCAAGGAATTATGGGAATTCAAGATGAGGCTGTACATTACATAGATGGGCACTGCTTTACTAAAAGAAGCATCATGTCTCTTAGTCACACAGGACATCTCTGAGCTATCTGTACTGCAAGTACCTACATCACACTAACAGGTCACAGGGCAGAGTGTAATATACTTGTCAGCTTGCTGTCAACCTTACTTCTCACTGGTCTGAGTTTGCCCCTCTAGCAGTTAACATCTTTCTAATTCTGTTTTTTGTCCCCTGGGGAAGCCATGGGCTTCACAGCACACATGCATGCCACTTCATACATGCTTAGAACCAGAGCCAAGAGCCAAAGCTGGGGTGGGTCCATCAATGTGGACCTCTCTGTTGGAGTGTCTGTGTCTCCAAGCCGGAAGAATCCTCTTCAACACCAGGTTCCAGGTGTAGCAATCTCTCAGAGGAGTGCTAGATAGCTCACACTGCCACTAGATGATGTGGCTGTAGGCAGAGCCATTTGTGGTGGGGGGTAGAAAATTGCCATAACAAATTAAAGGCAACCCAATCCTTCAAAGAAAAAAAGACAGCAAAAGAATTCTGCAAAATGTGGAAAGAAAAAGTTATGTGTTGTAAAATTTATGTTGCTGGAATAAATAGCCACCTGCTCTTCTAACACAGGGAGCAAATAAAATCACAATATTTAATAATGCTAGCTCCCAAATCATTTGTCTTCAGCTGGTGTGAGTCTAGAGAAGCAACTGTGAAAATTAAATTAATCTACCCCCTGGGATTAAGGATTGAGTTAGGCTGCCCAGGACTAAGACAAATATAAAGAAAGCATAAAACATAGTTTTATGCCTGAAAGCAGTTATTCTGAGGGAAAAGATCAATATTGCTTTTGATGTGAAAACATATTCCTACACACATAACAAGCAAGGAGCATTAATTCAAGGAAAACTCACACTTGATGGAATGCCACAATGTTTTGGAGAGTGGCTGTATTCACTTGGGGAAAAGGCTAGTTTCGTTGCTGGGAGATGTAGCTCAGTGGAAGAGTGCTTAACCAACATGCATATGGCCCAGGTTCAATCTTCAGTTTGGGCAAAGAAATAAGCAGTCAAACAAAGATGGGTGGAAAAACACACTGCAAACATCAAATTGAGGATGCATTGCAATCTTTTATGGGGCTGGGGAGATGGCTCAGGAGCTAAGAGTGTGTACTGCCCTTGCAAAGGATCTGAGTTTAGTTCCCAGCACCCAGGTCAGGAGGTTCACAACCACCTGAAACTCCAGCTGCAGGGAATCCACTGCCCCCTTCTAGCCTCTGAGAGTACCTGTATTCATGTGCACATACCCCAACACAGAGACATATACATACACATAAAAAAACCTTAAAAATTAAAAATCTGAGTAGGAAATGCTAATTACATAAAAACCATAACATTATTATTTTAAATAATATGTATTCATGTTATAAGAACATAGACAATTTCAATTCCTAAGTGATTATCAAACATGTCTATGTACTGGTGCCTGGGTTATGAATGAAACAGTTCTTCAAGACACACATGGTCTTATAACTCTAATCATTAAAAACGGCCCTGAAGCATATTAATGTGAGAAAATTAAAGCTAATACATGAGGGATATGCAAACATTTGGATATTGTATTACATTTCCCTCTGGGTTACTGTGAGTATCTAGCCCAGCAATGCATTGACTGCTTGCATTCGGTACTCTTTGAGATATGAAACTGCTATTACAACTTCTGTCCTCTTTGATGACTCTTCACATAGGGTCCTCTCTTTTCCTAACCCTCATGCTGCTGTCTTCATTTATTTCATAGTAAAACATTTCTAGAGACAATACCACTTGGCAGTCTCGTATCCCTGCTAATTCCAAAACTGAATGATTATTCTGATGAATAAATGAATGTATGCCTGCATGAATAAATTATTGACTGGGTAAGCCACATGATGTAATGGGTACCACCTTGGACTTGAAGTTAAAAAAAATAGATTTGAGATGCCTAGCAAGAGACTCCCAGCCATTTGATGTCTGAGCCTTATACCATTATGTAATACAAGTACATATACCATAATAACGAGGATGCAGGAGCAATTGTTATAACAAGAATCTATAGTGGGAAGAGCTTTAATGAAGATAAAAATTTGTTTTCCTGTTCCTCTGTGGTAGGAACATAGGAATTCAGGTCTGGTGTGGCCATTACAGAGTCAGGAACTCAGCTCTGTTGTTCCTTGTCATTTTAACAGTTCTCACAGAGGCAGCCATGTCTCTCTAGTGAAGGTGCCTGTTAATTAATCTGCTCTATTCACATTCCAGGTGACAGTATGAGAAAACATAGAGAGAAAGCCACTCTGCCTTTTAACTGTATAGCCAGCCTTGCAAGAGAACTAACTACCCAACACTTGCTCACAAGAGCCATTTGTTACATTTTCAAGAAACATCTGAGTTGTGTGTTAAACAGAGCCCCCATTAACATTTAAATTGCAGGTGCTGAAGAGATGGCTCAGTAGTTAAGCAGAGTGGCTGCCATTGCAGAGGATCTGGATTCAGTTTCCCACACCTAAGTTTGGTAGCTCCCAACGGCCTATAACTCCAGCTCTATGGGATCTGACATTTTCTGCAGGCCTCTAAGATTACCTGCACACATGGAGAGAGAGAGAGAGAGAGAGAGAGAGAGAGAGAGAGAGAGAGAGAGAGAGAGAGAGAGAGAGATTCTCAGAGAACATTTTAGAATGTGGGGCAAGAGCCACAGGACAAGGACTCCTGCTTGGAGACATTGTCTTCTAGGCATGGCAGGGAACCTGCAATTAGGAAATCTCAACAACATGACTTCTGAAGCAAAAACCTGCATAATGACAACACTGGTTGATGCCTCAAGGGAGATGGGGAAAATGTCAGGAGGCCTCACCACTAGAAGAGATATTGGCAGTCAATGTGTGTCTGAATGTAGATACGTTCACATGAATCCAGGTGCCCACAGAGGCCAGAAGAGGGCATCAGAACTCATGAAGCAGGAATCATAGACAGTTGCGGGTCACCCGACATAAATGTTGGGAACCAAATGCAGGTTCTCTGCAAGAAGAGTAGGTTCATCTCAACCACTGAGCAATCTCCCCAGCCCCAAGAAACATTTCATTCATTCACTCATTCATTCATTCGTGTGTTTTGCATTTTAGAGTATTACTGAAATGGGCGCAGGAGAGATGTAGACAGAGGAATGTGGAGCCATACATGTATTTGCAAAGTCTGAAACACCAGCACATACTTTACCAGAAATGTTTACTGACCTTAATAAATAAAGTATTAATACTACAAATTAAACTCAAAAGCTTCCTAACTGTCTATCCAAGGATTCCCTGACTCATCTTCTACCAGCTAATTCATTTCATGGTGCATGGCCCCTCCAGCTTCAAAGCCAACTGTTATCCTTTGTGTTGACTCTTTGTCACACTTTGAATATCTTTTGCAGGGTAAGCTCAGACCCTTGAAATGGATCAGATCCAATGAGCATGGTCCCTTTCTCAAAGCCAACTGTGCTTCATCATAATCTAGTTACAAAGCACTGTGTTTACCCCATCATAGCCTAGGTCTTTCTCACAGCAATCAGATAGATTAAGAAAGGGCTTGAATCACCAGGAGTCATTTTAGAAATCTTCCTTCTTCAAGGGGAAAATCTCATACTCTCTGTATATAGCTTATATTTCTATTTTGAGAATGTAATGTGATCGTGGATCTAAGAGCATTTTAATTTGATATATTCTGTAAGGTTAAAGTTATAATAAAATTCTATTACCATTTCCAAATTTATGAGAAAGAGGGGTCTCTTTGGCCAATTATGAGTTTGGAACCCAGAGTGAAGGTTTATTCTTGATGCTGCTTTAGTTAAACAACTTCCCCTCAATTACCCTGGATGCTTAGAAAAGCATCCCAGCCGCAAGGAAGGCACACAATAAGAGACCCACTTCCTGTCTATATGCAAGGGCACTCACATGAACCCATGAACCATGTTTCGCTTGGTATCTGGAGTAGATTTCATCATTATCATCCTTTCCCTGTTTCTCTCTCTTCCCCCCTCCTTCCTTCCTCCTTTCTTATATGACTAGCACACTTAGAAATGTACATTCAAATCAAAGCCATCAGGAGCTTTGTAAAGGAAACCAGCACACACCTTTGAACCAAATCCAGACTTGTATTTAAAGTCATCTGTTGCCCATGATATCCATTTCCAAATTTTTCAGCAACTTTGTAAGAAAATGAAGAGGTAACTGTCACAAATTCTTGCTCCTTGTGGAGCCCAGCCTTGCAGTAAGCTGCATTTGTGTGATCTGGAACAGTGGACCTTTGATGTGTCTTTCAACAAAAATACAACTTTTGATTTGAGTCCCTTTTTAAATAAAGCAAAATTTTGGTATCAATGGTTAATAAAGACCTGCTTCATGTACAGAAATGAAGCAGTAACCAACAGGCAGGGTTTTTCACAAAATCTACAGACAGTATAGATCACATACAAAGACATCTTTCACCTGCCATTTCAAATGCCCAAGATGTTACCTCCATCCCACCTTTTTTTTTAAACAAAGATAATGAAAATGGATCTTCAAGATTCTGTGGGAAAATCTGCCTTGTGATTGTAAGAGCTATTTATTCCTTTTTCTTTGTTCTTGGACCATCACAGGAGGCCATAAAGACCATTTGTACTCTGAGAAATTCCTATTTCCTATAAACCAGCCAATATCTGCCTTGCCCACCTCCTGTTCCTCACTGCAAACAAGGAAAAGAAAGGCAAAGACCCCCAAGAACAGCAGGAAAGAATGAGCTGATGTAAACAGCCACTGTAGAACAAAAGAAGCATGGTGCTCAGAGACTACACACCTTCCCATTTCCCAGTGGCAGTAGTCTGGAAAACACCCTTTTGCAAGTGGTGCTTGATCTCAGTGAGGAAATGGGGTCATACAACTAATCTATTGTTGACAATACAGGAAATAGAAGAGAAGAGAGAGAGAAAGACACCGAGAGAAAATATAATAGATAGGTGTTAGTCAACAAAGACTGTACTCTCAGCTTGCATAATATCTTCACTGTATTCTTAGCCTTTTGACTATATCTGTGCACCATATGTACTAGCAACACACACATATATACCAAGAAAAGGAAGACAACCAACACTGAGATTAGACCTGATTTCCTAGACACTTGACCACCAACAAGACTCCACGCTAGAGGACAATGGCTGATGCCAAGAAGGCAGATCCACTGGCAAAATTTTGAAACAGGATAAACTGGATACAGACCTTTACTGCTCACCTAGCTACACCAGTAAGTTGGAATTCCTAGAAACTGCTTCTGTAGCCTATGGGCCACCATGCAAAGCAAGAGATTTCTTTAACTTCTAGAGACAATGAATAGAAGTTACAAATATACTCCCAGTCAGATTAGTTCCTTTCATGAGGATAGGTAGAATAACCAGAAAATGGTGTTCCTGGAGCCAATACCCACTGATTTGCACAGAGCATCACTGAGAATGTCCTATTACCTTAAGCACTTCAATGAGCAAATGATTTGTTCTCTGTCAATGACTACCAGTATTTGACTCTGCTACTTTTCTCTTCCTAGAGACAAGTGAGGACTACATTTTGCAAATTCCCTTTATTACAAGGGTTACAGATCTAATTTGTTTTATGTCAGTTGCTATTCATTCTTATAGCATTTTAAAAATATTTTATTTTTATTTTAGCTTGTAAAATAATGGATTTTCATGTAGGATTTCCATGCATATTTTATTTCAGTCAATTCTCTTCTCCTAATCCTCCTCATCTCATGAGATCTTGAAAAAGGCAGGGGAGGGGCATGCTCTACCTTGCCATATCCACTCTTAAGATCTGAAGAGCAAAGGCCTGTGATGGTAGATGTGAGATAGTACACTCCACAGGGACTTTCCCTGCTCATTCATCTCAATGATCACTAGCAGGGACTTCCTCCAGTCCTCTTATCTATACCTCACCAGTGCCTTCCTGACACTTGGGACCAGAACTCTAGTGATAATCCCAGAAAAAAAAAATTTTAGCTGCTGGTGGCTTCTGCAGCCTTCCCAACAAAATTTAATCACCGAGTGCTTTATCTCAATCTCTTTAAAAAATACCTATGGTAGTATTTCTATTACTAAATGATAGACTACTGACCTGGTAACTCAGATAATGAGCAAAAACACATTGATATTTCAATACTTAGTATATCTTCAATAGGAAAAATCCCTGTCTACAAATAGCTGGGTTATCTAGCCAAAGCAGACTAGCCAGTTTTATCAGACTTTAAGGCTCTGTATGGGTGTGTGTGTGTGTATGTGTGTGTGTGTGTGTGTGTGTGTGTGTGTGTGCCAAAATATCAACTAGTGTGTTGTTGCTTAGGAGCTGTCTGCCTTGTTTTTGAGACAATGTTTCTCATTGACCTGAGACTCACCAAAAAGGTTTTAAAATGTGTAAAATACAATTATGAGTCAAGTAAGACAGTGGCAATTGTACTACATGCTGAATTTCTACAATTCTGCACATGGCCACCAAACCTTCGGCTACACAACAGGAGAGCAAGTGCTGACCTACAGTATCATAAGACAAACATTGTCTCAAGAAATCAATATTAATTACCTTGTGCTGATCATTCACTGTAAGCTATAAGCATGATTTATTTCATGTTACCAAAACAGTTTAGTCAGTAGAGAATAGATGCCTTTTTTAAAAGGTTTGTTTGCAAAGAAACGAGTGTGTAAGTCCTGGTCTTTAGTGCAGCAAGTGCTATGTAAAAGAGAGGAGATGCAATATGTTTATAGAGATAGCAAGGAAATGGCATTGTCAGATCTCCGAGGCTGGTTCACAGGCCAACACTCCTATGTGCCTCATCATTTGTTACCAAGATATTTTGGTTTTGATTCAATTCCCCACATTGTTCTCCCCATCCAACAAATAATCCAATCAGATTGTTCATAAAGAAACAATGAAGTCATAAAGTGGAAAGAATTATTACCATAGTATCCATCATCCTGTGAGGATGAGGAGACCATGAAATGAGGAGGGTTAAGGGCATCACACTGAGCAAAAAAGTCAGATTCTGGGGCATTGGTTATCCTGCTTTACACTTTTAAAAATCAAACAGTGGAAGAGTTTCTCCCACCAGAACTACTGAATCAGAATCTGCCTTTTAACAAGATCCCAGATGATTCATTGGCAAATTAAGTTTTGAGAAGCTTGGGCCCATGATTCATTGGCAATTACCAGTTTCATTCTCAGAAGAACAAAGGAAAGAGATTAAGACTCTTGGATTTATCATAGAGAAAGCTTTTCTAGTCACAAAAGACAATACTCTGAAAAATAAATACAAATATATGCCAAGAAGCCAACTTCTCCCACCCCAATTTCCTTAATAAGATCAAAGCCTGGACTGAGGATCTTGCTTTATGGAATACCATAGTCAAGATAGCATATCTCACATCTTCTACTTACAGAGCCTTGAAATGTGTCCTGTGAGAGAGGAAGGGCATTATTATGCTATGAGCCAGTTCAGATTCATTTTAATTAAGTAATATGCAAAGTCCTGGAGCGTGACTGGCAGAATGATTTAGAAGGGAATTAACTACCTCTTTTACTGTGACCATCCCTGGTTGTCATCTGACACTGCAGCCCATAAACTCTGGGAAAGGTTCTGGTGTTGCACATTTATCCCTGAAGCCAGGGGAATTCAATTCTCTCTCCACAAAGCTGCAGAAACCCACCCTCTCTTTCTATTTTTAATCCTTTGCTGATTCTAGAGGCTTTCTACCAAGTAATTTGTTGCTGAGCAGTTGTTCTCCAAACAGCTGCCAAGAATCCCGGCGTTTGCAGCCTTGAGTTGTGTCCCATATTGGCCCCTTCCCAAATGTCATTTCCTACAAGGCTTTTCTTTCAACTGATGCATCAGGATCTTTGAATGAGAACACAAAATTAAATAGGAAATGACATTCATGAGAAAAGATGTTCCTTCCCAACACCCGAGACTCTCTACCCATCTGTCAATGCTCCCTCCTCTGTCTGTCTCCTGCTATTCCACAAATCCCAAGATGTCTGATACAAATATAATCAGTAGTGGATTTTTATACATCAATGTAAATTAAGCATTGGCAGCCCATAAAACATTCTGCTCAAACTGGTTGATGTCCTCCTGTAGCAGGAAACGCAATGTCTAGAAGGTACATGGCCAAACTTCTACCCTTCCTTCAGCTTCCTACTCAAATTAATAAGGAATGGTCCCCCTAAAACATACCTACTTTGAAGACTTTTGTAATTTATTTATTTTTAAGATTTATTTTATCTTTAATTAAGAGTATGCATTTGGGGCATGGGGCAGAATGTGAGTGCAGGTACCTGCAGAGTCCAGAAGAGGGCTTCAGATCCTCAGGAGCAGAAAGTACAGGCAATTGTGGACCTCCTGTCGGGGAAGCTGGACCCAAATTTGAGTCCTTTATAAGAGAAGTAAGTGCTTTTAACCACTGAGCCATCTCTCCAGTCTCAAGTTTTGTAACTTATAAAATTAATTTAAAATTTCAATACATAAAAAAAATCCATCTTTAAAAAAACAGAAAGAGGTAGAGAAGAAGAGATAATTGGGCAGGTGAATAGATGGCTAGTTGGATGAATGAACAATATCAATGGGTACACAGACACAATACATGGTAAGTTCCTAGTAGGAATGTTTAAAATGCAAGTAAAAATGCAAGATGTGGAAAAAAGAAAAATGTTATCTTTATTTCAGGAATAAATATTTAAGATCCATGGAAATGAGTTTAATAAGCAAAGGGAAAATATATCAGGAAGAGGGATACAAGGACCTATGTGCTGTGAATTGAGAAGATACAGTTAAAAATTAAGGAAGAATATTCAGAGCAAGGGGGAAGGCATTGGATACCCAAACAAATTACACAAAAGAGACCAAGGTGATGGCACAGAAAAGTAACTCCAGCATTTTTAGTCATTCATTAATTCATTCAGCAAACAATCATTAATCCCCTTCTGCTAGAAGAAAGACCAAGACAGATCCAGGTCACCCTTCCCTACCTTCTAAGTGCCTGTGGTATTTCTTCTGGGGAGAATAAACTCCTGAGCTGATGAATGAAAAGAGTGTGAAATTCCACTGACTCTCCTCTTGGTCTATTTTAAGTAGGAAAGTAGACAGAGATCACGGGCAAGCTGTGTGAAAGTTAGATCCAAAGACTTACAAATTACTCATTGTGTCCTTGAGTTTTTCCCCTTATCAAACTTTATAGGCTGAATTAATGTATAGCTCAGAATGAAATTA
The DNA here is from genome assembly GCF_949786415.1 of Peromyscus eremicus. Lineage (NCBI taxonomy): Eukaryota > Metazoa > Chordata > Mammalia > Rodentia > Cricetidae > Peromyscus > Peromyscus eremicus. The sequence continues at coordinate 94,665,900 of NC_081420.1, read as the reverse complement.
AAATTTTTATTTTCAATAGTGAATGCGATTTTTAAATTGTTTTATAAAATATACAGCATATTCTGGATGAATACATAAGTATCTATTTTCATTTATTTAAGTGGGCAAATATAAATATTATTTATGTGTATAGAGGGGAAGGGGCAGGAATGAAGAGCTATCTAGCTTATCATAACACCTTCTTTTTAATCTGCATTTTATTTAAATAGATTTTTTTCTCACATAATGTATCCTGATTACGGTTTCCCTTCCCTCTACTCACAGTTCCTCCCCACCTCCCCTTCCATCCAGATCAACTCCTTTCTCATTAGGAAAAAAAAAGAGGCTTCTAAGAGATAAAAAAATAAAATAAAATAAGGTAAAACAAACACAAACTAACAGAAAGAAAAGAGCCCAAGTGAAGGCACAAGAATCAGAGACCCACTCATTCTCACACTCAGGAATCCAATAAAATCACTAAACTGGAACCCATGGTATACACACACAGGCCCTGGTGCAAACCCATGCAGGACCCGTGCGTGGCACCTCAGTCTGAATTCACATGTTCTTTTCTCATGTTGATTTAGAGGGTCTTGTTTTCTTGGTCTCCTTCTTCTTTTGCTTCTGGCTCTTACAGTCTTTCTGCCTCCTCTTTGGCAGCGGCGGGGTACCCTGACCCCTGAGGGGAGTAATTATTCAAACCACCACAGATCGAGGAGGAGGAGGAGGAGGAGGAGGAGGAGGAGGAGGAGGAGGATAAGGAGAGAGGAGGAGGAGGAAGAGGAGGAGGAGGAGGAGGAGGAGGAGGAGGAGGAGGAGGAGGAGGATAAGGAGAGAGGAGAGAGGCACCTTCAGAAAACCCTGGCTTCAAATGTAATGAAAGGCAGCAATAGCCAAGAAAAGCAGGCAGTCACCAGAAGGTGGAGAAGACACAGAAACAAGTTCTTCCTCAGAAGATTCCAGAAAGAGTAGAAACCTGAGGACGCCTTAATGTCCACACTCTGTGACCTCTGGAAGTGTGAGGTGACAAGTCCTTGGGTGAAGACACTGAATGTGTGGTAACGCACAGCAGCAGCAATCAGAGTTTAACACAGGTACTCAAAGAGATGTTTGACATCACTGATTAAAACGTTTAAAAGTCAGAACGAACGTGTGATGTGCGCATTCCATGCTCACTGAAAATGCCATGGCTACTAAAAAGGAAAATACGAAATATGGAGGCTATGGAGCAATGGGAACATGCCTTTGCTGCTGCTGGGTGCAAATGGCTGCAGCCACTGTGGTTGGTTGTTACTTCAGTCCCCATTTACAGTGCCCCATCACCTTGAGTGTGGTCCTGAGGCTAGCTTGAGACGTCAGCAAATGAGAAGTTAACAGACACTTGGTGAGTGCTAGAATACGAGAATTCTCGTGCAATGAGGCTGCCATCTTATGAGAAAGGGAGCTTAGAGACTTGGGGATATGGAAGATAACAGAGGAACAGGTGTCCCTCTGCTGACCTATTCTAGCTAAGCCCCTCCCTCATCAACTTCCTAGCAGAACTGTAAGAAAGAACCCATTGTTCTTGTTTTGAGCCACTGGAGCGGAGACTTGCTTGTACTGGAAAAGCACGTGAAGCTAAGACAAGGACCACAGCAATGAGATCTAGAAGTTAGGAAGCAGCAACATGAGGTTTGGAAGGAAGCCACATTTCCTTCACAACCTTGTCAGCCTGCCTCTCCTAGATGCTGAATTGTGCCACCACGATTGCATGGCACGCGGATTTTATTGAAAGAGAGGAGAGAGGGGGGCAGCAAAAAGAGACAGACAGACAGAGAATGGGAAAATCTCCACACTGAAGACTGAGAAAGAAACCATGAATCAACTAAGTTCAGATAGTCCAGTGGCTCTCAGCCTTCCTAATTGCTGCAACCCTTTAATACAGTTCCTCGTGTTGTGGTGACCCACAACCATAAAATGATTTTGTTGCTACTTCATAACTGTAATTTTGCTACTGTTATGAATTGTGATGTAAATATTTGGTATGCGGGGTATCTGATATGTGATGTCCCCAAATGGGTTATAACCCATATGTTGAGAATCACTGAGGTAGTCAGCCTTAGGAGTCACAGCCTTACTGAGAGACACCTCAGGCCATGATATGGGCAGTTGGGAGGCCCTTGCAGAGCAGCTGTGTTGTGTCACCATGCAGAGAACATGACTAGGGACATGCCTGTGCTCTTCTCATTCCTGGACTTCTCAAGGCTTTTGAAGTAAATTTCTTAGAAATACAAGAAACAGGAAACACCACCAGGCACTGAGATGGATCTTCTGCTGTGACTGAGACAAAAGCACACCCAGAGGTGCCACAAACATAGCACTTAGAGCAGTCTTTTTTTCCTTTTAATATTGATAGCTTTAGTGAGATTTGAGGAAATATTCTATTGATAAAACAAGAAGAAGAAGAAGACTCAACAGCGAGTGTTCCTAGGGGGAAAAAAGACTTCTGGAAATTATGATACAATAACAATAATGAAAAATTCAAAGAAAAGGTTGAAAGATAAACTGAAAAGATGACCCATGGAAAGAGGAAGACAGTAATAACAAAAGGAAAGAAGTAGAAAAGAGTAGAAAACAGACAAAAGAAATAAATATAAGATCCATATGGGAGATGGGAATTCTGTAGCATGAATTCTAATTGGTCGTACTAATAAAAATCCGGAGTCAGATATCAGGGTGAAAGCTGAAAGATCAGAGAAGAACAGCCAGCCACTAGAAAGACTCCATACCTCTAAGAATCCTCAGACTGAAAGGGGGCTGAGTTCCTGTTTCCTCCTGCCTTATATCCTCTCTCTACCCAGCCATATCACTTCCTGTCTCCACCTCCCTAGAGCAAGAATTAGTGACATGAGATCCCAAGTGTTGGGATTAAAGGTGTGTGCCACCACTGCCTGGCTTTATTTCTCTTTTAGACTGGATCAATCCTCTATAGCCCATGGTGGCCTTGAACTCACAGAGATCCGCCTGCCTCTGCCTCCCGATCGCTGGGATTAAAGGTGTGCGCCACCACTGCCTGGGCTCTATGGTTAACTAGTGGCTTATCTCTGCACTCCCATCTTCAGGCAAGCTTTATTTGTTAGATCACAAACAAATTATCACCACAGAATTCAAATAAAAAAAGGTTTCTAAAACATTAAGATAGATAAAACCAACAGTAGAAGTTATTTCCAGCCAAGCCTTGTTCTACCAGCTTTTGCAGAACGGTCATCAATTTCCATGGGCTATTTTTTTTAATGGTGGTTGGGTGGGAGCCAGAGCCTTTCACATACTAAGCAAGAACTCTACTACTGAACTATGCCCCAAACTGTGAATTTCAAAACTCACCAAAACATATGCACCCAACACGGCAGACAGGCAAACAAGAATATTTCCCAATGCCCAAGGAGTCAAGATTTCAACCTTGGAAATGACTAAAAAATCAATATGGATTCAAATGTCTTAAACATCACAAAGAGAAGATAAAAAAGTAAATGGCTTGAGAGAACTAATAGAAGATATTTTCCCTAGCCAATTCCACTCTACATGGAATCCTGATTTTAATCTATGTAAGAGAATACTCTGGCTTTAGACAATCAATTGCCTATTCTATGTCTCCAGTTAACAGATCAAATAAAGTCTACATTGTGTCAGGAAAAGTAAGAGTCAGTGTATGTTCCCTGAGATATTCACTCATTTCCCAATTAACATACTTAATTTGGCTTATAATTGCTATCAATGATGAAAGTTTTACACCAAAAAGAGCAGTGATCTACAAGAGATCATGCTATATTCCAAAATCAACTACTCCTAGGGACTATAGAGTAGGTTGAATCTATACTAATCAGAATAAATGTTCAAATGAGACTATTTCATGAGAAACGACATTTATTGAACATTATTTAGCAATCTACACACACCAACTCCTGAAGCTTGTTGCATTTTTCGTCAGTTATTACAGAACTGGTGGTAGACATTCATCATAGGAGGTGACATTTCACTTTGTCTTTATCAAATTAAATAGATTAAAATCATATATTCCCTTCCTGTGGTACTGTGGAAGACATGTTAAATGCAGAGGGGGTATGCTGAGATGAGTTACTCATTGGAACCCTGAGAAGAGCACTCTTATTCTTTTCTTGTTACACCCAGAACTTTCAACATAGTTCACAGTGACCAGCAAAAGAGAATGTGATTTTAAACCCTGGTTATAATGCATTTTGAAATATGTAATAATAGGTCTTGTGCTAGATGGGTAAGTAGAATAAAGTTATTTAACTTTCTATTGAGCAGACAGAAAAAGTATTTCTGCTCTGGTGGAGTTGTGTCGCAGCTAACACAGAATGTCATAGGAATGGATATCCGCATTTGGGTTTATAATCCAAAAGGTCCTGGGAGATTTGGAGGAAATCCTAGTCTGTCTAAAACTGCCACACCCACAATGGGACAAATGGCAACATAAATAGAGCTCCTTGTCCTCCCTCTTTCCTTCTCTTCCTTCTTCTCTTCTATTTCTTCCTCCCACCACCTATGAATGTTGTCTCAATAAAAAGAAAGAAGGAAGAATTAGACCCATCACTGTCGCCCTTTGTAATCTGACATCAACATTTTATGTTCTCTTTCACTTTGCACCAGCTTTGAATGTAACTGCTGCTGAGGGAGCATTAGATGTCTGTCTGCATGAAAAATTGACCATATCTCCTTCATAATGCATTCTCAAGCTCACCCACCTCAGAGTTATTTCTTTATTATTAATTCGGACTCTCTGCTTGCCAATCATGCAGTAGGCATGGGAAATAATAAGGCAGTGTGTTCCCTTGCCCTGACTATCTTCTTATAAGGGGCAGGGTGTTCTTCTGTCATTCTTTCTTTCTCATTCTGCTCGAGAAAACAGTGAACAGAAATTGGAAAGATGTATTGCTTATATTATACCTCATCTGGTTTCCAGAAATAACACACCTCTACAAGCTCCCAGAAGTTTTTGAGGCAACTCCAAACTGTGAATAGAACTTAGATAAAATGCTAGAGAAAAAGATATGCTATGGCCAAGTCTTACCCTCTAACCCTGCTGAGTAGATGCTTCTTCGTAATGTGTTAACTTTAATTCACATTCTCTAATATTGAGAGGACTAGACTACCCTTACCAGTTTGTGATTTAGGCTTTAAGTAATTTCTCCAGTCTACAGTGTGCAAGTCAGCTTTCTGTCACTGTGACAAACAGTTGAGATAATCAGCTTACAAAGTGAAAAGGTTTATTTTGAGTCACTGTTTCAGTCCTGGTTTTTGTTTTTTGTTTTTGTTCTTAACCTCGTTGCTTTGGGCTGATGGTAGGCACATATAACTGAGTCAAGCCATCCTCCTGCAATCAGTTCTCCTAGCTGGGAAGGAAAAGAGAGAAAGGCAGAGGATAGGGTCTAATAGCTCCTTCAAGAGCTTACGTTCAATGGACCAGACCCTCCACACACACCAGGCCCCACTTCTTACACTTCTCACCACCTTGTAACAAGGCCACACTGGAAACAAAGCTGTTGCCACGCAGGCCTTTAGGGTCAGTTAAAACCCAGATTTTAGCACAAAGCAACTCACCCAAGCCAGGATTCGAAGCCAGATCCCAGGCATGAATACTTCCTGCTCTGCTTGAATGTTTCAGTAAAACCCATGTGTCTTGTTTTCTTTGTTTTCTATCAATTAAGCAGTCAAGAACCTAAAAGTTCCATTCCAATGGAATGAAGTCCACTAGATCCACCATATTTTTAGCCAAGATGTCAAGCCTCTCTGTTTCTGAACCTCAGCATACCTGAAATGTCTAAGAATGAAAACTCAAAGATACTGTAGAAAAATTAAAAGATGAAGATGATGGATAGCTGACTGATCCCAAGGCCCTCTGAGCTTTGAGAAAGGTGAAGACATGAATACAATGTCACTGCCCAGGGTTGTGTAAGTTGTTTCATAGTACTCTCAAAACACACAACATGGTCACATTATCCTCCTTCTCCACTGTGTCCTGCTTTCTGGTTAAGTTTCATTTCTTTCTTTCCATTCTTCTCTACGATGTGACTTGAAAGGCTGAAATATCCAGACTGAAATCCCCTGACTTTTTGGTTTATCTGCTGCCAGCTAGCTGGTAGGTAAGACTGAGAGACCCGAGGGCTGCAGAGATGGCTTGGTGAACAAGGTGCTTGCTGCACAAGCCTTAGGAGCTGAGTTCAGGCCTCCAGCATTCTCATAATTCCTGTGGACCATGGCACATCTTTAGTTTCTGGGTAGGATAGAGAAGTGAGTATCCTGGGGCCTTGCTGAATACCAAGACTAACCAAAATGTCAGTGAAACACTAGACCCTCCAATAATAATAATAATAATAATAATAATAATAGTAATAATAATGTGGAGAGTGATTGAGAAAGACACCCAGCATTGACCTCTGGCTTCTACAAAAGCATGAACACTCATGTGTACAACACACACACACACACACACACACACACACACACACACACACACACGAAGGAGGAAGAGAGGAGAAGTAGGCAAAGGAGGAATAGACAAAACCTAGGAACATGACCTGTAGGATAAAGCCAAGGTACCTCTGTCCTTCTGCTCCTTCCCTGCCAGATGATGGCTTTGTCGGTGGTTGATTCTTTCATCTGAAACTTCTGTCACTCTTCCTTCTCTCTGCCACAGTGTCTGTCTCATTCCAGAGACAGTTTCCTCCCACAGTCCTTCATGCTTGACAGAGGTAACAGTTTTTAGCCGTCAGTAGTCCCTTGGTGATTCGATGGCACATCATTAAACTCACTTCAATTGACTCTGATTGTGACAACTGTCTCCTGTAGGAGCCCCTGACTGTTAGAATGATGAACAGGAGAGGAATTCCCTAAGCTCACCCTCCTGGCAGGAAGACAGCAGGAGGTCTTAAGAACATTTCATCATAGCAGAGAACTGACCTTGGAAATCTGTAGTCTGTCGTCACAACACCAGGACTACTTGAGTCAACAGTGCTGGTGGTGACAGAGGAAGGGTGGGTTGAGGTCAAGACTGGCACTTAGTTATAAAGCAAGATTAGTGCTCACTAAGATTATGGGTACTGCCCCCAGGGACTGTACATAAAAGGAAAACACGTTTAGAGTACTGAGCTATTAATTTAAAATACTGGTGATTACAACTTAACAAGCAGCTTTCAGTCTAATGTTTTCCTGTGTCTATCCTATAGAGTTAAATATGCAGCTTGTAGGTCTCTAACAGTGAAGTAAAGTCTTGGATAATTAGAAGTGGAATCCTGACACTTGAAATGGGGAATTAAGTGAAGCATACTCGAGGTGGAGAACTCAGTAACTCCAAATCCCCCTGTCAACATCAGGAGCATATGAATGAAGGACAGTAATATTAAATGTAGGCTGAATTTATTTATGGGCATGCACTGTCTTGGGATTTGGCATTTAATAAATCGACTTTAGCACCCTGGAAAGGTATTAACAGTCTTGTGACTGATTAATTTAATTTGTTCATCAAGTGGCATCCACAGTAAAAAAAAAAAAATTAAATTGAGAAATTATTATGGCAAACTGTGAATGAATGAGGACAGTGGCTTAGGGGGTGAATCTAATTCTGTTCAGCTGGCCCTAATTATATTCTGGGAAGGGACAGGGCATGACTTTAACAAAACAATAAATATTTCATTATGAGGTACACTACATCTCTCAAGAGCTTTCCTGAAGATATAATCAATGAATGGATGACTACACATGGGTGGAAGATGCCCCCTTTTCCCATCTACCTGGGTCCTTGCTCCACAGTCCTGTGTATTAAATACCCATCATAGCAAGCATAGACCTATGCATGAGCTAAGTAGCCTGGACATCTTTCTACATATGACCAGCCACTACCAAAGCTGAGGACCACCTACCAACCCTTGAAGTCAATACTAAAGCAGATGCAACATCATTCCCTGATGTGCCAGCTACCTTATAAATCACATGGATAACATGAAGTTTATGCATCACAGAAGGAAATATATTTTCTAATTGGTTAAGAGGAAGTGGGACCTGAGTATCCTCTTGTATGTGTGTACAGGTATACATGCATATGTGGATGTGGAAGTCAGAGGTCAACCTTGGGTGTTGTTCATCAGGAGCTGTCCACCTCATTTTTTGGAGACAGGACCTTAGACTCGTTGACTTGGCTAGACTGCTGACTGCCTCCACTCCTGAGTACTGAGATTAAAAGTGCTTTCTACTTCATTGGCTTTTTAATGTGGGTTCTGGAGACTAAACCTGGGCTCTTATGCTTGCAAGGGTATCTACCCAATCCAGATAAAACATTTTTCTCAGAAGAATATATATGTAGTTGGATACAGGGTCACTTTCTCAGTCTATAAAGCTTCTGCTAAATCTATAATGTCTTTTTATCAACACAGTATCCCAACAAAAACTGTGTTATGTTATGGTTTTGTTGTGCCCAGATTGCAACTCCCAGAGAGACTACTGAAGACAAGTGTACCAGAATGCAAAAGCAAGGCTTTATTAGGGAGCAATTCAAGCCTAGGCAGGGACCTTGTCAAGCACATCCAATGAAGTGGAGGCTGGAGGAGGTGCCCAGCCTGAACTGAGCACAGCTTTTAAAGGAAAAACCACAAGATTACAATAGCAGGGGATTTCCATACATGTATATTTCTGATTGGCTCATTTTTAGGGACTTACCAGAAACCTTTTATTAATCTTATTGCTAGGGGCGAGGGTGGTTGTTTGTTTCTCATTGGCTGCCCTGAAGGTAGGAACATTCTGTGGTTAAACAATCACCATGGAAGACCAGGGTTGGGACATTCCGTGGTCACACAGTCACCATCATATGGTTAAATTGTGATTCTGTACTTTGTACTTTCAGGTTCCTGGAACTTGGATCAACTGTGGAAACTCAAAATCTAAACCTAGAATAGAGATTCTTACAAACTGGAAGCCTTGTTTTAAAAATGGAGGCGCTTTGGTCTCACAGTTTGAATGTGAAAAGTCCTCAGACTCATGCTCTGATCACTTGGTCCCCAGCTGGTGGCACTGTTTAGGAGGTTGTAGAATGTTTGAGACATGGTGGCTAGCAGGCCCAGTTTGATGGCTAGAGATGGTCCTGAGGGTGGTACCCTGCCCCTGCTTCCTGCTTCATTTTTGTTTCCTACTCTGCTAAGACATGCAGAGTCATTGTAACATCCTGCAGCCTCCTTCTGCTTCCTGCCATCATGGACTGTAATTCAAACCTTGGGCCAAAATAAAGCCTCTCCTTGAAGTTGCTTTTGTTGTGTATTCTGTAACAATGTTGAGAACCAACTCATACCCGCTGCGTCTGTCCAAGGAGCTCATTTTGTGGTGAGGAAATGGCAGCCATGAACTCACCCTGCTGGAGAACTTGGTCTTTCAGCCTTACCACCCCGAGGCAGCAGTGACAACAGAGCACCGCAGGGGCTCAGCCACAATTCTCTTAACTAATGGCAACCCTGAAAGGCCACCTGGTTACCCAACAGCAGGGCTTCTTAACCACTTTACATTCGTGATCCTTTTCACCCAAGAATTTTTTTTTTTTTTTTTGATGCTTAAGGACAATTTTATTAGCTCTGGAAACCAAACCCCCCAAACAGGCAATCTATACATCTCAGCTGCTGCCCAGAGGTTGAGGATGGAGGAGAGAAGGGAAAATGCCATGGCATCTGAGCTGGTCAGACACATGGTAGTCACAAAGCACGTGGCAGGGAGGGGAGCTTTACAGAAGGAGTAAGGAACCCCAACATGTTGGGAAAGCCCAGAGTTGGGGGAATGCATACCCAGCGCAGATATAAAAGGAAAAAGAAAAAGTTATGCTTTTCTGATTGATTCAGGAAGCAGGCAGGATTACAAAGCTTTGTGTCTAAGGTATAAGAAAATGCACTGGGGGTGAAGACAGGGATTCTGAGAAGAGGCAGTACAATTTTTCATTATAGGAACAATTATTCCACCTATTTTTTCAGCATGGCTTAAGGTGAGATCAACTTTCCAGGGGTTGTCTCTTGGCACAGTGGTTGACCTCGCCGCCTACCAGGAATGTTACCCAGAGATCCTATTCTCTTGACCAAAGGAGCGTTTTAATCCAACAATTTTGATGATGCTTGGTCTATAGGTCTGCAAAATAGATATACAAATCAAATATTTACTGATAATCAGAGAGAAATTTATTTCAAAACAATTCTTTGGAGTACATATAATTTTGTCATTTATTAAAGGTGAAAGCAAATTTACATACTAATGAGAAGGGTGTGCTTGTTTATTTTCACATGAAAAATTAAATCTTGGCTGAATGTTTGAAACTGCATGACAGGGACCATCATCAGCATTTTCCAGAGTCCACTGATATTTCCCTTTTATAATCGTCCGTGCTGAGAGCACAGCTTCGCATAAATATGCAGAGCAAGATGGCAGAACTATGCTTAGTTCCATTTCAGAAATTGTTGGAAAATCTGCCCCAATCTCAAGCCAAAGTTCATTGAATGGCAGTCTGTGACACTCAAGTCAGCAACTCAGACAGGAATTTTTTAAAAAAATCAAACATTTCAACAAATCTCAATCCAAAGATATACTAATTTCATACTTATATGCTGAGGAATGATAGTAGAAGAATATTAAAAACCTGTTGCTTTTTGTAATGCAAGCACTGTGCCTCTAGATGAGCAGAAAATTCTGTATATGCTCCAAAATAATTGTAATTGCTAACATACAAGTGTCTAGAATGTGAGCTAGGGTGTTTTGTGCAGTATTCATTGGCATTATGTGGTATGACGGCATATGCACACTGTAAAGTGCAGGATTTATGTGTTCAGAAGCAAGTCTGCAGTCAAGTCCCATGATGCAATATGGATAATCAAGGCTAGAAACACCTCAAATTCATTACACACTTGATTTTGAATTGATATTTTGGTCATTGAACACCTAGAAACTTTTTATTATTGCCAACATTTTATTGAGGTCTGTGTTCAGCTATACTACCCCATATGGATTCAGAAGCCATGTCTTATTAGATGCTGTGTCTTAAGGTGGTGGTTCTTAACTGCTGCCTTGGGTCAGGGAAACAAGGGTTAATCTAGATATACAGAACCTTGCCCATACCAAATCACCTTCTAATGGAATTGTTTCTTGACCCAGAAAGCATGTCAGAAAAGGGCATATCCAAAAGAAAAAGAAATCCCCCCCAGTCAACACAACGGTGATCCCATGAAACTAGAAATTGCTACTCCCTCCATGCCGGGCATTTTAGGCTCATCAAGTCCCTGAGCAACTAGAGATAAGGTGGGAGTTGGGGGGTAAGTGCATCTCTACTGGCTGGACTTATTGATCCACATCTCTAAGAGAAAATCGCTGCTGAAAATAGACATGACAGACTTTAGGATTCAGAAATTCACTAGTGTGCGTGCATCTTAGAGATCATACACCAAGAGCTGTGATCCTGAGAAACACAATGAACTAAGAAAGACAAACACAAGACTTGGGCCCAAAGGAAATGAAGAACTGGGTGCTGACAACTGTGAGGATCTTGGGATCCCTGGTGGGAGGAGATGGTTGAGTGATCAACATAATAATTGGTACCGTGCATGAAACTGTTGCTCCTGCATTTTTCAGTCCCCCTGTACACTGAAAACAGTCATGCTTAAAGCCACCATTTACCTTCCAGGTTAGATTCTGACTAAATTAAGTTCCCTTGAAATCATGCAGTGATGAAGGGGGATGTCATGGTTTCACCTTGGTTGGTATGTGTTTGATTTGGGGGTGTAAATATACAGAAAGAGACAAGAGGAAGAGAGGAAGCGAGGTAAGAGAAGGCCTGGAGGAGGAAAAGGAGGAGTTGGAGAAAGAGGAGGAGGAGAAAAGAATAGAGAGACTTGATGAACCTAAAATGCTGGGGTCAGGGAAGTACTACTTTCTGTTTTCACGGGATCACTGTTGTGTTCGCTGGGCTCCCTTCATCTTTGGCATTGAATTGATTTTGATGTTTGGCAGTCAGAGAGAAAGAAGACAGGATGTTTATTTTCCTGGCTTCTCCCAAGTATTGTTGTGCTTGGGTTGTGACTGTCCACCTGGAGCCATAAAGGCTGTCAGATGACACTCTTGTTGCTGCTAAAGTTTCTCCATGTTCCAGAATTGCCCATTTTTTTTCTTTTGTGCTTGGGCCTTGACATAGGAACAGCTTCCTGCCAGGACTAGACTCTAGGTGATTCCCCATTACCCTGGCTTGTGATTTTGCTCTCCTGTGCACCTGGTCTCTGCATTTAATTCCCTTCAATGCACTCAGAGTGTTCCATCCATTCCTTCCAGGGGCCTGGTTGGTGGCCAGTTGTTATGTCTGTGAATAGCATGCTAGGCATGTACAGTGTGGCTGAGATACCAACACAAAAATCCCTTCTGTAGAATATTGTTAACAGAGATCTCATTTATGAGCTAAAAATATTCAAGCCTTTGTATAATAGTATGATTTCTTCTCAGAGATTGATGTTTGATAATATTGTAAATTTCAGAATTCCCTTTTTGTAATTATTTCTTTGGCAAAATATTCAGTAGCCTCCCTGTTGAATTGACTATTGATAGATTCTGGGGTAAAGGCAACCATTGACTTCAGTTTTGTGCCGAGCAGTGAGCCCACCAGACTCCATCAGATAGTTCCAAAACTGGAGTTAAAGTCAGTGAGTCACAAAAGAAAACAAAAAGGCATGAATATGGTAAAGAGACTTGTGGGGAGGAGGAGGGGGTGGCAGGAGTGGACCTGAGAGAAGGGAGTGAAGAGATCAGAGTAATCTTAGTTCACTCAAATGCATTCACAGAGGCAAGACCTCAACAAAACATCACATTTAAGAAGACACTTGACAGATTAGGAAAAACACAACAGTTAAAGAGGGGGAGGGGAAACAGCCAGGTGTGAGGGTTTGAATGAGAATGGCTTCCATAGGCTCAGATATTTGAAAGCTTGATAAGCAGTTGGTGGAACTCTTTGGGAAGGATTAAGAGGTGTGGCTTTGTTAGAGGAGGTGTATTACTGGGAGTGTGGGGGGGCAGGCTTTCAGGTTTAAAAAGCCCAATCCATTCCCAATTAGTTTCTCTCTACCTTGTGCTTATAGATAAGTTCCCAACTACTGCTACAGTGCCATGCCCGCCTGCTCCCATTCTCTGTGCCATGGTGACCATAGACTCTAACCCTCTGGAACCATAGGCTCCAATAAACATTTTCTTCTATGAGTTACCTTAGTTATATGGTGTCTCTTCACAGCAATAGAAAAGTAACAAAGCCACAGGACAGAAACACACACACACACACACACACACACACACACACACACACACATGCGCGCGCACAAGCATCATAGCTAGAAAGAGCAAGATTCTCAGCTGCCAAGTGACACAAGCCTAAACAGGTGCATGGACTATGTCTAGGAGGTAAACAAGCTTTTACTTCTCTCTCCACTTTTCCTTTTCTGTGTTCCTATCTCTCTCTCTTTATTCTACAGGTGCTTTTAGGAGATGTCTTAAGCAATAGTTAGAAAATCGATACAAAAGAGTACAGAAAGAACCCTCCCCCGCCAAAGAAATTCCACAGTTTCCTTGAGTTCAAATAGCCGGCCCTGTTATTTGCACTGTACTTAACAGAGCTAAAATCTCAATTTGTGTTAGGGACATGTGATCACTAGGATCATCATTCAATTAGAAAGCAAACCTACTGTTTCAGATCGTCTGATCCACTGAAACGCAGTCCAACGGACGTGTCATAATTTAGCCTGATAATTTCATTTAGGCCATTGTAAATGATAAACGAAATCAGAGATCTCAGCCTCGTCTCTGGTTTTGGCTGCCTTTGGTGTGCCATTGTGTAATTTTGCCTATTATTTATTTTTACAGGGCCTATGGGATTGGTGAGTCTGTGGAGACAGCCTTCCAGGCAGTCACTAAATGCGCTTGCATAATCCCTTTATGAACTGCCAGCATAATCTCTGTAATGACCAGCAAGCTTCAGATGTGACTTTGTGATTCTGTTTTGGGATATGAACACCTGCAGGGCCCTCAAATGGCAAGAACAAAGGAGAAACCCACAGGAAGAGTTTGAAACTCCAACCTCCCCCTCAAGGTTTAAACAGGCCCACTCTTTGATCCAAAACCAAAGTCTTCTAAACTTTAGAATAGAAAACGTGGTTCTCAACCTTCCTAAAGCTGCGACCTCGTTCTGTGGTGACTCCCAACCATAAAATTATTTTCCTTGCTACTTCAAAACTGTAATCTTGCTACTGTTATGAATTGTAATGTAAGTATCTATGTTTTCCAATGGTCTTAGGTGACCCCTGTGAAAGGATCATTTGACCCCCAAAGGGGTTGATACTCACAGGTTGCTAAAGCATCAGGGAAAAATAAAACAAAACAAACATAAAAATGTGTAGGTTGCTGAGAGGCCTCAGCAGGCAAAGGTGCTCTCTACCTAGCCTGATGATCTCTGTACAAACTTCCTGTCTGCCGACACTAGTAAAGTCTTGCACACTTGAAATTTTTGAGGAGGGCAGATCTTATGTAAATATTTTTATCACAATGAAACAAAATAAATCAGATCCTTCATGGGTTCATTAGCAACTGTTGCAGGACATGGATGGCAGGAGCCCTGTGATAGCTGAAGGATCTGTACATATGAACCCACAGGGGACCAGAGACTGTCCAGGGTAATTTTCCAAGGACAAAGGTGCACAGAAGACCTGGGGAGCTTACATATCTGGCCTGGCTGAGATGTCATGCAGCTGATAATAGCCTACATCTCTGCCTCCTCCCACCCTCAAACCATGGTACTATGTTTGATATCACCTGGCCAGTGTGGACACTTTCTCTACGTGGAATCAGCACTTGTCTTTCTGTGACAGCTTATGTTTTTTCACAGATTACCCTGAAATCTTATTTCTGTTGTTAGATTTGTAGAGTTTCATTGTTGAGGCTAAAGCTTATTCTACCCTACACTGCTACACATTTTCTTTTTCCACTCATCTGTCAGTATATAGTTAGATTGTCATAAGAATAGTAAATGGGGTGCTGGTATCTCTGAGATCTTCCTTTCATTTTGGGGTGGTGGGAGGGTAAATACCCAGAAGAATTGTTGGGAACATATGGCGTTTCCTGTGTTCCTTTTCTGATGGATTTCTATCCTGTTTCCTATAGCATCTGTACCATGCTGCCTTCTCACCAACTATGCTCCAAGTTCTAATCTCTCTACAACCTTGCCAATGCTGTGGTCATTTTGATTACTTCTAAAAACATAAGGCATCATTTACTGTGGTTTCACATATATTTCTCTGATAATGGTAACATGGAGGGTCTTTTTTTATAATGTGTCCATTGGAGGTGTTGTGTGTGTGTGTGTGTGTGTGTGTGTGTGTGTGTGTATGTGTGTGTGTGTGTGTGTGTGTGTGTGTGTGTGTGTGTGTGAGAGAGAGAGAGAGAGAGAGAGAGAGAGAGAGAGAGAGAGAGAAAGAGAGAGAGAGATTTAAGTTCTTAGACTATTTTAAAACCAGGTTATTAAATTTTTTGCAATCAACTCACAAGAATTCTTCACAGGTGTTGGAGATTAATCCATTAGCAGACAGAATTGGAAATGTTTTCTTGAATTTCATATGTGGCCTTTTAGCTGCTTGAATAGTCCCTTAGTTGTGCAAAAGCTTGTTGTTCTGTTGTTTATTTCTGGTTTCGTGGACGGTACCTTGAAAGTAATGTATCTTCTCTCTCACTAATTTTAGTTGGACTGTATTACTTTTATGATGTGTAACATTTTGAAATTTAAAAACCGTGTAAGGCTAATAACAAATCACTGTGAGTCATATGGGGGAGGGAAGAGGCACGATCCAGACACTCTGAAGGTTCAAGAATCTTCTAGAGTATGTCATCGAGCCACATCAGGCATTTGGATAATGTGGGCAGTGTGGGCCATCTGTGGACAACACTATATGGTGTTGAGTCCAGGGATCAGGATCCAAGCATTTAGCAAAGGCCAGACAACAACGAGATCTCCAAGTATGGATAGGAACGTGCCTTAAAATTCCAATACTTAACCAGGAACTTGTACCCTGCAGCAGGCTTGGCCCAAGTCAGGAGCTGTGAACTTTGTCTTCCAAGTAAGACTGTTTTTGCTATTACTAAACCAAATACCCGTGTATCTTGGCCAAGAACTGGACTTTTTCCTGATTTCATCCATCTCCTCTCATGCATGATTTTAATTTCTTCCATAGACTGGCAACCTCTGCATGAGATGTAAAGAGACTCCAATGATAGTGTGTGGGCAAACCAGTTCAGTTCCTGAGGAGTGTTGGTCTGTATGGGATAGGCTACCTTGGGTGTTCTTAAAAATTGCCTCAGGAGGAGATCCCATGCCAAAAGTCTTAAATCACCTGAAAGCTTCTTTGACAACCAGAATAATAGAGAGAGGGTGCACATAGAAAGCAGGATCAGGTTTGATAGGCCAATTGGCTCTTCTCTGGGCAGGGGCTGGATGGGGCACAGGAGACCACGAGACCCAGAAGGACAAACGCAAGCAGAGCCCACATTATAGAATAACAAAACTTCTATGGAGGATCACAGTGAGGACACCTCTGAATCTCATGGAGATGAGGAGACAGGGAAAACAGAGATCTGGGAGGGGATCCAGGAGTGCAGGTCTGGAGGAAGACGCATTTGGGTAGATGCAAACAACCTTTCACTTTTGAGCTTCCCCTCCAAAACTAATTAGAAGTAAGTTTTCTCTTCCATCCTAAATCTATCATGGGTTATCTCCCTGGATACTACAGAAAGTCTGCTGTAATTAATTAACACTCTAAACTGTTTTCAACTTGTTTTTTTGGATAAAAATATTGTCTCTATGATTAATTGATACCTCTGTAAGGGCATTCAAAGTCTTGGTCATTTTTTTTGCCCTCCCTAGCATTTAGCTCTCCTGAAAATAGAAGACTTAATTAATAAACTCTCATTGCATGAATGATTGAATCATATTTTTTAAGAAAACAGCATTTCCTAATAGTTGGTAAATGTCGACATCGCCTCTGTGATGTTATAAGACAAGAGGGTCTCTTGAGAGGGATGAAGCTTGCATACTGCCTTTCGGGCTCATTTATCATCTTTACATTATCTTCAAAAGCATTTGAATTTTTGCTCTAATCTAAAATACCAAACTCCAGATCACTACCCAAGCCAACTGGAAACATACTTGAAGGTACTGGAGACTTGTAGAGAACAGGTTTTCCCCCATGACTGTGGCTAAATACTGTGTCACAGCTGTTATTAAAATGGTATATCACACAAGCCCTAGCTCACCCATACCCAGCAGGCCTGTTTTCTAGAGCTCCTGTACAAACTGCCACTGAATGCTATTCTCTTTGAATTCCCTTTTGTTCTCAGACTAGCAAATATTTTTAGCAAACAGCAAGACTAATGTGACTCTATGCTAAAAATGGCCAACATCGGTATAAACAAAATTTATTTAGTAGCAGAAAAGTGCCTCTGTGCAATTATCTTGTTTTAACACAAAGGGGATATTTTACAATTACAAACACCTGTTGACAAATTTCTAACTCTCTCTGTGGTTGCAGATGCTGCTGGGTTTTGCTTTGTTCCTACACTTAATAGTCTCACTAATTATAACTGTTTAAAACTATGGCCCAGAAATACATTGCAGACACATATTGAAAGTATATTATCTGAAAATAACACAAATTAAAATAGTAAATCAAACATAACTATAATTAGTTGATAAGCGGAATGGTCATTTCTTCCTAGAGAACTATTTTTGTGACCGGATGTAGGCAAAAGGTCAGATCCTCTACACATTTAATGTGAAGGAAAACATCTTCCTTTTTCTTTGCAAAAATGCCTGAAAACCTTTGATATGTTTTACTTGAATTTGCAGTATATGTTTATTTTAATCCAGCACTTATAATCTTTATGTCATATCTTTCTCTTAGTCACCAGGTCCTACGGTGAGAATGGTGATGTTGGATGTGTTGTGGTCCTCTTCTCAGAATGGGGTGAACTTGTAACTATACGGTTAAGTTATGTATCCTTCCTGTGCCTTGCAGTCTCATTGGTACCTCAGGAATAACACTCAGACAGGCCAGGGGGGAGTGTAAGTCATGTTTCCCCTAAGTCAATTTCCTTATTAGGACTGTAGGAAGGAGACGGCAGGCTACAGGAGGAAGCAGGATGTGTCCTTCCTGGTTGTTTCCTGTTGTTGCCTTTGGTCAGCCTGTCTCCTTCCTCTTCCTGTGACCATTGGCCTAGCTGTGCTTCTTCACCTTGGCGCTATAGTCTATGCTTACAGCAGCCATTGAGCCAGTGTGAGGATTTTTCAGTGTGTAAGGATCCAGCTTTCCTATCAGAAACGCTACTAAATATATCCAGCCTTCAGTCTCTGGGCCACAGGATAGCTATAAACATAGCGTGACACAAAATCTTAAATTTGGTTAAAGCATTATGAGTTTTTTGTTTGCTCATTTGTTTTTGGTAACTTGATCAAGCAGTTCTAGCGTGTGAATTTACAGATGATAGCACATGTTGAGATGTCAAAAGGTTGAACTTGACTGCACCAAGTCAAGCCTGTCTTCACAGCTCATGAGCCTTCTGGGAACCTCCTATGTCATCAAATCTGTCAGCATTAGCTGAGCAGTGACTTTCCTAGGAGGCCTGAGTGTCGGTCCCACACGTCACCCTGCAAGTTTCTCATTTTTCGTGTTTCAAACACAACCACAATGACAATAACTTATTGTTGAAATCACTACCTGTAATGGCTCCGGCTTCTCTGTTGACTTCTGCAGTTACCTAGTGAACAATTGATTATACTTGGTGTGTTAATTACTTGTCTTGGTGCTGTGATCAAACACCTGACATGAAGTAATGGGAGGGAGGAAGCGTTTAGGCTCACAGTTTGAGAGTATTTGTCTGTCAGGGCGGGGGGCGGGGGGGGGAAGCAGATAGGAGACACTCCCATCTATAGTGATGGGAAGATGAGATTGCTAGGTCAGTCTTAGTAGATCAGTAAAGAGGGTCCTGGTGCCCAGGTCTCTCCTCCCCTTTCCCCATAATTCAGTCTAGAACCTCAATACATGGGAGTGGTGTGGTTCTTCCATACTTAGGGCAGATCTCTACCCTCTGTTAATCTCTGGAAAAGACTTCCCAGATATACCCGAAGATGTGTCTCATTAATGGCTTAGGTATTTCTTTTTAAAGAAATTTAGTATTTGAAAAATCCATAAGTATATACAATGAATCTTGATTGTATATGCCCCCAATCCCTCTACTCCACTCTTCATTCCCACCTTCCCTTCCAGCTTCAAGTTCTTTTTTTTTTTTTTAATAATCCTTTGAGACCAATTAGTGCTGCCCATGCCCACGGCTACTCATGGCTGCATGGTCATACAGTGGGGCATGGACAACCTGCCAATGGCCAACCTTCAAGAAAAGTGACTCTCCATCTCATGGTAGTCCTCAACTGACAATGTAGTTCCTCAACTTGGAGTGCAGCCTCAGGATCGCTCACCCTTCCATTCTGGAATCTTTTGTCTTATATAGGTTGTATGCAGGTAACCACAGTTTTGTTAAGTTCATGTATAACAGCCCTGTCAGTTCAAATAGGTATTTTTTCATCCAATCAATTTGGTAGTCAAAATTAACCAGCACATTTAGTTATAAACCCTTTCAATCAAAGTTCTTCTACTAAAACAACTAGTATGATTTCTATCTCCTAACTGGATCCTGATTGGTGTAATTTCTAGAATTACATTCCTGCTGAATATCATCCAATATCAGCATCATGTGGAATGGCACTCTGTGTGTGTGTGTGTGTGTGTGTGTGTGTATGTGTGTATGTAATATCTTAGATACAGCATGGTAACTCAGACATACAAGCTATACGATGGAATAAATTTTAGTTTAACAATACAAGCTACCATATAAAAACCCTGAAATTTTGAAAACCTTCGGATTCTAACTGATTAGTAACCTTACAGCCAAGCCTACTGAAACAGACCTTATATGTAGTAATGTGACTAAAACTCAAAAATCCAGCCCCTGAGGATTTGGAGACCAAAAGATACAAGTAAAGAGATTTTCTAACAAGTATTTGTTACCACAAAATGCTGCTGAGACTCATTCCTTTATCCTAGGGCAGTAAAAATCTTGCCTGGCTTTAAGTTGATCTCATTGAAGGAACACAAAGAAAACACAAGACGGAAGGAATCCCATGAAGTTAAGATGAGAAAGAACTGAGATCAGTAGAGGGGCAGAGCAAGCAAGTGTATTTTTATCTGGTATTCAAGTAAGTGCAATTGTGACATCCGAAAATAAGTGATGCAGAAAAAGAAAAAATAATTATAGGGAGGATAATATATAATAATTAACTACTGAAAAAGAGTAGGCTTTAAATAACAGGATACTGGGGAAGCACGGATAACTTGAGCTGATTATACAGACTCAATTTCTCACACTGAGGTGAGAGGAGCATTATCATTTAAAATTCACAGCCCTTAAAAAAAGCACAGACAAAACATGTAATTATTATCTGCCAACGGGTAGAATAAAAGGCTGCCATGGTGTGGATCCATGTTTAATTTACAAAGTTCCATGTGGTTTTCAAGTTACCTAACCTCCTCTTCCTTGCCTAATTAAAACACTCAGAAAATTCTTATACATCTTAGAAATATTGGCTATATTATTTTTAAGTAGGCACTGATACACATGCACACACAGAGAGAGGTGGGGGGGGGAGAGAGAGAGAGAGAGAGAGAGAGAGAGAGAGAGAGAGAGAGAGAGAGAGAGAGAGAGAAATAGCAAGATAATAAAAGTTAGATCCATATACACTGATTTGTTATTTAAATGTCACATAACAAAGAAAAGAATACAAGTGTGTAGTACAACCAGTGGGAAGTGTAGCCTCTGAGTCATACACTTTAGCAGACTATACAGATTAACACTAATAAGCTCACAAAAGGTAACAAAAGCCAATAGATTCCACTGTGGTCACTGGTCTAGAAATGACCACTGTTAGAAGGGAGGAAGAGAAAATTTACTCTGATACCTTCCAACTCTATCCAGACTCCAACTCTTTTGTTTTAAGGTTCTGTTTAAGCTAATCAGCCTTGTTGATCCTTACTATAGACAATGCTTATCTTAGGTGTGAAATAATACTTTAAAACTATGTCTCCAGAGTGTTCTGTCATGTTCAGCATGTAAGGGCCTTTCCTTACCAAGAGAAGGAGTACGTTTCTGTTTGGAACTAAATATCAGGCCACTGTATTTGATTGACAGCACAATTTCTCAGAGGTTTTGAAGCATTTTTTTTAATTTATTTTTTTTATTCCTTGTACTTCAGTCAGATTCTGTTTATTCTTTGAAAGGCCCTAGATCTAAGATTATATATCCTTTTGGCAATAGGAAGCTAAAAAAAGAAAGTTTGCAGATGCATAGTAAAATATATTTATCCTGTTACTTTTTGATGGCTAGCATTTACTCTTACATTTTTAAATTTAAAAGAGAAACATTCTCTGTGTAACTCTCCAAGTAGTTGAAAAACTATGTTTTTGAAATGGAACTATATAGAGTAAAAATAAACAAAGCTGACTCGGTGGTTTTCATTGTGTTCAAATGGCTCTGCTACAGACTTTTCAGAGACATTTGGATGAGTTACAGAAGTCAATTTGCTGAGAAGGGTCATAGGTGGCTCTTGGTCCAGTCTCAGCTGTGCTTGACTGGTAGAGGCTTTTCGCTCCTGCAGCACATGAAAGCTTGTTTTCCAAATGGTGATTTCTTTGGTCTCTGAGAATAATTTGGATTCTACAGCTGAGTCAGCTGGTCTCTGTGACCAAGCCAATGTCAAGTGTTGACCTTCACAGCCCCATAAAAAGCCATTGTAAAGGTCAGCAGGACATGGTGAACTACTCATGGGATCATGAAATGATGGAGGTGTGGAGGGAGACTTGAGTTATTCTCTTTTTCACTTTAATGGGGATGAAAATGAAGTGAGACCTGGATTACTTAAATCAGTTGCTAACACACTATAGCATCTTACAATTAGAAATAATAGTAAGAATACTGAATGCATGTCATTCAGTAACCCTCCTGTTTATCATGTGAGCTGGCTATCATTATCACCCTCATTCCATGGGGGTGGGGGTGGGGGACAGAGCCAAAGATGATTCTTGGTCTCTGTTTAGGTCTCTCATTTAGAATGTGGTGAGATTAGGCAGAGATGGCTGGTTATCTGAGTTGATGCTCTTCAGCACTGTAATGCATTTGTTCCTAAGAGTCGGGAGCAGCATGGAGCAGTGGGTCAGAAGGTCAGAGGTTACTACATCTCTGTTCTCTGGAAGCTCACACTCTAGTAGGACTGGAAAACTTTTATAATGACCCAGAGAGTAAATACAGCAGGCTTTCTCACAGCAGACTCTGCAGCGACGATGCCATGTTGTCACTATGATATAAAATCACCTGGTGATGATACATTAAAACAAACAAACAGTGTGTTTGTGCTTTTGTGAAGCTTCCTTTACTTATCTAGGCTAAGGGCCAGCATACCTTGCCAGCCCCTGACCAATCCCTAAATGCCTCATTGTAATTAATATAATTGAGGCACAAGTCCCATGAATGGGGCATATCTATATACATATACATATTCATGTATGTATATGCAGAATCACAAAAAGTGGAGTGATTTATCCTGCCTGAGGAAAGTTAGGGAAGTGTCCAAACAATATGTGGGAAAGTAAGCAACATAATGATTGACAAAAGGAAGGACATTCTGAAGAGAGGTGAGAGCATAAAGCAAGACTCTGGAGGCATGGCCCTGGGGACATGGTGTGTAGTTTTCTAGGTAGGTAGTTGAGGTGTGTAGCAAAGAACAATGGGGAGGTAGCCCATGGGAGATGGGATCAGGGTGGTGGTCTGTGGCAACCCTACAGCAGGTTTAGGGATTTGATTTCAGGTGGTAAAAACAAGGAGATGTTAGGAACCTTTTCCAAAAGAGAGCATCATTTGATTCATGCTTTAAATTTTAATTTCTTGTGCAGGGGTTATAGTTCATTTAATAAAATGCTTGCCACATAGACATTAAATTTGATCCCTAGAAGCATCATAAAAATGGCAGGGCATGGTAGCATTCACTCACAGTTCTAATGCTGAGGAGGTAGAGAAAGGATGATGTCTGGATCCACTCGCTAGCCAGCCTAGCCTACTCAGCAGATTTCAGGCCAATGAGAGACTCTGACTCAAGACACAAGATGAACAATCTATTTGGGACGATGTCTGGGGTGGACTTCTTGCCTCCACACATACACAGACATGTGTGTGCATGTGCACACACACACACACACACACACACACACACACACACACACATACACACACAGAGATCAACTTCTTCATGTTTCTTCAGAGGGAACCTATGATTCAGTATATTTTAAAATCATCTTTTTTGCATTGAGCAGATCCAACTTTTACAAGAACTTAATTCCAGGATCTATGCTGCAGGAAAAGACGCACTGAGAAATGAAAAGCAAAATGTTGACTTTTTAATTTGTGAAGATACTGCAACTTTGGTGTTTTGTTTTATTTTGTCTTTTCCAATGCCCCTGAGCTCTACTTAATCTAATTAATCATTTCCCCTTTTGGTTCACAGGTAGTTTTCATGTTATTAATAAATAGGAGATTTTTGCAATTACTTTCATCTAGTCAATTCCCAACAGAAATATTTAATAGAAATTCACAGTTACAAGAAGTCTATCATATACCACCACAAATTATCTGGAAAGATACAGAACTTAGTGCTGATGTTCGGTTCTGAGTCTACCTTGAAAATAGTGTAAAACAAGTCTCTGGAGGGTGGAGGGTTAGATAAGAACATTGCTCTGCAAGTAGGGACCTGTCAGATCCATCTAGAACCAGCCACCAGTAGACATCACACCTTGAACTTGCTAATTCATAAACTGAAGATGAACTTATATGGTATATTGCTGCATAAGACGTTTCAGAAAGTAAAAGTAGCTTTTGTGTGCATGATTCTTGGCAAATCAATGCATACCTTCATGGCCTCAATGAGTTAAAATAGGAATCATTGTTCTCAAAATACATTTTGATCCTAACTTGTGAAGTGGTCAATAGAACCAGAACTGAGTCACAACAGACGCTATGATTTCCAACACCTTGGAATAATACATAAACATTTTTGACAGAAATTGCATAAAACCACAGTGAGATATTTAAAAAATAACTTCTGGAAAAAGTACTTTCCCCTTTATAACATAATCTACAGATTAAGCCGCCTCCAACATAAGCCTGCAACTGTGCACAATGGCTAGCTCTTGGCATTAGCAGAGACACTCCTGCTTAGATCTTAATGCGACATTAATTAGATTCTACCATTTCCACAATAGGAAGCTCAGCCCGAACCATAATCAAGTTATTAATTGTCTGGAGTGAGCCTTTATCTATCCCAGGACAGGTATGACAATTTTAGCAAAACTTCTCCATAATTCTCTTAAAATGGCAAATCACATTGATTGATTTGTTTAATATTAAATTAAATTTTGCGATGTGTTCCTTGATTCAAATTGTTAGCATTGCACCAAGGATCTCTGCAGCTATGTCCATAAGAGGTGGCAACCTGTAATTTTCTTATGATGGCATTAATATCTTGGTGTTGTTGGCCTCATAAGTCAAGTTGGGAATTCTTTCTAGTTACTCAAATTTCTGGTAGGGAATTTATCTGGTTGATGGTATTTCTTAGAGTTTGCATTGTGTCCATATGTTTACTTGAGGGTGGTTTGATAAGGAATTGTACTGATTGAATGTGAGAACATGAGTGTGTGTGTGTGTGTGTGTGTGTGTGTGTGTGTGTGTGTGTGTGTGTGTGAGAGAGAGAGAGAGAGAGAGAGAGAGAATTTTGTTGCTGCTGTTTATAGTTTCAATTTGATTGCCACCATTGGCTCATCTCTGTCTTTTATGAGTATGTCCTTTTGAACTTGAATTTCAAGTTTATGGTCACCTTCTTTTCTGGCTTTTTGAGGAGAAATCAGTCATCATTTGTGGTTTCGTTTCCCTGATATAGTGTATTGTTTTCATTTGACTGCATTTACTATTTCCTCTTAATATTCCCTGATTATCTTTTGATTATCTATAGCAATGTCTCTGCTCTTATCCCTGATGTTGATGGCTATGTTCACTCTCTTGTGTGTAACTCATTTTCAGATTGATTTCCATGAGGCCATTAAAGCCCAAGACATCCATTGAAGGGAATGAGTTAACTCATTAACATGCCATCAGCATGAAAACAATTATGTTGCCTCTTAGGGATGATTGAAAATACAGTTCCCACATTCATTTCCAGCAGTGTGTTTTGTTCCCTTGTGAAACTCTGGTTAGTAGAGGCTACTTGAGAAGTTACAGTCATTTTCCTTAACTCCCCACAGTTTGCTTTTCCCATGAAAATGCAAAGACACACAGAAGTGAAGTTCCATGTGTTTCCTGTTATCTGTGATCTTGTTACACGTATTGCTACAAATACACAATCCTCCCCACAAGAAATGACCTCACTTTATTTAAATATTAGTATTTATTTTTGAAAAGATAAAAAACAGAGGGCTAGAGAGATAGCTCAGAGGTAAGAGCACTAACTGCTCTTACAAAGGACCAGAGTTTGGGTTCCAGCCCCCACATGATGACTCACACCAGCCTATAACTCCAGCTCCATGGGATCTGGCACCCTCTTTTGGCTTCCACAGTTATTTCATTCACATGTGCACATAACACCCCACACACATACATATAAACATAGTTGTAGTAGGACAGACCCATAGGGTCAAGGAAATTGGCTCAGTAGCCAAGGCATGCACATAATGTACTCCTTAAGAGCCAACCTGGAGTCTGCCTGAGGGCCTAGCAACAGGAGCTGTTAGAGTTCCTAGTCACTGTCAGAGTTTCTGATCATGCTGAGTCTGCCTGAGGACCTAGCAACAGTCGATGTGATGTCAGAGTTCCTGATCATGCTGAACCAATGAGGGATAATCACACAGACTGGGCACTGGGAGGAGGGTATATAAGGCCTTCCCTGTTATTGAATAAATGAGTTTGTTATTTGCTTTCAATGGACTCCCAGTGTCTTGAGTCATTGATGTCACACCTTCTAACCCCCTCCCCCGAGGGAGCCGTTAGAATCCAAGCAACACAGTTAAAAATAAAATACTTTATATTTACCACTTCTGATACTTTTCATTTCTTTCTTGAGGTACAAGCTTCTACTTGTCACATTCCCCTGCCCTGAACTTTGATGTTCCTTATTATGTTAAATCTCATCATCACTTAGTTTTTACTTATCTGGAAATGCCTTTATTCTACTTTGACTCTCAACGAAGACCTTGAATCTTTATAAAGTGTAGACTGACCATTCTTTTCTTAAACAAATAGTAAGAGGTCATTCAACTTCTGGCTTCTTTCTCGTAAACAATCACTCATGGTTTGTGTTCCTGGTCCCCTTACATGTCTCTCTTCTTTCTCTGCTTTCTCCATTTCCTCTGTTTTAAGCAATTTGACTGGTGTGTGCTCAGCCAGGCCTTTACAGCCTACCATCTTTGGCATTTGCTAACCATAATAAACTGAAAGTTTGGTAGTTTTCATCAAATTTTGGGCAATTACAGCTATCAAATACTTAAGCAATTTTGGCCCAATTTCCCCCTTCTTCTGGGCTCACATTATGTATTTATTATATTGTTTCATGTCTTTCATGAATCTCTGAGGTGTGATTCATTTCCTATTTTTAGTAGTGTAAAAATGTTCCATAAGAGAGAATGGAAAGATGGCAAGAGCCAGAGGTTGGAGATGACTGGGCAAAATAATGTCTTCTGGGAATGACAGGGTCATTGCACTCATGAACTCTCAGTAACTCTGAGTTCCCGTACAAAATCAAGAGGATCACCATTCCAGCATGGCCAGAGGAGAGGCTCATGAGTTCAGGAGCTACTGAAAGTTGATGGCTGAAAGAAGAGAGAGACAGTCAATTTTCTTTAAGGGTGTGACCCCGTTTAGGTCAACCATACTCTAATGAAGAGCCCCACAACCATGTACACATGGGTAGCACCAATTAGATGCAGAGAATTAAGAAAAGTGACTGGAAGTTGGGAAGGAGTCGTGAGGTAGGTGTCCATGACAGGAGTTGAAGTTGGAAAAATGGGGCGGGGAGAGAGCATTGGGTGTAATTAAAATATATATGTGTGAGATTCTCAAGTCATAAATTTAAAATATACTTTTCAAATAAAAGAAAAAAACAAGTCCCATTGTGACACTTTCATGAAGGTACACAAGGTATTTTGTTCATATTCATCCAACTTTCTTATCCCCATCCTTCCTGCTGATCCCTGTCCTCCTCCCAAATGTTTCCATCCTATTTCCATGACTTTAATTCTGCTTCTTCTCCTCTTTGGGGTCTATTTCATGTCTCCAAATTTACCACCCATCCTTCTGCTTTCTTCTAGTTGCTAAATCCACCTATTCATTTCTCTTCATCTTACAAATTTTACATTTTCATTCCAGAATTGCTTTAAGGTTCCATTTTATTCTTTAAAATTCCTCATTTGAATTTTTCCAGTCCCTCATTATGTTCACAATTTCCTCTAAGTCCTTGAAAATACCTCTATAATGGATACATAATGTTGTTGGTTGGCAGTTAAAGGTTTGTCTCATGTTGGGATGTATCTCTATGTATTGTTCTTTTTCTCTTGAATCAGGGTTCCATTGTTCTCTGATTTCACACGGTTAGCGTCTTTTTTGTATCATGCCCAACATATTGCTGATAATAAGGAAGTTCTGAAGTCTGCTATCTTCCCTTCAAATATCCATTTTTTTATGAAAATGTTAGGTAGTATTCATTGTCAGTGTTCATTTTCGGATCAGGGAATTGTTAATTTGGCAAACTTCAAATTCTGCCTAGATTTGACATTGCTCAAATCCTTTTGACATGTTTTTGATTCTAATTGCTACTGTGTCACATGGATTCTCAGGATGAGCAGCAGCTGATACCTCTTCAGTTATCCTGCTGCTACTTCAGTATCATACTTCTCTCTACAAGTCAAGTTTAAACATAAACTAAGGTCTTAGTTGACACAGGATGCTGGGCTCTCCTTCCTGGCTCTTCTTTCTCATCTCGTATTCTAACCACCATGGGAGCCCATCAGACCTTAGCAAGCTGTAAGACCATGGTTTCTGCTTGAAGTCTTGATCTCTGGCAAAGCAAAATCAAGAAATAAATCCTACCCTCAGTTTTCTCTTCTGTTTTCAAAATCATTTACCCGGGGCCTGTAGAAGGCTCGGTGGGTAGAGGTGCTTGCTGCCAAGTCTAGGTTTCATCCTTAGAACCTGTGTGCTGGGGGATGAGAACAGACTCCTGAAAGTTGTTCTCAGATCTCCACATACATGTTGTGGCATGGACACACACGTGCGCACACACACAAATACATAAAATAAAATAACTTATTCGGAATATTCTGGCAACTTTGACCATTTCCAAGCCCTTTAATGTCACTTTCTTATATTGGTTCAAAGTTACCTGCCAGAAGTTTGGTTTAATTCAAGCTACTTTGCCATCAATAGATGTTAATAACTTACTTTCCAGTCCCTTCTCTCATGTGAACATGAAAGACACAGATTCCATTTTCATGGCTATCACAGGAGACCTTGGAGTCCTGTAAGAGGCCAGAGGGAAGTTGCTGAGTGAACTTGGCCCTCAGTGCAGTCCAGTTTTCTTCAGCCTTCACTCTTACCTTTTCTCCTCTCTGATCTGCCCCATTTTCCTGGTCTACATTATTTTAACAGCCCCCTTCCCCACCCCACCCCTGTCAGGTTGCCCCTAAATTCTCAGTTCTCCGTAGTATGTTTTATAACGACTAATTTACTTCTACCAATGAAAAAGCTTTCCAACCTCACCATGAATAATATCTTAGGCCACTATCATTGTCAGAATTTTTTTTAACTATAAGACCTAATTTGAGTTTGGGACTTAGTGGAAATTTTTTGTTGCTGTTACTTTTCTTTCTTTCTTTTTTTAAACAAGGTCTCATGAATCCTAGACTGGCCTTGAATGATGCAGCTAACACTGCCCTGAATTCCTCATCCTCTTGTCTCCACCTCCTAAGGACTGGGATTGCATCACCACACCTGGCCTTAGGAAAAAAAAAATCTAATTTTTGAAGTTAGCAAGTCATTTACTAAGTTCCAAATTCTGATTGCAAATTAACTTTTCATTCTTTTCTGCCTTTTACAAGCTGAATTCAAGACACATTATTCTATTTTGTTCACAATATCCTCCCCACTCTACATCTTCCTTCATTATTTTCCACTTGCCAAGCATGCTAATCTTCTCCAGTTAAAAATAACATTTCCCTGTAAAGCTTTAGAATTAATCACACTGGGGACTGAATAAGCACTTTTGAGCCACAAGTGTGCTCTTTTATCTGTTCTTCTGTCTTGTATTTCAGGAAGATATCCTCTCACTGTCATAAACATTTTGTGGGAAGGATGTTATATTAATTTGGGTCTCAAATACAGCAGTGCTAATTCTCAACTGCAGCTTCAAAGCAGTGCTCTGTGCCAGGTGGACCCCAGGTGCTGCCGTTCACTGAGCAAAATGAGAATCTTCCTGCCCACTCCAGGTTGAGACCCCGGCAGCCTTTCCAGGCCGCGTGTTCAGCAAATGCCTGGGGAATCTAATTACACCCACTTAAACCATATTTTAATAAAATTGAAAGGGACATGATGTCCTCCCTCCTAGTGCCTCATCTATCATTTTCTTGGGTCCTACAAATCTAATAGATATTCTATGAATTATGACTGTGCTCTTTACCAGCTCATAGTTTGTCAAGTTCACAATCCAAAATATGAAAGTTCAAACAGCAGAGTTTCATTGTGGGTTTATGTCACCTTCATGTCTGGCATTCACTCTCAAGATCCTGTCTAGATCATGCTCCATCCAGACCTGCAATTCGGTGTATTCTCCCAGTTACTAAAGCTAGAGCTTGCATTGTCATAGATGTGTCTATCGACAAATGAAAATGGTGTATGTGGTGATTTGTAACGTGGTGTTTTTCCGTAGGAACATTACAGCCATCCTCACAGACAAATTCATAAACAAATCCAACACTTTGCATAGTGTGTGTGTGTGTGTGTGTGTGTGTGTGTGTGTGTGTGTATTTAAAAAAGTAAAAATCTAGGCTCTCAACAAATTTCAAATATGAAATACATGCTGCATTCTTTCTCTCCTAAACATATTTTTCCTATAACTGCCTTGTGGCCAGCATCTCTCCTCTGCCTCCACTCCCAACCTTTGAAGCCGCCATTTTATTCTTTATTCCTATGTATTTGACTTCTCTTTCCTTAGGTCCTACATACAGGCAAGGTCTTGTGGTATTTTTCTTCCTGTGTCTTGCTTTTTGTTTAATAATATATCATAAATGTATACCTATACCATTGAAGAAGGTGGAATTTCCTTTTTGTGTGCGTTGAGTACATTTCAGTATAAGCATATGCCACATTTCATTATCCATACAGTCATCGGGTGGCTCTTGGTTGATTTACATTTCTTGTCTATGGTGATCAATGTGATTTTGGCCAAGATAATAGAGAGATATGCTTAAGATTTTTTTCTTTTAAAAACTATTTTATTAAGTGTGTGTGTGTGTGTGTGTGTGTGTGTGTGTGTGTGTGTGTGTATGTGTGTGTGTGCAGTGCCTGCAGAGGTCAAAAGAGAGAGTTAGATCTTTTGGATCTGGGGTTACAGGTGATTGTGAGCCAGTGGAGGTATGTCAGGAACCAAATTCTGATCCTTTGCATGATCAGTACATGGTCTGAACCGCTCAGCTGTCTCTCCAGCCCCAGGAAAATGGTTTTAAATCTTTTGGAGAGATTCTCAACATTGGCATTGCTAGATCTTATGGTAGTCCCAACTACGCTGGCAAGTTTCATGTCAGTTTGGCACAAGCCAGAGTCATTTGGGTAGAGGGAGCTTTGATTGAGAAATGCCCCCACAAGATTGGCTCATGGCAAGTCTGTGGTACATTTTCTTGGTGGGTGACTGATGTGGGAGGGCCCAGCTCACTATGGGCAATGCCATTCTGGGCTGGTAGCCCTGGGTTTATAAAAAGGAGGCTGAGCTAGCCACGAGGAGCAAGCTAGTAAGCAGCGCTCCTCCATGGCCCTTGCATCAGCTTCTTGACCTGCTTGAGTTCCTGCCCTCAGGGATGGACTGTGGTGTGGAAGAAGAAGCTGAAGAAAACCCTTTCCTCCCCAAGTTGCTTGTGGTCATGGTGTTTTTACTACAGCACTAGAAATCTACTAAGACATTCTTCTTACTTCTATGAGGAGCCCCCATACTGTTTCTCATAATGACTTTCACAGCTTACCATGGTAGGTCCTTGAGGAAGCAAGATGAGAATGTTTGAGGAATGTATGTTTCCCCTAAAACCTTAATTTTTTTTAAAAAAGTGTCATCCTCACCTGTTGTCCTATCTCTAAAAAGAGAAACTGGGAAAATAAAATCAGTAAGTGATGAGGAAACATTGGCAACTGTCATTAGTTTATTATTTAATTAATTATTTTTTATTTTAGAATAATTTTCCATACAATATATTTTAACTGTATTCTTTCCCCTCCCCCATGATCCTTCCAGATCCTCCCACCTCCTACCCACCCAACTTCATGTTCTTTTTCTCTCTCTAAAAGAACAAACAAAAAAATGAAAAAACAACACAAAAAAAGAAAAAAAAATCAATAAAACAAACCAAAGAGAGAAAATAAGACAAAAAAATCAAAGCAAAGCAAAAAGTGCACACACACACACACACACACACACACACATCAAAAGCAAAACAACAATGGAATCTGTTTTGTGTTAGGCAACTACTTCTGGGCATCAGCCTGCCCTGGAGTGTGCTTGATCTATCCAGTGAGATGTCCCTGGAGAAAACTGATTTTTCTGTTCCCAGCAGTGGCCAAGAACCTGAGACTAGATAGGACATGGGCCTAGGGGAAACCTATGCTATTATTCTATTAAAGGAGCATATCAATAAAAGGACTCCTGGTGGCATATTGCTATACCTCATACTGCTATACCCATAGGTCAATGTCGTGCTCGACTCTCATCAGAGAACCATCGGTAGATGGGAACTAACATGTGGTGATATTGTGTTCACCAAAATATTGTGTACCCTAATAAACTTATCTGGGATCAGAGAACAGAACAGCCACAATATTAAACATAGAGGTTAGGCAGTGGTAGCGCATGCCTTTAATCCTAGCATTCCAAGGCAGAGATTCGGATCTCTGTGAGTTCAAAGCCACACTGGAAACAGCCAGGCATGGTGACTCACGTCTTTAATCTCGGGAAGTGATGACAGAAAGCAGAAAGATATATAAGGCATGAAAACTAGGAACTAGCCTGGTTAAGCTTTTAGGCTTTTGAGCAGCAGTTCAGCTGAGATTCATTCTGGATAAGGACTCAGAGGCTTCCAGCCTGAGGAAACAGGATCAACTGAGGAATTGGTAAGGTGAGGTGGCTGTGGCTTGTTCTGCTTCTCTGATCTTCCAGTGTTCACCCCAATACCAGGTTTGTTTTTATTAATAAGAACTTTTAAGATTTGTGTTACACTAACACAAGGACCCACAACTGAACATTGTGGAGAAAGTGAGAGACTCTGGAGCATTCAGCACTAAATGGTGTGTCCTCATCAAATCCTTCCCCTCGGGCCTCAAGAAAGCCTGTGGAATAGAAAGCAGAACATTATAAGGGCCATGGTGGATGACGCTGAAGACTTCAATGGGGTCTCAGTCTGTAGCCCAAGTTGGCACTGAGCTCACTATATACCAGGTGGGGCTTGAACTTGGTTCAATAATCATCTTGTATTACAGACATGCCTGATATGATTTCAAGCATTCTATTACTACATTCTATTACTACATTCCATCACAGAAATAGGCAGTGATGAGTTTATTACTCAAAGAATAACAGTATGAATTGGTAAATAATCTGTGATATTGGATTTACACCCAAGCTTTTTTAAGATCCTCTTATTTCTGTTCTTGCTCTGCACTTTAGTAAGAATATTTAGTTAGCTATCAGTACAGTACTTCAAGAAGTTGAAGGGACGTATTGTATAAAATGTCACTCTGCTGTGACATTTTGTATTTCTGAAACTATGATGTTAAAGAATATGGTAGCACAACACGTTTAATATATAAGGATCCACACCATTTGGTGTTTCATTATTTCCTTTCATTTTAGAAAGATTTTAGACATCAGGGCAGGTCATGTTGGCTCATGCATGCCTGAAGTGCCAGAATCTCGGAGGCCAAGGTCACTAAGATCACTTGAACTCAGGAATTTGAGACCAGCCTGGGCATCATCGTGAGACCTCCATTTCCATTTCCAAAATGGAAAAGAAAATTAGAAGATGCCTTAAACCCATTGAAAATGGTTCCTTGCATGCTTCAGTGTGTTTTTAGTAACACGGACATGTAGACACAACACATGAGCATCCATCAACCACCAGGCCAGCAGCTGGGTAGATGGTGGTAATTGCCGTGGGTGCCTGGCTGGTGGATACATGATTCAGAGAGAAGCTGATTAATCTGATACCTGACGACAACCGTGCAGGGAGCAGACACAGCCACAGTGAGGGGGTCTCACTACTCCTCTTCTTTACAAAGGAGCAAGACAAATGAGATTGCCTTCACATTTTCCATGAAACCTGGAAGGAACATATATTGCAATATTATATTTCATCCACCCTGCAAACAACAGCCAAACTAGAATTAACTAGAATTGCCATTCCCCCTTTTATAGTGGTAATCCTGTCACTATTTCCACAGCCAGTGAATTCTAATGGCCATAATAAGTCAGAGGACCTCTTGTGTCCTGCTTGCTAAGTCAAGTGGAGACAGAAAGGAGAGAAGTTTCCTGCATGGAATATTCTAGATTCCTTCAAACTGGGATATTTTGGCATCTTACTCTGCGTACATTTCTGCAAAAATGATTCATCGAAGAATAAATTATAGCAATAAATACTGATGCTGCTTTGACCAATTAAAGTTGCCATCTGCTTAATTTCTTTGGAGAATTCCTCCAGAAAAGTCACCTTACAGTTGATTTATGGCATCTTGGGAGCTTTCCACCAAACAGAAACCAAAAGTTTCCTCTCGCCTCATTTAAGAAATGTGTGCTGCAGGAAAGGCAAACTTCCCAAATGTAAATCGATGAGACAGCAGTTTTGAGGAAACTCTAATTCCTAAAGGTCTCTCATGTCAAGTTCCTGGAGGAAAAGATTTAATTTTATTTTATATTTGTTGAAAGAAGCAAAGTGAAATTCTAAATAAAGTGTGACAGGCTTAATGTGTCTGAAGGGTTTCTACTGAGAGAAGCTTGAGAAAGGAGAGAAGAGAGAAAAGACTTATTCATGAGTCTCAAAACACAGCCTCGCTTAGCTTGGGACCCAGTTAGTTCTGGGGTGACAGTCGAGCTATTACTTGCCAGCCATGTGATTTGGGGTTCGCTCTTCACCTGCCAGGAAACCAAGCTAAATGACAATTACTCATCTACTCCAGGAGATCCCAGCAAACTGATGGAGACACTTGCCCACCTGATCTTAAATCAACAGCTATAGCTCTGTATTAGCGCTGTTAAGTGAAAGCTCCTGGGAAAACTGTGGTGCAGTTATATGAAGAGAAACCTTCTCTCCTGGGGGAGGAGGGAAACCCCAACAGCTTAAGAAGCTGAGGAAACACACGAGCTAAGAAAGTCACAGGAATCACAGGCCCTTCCCCAAAGGAATGTGCAATACCGGTTGCTGGGGGATGGGGTGGACTCTTCGGTGGAGCTGACTGCAAAGTGGAGCTGCCTGAGGAGAGGCTCCAGGGATGCAGTTTTCCGAGCTGTCATCCATGGTGGAGCTGCCTGGTGATGCATCTGCC
This sequence comes from Peromyscus eremicus, assembly GCF_949786415.1. NCBI lineage: Eukaryota > Metazoa > Chordata > Mammalia > Rodentia > Cricetidae > Peromyscus > Peromyscus eremicus. Next base: position 94,630,899 of record NC_081420.1, on the reverse strand, counting down.
TCGGCATCAACATGCTGTTTACAAGTATCCTCTCGGCCGCATCTCTGCAAGTAGCCAGCTCTGCAAGCTAGCTTGGTGCCCTATCTGGGGCAAACAGTCATTTGTACATCTCTCCCCAAGAAAATTCACTCAATAGAAACAATGAACTAAACATTGAACTTATACAAATCCTCCAGTGAATACAGATGGGCAAAGAATGCGAAGCATAAAATGTTATAATTCTTAATAAAGACTGCTCATCCTGTCTGTATAAATAGTAAATATAAGGAAGCTTGTTCGTGCACATGAATCCTGCCCAACTTGAGAATCTCATGAGACAGGGAATGAGTTGGTGCTGTGGATGATTGATTGATAAATAAAACGCTGATTGGCCAGTAGCCAGGCAGGAAGTATAGGCGGGACAAAGAGAGAGGAGAGGTTGGGGAAGTGGAAGGCTGAGAGGAGGCAATACCAGCTTGCCATCCAGGGAGCAGCATGTAAAGGTAGCAGGTAAAGCCACGGAACATGTGGCGACATACAGATGAACAGAAATGGGCTGAGTTTAAGTGTAAGAGCTAGACAGTGGTAGGCCTGAGCTAATGGCCGAGCAGTTTAATTAATATGAGCTTCTGAGTGATTATTTTATAAGTGGCTGTGGGGTCCATGGGGCTGGACAGGACTGGAGAAAACTCCAGCCATAGGTTGGTATCTATCGTTATCCACTGCTGGTGCAGTTTTAGTATATTTCTGCTCAGTCTCTGAGACCAGGAATGAGATATTGGGAAGCACGCAGTTTCTCAAGGGGAAAAAAAAATGCTCATCTTTTCCTTAATTTTTAATTAGCATGTCATAGAATGAGACTTAATTCTGAAAATGGCCTGAAGATTCTTCATCATCACAGCTAACATTTACTCAATGTTTCCAGAGCAAACTGTATCTCGATTGGTACGCAAAGCTGATTAAAATGCACTTATTAAAAATTAGCTTTTTATAGATGAGAAACAGAAGAGTGAATCCATCTCCCAATGTCATGACATTATTTAGTACAAAAGAATTGGTTCTAAACTCAGAGAGTTGCTTCTGCAATACCGTCCCCAAAACACTTTTGTTCAAAGAAACTACAGTGGTGGATAGTTACATTATCCATGATTCTCCAGGGAAACAAAGCAAGTATGACATAGGTATAGGAGAAAGAGAAAGTGAAGAAAGGGAAGGAAGGAAGAAAAGGGGATGGAGAAGGGACAGGGGGAGGAAGAGAGAGACGGTTGAGTTAGCATATGTCTAGGGACTATGGCTCAGTGTGCTGAGTGTCACTGATATTATTTGATGGAGACTTTTGGACTTAAAACTTACTGTATAAGATATAAAAGGGAGCTGGTTTACTTTCTGTGGCCACAGAGGAGCAAATGCATTGACTAAATGGTGTCTGTACTTTGGGGTGTCTGAATTAAGCTTAAAACCATGATATACTCATTGGATATATTTGACAACTTAACTGCAGAAGCATTGGTTCAGTGCTCAGAATATTACATATCACCCACCTGTTAACCAAAAATTAAGGTGGATAAGATAGACTTTCATTTTCTATCCAAAATAACATTGGGAACATAGAGACCCAAATGTGCCAGACATCTGGCATCTAAATGGTCCTTCATGTTGTCAACTTTCTACAAGAAAATAGCCATGAAGTTTTAGTGTGGAGAAGCAAGATGGACTTACATTGACATTTCTGTTATATTTTCTTGGATAAGTAACTTCCCCCTCCCCCCAAAAAGTGAAGAAAACTCTTACGAGTCCTAAAGCCATGGATTTTGCTCTATCAATGAAGAAAATATCCGAAGATTTTCATTTTACTTTACCTGTTAGATGTCTCTCTAATATAGGTAAAAATAATGTATTTACTTCATTACTTGTTTTCATTTGGGTATTGGAAGAGAGCCCTTGGAAAGTAATTCCAATATGTATGAATAATGAATGAAATTTATCCTTTAGAACTCTGGCATTCATTTATCATTACATGAATGGTGGATCTATTAATTTTATTATATATAAAGTAATAAAGTATATATATAATACTTTTTATTTTAAGTATTTTTATTAAGAAATTTTCAATTCATTTTGCATACCAACCACAGATCCCCTCCCTCTTCCCACCCTCCAGCTCTCCCCCTCACCATCTCAACTCCCATTCCCACCTCCTCCAAGGCAAGGTTTCCTGTAGGGAGTCAGTAGAACCTGATACACTCAGCTGAGGCAGGTCCAAGCCCCTCCCCCTCTGCACCAAGGCTGTGTAAGTTGTCCCATCATAGGCAGTGGGCTCCAAAAAGCCCATTCATGTCCTAAATATGGATCCTGATCCCACTACCAGGGGGCCCCTTAAGCAGATCAAGCCACATAACTGTCTGGCCTATGTAGAGGGCCTAGTCCAGTCCCATGGAGGCTCCACGGCTATTGGTCCACACAGTTCATGAATTCCCACTAGTTTGGTTTGGTTGTCACTATATGTTTTTCCATCATGATCTTGATGCCGCTTACTCACAGAATCTCTCTTCTCTCTTTTCGACTAGACTGGAGCTCGGCCTGGTGCTTGGCTGTGGATCTCTGCATCTGCTTCCATCAGTTAATGGATGCAGGATCTATGATGACAGTTAGGGTATTCACTAATCTGATTACCTGGGCAGGCCAGTTCAGGCACCCTCTCTGCTATAGCTAGTAGTAGCTGGGGTCATCCTTGTGGATTTCTGGGAATTTCCCTAGCATCAGGTTTCTCTCTATCCCCATGGTGTCTCCCTCTATCATGATATCTCTTTCATTGCTCTTCCTTTCCATCCCTGTCCCAGCTCGACCATCCTGTTCCCTTATGTTCTCATCCCCTACCCTCCATGTCACCCTCACCCTTGGTCTACTCATGGAGATATCATCCATTCCCCTTCCCAGGGCAATCCATGTACCACTCTTAGGGTTCTCCTTCTTAACTAGCCTCTCTGGAGCTGTGGGTTGTAGTCTGGTTATTCTTTGTTTTACATCTAGTATCCACTTATGAGTGAGTACATACCATGTTTATCCTTCTGAGTCTGGATTACTTCACTCAGGATGACATTTTATAGTTCCATCCATTTGCTTGCAAATTTCATGATGTCATTGTTTTTCTTGGTTAAAACTCTCAATTCAGACTTGTGTGTGTGCGCGCACGCGCGAGTGTGTGTTTATGTACATATTTGTGTGTGCAATGTATATGTGTGTGTGTGGTGTGGGTATGGTGTGTGTATGTGAGGTGATGTGCATGTGTGTGGTGGTGGTGGTGTGTGTGTGTGTGTGTGTGTGTGTGTGTGTGTGTGTGTGTGTTCATACTACCAAACAAATCATCTCAGTCTGGCTTTATGTTGACTTTTTTTATTGATCCAGATGTTTGCCACTTATCAGAGGCTCAGTTGTAACCTCACTTATGTATTTTCAGTGTCTATTAACCAGAAAAATTTGGTGCCTAATTAAACAACCATTCAGGCCAATAATTACTGGAAAAAATTAACTATAGCTCTACCATTCTGGATGACAACTTATTTAAAAGGAGTTGTAGTGGGGCTTTTTCACTTAGGTTGATAAGGCTTGGAATATATTTTTCTTCTACAAGTTGTATGGGCCCACTGCCCAGAGACAAGCTGCATGCCCACTGGAAGGGTCCACTTAAGAAACAGCATCCTTCTGTAAGTGTTTTACTTGCCTTGTAACCTTGACCAAATACCTGACAAAGAAGAGGAGGCTTTGTTGAGCCTTAAGGAAGGATACGGTCCACCCTGGTGAGGAGGTGTGGTTGTAGGAGGATGAGGCAGAGATCTGATCTGTCTACAGTTAGAAAGCAGCAGGGTATGGAAGCCCATTCTCCAATTGCTTTCTCTTTTTAATTCAGTGTAGGATACCAGCTGATGAAATAGTGCCACCCACATTCAGGAGTTTTCCCATATTAGTTATACCTCTTTGATAACATGTTGCCTTACAGATGCACCCAGAGATATGTCTTCAGATGATTCTAAATCAGGATGAGTTACTGATCAAGATTAATTGCCATGGTTTATATTTTTAAAATCCATCATTGGCATCAAGATGATTTCAAGACAAAGACATGTGGCTCACACACTTAAACAAGCTTTCTAGGGATGTAGCTAACCCAGAACAGAAACCTCCAAGGAATTAAGCCTTAATTAAGTCAGATTAACACTTAACCTAATAACCACCTACAACCCAAACATCCAGGGGCCATTGCGTGTTGTGCTGATACACAACCTGTGGAATGTTTAAATCGATTTAAAAATATGCTCCTCTTCCACCATTTATGATCTTTTCATGGCAAAAGTTTAGGAAACATTGTCCAAGCATTCTGAGACACATAGTGCAGTTTACTTTTCTGAGACACATACAACAGCTTATTTATCGAGTCACCCCACCATGTAATAGCACATGCAAGTTTCTTGTTTCCTTCTACTATAACTCAGTACCCAATGACCTACTTCTCCCTAATATCCCCAGCCTCTGGTAACCATCATTCTGCCCTCAGCTTCTATAAGACCAAGTCCTTTAGACTGCACTCTGGGGTGAGGTCATATGGATTTCATCTTTCTTTGCCTGACTTCTTCCATGTGACATAATGGCAGATAATTTGAGCCATGTTATCTCAACTGGCAGGACTAAATTCTTTTCCTAGGTGAATAGTACTTTATTGTGTGTATATAACACATTTTCTTTATCCATCCCTTCACTGGTAGACTCTTGGTTTTGTGGCTATTAAGGACGGTCCCATATTAAACATGTGAGTGTACATATCTCTTTGATAGATGTATTTTTTAGATAAGTGCCCAGAAACAGACTAGCTGCCTCACATAGTGGCTGTATCTTTTTAAAAACACTTTTCTGGAACCTCCATATGGCTTTCTATAACAGGTATTCCTCCTCAGCAGCAGTAGAATGCAACATTTCTCTTTTCTCCACACACATGATGAGAACTCATTAGTTTTTTTATCCTTTTGAAAACAGCCATTCTTACTGTGTGAGGTGATCTTCATCATACCACAGACTGCCTTAAATCCCATCAATTCTCAAAACAAAACAAAAAAACAAAACACAAAAAACAATATTTGGGGCTAGCAAGAGGGCCCAGTGGGTAAAGGCATCTGCTGCCAACTCTACCAACTTGAGTTCAATCCCCAGGACACATATAGTGAACTCCTACAAGTTGTCCTCTGATCTCAACTACCACATGTGTGAGTAGTTGTAAAAAGAAAAAGAAAAAAAGCAACCAACCTGTCATTTCTAACAAAACCTAGTTTCCCCAACAAAACTGTCCTCCACCTTCCTTTACTAACTAGGATATAAATCTTTAATTTTATCCATGAAATAAGCCAGTTACTCTGTTGGCCCCACTGTTCGAATGGGTGAGTTTATTAACGTACCTTTTGTCAATTTAATCTGCAGGACCCAGAGACTGATTTAAGAGGACAGAGGAAATGTTTGCTGTTGTTTTAGACAAAAGCACTGTGTTAGGGACTTCTGGAGGCTGTTTAGAGAAGGGAGGCGGGCCTGATGCTGGAAGGATGTCAGAAATGTAACACCATGACAAATCTCAACTCAGATCTCAGGCCAACTCAATTTCCGGATCTCACTGCCCTCATGTGCTACATTCTATGTTTCATTTTTAGAGCAACTTCTTTTTTCTGCATAGATGATATCGATCAGAAGATTGACACAAGAAACACCCAAAAATTTGAGCTCCGAAATCATCTTCCCCTGAGACGCTGATGCTCCAGATGTGCACGCCATGGAACAAACACCCCGGTGTTCAGTCTTAACAGCAAAGTCAATTTCCCTTCTTCCTTTCTCCTTCCTACACAGAGATTTCCTGGTATTTAAAGTGCAGCTAACAACATTGCTCGCTCTTTGAATTTTCAGTGGCATATGCACAAAAATTAAGAAATACTTAGGGAAAGTAATTTAATTTTGCAAACGCAAAGCTAATCTGCTCATCATAGAGGCAGTAAAACATAAGAGGTTTCTATAAGGAAACTCTGTTTAAAAAAAAACTCACAAAAATGAATTACAAGGAGGGCAGGATCTAGGAGGTGGAGGCATAATTTTTTGGCCTGGAGTTTAAAGCCGTGGCAGCTTAGACCCTAGTATCTCCTGACCAGGCTGCTTGAAATGACATTATGTCTCCTTAGCTCTCTCTCTCTCTCTCTCTCTCTCTCTCTCTCTCTCTCTCTCTCTCTCTCTTTCTGTCTCTCTCCCCCCCTCCTTCCAAGACTTCTAGGTCCTGACAGAAGAAAACAATGTGTGGGTATGTACAGTGTTTATACATGTTCATCTTCCTTTTGAAAAATACATTTATTGAGAGGGTAGAGAGGGCTCATTTGGAAGTCAGAGAACAACTTGTGGGACTCAGCTCTCTCTCCCAAAATATGTGTGTCCTGAAGATGGAACTCTGGTCCTCAGACTTGGTAGCACCTGACAAGCCATCTTGCTGGCTCCACACATTCATCTTTCTAAAGAAGGTTTTAGTAGCTCCTTTTCATAAGAACTTAGAGCTTATGTTTGAACCCTAAGTAACTTGGGTCAGAATACTTTTTCACTTTTCTGTATGAATATTAAAGATCCTTGGGAGAGTCTCAATACCAATAAGGTTAAAATGAAGCAGTGGTTAAAAAACATCTATTAGATTTACGGCAGTCTCTCTGCCATATCTACTTTAATTGCTTCAGGCATTAGATTGCTATATTATAGGCTTTGATTTTCTGTATGTATGTCTTTTGGGAAGACACATGTGTGAGCGCAACTGGACCCATATACACACCCATGTGGAAGCTGGTGACCACCCTTAGGCATCATTCCTCAGACACTGTCCACTTGGCTTTTTGGAGACACAGTCACTGTTGCTAGAGCCTGGGGCTCCCTGATCATGCTAGGCTAGCTCCTTACGAGTCCCAGGGATTCAGTGCCCTGGGATTACAAGCATGTACCACCACATCTTTTTTATTATGTGGGTTCTGGGGATTGAACTCAGATCATCATGCTTACACACAAGCCCTGTGCTAGCTGGCATATTATTATTATTTTTGTTGTTGTTGTTGTTGTTGTTATTATTAATTATTTTAGTTAGCACACAAAGCAATGGGTTCTGCCATGACATTTCATACATGTGTCTCTAGATTTTGCATACCCAGCCCCCTCTCACATTGCCCTGCTCCGTGACCCCTGCTCCCCTCTGGCTGGCTCCATTCCTTGCCCCCACAGATTCTCTCCTGTTGTCATGTCATTTGTACTCAATTACTCCATTTAACATCTCTTTTCCTCTCCTATGACCCCTTTTCTAGTTGTAGTAATTTTCTTTAATAAATACACAGTGCTGGAGATTTTCCTTTGCAACATTGAGAGTGGAACACATGTTCTTAGACCACGAGGATATAAATTCACTCACTGACATGTAAGACCTGTGAAGGAATACTCAAGCAGCTTCTACACATCATCTAGGAGATTCCAAGGCACCCGTGTGTCATCTTGCCACATACCCTCTTCCTAACTGAATTCTGAAATGCCAAGATGCCTTCACTCCTCCTAAGCAGCCTGTCACTGAAAAATGGCTAAGAGGTTCAGCTTTATTATTTTATTTTTGCTAATTTTATTTATTATTTCTGTGTATGAGCATGTATACGAAAGATAGAGATGGGGTGGGGCACATGTGTGCCACCTGCAGAGGACAGTGTTTTAAAGTCTATTCACTCCTTACACCTTTACTTGGATTTGAGGGATCAGGGTCACCAGGCTTATGCAGCAAGTGTCTTTTCCCTCTTAGCTATGTCTCTCTGGCTTGTACTTAAAACAAACAAAAAAGGGCTGGAGAGATGGCTCAGAGGTTAAGAGCACTGACTCCTCTTCCAGAGGTCCTGAGTTCAATTCCCAGCAACCACGTGGTGGCTCACAACCATCAAACAAACAAATAAAAAACAGAGATGTCAAGTCAGTGTCAAACAACGATGTAATTGATTTCTGGGTCACATGTCTTGAATGTGGATTCTGCTCAGTAACTGAAAGGGATCTCCACAGACTGAAGATAGCACACTGATTTGTGGTTCTGGGTTACCTATTTTTTTGTTTGTTTTAGCTTTGTCATCTTTCTCATCTCTGTGATGCCAATGTCCTTGCTCTTGTCAAGTCCTACTTCATTACCTACACTTCTCCCAAACACAAGGCTGTTAGACTTAAATGCTGACTGCCTTTCTCCTTTCTTAAGCCTAGAGCTAATGTTTCATAAGATGTGTTTTGGTGACATGTGGTGGCAACATCAGTAATTCCAACATTTGAAAGTGGACCCAGAAGATTCAAGGACATCCTCAGCTGCAAGGTGAATTCAAAGCTAGCCTGGGCTACACTCTTACACATGACTTTTAACACGGTTTCAAAAACCACACAATGTTTAATCCCCTCTTGATCATATTTTAATAATAAAGACTCCTCTAGAGTTGGAGCTTGTTTGGCTTTTATTTGGAGCAAGAGGTAACAGATATGGAGGTACATTTTAATGCTCTACTTCTCTGAAAATCCTAACAGGCCATGTATAGACTTTTAGGTGTGATATGCTCCAGTTTAGATTAATTAAGACATATAAAATGTTTTAAGAGTAAAAATCATGTTGCACATTGAATAATCAAAGCTCAGCTGTCTTCTTCTACTAGAGAGTCAAGACATTACAACTTGGAAAAGGCTTCATCTTGAATTCTTGCCAGAAAAATAAATCAGAAAATATAATGAGAAAAATCACACTAGCAAAATTAATTTTAAATATCTAGAAAACAACCAACATTGCATAAAATATTTATGAAGTACATTCTGAAACTTTATTAAAGGGCATAAAGATACCTTAATAAATGCAAAAATATTCCATGTTTGTGGAAAGAAGAGTCAACACTATCAAGATAACATGTAAGTTCATTTGCATGCTTCAATTAATCTAGAACTGAATGCAGTTCCAAGCAAAATTCTGTTGCATATCTTGAGCAAATTATATACATGTTGATAAATGATTATATCACTAAAGGTCTGAAATTAACTTTAAAATATTGAAATCAAACAAACCAGGGGAACTTACAATATTTTAGTCATTAAAATACTGTGCATTTGGTGCCAGGAAAGAAAAAAAAGATCAATTGAACTGAAGAGAAGACTAAACTCATGACAAAGAGAGTAGGGAAATAAATTCATCAGTGTGGGAAAAATTGAATCATTCTTCACACAATATGTTAAAACATATTTCAAAGAGATAAAACCTTCAAGTGGGGAAAGTGATACTTCACAGACTCAGAAGACACTATAAGATTAAAAAGTATATGATGTTGTAGTAAGAACAGATTTTTTAAGTAAATCTGAAAGAAAGACTAGAAAACTTGGCTCTGGTAAAATTAGTAACATTTTACAATAAAGAATACCTTAGATGCCATAGTAAAAGCATCATAGAAATTAGAAATAGTATGGTGATCAATTTCCATTTATCAACTTGATTGAATTAAGAAACACTTTGTTGGTTTGAATAAGAATGGCCCCCATAGGCTCATATATTTGAATACTTAGCCACCAGGGAGGCTCTCTTTGATAGAGTTAGAAGGATTAGAAAATATGGCCCTGTTGGAAGAAGTATGTCACTAGGGGTGGGCTTTGAGGATTCAATAGTCCATGCCAGGCCCAGTCACTCTTTCTTTCTGCTTGCTGCAGATCAGCATGTAGGACTCTCAGCTTCTTCTCCAGCACCATGTCTGCCTGTATGTCACCATGCTCCCCACTATGATGATAATGGACTAATTTCTGAAACTGTAAGCCAGCCCCAGTTAAATGCTTTCTTTTATAAGAGTTGCCATGATCATGGTGTCTTCACGACAATAGAACAGTGACTAAGATCACCTAGGAGATTAGTATGACACACTGCTGGGGATTTCCAAGAGACTCAGTGCCTGACAGTTGTGATCTAAATGGATGGATTAAATCCAGATGAATTCATAATATGATGATATTATTGGGATGTGGTGAAAGGTAAGAGTGGAGCCTGGCTGGAGGAAGGAAGTCATTGAGGTATGTAATCAGCTCATGTATGTGAACACTTTGTCTCCCAAGTTGGTGATGCTGCTTGGGGGAGGTATTGGAACCTTTAGCAGGTGCAGCCTTGATGGAGGACATTGATACTGAGGTGGGCTTTGAGAAACTGTATCCTGGCCACTTCCTGTTCTATCTATCTATCTATCTATCTATCTATCTATCTATCTATCTATATCCCTCTCTCTTCCATGGAAGCCATGATGTGAACTGTTCTGCTACCATTACACCCTCCTCACCAAGGTAAGTAGACACCTCTATTCTGAAATAAGGAGGAAATAAATATTTCACCCTTTTTGTATTTGTTTGTTCTCAAGTATGTTGGTCATGGTGATTCAGAACTAATACATACAAATAAGCAGAGAATATACATTTTCAGACAAACAAAATACCAAGACACACCAGACTAGAAAGAGATGCTGAAAGAGTGGTGATGAATAACATAAAAGTAGGGAAACATAGCTCAGTGTTTTTGCAATGTGTCCCCAAGGCTTGACACTGTTCTCTGAGGTTATCTGATACAAACCTGACAGACAGTACAGTAGCCACATCTGACGAAGGTCAAAATGCCTATATGTATATGATATTGCATATTTCACCCCTTATTTCTAATGGTAAGACATTTGTAACAAACTAAATATCCATCAAAGGAACACGGAGAGAGGATACTTGCCAAATTTAGGAAACAGAATACCACATTTCAGGGGAAAAACAAAAACAAAAACAAAATGAATCTGTGCCTTAGTGGTACATAGATCTCTTGGATACAAGATCTCTAATAAACAAAGAAGATTCTAGATTAAATCTATGTCAATTTTCACAGCTACACAGCATAAGGTCCATGTGTCAGAAAGGCTAAAACTGAATTAAGGGCATAAGTGCAGGGATAAGAGAAACTGTCAAAAAGAATAAAAATGTATAGAAAAGGGAATGAAAATAAAAGTTTTGAGGGACTGGAGAATGGCTTAGCAATTCAGAGCACTTCCTGCTCTTACAGAGGACCAGAGTTCAGCTCTAAGCACACAAGTTAGGTTGCTTACAGCTTCCTATACCACTAACCCCAAAGCATCTGACGCCCCCTTGTGGCCTCCACAGTCACTGCTTTCACCTGTGTGCGTGTACACACACACACACACACATACACACACACACACACACACACACACACACATACACACATACACACACACACACACACACACACACACACACACACACACACCACTTCTTTTAAAATGTGTTTGTTGGTTTTTTAGTGAAATAAGGGAGGATCTTAGCGAGTAATTCAATCTAATCATGTGTCCGGAAACCCTTCCTAAAGAAAATAAAATTATTTCTGGAGCAAACCAAAGGAAATGCTTGAATAAAAAGTGTTCAGTATGGGAGAATGCAAACAGAATTCTACTGAATAGAATCCAGGAAAAGCAAAGAGACAAGTAGAAAAACAGAGGCGAGGGCCCTAAATTGAGAAGAATATAAAACTAGTTAGGACTTATATTATAGTGCTGGATGAGGAGGAAATAGGCACATAATTGAGCTAACTCGTTATTACCTACTTGAGTTAATTTTCTTTTGTGTTCTAACCATCAAAATCCCAGCAAATTAAGACACAGATCCACTACTCTGCAGTTTTATAGGCTCACTATTTCAAAATGAGTCTCATCGGGCTAAAAGGAAGTTGTAGGCCACCCTTCCTTCTCGAGGCTCTAAAAGAGAACCCCTATGTTTTCCGTTCTGCCTTCTCAGACAGTGCATGTCAAAGCCACACATCAGCACCACCTGTCCTTCCTCAGTCATTGTCCACCTTATTTTTGAGACATGATTTCTCCCTGAACCTGGAGCCCTAGAAGCCTACCTGTCTCTACCTCCTCCGGGGCTGGAATTACACACATACACCACACCGTGTCTGAAATTTTACGTTAAGTGCAGAGATCCAAACTCGGGTCCTTGGGGTTGCTCAGCAAGCACTTTACCAACTGAGCCATCTCCCCAGTCACAAACGTGGATATCTTTAGAGAGCCATTATTCTGCCTGCTGTGCCACTGTTGGAGGAAAAAAATCAATGGATTTGATATGAACTTGATAAATCAAGAAATAGCCTGGAAAGCATATTCTTTAATTACCTGAAGGCAGCCACTAGAACAAAACACAGCAAAGCAGAACACATGGTTTATTTTTCTCTGAGGAGCAGGGTCCTGAATAGAAAAGGGGAACTGAGAGATTCTTGCATTTAATTAATGTTCCCCTCACCCCTGCCTAACAGATATATTTGAAATTTATTAACAGTATTGACACAACATCCCATTTCCCTTCAGTCCAGCCTTTGAATGCCCATGGTGTCCTTACCAGTGTATTCTCAGTCGCCCCTTCCACTGCCAGCCTGTCCCTCCCTGGCTCGCTCCTGTTTCTCAGACACACCAAGGTCCACACCTTCCTCTGCACACTTGCTGTGCCCTCCTTGGAAACCTTGTCCCCACTGCCCACGTGGACAACTTACTTTGTCTTAGGCATAAATTCATGAGCCCGCCCCCTAACCCCAGAGGCTGAGTTACCAGGACCGTCTCATGTCACGCTCAGTAGCCTCTGCCATGCCCCTTGCTTCTGTCTTCCATTCATTACGTGTATTTTTATATTGTTGTTTTACCTGATTGCAAACTTATTTCTCAATATCTTTAAAACTTCTAAATCCTTGACAATGACTTCTACCTAGCCTTTTTGCTTCTTGTGAGCCAAGGGCAGAGAGCAAGAGTGGGCGTGTAGGGATCTTTAGATGTAACTGAAGAATGAAGACCTGGGGGGGGGGGGGAGGCGGGGGGATGACTTACAAATTCATCATTGTGTGCAAAATATGTTTGAGTCCCTCCTAGAAGGGGAACCACCACCTTAAGACCGTCCTTTTCCCATTCTGAGAACTCTGTCCTTTGAGAACTCTGTCCTTAGAGAGCCCACCATGGAAAATACTAAATATCTATCTTATCTTTTCCATCACTTCATATTATTACAACTTACGGGCCAGGGGCTAGGGATACTGACATAATCAATACCCAACTACAGCCTTCTGTCTCTATAAAGTATGAGCCTATGAGGAAAGAGAAAAAGTACAGCTCTCTGCTAACTGGCTTTCCTGACGAGTGGGAGGTCAGTTCCCTATTGCCACCAGACAGGAAGAAATGAGTGGTTGTGCCCGGAAAGAAGGCAGGCCAGGTGTGATAGCATTCACCCGGCAAGAAGAAAGTCATCAAACTCACTTTCAGTCCCCACTTCCCTATCTTCTCAGGGGGATCAGTCACAGACTATCTGTGTGTTGTAATTGGTGGAGTTATTTTCTGCTTTTTCTTAATCCGATAGACACACAGCTCTAGGAGGAAAAAAAAAAAAAACAAACGCTATCTGCCTGTGGTGTTCACTAGCGTTTCCCACATGCCTAGAGGAGTGTCTGGTATTTAACAGATAGCCAGCAAACACTCCAGCAGGAAGGAAGGAGGGAAGGGGAAAAGAGAGGCCTGGGATGGAGGTAATTTGGGAACTCAAAAAAAAAAAATTTCAATCATTTTATCTCATAATAGGTTGCAAAGTTTTTACTATTTCTTGATTTCTATAACCTCAAATCTATGTTAAATAGAACAGATATTTTTAAGAAAACCTGGATATTTCTCATTTCCCTGCTCTCAGGACAGGATAAAAATGATCAGACTTCTTTCCAGGTTTAAGACTTCATTTTATCCATCATTTGAAACACAGTAGTTTCACGTGCATGTGTGTGTGTGTGTGTGTGTGTGTGTGTGTGTGTGTGTGTGTGTGTGTGTTGGTATAGGATCATGTATGTGTATGTTGTTTTGGGTGCATGTGGGGGGGTAGCATGGATAGGTATTTATGTGTGTATGTGTTGGTATGAGTGCACACATATGTGCATGTGCATATGGAGGCCTGGAGACAACTTTAGCTGACTTCCTTGGGTGTCACCCACCTTGAGGGTGGAAACAGTCTCTCACTGCCCTGAGGACCCACCAAGCTGGATAGACCGCCTGACAAGGGAGCCCCACGAATCTGCCTGTTTCTACCTCTGCAGCATTGGGATTGTAAGCACGCGTCACCATACCTGGCTGGTTTGTTTGTTTGGTTGTTGTTTGTTTTAATTTTGGTTCTGGAGATAGCTCAGGATCTCATGCTTGCAGGGTAAACACCGTACCAACTGAGTCATCCCCCAAGTCTGAACATACGGGTGCTTAACTGTTGGAACACAGAAGGTAAAACCAAGAGAAGCAGGAATCTCACCTGCCAAGCTTTAATGTGCTGATTGCTTCGTCAACTTGTTTTGGGCAATTTACTCAGGACTTCTTGGCCCAAATCAACTAGTTATTCTTCCAAAAAAGAGTAAAATAGTTTAGAATGAAATTGTGAGATGGGTGACAAATAGGGCTGTTTTGCCAAACCTCTGCTGCTTTTGAATTTCTCATTGGTGCTTCAAAAATTGATTTACCACTCAAGCAAAATCTTTTGAGGGTTTTGTCTTGCATGTAATCCCTAAAACTCTGTAATCAGCTCTGATTTCTGATTAGAGTTAAAGCCCGACCAAAGATTCCGTTCATTATAAGTTTGGGCAATATCAAAAGAAGCCAATTTTAATAAAAGTATCTGTCCAAAAAGATATGAGAGGCTCCCTCCTTCTGCTGTGATAAATACTTCCAGGTGGTATTTGATGGACAATAAGAGTTCTGAGCAGCTGGCATTCAGAGCAGAGCTTGAATTAGAATTTCAGATCATGCTGGCAGGCCTGGGTGATTCTTTAATTCTTCAAATGGAACACAGTTTGCTCCATCTTACAGAGCATTCTGACTCTAATTAAAATATACTGTATGAGACAGAAAATATACGCTATGATATTGAAATAGGATATCTCCTTGCAAATCCCTACCTGACTTGAGTTAGGAGGGAAAGGGGCATCAAGCTAAAAAACTCGCTAGTTGTTTGTTATACTTCAGGAAAAGAATGAAAAATTTGCCGGAGGGAACAGAGAAATTCAGGCTGAGTTCACAGGAGCCAAGCCTTCTGGAAAGATGCCTTTGGTTGCTAAGCAATTGCAAGCATGTTTCACCTCTGTAGAGAGCATTAAAAGTGAACACACAGGTCTGCTTCTTGACTGACTAGGTTTCCCCTGAATGTTTTTGTCAAATGCTCAAATGCTTTAAGATGACAATTTGAGGAACAGCTACCTGAAAGAAACCGTGTCAGGTTGAAGAGCAGATGCAGCTCGTTTTCAATTGATGACCGGAATCTACTTGTAGAGATGTCTATAACGGGGTGGGGTGGAACGGACAGTGGGCTGATGATCTTTGAAATGGTACCCATGTGTATTGTGAGCAAAATCCCTGAGAGAAACCAAAAAGGGGGATGATTTTCTTCGCTCAGGACTTCGGAGGGTTCACTCCACAGTTGCTTGAGCAGAACGTCCTGCTGGAAGCATGAGCAGCAAAAGGTTGTTCATACTGGTCAGGAAGCAGACAAAGAGGGACCTAGGGACCAGAGTCGTGCCTCCTGAAGTTCCTAGAACCTCCCAAAATTATACCATCGGCTGAGGATCAAATGCTCAACATAAGACTCAATGGCGTATTTCAGATTCACGCCATAACACCATGTGATCAAAAATGTCGAATGCCATTGAAGAGAAGAACCATGGGTAACAATGGGAGCTCTCTACAGAGTGTCCTGTCACCTTGGAGAAGAACACACAAATCACATTTTGTCCTTAGCACCTGGACTGATAGAGTTAGACCAAGTCTGCAAAGTACCCACAATATTTTGTACCTCAGGACAAATAACACTATTAAATTTTTAAATACTCTGGGGAAATTTCTTCCAGTTTTGAATAGAAAGCAAATGGTCTTGTTGGTCTCTCTAAGTTAAGGCATTCATTCAATGTATGAGTTGTACAGTAATTTGTTATGACTCTCCCAGGGGCCAAATCCAGCATGAAAATAGGGTGTTGTTTTTAGCTGGCAAGCATTTTAAATTATAAAATTAGGGGAAAATGTGATATAAAAAGCCAAATTTGGATGTCCCTTGAAAAATTGAATATGGTCACTCTGGGGCTTTGTTTAAGTTTGGAACATTGGCTGGGATAGAGAAATTAGTTTTCCTACAAATGGCTCACATACTCTGAGTTAGGGGTCCTGATGAGTGCTTGCCACCAAGCCTGATCACCTGAGTTAGGTTCCTATGATCTACTTGGTAGATCCAGTAAGCCCTCCTCTGAACTCCACATTCATACCATGGCATGTGGACACCCACCAACCCCAACACAAATATACAATGACATAGCAAATGATGTAATTTTAGAAATCAAAAAGCACTTAAAACCAGATGGGTGGTTATATGTAACTAATAAGCTATTGATAAATCTTCAAAAAGATCATGTTTTTCAAAAGTCACTAATCATGGAAAGGGTAATTACTCCAAATTTATTTCTTCTATAATTTGTTTCTTGTGTGCGCTCCCTCCACTGAGGCAGAAGCTCCACAGAATGCTGCTTTTTAGCAGTCTGAAATTCTATATAATACACAAATGCATACATGTGTGTATACAAACACACACCTTCACCATATCATCCGTGTCTTTGGAGACATCATCCCTGGGCTCTGACGATGACTGTCATCTGTCATTTTGCAGCTCAGCTCCTAGCAGCTGAGATCCTCAGTCTAAATCAATTTCCTCTTGCTCGTGTAAAGACGACCACAGACTTGGTGTTCAGAAGCTATATAAACACATCATCTTAATGCCCCAGAGGTCACAAAGCCAGCACAGTTCTTAAGGCAGGTCTGCATTGCTTTTTCTGGCCTCAGTAGGGTGAATATGTTTCCTTGCTTTTTCCAGTCCCTTGGAAACCATCTTCATTTTCAAATGAAGAAATGTTGCCTATCCCCATGACCTCTGACCTTAGACAGGAGAGGTTTGAGAGCCCGTGGCTCCACTGAAGATGTAGGGGTCACTTCCCTCTATTTAGACCTTCAGTTTGTTCATGGTTGTAAATAACTTTTGCTTTATGAAGAAATAAATCCAGAAACTAGGTACATGGAGGTCGCCATTATGCTCATCAGTAGACAAACCACTTCTTCATACATCCTGCCTTGTGCCAGCATCTTAGGTCTTGCTGCACTCTGGAATGGCAACCAGGGATGTGCAATCAACAGCCCTTCTGCTACACTGAACCTTCTGAGATTCACATTCAATTTTCAAAAAACTACGTTGCCACTCTGTAAACTAGATGCATATTAGGAAAACATCAGATGTCATTTTTTTTTTTTTTAATATCCAGTCACACTTAGGTAAACAAATTATTTCATGACATCCTATTCCCTTTAACATGCTTCCTGTTGGCCCTGCATTAGCAGTGAAAGAATTTATTGCACGTTCACACACACATGCATTCATACATACATGACAGACAGATAGATGATAGATAGATAGGGAAAAGGAAAGAAGGAAGATAGACAGATAGATAGATAGATATAGATGATTGGCAGATGGATAATAGAAATAGACATACATGTGTATATATGCATATATATATATACATATATTCTTTATTCTGGAGACACAATGCTCATGAGATAATAGAAACAATGAAAGCAAACACATAATCTAATATATAATTACCCTCTGCTCTTCTCACACATACAGACATTTATGTTTTCAGGCAATTAATGATTAATTGATTTAATTATTTTAGAATTAAATGATTCCTGATTTGGGGAGGGTGAGTGTGCGTGTGCGTGTGTGTGTGTGTGTGTGTGTGTGTGTGTGTGTGTGTGTGTGTGCATGCTTGTTTATGTGAACATGTATAGTGTATATCTGGATGCATGTGCACTTGTGGAGGCCAAAGGAGGAATCAACCTTGGGAAACTTCCTCAAGTTCTCTCCACTTTGTTTTCTGTGACAGAGTCTCTGGCTGGGGCCTGTCACTCACTGATTAGGCTGTCTGCCCAGAGAGCCCTTGGGATCCACCTGTCTCCACCTCCCCATACTGGGATTACAAGTATACATGTGCACCATGTCTTGCTTTTTTACCTACATGCTGGGAATTGAACTCAGATCCTTATGCTTGTACAGCAAGAACTTTCCCAAGGCAGCCGTCCTCCCTGCCCTGCCCTGAAAGTGTTGATATTCTTTTCGCTGCAGCTAAAGTTACACTTAACACTTGCTGCATGTCCTACCCTGGTTGGACAATTTCGCATGTCATATTCTGAGACACCAACTAAACCTACGATGGACAGAGCCATGAGCTGAGAGAGACAGTGCCACGCGAGAGTCACTTGCTGTCACATGCGATTTCTTGACTAAATATCTATCATGCTCACCTGAGTTAGTAAAACAACATCCAAATTAAAGCACTTGGAACATAAGACCTAGTATAATGAAGAACTAGAAATGACTTTGTTTAACAAAAAAAGGAAACCAAGAAGCGAGGTACTTTCTTGCCCATTCTGCTCTGTCTATAAACCCACTGAAGGTAGATGGAAGAACAAAATCCACATTCTGTCTCCTCTTTGTGGTATCTGTCCAAGTGAGCATCGGGGCCAGATGACAGACAGCTAGAGCTAAAGATCTGATTGGGAAAGTGTGTGGTTTTCAACATCTACTGAAGAATTATATATGGACCTTCCTTTTCACAAAAGGAACAACTTTATTCTCCTTTGCAAGACGATAGTGTTAGGATTCTGCCGCCACTCCAGCTATATGACCGCACATGCACAGTTCAGCAGCTAAGCAAGGGGTCTTAGGTCTTGCATTATCAGTGTGCTGTGAGATCATGCAAATGCGCACAGCACAGTCACACAATCAGAGCATGTGTGTGTGGTGTAGCTCCATAAACCTACCTGTGCATGTGCATGGGGAATCCTTAAAAAGCTGAACACAGACTCCTCTCCTCTCTGTTCTCTCCTCTCCCACTGTCTCTATTCTCTCTCTCTCTCTCTCTCTCTCTGCATATGCTTCTTCCCGAGGCCCAGTTTTTTTGCCCCCCCCCCAATAAAGCTCTGATACTGGGTTTTGTCGTGGCTTGTGTCCTTTCTACACGGTAACCAGAGCCACTTAACATTTTTAAAACAACACAAAGACTTCACTGAGACTCCCTAAAGAATCTGACAGGGGGTGGGTAGGGTGGCGGGGGGGGGGGGGGGGGGGGGGGTAGGGTGTTGGGAGTTGGGGGTGGTCTGGGGCTGATAAGATGTCTTAGTGAGTAAAAGTATTTGGAGCCAAGCCTGAAGATCTGGGTTTGATTCCCTGAAGTCACATGTTGGAAGGAGAGAGCTGACTGTCACAAATAGCCCTCTCACTTCCACACCACACTGTGGCACACGTGTGCTCACACAAATAAATAAATGTAATAAAAAAAATTAAAAAGACTCTGACAAGGACCTACCTTCCTTCTGCTCACTGGGAACTTTCACAAATATGGAATGAGCTCATTCAAGGGAGGTAACATCATGCCACTGGACGGTCAAGGCAAAGCTAAGAGACCACTTTTCTAGAGGAGACTTTTAAGCTGAGCCCATTGCTGGGGTTTGCATGTGATTTAGAAGCATGTCAAAGGTCTTTGTGCTGGAGTGCTGACTCCCAGTTTCGCCAGGTTGGGAGATGGTGTGGACCTTTAAGAGGTGGGACCGAGTGGGAAGACCTTAGGTAAGTGGAGGCCCTGAGCACAGAGGAAATCATTTGAGTTCCCAGTTGTTAGGAAAGTTTGAATCTTGTTCCCACTCCCTGCCCCCACATTTGTCCTTGCTTCTGGTTTGGAGGTGTGAATTCTTTTTCCCTGTTGTTTACGCTTGTGTTTGCCTGGGGCCCTCACCAGAGCCAGGGTTATGCTATTTGGACTCTTGGCCTCAAAACCAGGAGGTAAATCGATCTTTTAAAAAGAGAGAGAAATAAACTTCTTTTCTTCATAAATTTAGCCTGACAGAAGGTTTGTATGGAGACCACATGGGAGACTTTTACCACTGAATAAGAAGATGAAACCCCCAAACTGTGAGGAAATTGAGTAGGCATTTTACCAAGAAGTAAGAGTGACCAACAACCATGTGAAATGGTGGTGAGTGTTGTAAGCAATGAAAAAAAAAACAAACGCAAACCAGAACCCTGGAGCCCTGAGCTGCAGCCACCGTCTGCAAGGAATGAAAACTCAAAACTAACCGCCAGTTGAACACATTTGACTCTGTGAAAGTTTCAATAGTTTTTCACTGCAGCTAAAGTTACATATAACACTTGCTGCATGTTCTACCCAAGTTGAACAATTTTGAATGTCATCTTCTGAGATCCCAACAACTATATCTGCTACAGACAAAGTCATGAGCTGAGAGACAGTGCCACAAGAGAGTCACTTACTGTCACCTGCAGGGAAAACCACTGCCCCTGTTCTTGGGCTTCTGGATTTGGACGGGAACAGTACCCCAGTCTTCCTGGGCTGCCTTCTCCAGAGACATTATGAGACCTGTCCTCTTCTATAGTGAGACAGTTGCTCATAAGAAATCACTTTCTACATATGTGTATTTTTTAACTCCAACTTTACCCACTGTTTACCTAGTTATTTACCTATCCATCATCTATCAGTCTCTCCATCATCTAACAATAGCTATCAGTCTATAATATAGCTACCTAACTAGCTTGCTAGTTGTCAATCATCTGTGTGTCCATCCAGCTATCTACCCACAACTATCTGTCTATCATCTATCATATCCCTACTATCTGTATCTATTAACATCTGTTATCTACCAGCTACTTATCTATAATCTATGCACTTATCATCGATCTATTTTATTTTTCTATCATTGGTCTTGTCATGTACCTGTACATTCAAGACTTCACAGAGTACTTTTTTATTTTAGTGACATGATTATTATTGTTATTGTTATTGCTTTTTTACATCCCTAACACAGTTTCCCCTCCCTCCTCTCCTCTCAGTTTCTTGCCCCTCTGTCTCCCTCCTGCCCCCTCCATCCACTCCTCCTCTTTTTCTACTCAGAAGAGGGTAGGCCTTCCCTGGATATCAACCAAACGTGGCATATCAAGTTGTAGTAAAACTAAGCACCTCCCCTCGTATTAAGGCTGGACAAGACACCTCAGTAGGAGGAATAGGATCCCAAAATCTGGCAAAAGAGTCAGAGACATCCCCTGTTCCCACTGTTAGGAGTCCCACAAGAAGACCAAGCTACACAACTGTAACATAGAAGCAAAGGACCTAGGTCAGTCCCGCACAGAGCACTTTTCTAACTTGCTTGAAATGTAGCATAACCATACATCATTTCTTTAGCACTTACCACTTCCCAGGGGCTTATTTTGCATATAGCAACCCCCAGTGCATAATGATACCCAGTCATCTCCATCTGAGCAATCATAACACTGGTCACACAGCTACTCAGGGAAGGTGAACTCCTTTGGGCATCTACCTGCCCCATCTATGCTGTCTTTCAACTGCTCCATGTATATATAACAACAATGGCTTGTATTTAGGGAAAAGCTGTGTTATCCCTAATTTCAACAGAGTCAAGAGAATAAAATAACAGGCAATCTTGCCTCGTTAGCTTGCATCTGGAGAAACTGAATGTAACATTAATTCAGTGGATGCCTGGAGGTCATGAGTAAGTCAGAAATAAAGTCGGCAACTTAATTTCCATTCTGCTGATTCTCACAGCACTGTGTGTAATTCCCAAAGACTTGAGACTAAAACACCAGCAAACTCACTTGTAGGTAATACCATTTATTCGATGCTTCTAAGTAGTTCCCTTCAGGGATAAACAAATGTTTCTATATCTATTTAATAATAAGTCTAAATTGTACAAAAGAAAATAGTCCTGATATCTCTGTTTTTAAACACCAAAATTACACTGACATTAACTTTGCATTTGACATTTATGTGCAAATTTATCCAATAGATATAAATATTGGTGTGCTATATTCTTATTAATAGCTGGGCAGCCATGATGCTCAGTAGCTTTCGTAGAGACACATGGTTACCTTTCATTATACACACAAAGAGACAAGAATAGCTCCCACAAAACACTAAACTTCTGAATTATTTGAACTATCTGGGTGCTGCTTTAAAATAGACCAGGATAACATGTTGCCGATGCCCGAAGGCCACAAAACAATCCCAAATAGGAGGTTGAGGGCACAAGTGCTGAGTATCTATCTAAGAGAGCAGGAGGAAGAGCTAACAAGCCTGGGGTTCTTGTTCTTCTTCCTCTGGCCCCTGCTCCCCGTCAGGGGAAGACACAAACACATAGGTCTTAGGTAAGTTCTCTCTATTGGCCTTCTGTTCTTCTCTCCCACTTAGCCTCTGCTTCAAACTGATCCGAAGCCCCTTGTGTACCTGACCTATGTCTCCTTCACCCGCCATCTCTTTTAGCTGTGCCCTGGATGTCATCACTGCCAAGACTCCCACTCACTGGGTAACTCATACTCTGTGCAGCTCCCTGAATTTGCCTTTCCATAGCACCCCACCCTGTAGCAGCTCCTGAGAGGTTGTTAGAATGCCTGCCCCCATCAAGGCTCAGTGAATGGAGATAGACCACTCAGTGAATGGAGATGATCCACTTGCAGAAACATCTAAAACAGGTTTTTAGAAGCCCATTGTCTGGTGAATGCCCATGAATGAGTGAAGCCAGTGCTTGCAGGAGGCCTTGAAAGTGTGCACTAAGAACATTGAATGGGATGGGGGAGGGGTGGCAAGAGAGCTCAGTGGGTAAAGGTTACTTGCCACCATCTTCCCACAACTTTTATTAGATGCCATGATTGACAAAGTGTTCCTTGCAGTTCAATAGTCCTCAATTTTCTGAGGACGTCAGAATTGGACACTGTCTTGGAGAATATTTTGCCAATGCCACCTCTTTTTTTTTCTTTTCCCTTTTTCTTATTTTTTTCTTAAGCTGAGAGAAAGAAGGTTCAGAGAGATGAAACAGCCTGCCTGAATCCAGCCAGCTTTCTGATAGGATTGATCTAGCACCCTACAGCCTTGATTCAGGCCGGTGTTCTTCTGGAGTGATAGAATCTAACTGTTTGGGGAGAAAAGCAGGATGCCTGCATGCTTCCCAAGCCTAGATCGTGTCTCAAAAGTCCTCAAAGTCCATAGCATGCCCTTGACATCTCCTGACTTTAATGCATGTCAGACAGCTTACCTTTGCTTTAATAAACTCCTCAAACTGGCATTGCAGACACACACACACTTTGGAGAACATTCAAATATTGCAGGTCTTGCTATTTCCCCAAGCCTCAATTCTCTTGCTTCTACCGCCTTAGGCTCCCTTTAAATGCATCTATTTTTCTACTATTCCAACAGGAATTTTTTCCATCTCTGGACTGCAGAACTAGCCCCATGTGCATGTTTATATCAATGTGCAATCAATCAGAGCTTATTCTTTTTAAAATAGTTTTCTTTTTAAAGACCCAAAGCCATTTTGTACATTTTTTTTTCAAACTCTGAGTTTTGAATTGCTAGTTCAAACCCATTGGTCACTTGGGAAGGAAATTAACAATCTTTCTGATTGCAGATCAAGATTGTCCTTTCTTATTATAATTGCTATTATTTTACCCTGAATACAAACGTATTCTGGGGATGTGGAATTATAAAACAACAGTTTGGTATCGAGTTTTCTATGAATTGCTGATACATAGTTTAGAGAAGGGACATCTGAGAAAACAGCTCTACTGAATAGAGCAAAAGTTGAATGGGAACCTTCAAAAATGTAGAAACATGACTAGAATACATTATGTCTGTGCAATAATGTCATCAAAACATCCTGCACCTTGTTCAGTGTGAATGAGAACTAACATTTAACAGTGATAGAAATCAATAAAATATTACTATTTTGCTTGGCTGGGGTAACCTGTGAAGGAGTGGCTTTTAAAACCTTTCAAGCTTTTGTTATGAAGGTTTATCATCTTGGTCTCAACTTAAAGATTAGTGTGTGAATACCCATCAAAGCCACAATAGCAGAAGATCCCTGTTACCTAACAGAGCAGAGCCATAGTCCAACAGGATGAAGGACCTATGAGGGGATGGCAAGGTTAGCAAAAGGTCAACTAACATTGCGACAGATGCAAACTCAGTCTGTGATGAATAAATCTGAGTCACGGGGTTATCGTTACATGCTCATGTTTGCATGAAGAAATCCGGTGCACATTTGCTTATCCGAGCTTATAAATTTAATTATTTTCTCATTTATTTCCTTATTAGTAAATTTGAACACATACCTAAGGTACAGTTCAGCCTCCTATTTCTATCACTTGAAGTTGATGCACATGTAGCCTGCGTTTTAATGCTTACATACATTTATCATTAAAGGACAATAATTTATAAAAATACACATGGCCAACTCATTTTATCTAATGAAGATGACTTAATGCAGAAACTACTGGTTTCTTTATATTTCATTCATTTATGAGTATGCGTACATGTCTGTGTGTCTGTATGCCATGTATATGCAGAGGTCGGAAGATAATGTCAGATCCCCTGAGCTAGAGATACAGATTATTGGGAACTAAACTCAAGTCTTTTACAAGAGCAGCAAGTACTCTTAACTACTGAACCATCTCTCCAGTCCTTTCCTTTACCTTTTTATTGGTATATACATATATATATATATATGTGTGTGTGTGTGTGTGTGTGTGTGTGTGTGTTTATGTATATATTTGGTAAATTATATTGGTAATTATATATAATGTAAAATATGAATATCATGTGATATTTGATTATTATATTTATTTATAATGCTCAAATCACTATAAACATGCCTATGTGCTCAAACATTTGTTATTTTTCTGTGGTAAAAATATTCAAAATAATTTCCTTTTAGTTCATTATCACTTAAGAGTACACCAGCGTTTATTTCCCCTAAGCATAACTTAGCAGCCACTGACAAACCTTAAGTTGCTTTTCACTTTTTGCATTTTTATTTATTTTCTGTACACACATGAAGAAGGTGTGCTGTATGTGTGGTGCTTAGAGAATAACCTACAAGAGTTTGTTCTCTCCTTTACCATGTGGAGCCTGAGGGCTAAACTCCATTCATAACCCCTGGCAACACTTGCCAAGACCCACTGAGTCGTCTTGCTACTCTTAAATTTACAATGTAGTTCAACTCAAAAACTTTCTTCCTTTGGCGTTAATACCTACTTATGTCCTATTATTCAAAAGTTTTGCCTACTCCAAGGTCGTTGCTCTATTCCTTGCTCTTTCTTCTATAAGATTTATTGTTTAACAAGGTCATATTTGATCTGGAGGTTTAATAGTTAATAATAATAGTAATAGACCATAATAAGTGTGGGTATTTGAACCATCTTCTGGAAAGTCAGGAAGGTCAGAGGAAGGCAGACATTCTCCTTCATGGTCCTCTAAGCAAAAATAAAAAGAAAGCCAGCTTGGGGAAAGGAGGGGGCATTTTCCACAATGCTGCCACCCATCAACTGACTTGGGGTCCATTTGCCCTGCCTGGAGAGGAACTTTGGTTAGTCTAGAGGAAGCTCTTCACTCTTTGTCTCTGGCAGCTTTCATTTGCCATTTGGCAGGAATGATCAGCAGCCCTAAGCAGGTGGGGGTACTGACAAGCGGAGTCTCCTGGATTCCAGTCCCCATGCAGGCCTCAGGTAGGACAAGAGGAGCCTCCTGGATTCCAGTCCCCATGCAGGCCTCAGGTAGGACAAGTGGAATCCTCAGGATTCCAGTCCCCATGCAGGCCTCAGGTAGGACAAGTGGAATCCTCAGGATTCCAGTCCCCATGCA
This sequence comes from Peromyscus eremicus, assembly GCF_949786415.1. Taxonomy (NCBI): domain Eukaryota; kingdom Metazoa; phylum Chordata; class Mammalia; order Rodentia; family Cricetidae; genus Peromyscus; species Peromyscus eremicus. The sequence continues at coordinate 94,605,026 of NC_081420.1, read as the reverse complement.
GGCCTCAGGTAGGGCAAGAGGAGCCTCCTGGATTCCAGTCCCCATGCAGGCCTCAGGTAGGGCAAGTCTTAGCCCTTGGCCATAACTTGAATGGAGAATCTTGATGCTGACAACTTGGCTGTCTGGCACTGCCCTGGTGACTACAGGCTTCCTCCTCTCACCCTGTACAGCCCTTTTTTCCTTCTGCTGTCTCATTCTTCCTTGTCACCTCTCTTTTACTTCCTCTTCCTGTCTTGGCCACTCTCAAACTGGCCAGCTGTCCCTTCAGCTGTCACACAGCTTTCTGCCTGACGGTGAACATGACTATTGCCCCTGGGACTGTACAAGGTGTCTGCCTCTGCCAGGACTGGGCTGGAGGAACCCAGCAGCCAGATTGCCCAGTGGGCTGCTTGAATAGATGGCACCAGATGCCATGGCCAGGATGACCCATCAGGGCCACGACCGCACAGTGGGACTCCCTCAGAGTCTGACATCACTTCAGCTGTCAAGCAGCGGGCTGCCTTACTGCTTCATTCTTAGCGTGCCGGCTGCTCTGTTGTCTCTGTCACTGCCTCTGCCCTCTGCTGACCCTGCTGTCAGCTCAGCCCACACTACTGAAAGCCCGTGAGACAAAAACCACTGCAGAGAAGCCTTTTGGGGAGCCTAATGCTGTGACACTGGGGGAGTCAGCTCAAGACACTGAGTGGGGGACTCCCTGAGTAAGCCTGATTATAGAACAAGAGAAGTAATTAGGCGAATTTTCCGCCATTTATTGGACCAATCACAGCCTTGCCTCTCAGCATCAATCATGGCACTCTTGCTGGGCTGCCATGGAAAGTGATCCCTCTCTGACCAAGGTAGACATGGCTGCAGGGTTATACACAGTTTACTGTGGCTCATGATAAGAGCATAAGTCTGACTGGGGCTGTGCCTTCTGGAGCCAGAGAAATCAGCTGTGATCCTTATATTGTCTCAAGATATCTGTGAAGTGCTCAGGATGCCCAGTACTGACACAAGGGTAGTTGTGCCAGCTGTTTGATTGACAGTCATTTTTCTCGAGGCCGCCAGGGCAGGCTAGGGAGAGTCCAATCACTGCTAATTAAGGAGTCCTATTACCCTGCCCCCAACGCTTTCACTCATGTACAGGAAAATGAACATCAAAATGAATGCTTACTACAAGAGCTTACAGAATTCATTATTTGTGTGAAAACAAATTTCAGTAAAGCTTTAAGACCTGACAAGGGCTCCAGGGAGAAGTGGGCCTGACTGGTCTGTCTCAGCATGGTTCCAGTGACCTTCAGAATGTGTTTTCCCTGTGAAAGTCTTCCATAGATCTCTAAGCACTGATTTTCAGGAGCCTCCAAATTCTTCTCAGAAAGGCTGTAAGAGGTGACTTGGCAGTTCTAGGTGTCTCAGGGGTGTCAAGATATGGAAAACTAAGGACGTTGTCACCAGAACATCTCATTACCCCTGTTTATTTATTTGTTCCTTGGCAACACTCATATTTTAAACAAAGACAGATAAAATATTTTATCGTAAGAGTGACTTGAGTAGCTAGAAAACAGTCCCTGAAAAAAAAAAGCTACATGAATTTTCTAAAAACAAGAGTGCGAAGAACTATGAAAAGAGACCCTGGACCATCTTAGCATCCTACAGAACTTTACTCAGTTATGTGGCGGGTTTCTTCTTCTTTTCCATACAAATGTGACTTGCCATGATTTTGCAGTTGGTTCCTTTCAGATAAGAGTGCTCCTTAGAGTTTTCTTTCTTACAGTCACATTTAAAAAAAAAAAATGTTTATTTCAATGCTCTGGAAAAAAAAATTGGTAACTTGGCCAAACTCATCATCCTTTTGTGTTTGCAGGAAATGGAGTGAGACTATTATGAAGTGTGGAGAAGGAATTATTTGCCAGCAATAGCTTGAATATGTTTAGTCAGTTTTTGATTGATGGCTATGTCCTGCCTGGTAAATAGGAAATGAGGGAAATGCACGTAGCGGGACTCTGACGTGCGCTGCAATGTCTGTCTACATAATGCAGGCTAATCATGGGCATGCAAGGGAAATAGCTGTTGTCACTCCATCCTAATAAAGATGCTAAATCAAAGATGGTTTAGTATGTTGGTGATGATGATGAAAGGGAAATTGTCCCCTGAATATAAGGAAAGCGATTAGTTATACAATAAAGGTGAAACTGTGCCCAATAAACTATCTGACAGAAGATCACTAAAAACTTCAGCATTAACAGGAGAGGAAAACTGGCTAAGTAAATCATCAGAACGTAAACAGGCCTTCACGTTGTGGTCCTCTGGGCTGCAGGCTTTCAACTTCTCTGTTAAACATTTAACTCAGTCGGAAGAAAGAACTGGGCGACAGGAGCTGTCTTTGACCTGACTCCTACCTGGAGGTGTTATCTCAAAAATGTTCAGAACCAACCATGTGGGAGCCTGGCCAGCTCTGTGGGTCATACCTGATAATGGTCATCAAAGGGGCAGTCCTGAAATACCAGGACCATGGGACAATCCCCACCTGCCAGCTTAGTACACTGTGGAGCCTTTGTACTGCAAAGTTCACACAGCAGGTAATGGGGGGACATGCACTGACGATTGTTCTCTCTGCCCAAGGCAGGATTTCTGAATTCGGAACTCAGAAGGTCTGAAATAAAAATGCCACATAGCTACTAATTTGCAGCAGTAACTTAAAGGAGAGAAAAATCCAGAAGCAAAAGCAAGCTGCCTGTATGACTTTAAACTGCTATTCTCACAACTATTTTAAATACGTTCTATAGACAATGCTAAAGCAATCATTCTGAATTTTCAAATCTAAATTCAGAATGGTTTATGATTTCCTGATTTTCAGAATTTCAAATATGAAGTTTGACTTTCATACTGTGCTAAAATAATGAATCTAAAATGTGTTCAAATCTTATGATGTTGTTAGTATATGTGTTCATTTGATTATTGTGCACTTGGTGTGCAAGTGATTTCCTCAGAATTGAAGCATTCCATTTTGCAGAGAGGATCTTTAAATAAAACTTAATAGGCTAAGAAAGTAAACAACTCACAAATCCTAGGAAGTTCACCAAATTTACAAGATTCACAAAGCCCTTCCCCTCAAGGTTGTGTAAGTAGTTAAGAAGTACTGAGGAGAGATTGATCTGTCATGCTGATTGCACACTGGGGAAGGAAATGGAGAGATGCCCCTTTCATGAGTCATCACTGGGTGGATTTTAGGGTGACCAATACCGTTGTAAGTAACTCCTCATTTGCAGTCCTGTAAGTAGTCCCAATAGCCTCACTGATTTACTAAGCTAGATTTTGGTGAACTCTTTACTTTGATCTGGTATTGATACCCAATCTGGGTTGTTCACCTCTCACAAGCAAAAAATTACACAACATCTCTTTCTCTCATAGCAAACATCTTGGCAATGTCAGTCCTTTGTAAAAGTGTCACCTCCCTAGTGAACTATTTGTTATTGTTGTGCTTTGAGTGAGATTGGCCCCCATAGGCTCATATATTTGAATGTTTGGTCTCCAGTTAGTGGAACTGTTTGGAAAGAATTAGAAGCTGTGGCTTTATTGAAGGAAATTTCAAAATCTTGCACTAGGTCCAGTCTTACTTTCTCTGCCTCCTACCTGTGGATCAGGTGTAAATTTTCAGCTACATCTCCAACATCATGCCTGAATGGGCACACACAGTGAGGCGTGCCCTCCCGGACCCTGGATTAGACACAAACCACACCCAAATGCATATTTTCACAGAGATCCTTTACTAAGCAGGTGTGAGTTTTAGGAGGAAAAAGAGGGAGGTCTGTGGTAGAATGGGCTAGTATGCAGTGGTATGTTTTGATTGGGCATGTTAATTAGGTGAGCCAAAAGAGGGCTTTTGATTACTGGACTTTGATAGTTGGACCTTAGTGATCAGCCTTAAGAATGAGTCTGGCATATGAAAGTGCCCAAATAAGGGAATAGACTTTTGTGGCTAGCTTTAGGGATGTAATTTACAAGGGAGATGGAAGGGAGAAAGGCAAGGCCTGCCGGTGCTGTGTTTGCCTTGTTCAGGCCTGCTAGAGCCCTTCAGTGCTTGCCTGACTGCTGCCATGCTCACCACCATGGTGATCATAGACTAACCCTCTGAAACTGCAAGGAACTCCCATCCCCCAATGAAATGCTTCCTTCTCTAAGTGGCGTTGGTCATGGTGTTTCATCACAGCAATAGAACAGAACAGAAGAGACAATTACCGTGGGTCAGAACCACTTACCATCTCATGAAGCCATCACCAAATGCCTCTCTCTTCCCTCGACTCTGTCCTAACCTCCAATCCAAGTTTATGCAGCCTCTTGGAGCGTCTCCCTCTCTTGCATTTCCCTCCCTTGTTGAGTGTTCCATCCCAAGCTAGGTGAACTTTTCAGGAATTGTACCAGCCCTGCTGTTCTTAGGACAAAGAACAAAAGAATCAGCATGGTCTCTACAGTTAGACAGACAACATCTGCTGCTGCCCACCTCCCCAGACCTAACCTGTATGCTTCTAGTTTGACATCCCTTTTTTCCTTTATCTTTCTTTTCTTGTTTTTTTTTCCTTTCCTTTTTTGCAGTACTAGAAATCTGATTTAGAATCTTGTATGTGCTAGGCAAGTGCTCTACCCTGAAATTCATCCTCAGCCCTATTTTTATTTTTTATTTGGGGACAGGGTCTCACTAAGTTGTCTAGGCTGGCCTTGAAATTGCTCTGACGCCTAAATAGGTCTTGAACTTTTGAATTTCAGCACCTCAGCCTCCCATGTACCTGGGATTACCAGCCTGTGACACCAAATTCATCTCTACCATACCTTATCATAACTTGTATGTGAACACCCTTCAATTGCTTTAAATACCATATTTACACATCCTTCTGATACTTGCCTGGGTATCTTTTGGTCAAAGCACTTATCAGATCTGTCATTTTACAGACATTCGTCAATCATCTGATTATAATTCTACTAGTCCTGTTACATTATACACTCTATTTTGTCAAAGAGAGGTTGTGCTTTTCCTCAGCAATATGTCCTGGGGATTAGGACCAAGAATGTCTTTAGCAGGACTCTGACTGTCATTCTCATTGAACAGACCTTTTTGCATTATTTTCTCTGTTGGTGGAGGTGAGGCATGTACTGTAGCATGCATATGAAGGTTGGATGACAGCTTGACGGAGTCAGTTCTTTTCATTCATTGTGTCGGTCCTGAGAACTAATTCCAGTCATGAGACTGAGCAGCAAGTGCCTAGACCTTGTGAGCCACCTCGCCAGCCCTTGATAGACTTTGTAAACATTAAATCAAAATGTTTGAATATAGTAGCCATGATAGATGTTAGATGTGAGCACAGTATTTTCATTCTACTTTCCTACGACTAGGACACTACATCCTCTCTGGTGGAACTAAGGCCATTTATCAATGGAACAAAAGTGCTTTGTCCCATAGGTGCCTGTGCCTGGCAGGCTCAGGGGCTACTCCACTGCCTAAGCTATCCATCCTGCTTGCCACAGAAGAGTGGGACCCACAACCTCTGTTTCTAGACATCCCTGAAGCTCCTACCACTCACAACCTTCAACGAGCTCTCCCATATCCCCAGCCTTTGCCTTTCTTTAGCACAAGTAGCCCACCTTCAACCATGTCCCTATGTTCTAGCAGGTCCCTTCTTCCTTCCACACGCTGCTGCCTGGAGGAAGTTTAATGCGTTCTACATGCATTCTCACACTCTTGTGCTTGACTGTGCTCCTTTTCATGTAACAGAGCAGTCATCACATCCAGAAATACTGCATCTAACCTTACAGAAGCCCAAGAGTTAGAAGCCATGTCTATGAACAATCCTTAATTATTAAATAAGAACACATAAAAATACGTCATTCCTATGAATGCCATTCACACAAGCACATCAACTCAACTGTTTCCAGGCACCAAACCCAGTGCTTCCCATTAACCACCTCATAATGCCGTTAATGTAGGTTTCCCTCCGGTACTACCCCATATGCAGAAGTTGCAAGGTGACATTACTGATTTTCAGGCTTAAAAAAAAAAATCTAATAGCTTTTTCCTTCTGGCTAACCTTAATTCCAAATAACGTTAAAGATTTAAAACTCCAAATAAATGCTCACATTCACTCCGTGTTCTCTGTTTGATCACATGGGATCCAGATATTGCCTTGAAAAATAAAGTAGGTAACCCTGTAAATATAGCACAGGTGGGGAGACAGCCTGTGGCCAGTGAGCACAGCCTCTGGTTACTCTGGGATGCTTTGCCGAGCCAGATGGAGTGGGCCTCTTTGTTTGTCCCCATAGGCCGGTGTATGGAGTTACTAGAGAAGAATTAATTACTGTGTTTGTATGAGATTTTTTTTTCATTGTTGCATATTTAGAACAATTGTTTCCATCGCTTTCATAAGACTAGGACACTACATCCTCACTGGTAGGACTAAGGCCATTTATCAATGGAACAAAAGTGCTTTGCCCCATAGGTGCCTGTGCCTGGCAGGCTCGGGGGCTACTCCACTGCCTAAGCCATCCATCCTGCTTGCCACGGAAGAGTGGGACCCACAAGCTCTGTTTCTATATATTCCTGAAGCTCCTACCACTCACAACCTTCAACGAGCTCTCCCATAACCCTAGCCTTTGCCTTTCCTTAGCACAAGTAACCCACCTTCAGCCATTTCTCTGTGTCCTAGCAGGTCCCTTGTTCTTGCCACACTCTGCTGCCTGGAGGAAGCATATTTGAGTTACTCAGTCAGGGCTGTGTCTAATACCTATTATAATTACTGTCTTAAATAAATGCAACATGTTAAAACTTCAAACATTAAAATGGATGCACTAAAAATTTTATGAACTTAAAAGCGTTCTAGTCTGACTAGGTTAGATGAGCCTCCTGTTAGTCAGGCCCTGGTCCATATGACAGAGAACCAAGGGTACAGGATGCGTTCAAGCCACAAGCCCTGAGGCTCTGCACTGCCTTTCATGGATTCAAGGACTCACCAGGAAAAAAAAATGTGTTTTAAAGGATATTGCAATAACAAGAGCTTTAAAAACTAAGAGGAGTCTTCATCTATGGTTATGACAAGGAGACCAGCCCCTGGGCAGACTACCACCTTGTAGCCCACGAGGCAAGGGTGAGATTCAACAATCAAAACCCACCAAGTGTTCAAGGAAAATTAGACTTCCAAAATGTGGCAGCTCAGGACAGAAGGATAATGACGGAGCATGAGTGGGCTAATCACTGAAACCCCAAGTCTGCTTCTAGCTTTAAGATGTAAACTAAGGTTTGGGTGTTTGAGATATCTAACACATGAATGTTAGAAACTAGCACTCAGAGCTATAGAGATACATAGTTCAATATTTCTTTATGTGGGTGAACCCACAGTCTTGCTCCAAGATCCTGGAGGTAGATCTTTTAGGAGACAATTAGATCATGAGGGATGAGACCTTTGTGGATGATACCAGTGACCTGGCAAAAGAGGCCCTAGGGAGTGCATTTGTACCTTCATGTTAGAGCTCAGGACAAAGGAACCAACTATTCATGACACAGAGTTGGTGCAGCCGTTTTCCTCTAAGGTTAAAGCCTTCCTTCTTGAAGGAGCCCTCCATTTTCCTATGTCTGTGTTAAAACACAGGATATAAAAGGAAAAGAAAAAAAGAGCATATTTTAGGACAGTATGTTTATAAGAAAGTGAAACAACTGGACATTCTAAGGGGAGGTAAAACACTCCATGCTGTGTAGTAAAAGAAGTAGAAACCACCCCGACTACCTAGAAGAGGCTCAGACCAACTGAACTACCTGGAAAGGACACCCTCCAGCCTATTGAGCTTCCTGCAGGCTGTGCCATGTGCTCCAGGTTCCCAGCTTTTGTGAGCTGTCATCAGTGCTGGGGTGGGCTTTGGTGACACAGCTGTCTTTGCGTCATATCTGTTCCTGTAAGTAACCCCCTAACCCATATTGTGGTAAGTAACTCCAATAAAACTCATTGGGTTACCAAGTTGGACTTTGCCTCATTCATTAATTTGATCTGCTGTAAGTTCCTTTTCTTGGATGCATAGATGTGTGTGTTGCATTTCCCCAGGAAAAGTTTGTCACACCACAAAATTTAAAGCCTTAACATAGAATCTGCTGACATCACACCCCTGGACTTCTGAACCTCCAGAACTATAAGCAGTAACATTCTGTTGTTTATAAATTACCCAGGCTAAGGTAATTTGTTTTAGCAGTGCAAATGGACCAGAACATTTACCAAATCTATTTGTCCAAGTGATGGACATTTCACTATCAACCTACTTTTCTGCAGATTGTGCTCAATTTTCCACAAGGTAGCCTTTTTTTTTCTCTTCCTGGTGCCTGACCACACAACACCTTAGTCTCTCATACCCTCTGGCTAAAGACTATGTGAGGGTAAAATCTAGATATCTAAGGTCAGGGATCTGCAAAAGTCAGTTCTTTCTCAAGAATTTCATGTTTGTTATCTAATTAACCACAGAGAAACTGCATGCACATGTTTCCATAATCCCTCGGTGAGGCTAGTAGTATGTTTTGGGCTTCAGAATTAGAGACAAAATTAGGAAAATCAGCCTCAGTTTTCCTATCTGAAGGAGGAGATGGGAGAGGTCCCTGGAGTTAATTGAGCTTCTAAGTGAAAAGCAGTCAGCCAAACAGCAGGGTCAAGAGCAATCAACAGGTGGTCCAGGCTATTGCTTCCATGACTAACATTTCCATGTTATCAACACTGATCATCATTATCCACCTGTAAAGATATGTCAGGGGGCTGAAGAGATGGCTCAGCAGTTACGAGTACTTACTGCTCTTGCAGAGGACCTGGGTGCGATTCCCAGCGCACACATGAGAGTTCATAACCATCCATAACCCCAGTTCCAAGGGATCTGGTACTTCTCCTGGCCTCTGTGGATACTACACACATGGTACAAACACACAAATTCAGGCACAGATATAAAATTAAAATAGATTATTTTTTCAAAACTATGCTGGTGTGATGGAGAAAGAGAAGAAAATGAATGAGGAGATGGGGAAAGGGGGAAGCTGAGAACAAAAGAGGACAGAGCAAGGCAGAGAAATCCACCCAGGAAGGAGGAACTGGTTAGTTTTTTGTTTGTTTTTTTTTGCTTGTTTGTTTAAGAGGGGAGGTGTTGGTGCAAAGGATAGCTCATTGTTATATTTTTTTTCCATTCTAGCCTAAGCCACAAGTATCAGAATTTATTAGATAAGAAAAGTCACACACACACACACACACACACACACACACACACACGCTGTAATCCTGCGATTTGGGAGTGAAGACAAGGCAAAAATATCAAGGTTTAATCCTCATCTACACAGAGAGCTAAAGGTCAGCTTGGGGTATATGAAATACTGTCCAAAGGAAGGAGCAGGAAGAGGAGAAAAGATATGAGAACTGGTGTGGTGCCTCGTGCCTGTGATCCCAACAGAGACAGGAGAATTGCTGAGTAGTTGGTCTAGGCCAGCCTGGCCTATAGAATGAGACTCTCCCTCAAAAACAATCAAAAGGGAGCATATTCATTTTAAATAGGCAGACTCTGGTTTGGGGGTGGGGCATGTTTGTTTGTTGAAACAGGCTGGGTATGTAGCCTTGGCTTGCCTGGAGCTTGCTGTGTAGATAAGACTGGGCCTGAATTTACAGAGAGCTGCTTGCCACTGCCTCCCGAGTGCTGGGATCAAAGACATGTCCCACCACATCCTGCACTTAGTAAGCAGATTCTCCAGTGCCCTCTGACCCGGAGCCTGTCCTAGTTTGCTCTCTATTACTGTGATAAACTCCAAGGCCAAAGCAACTTGGAGAGGAGAGGATCTATTTCAGCTTATACTTCCAGGTCACAGTGACAGGGTTAAGGGAAGTCAGCAGGAGCTCAAGCAGAAACTGGAGCAGAAACCATGAAGGAATGCTGCTTACTGGCTTCCTCACTCACTCACATGCATTAGCTTTTATACCTGCCCAGAGATAGTGCCGCCTACTTTGGGGCTGTGCTTTTCCACATCACTCATCAGTCAAGACACTTCTGCTGTGGGATGTTCTGTATGGCAAATGTGTTGCTAATTAGTCAATAAATAAAACACTGATTGGCCATTGGCTAGGCAGGAAGTGTAGGCGGGACAAGGAGGAGAATAAAGCTGGGAAGTGGAAGGCTGAGTCAGAGAGACACTGCCAGCCGCCATGATGAGAAACAGCATATGAAGATGCCGGTAAGCCACGAGCCATGTGGCAAGGTATAGATTAATGGAAATGGATTAATTTAAGCTGTAAGAACAGTTAGCAAGAAGCCTGCCACGGCCATACAGTTTGTAACCAATATAAGTCTCTGTGTTTACTTGGTCGGGTCTGAGTGGCTGTGGGTCTGGCGGGTGAGAGAGATTTGTCCTGACTGTGGGCCAGGCAGGAAAACTCTAGCTACACACTTCCTCATAGATACATCCACAAGCCAGTGTAATAAAGACAATTCCCAGATGACTCTAAGTCATGCCAAGTTAACAATGAAACTAACCAGTACAGAACTGAAATGATTGGGTATTGAAAGTAGAGGCCTGCTGTGTTCATTATGCCCAGCAGTTTATTTTCAAGCATGAAAAAGTCTGAAACGCATAGCCAAATTATCTGGTGATTAATAGACTGTATAGGGTGTAATCAGAAATAAAAATATCTCTGAACATGTCCCCACCTGAGTTCAAATTACAAATGTTTCCCATTTCCTGAACCAATTGTCTCCCACAGTTTGTCCTGATAGCTGTTTGAAACTCAAGGTTCTGGACAGGCTAGCTTTCTTTCTTTCTTTCTTTCTTTCTTTCTTTCTTTCTTTCTTTCTTTCTTTCTTTCTTTCTCTCTTTCTCTCTTTCTTTCTTTTTTCTTTTGTTTCTTTCTTTCTTCCTTCTTTTTTCTTTCTTTCTTTCCTTCCCTTCCTTTCTTCCTTCCTTCCTCTTCTTTTCCTTTTTTTAAAAACTTGATATAAAAGATACTATAGAGGAACAAAACAGAGAACTCATTAGCTAAAGGACGTTAAAGCCATCAAAGCCTCTTGGTAATGCCTCTTGGTGTGCAGTCTAGTTTTAGGACATGTTTTCTTAGCCACATGCTTCAGGAGTCCTCCTTGCCTCACTGGTGTCCTGGAAATAGTTCATAGGAAAAGGTACAGGCTGGCCTTACCTGGTGGCACTCAATGGCCTGTGGAATGCAGAGAGATGGCCAAGTCATTGTGATCCTGAGCTCAATTTAGGGACATGATCTAGTCTAGACTAAAGTCTAGTGTATCAAATTCAAGAAACTAGAGTAGCAGGGAAGATGTGTATCTCAGGCAACATAAGGGATACTCGGCCTCCTAAGATACCTCCTTAAGATGTTGAAGGCAAACCTTTACAGGATAATGTAGTAAGCAGAGAGGATCCTAGTGGCTGTCCCAGCTGCAGGGGTCATCAGAGAAAGCATCCTTGCATCTCTGCCACACATGCAACAGCAGTCCCCCGCCCTAGGAAGCCATGGGACCATGAAGAAAAATGCAATGGGTATGCAGAAAACAGAGATGGAGGGTCTGCTATAGAGGAGCCAAGAGCGTCTGTGTGTGCAAAGGCATACTTGTAGCTGAAATAAAATACCTTGTAAATTGAATTAAAAGAAAAAACATTAGTTTGCAGTTTCATTGTTTTTTAAAAGAGCCCTAAAACAATGTAAAATATATCAAGTCAGCATATATTACTTTTCAAATTCTCAACTCCTAAAAGAATATAAGAATATTTCTCATTTTATCTGGCCTTAATATAAGTTCTATGCAATATGATGTTCTATGTACACGCGTGCGCGCGCGCGCACACACACGCACGCACGCACGCACGCACGCACGCAGTTTTGAAATACAGCTTTCACTTTAGATATTCATGTTTTGAAAGGGTAAGGTAAACTTAGACATCACATAAAAACATTGATTAGTTTATTTTTCCCAAAGCATCCATTCTATCTTTATCAAATCAAAAGGGAGCATCCTTCACCCTAGAGCAATATCAATAATTCTCTATGGGGAAAACTCCAGAATCCACTTTATTACTGAATCCATCAAAGCAGAGTAGTCTCAGATCTCCTGTTGTTCTTTCCTGGCTCATACTTTCCTTTTAACTTGGTAATTATCTTCTTTGGCACAATAAAGTCTAAAGACAATCAACTCTATTGAGTCATTCCTTTCTGGGTTTTGCCTTTAATAACATGCTTAGGACATTTTCTCTCACTCCAACCACGTGCCACCAACACAATTAGTGGTGTCTAGGCCTGTGCTTTCTTTATTTCATGGTGCATTCCACCAAGGCCCCCTTGGAGACAGCACGCCAATGCAGTTTGAATCTGGAAATACATCTGCTTGGTGGTCTATCACTCAGACCACATCTCCTTGTTGCTTTAGCAGGTCTTGAAAAGGTCAATGTACCATGGCAAATAAACAGCCATGCTGTCAATCAGCAGATATTTATGGAACAGCAGCTGTCTAGAAAATACTGAGGCAGAGGCCAGGAGTCTAGGGAACGTGTAACTGACCCAGTCCTTGCTCTGGGGAAGCAAACACACAAAGGTGAAACAAAGATGCATGAAATAGCTGGAGACAAAGCTTAGTGAGGGATGTGTGCTTAGAAAGACACATGGAATATTTTAAATGCACCTGTTGTTAGCTGAATTGTATTTCTCCAAAATAAGATCCCTGTAGGCCCTCATCCTTGGTGCCTGAGATGGTAGCCTTATCTAGGGATAGTCTTTGGAGATGTCATCAAGGTCAAGGTCACACTAAAGTAAGACAAGTCCTCTAGCTAATAAGTGATGTCTTTATAAGAGAAAAGAGCACACTCAGAAGGCAGAGGGAGAAGGATAAAAAGATCAGAGTCCTTGTCAGCTACACAGCCTGGGATATATGAGATACAGGGGTAAGTATGGGGAGCTACATATCTCAGTGGATAAAGGCACTTACCACCAAACCAGTCCACCAGAGTTTAATTTCTGGGTCCCACCAAGTGGAAGGAGAGAGTTGACTCCTGCAAGTTGTCCTCTCATCTCTACACTTGAACCCTGGCACACCCATGCACCCACACAACACATAATAAGTTGCTGTGGAATAATCCTTCTGTACACTGTGTGAATATATGTCGCTATGATTGGTTAAATAAACAAAGTGACTGGCCAATAGCTGAACAAGATAATGTTAGGCAGGAAAGCCAAACTAAGAATGATAGGATGAGGAATGGTGGAGCCAGGAGAATTGTCAGTCAGATAAAGAACTAGTTGGACACACAAAATGGGATAGAGGTAAAATCCATAAGCTTTGGGGCAATGCATAGATTAAGGGAAATGGGTTAAATTGTAAGAGTTAGTTAGTAATAAGCCTGTGCTATTGGACAAGCATTTATAACTAATATAAGCCTCCATGTGTTTATTTGAGAACAGCTGCAGGACAGAAACTTCTGTCTACAAATGACACCCAATGTGGGGCAACTACATCCACATAAAACCTTAGAGAGCTTGAGAAAGGATTCTATACACACAAAAATGAAGTCAAATGTGGCTTTCTTGGTTATCACCTTTTTTCAGTGGCACTGTTTGCTGGCAGTGAGCAGAAGTGCAGCTCCTTTAAAAGATGACTTCCTGGCTCAGTGTTAGTGGCAAAATCCATGCAGCTCTTTTCAGAGGCCCTGCTACCTGCAAGACAAATTGCTAAATGGTCTTATTAATAAAAAAAACCTGGAGCCAGGTATTGGGATAAAAACTGAGAGTTCAGGGAAGCAGGAAGAAGCCAGCCATGTTCTTACTGCTAGAAATCCTCAGCCAAAGAGAGACCTACTTCCTGTATACCTGTATAATTCCTATATGCCTTTCTGTCCCTGCCCTCTTATTTCCTCTCTCTGCCCAGCTCTATCACTTCCTGTCTGTCTGTATGGAGCATCAAACCTCTATGGTTAACTACAGCTGGGATTAAAGGCATGTGCCACCATGTCTGGCTCTGTTCCCTGATTAATCTCTGCCTCCCAAATGCCAAATGCTAGGATTAAGGGCATGTGCTACCACTGCCTGAACTCTATGTTTAATATAGTAAGTGTTTTTTTCCTCTGAACCTCAGATAAGCTTTATTGAGGTACACAAATAAAATATCACCACAGGTACCAAACAGTTAAATGGGGTTTATGAGCAATGGGCAGCATGTTGCTCAGTAGCAGTGTGGACCCAGAAAACGTCCCAGAGTTGGGGTGGTAAATATGGCTTCCAGAGCTGGTGCTAATGGCACTTCTACCATGAGAATAGGCTCTCAGGGAACCAAGGGGGAGAAGCCAGCTGCCAGCACACCATGATCTAAGTTAAGCAGTTTTAAGCCTTGCTCATGAAGAAAAGGTTATAGATGCCCAGTAAAGGACATATTGAGATGAGAAAAAACAAAACAAACAAACAAACAAAACCTCTAAATGGGTTACAGTGTGTTTAAAAATATACATAGGCTTGGGAGAGAACAGAGAAGGTGTAGACAGTCATATATATATATATATATATATATATATATATATATATAATTATAAAGTCCTTAAAAGGGTGTAAAATGATATAAAAAATGACTCATGTAAAGCTGGGAAATACACAAAGAATCTGAATCCTGTATATTACTGTGTTGTCTTTGAAATTTTTGGCTAAAAGATACTAGATGATAAAAAAAATGCTAGACTCAACCAACCTATATATTTTAAAAATATCTTGACTTCAAAATTTAAGTCAAAAGATGTTTCTCTGGGGAAGAAGTTATGCTTTTGTTTCCACAGGAAATAAGAAGCTACGGATTCATTCCAGGTTAAGGAAAATCAGGTTGGATCAAAGGAGACCCCCTATAATATCCAACTACAAACATAAAGAAATAAACCTAAAAGAACTACAAGACACATTATGTATATTTTACCTGTTCAAACGTATAACAAAAAATCATCTTTGGCTGACTTGTCTGTACTTCTATACTTCTATTAATGCAGATACTTATGTTACCTTTAAAAGTTTATGTATTTTCAGAACAAGGGGACCGGACACCAATGAAGACAGATAGTTCAGATGATCCAACATCCAAAATAGCTTCAAGGCTGCTGACTGAGGTGATCCAGCATCACAGAATATTCTAGACAAGACCTAACAATTATCCTGATTTTCTCAAGTTTCCCTAAAAAATGTCAGTGCCCTACAAACAACAGGAAGCAGTCTAGAGGACTATTTCTACCTTCCCAAAAGATGGCTTATCGATATTTATTATCGTTTAAGGGGGGTTGGTTATAAGTTGTTGTTGATAATGGTCAGGAAAAAAAAACTGAACAAAGGAGATTAGATTAAGGGAACTCATTCTAAAAAGAAAAGGGAGATATAGAAGTGATAGGATAAATGGGTAAATTATTGAATCTACTTTAATCCACAAAAAACAACTATTAATCTTAAATATTTTACATTGGTATGAATTTTGCTTTATTGATACAAACTTAAAGTTACTTGTGTTATACTATATGTATATTTCTACTCTTATTTAAGGTATTGTATTTTTGCAGCTCATTTAAAAATGTAATGTATAATTAAAAATACAGATTAATAGTCATCTGTAATAGTCAAACTGATAGTCATATTAGGTATGTTTTCAAGGTCATACACAGATATACTTAGATAGATGGCCTTCAAACACTTCAAAGACCTACAGAATATGGCATTTAACATGTTTAATAACCTAAGGTTTTTTCATGACAGTGAGACACATACATCTGCTCCTGGCAGCACCAATCTACTTCTGAGAAGATGATGGGCATTGAAGAAATGCCATATGGAGTTTGTTTTCTTTATGACAAAAGTTAGTCATGTGGGCAAAGTTATTGCTTAAGTCTTAGATGGTCTTTTAATAAAAAAAAATCTGGTACCACATATTAGGGCAAAAGCTGAAAGATCAGAGAAGTAGAGCAAGCCACAACCACCACCTATTACCTCACCAACTCCATGGATCCTTTGACTAAAATCCTCTGAGTCTTCACCTGAAAGGGTCTCAGCTGAACTGCTTTAGTTCCTGTTTCCTCATGCCTTATATACCTCTTTATGCCCTGCCATCACTTCCTGGGATTAAAAATGTGTATGTTTCCCAGTACTGGAATTAAATGTGTATGCCACCACTGCCTGGCTCTCTTTCCAGTGTGACCTTGAACTCACAGGATTATGGGTGTGTGCCACCACTGTCTGGCCTCTATGTCAATTCTAGTGGCTGGCTCTGTCCTCTGATACTCAGACAAGTTTATTAGGATAGACAATATATCATCACACAAAGAAACTGCCCTTGCCTCAATTGCTGACAATATACTGTCCAAACTGGACCAGCAGGACACAAGAAAGGCAACTGCCAAATTTTGTCAAGACAAGGTAGGACAGTCCTTCAGAAATCCCTGCTTCACAGGAAAGTCTGTCAGATATGTTAGGCCTATAGGCCAAAGATGGATGCCCCAATGTTACAGAGGAACTTTCAGTAATTGTCCAGGCATGCTGATGTACCTGTTATTAGGTAACATCCCATCCTTCTGGAGTCTTTGATGGAACCAAAGACTAAACAGTTAAACTTGCAGTTTTCCTTAGTTATGATAGAAAGCAAATTAGCTAAAAACTTTAGACTCACCAAGGTAAGATAGATAATGGAGTATTTTCCTAATTTTGCCAAATATGAATAGATTGGATATTGTAACTGTAATTCTTACTTGATAATTGTTTTATTGTATATAATTTTACTATGTTACTGCCAAAACCATCCTTTTTAATTAGGCAAAATGGGGGAAATGCTATGGAATAATCCTTCTGTACACTGTGTGAATATATGTCACTGTGATTTGTTAAATAAAAAAAGTGACTGGCCAATAGCTGAACAGAACAAAGTTAGGCAGGAAAGCCAAACTGAGAATGATGGGATGAGGAAGGGCAGAGTCAGGGGAGTTTCCAGCCAGATGAAGAATGAGTTGGACACACAAAATGAGATAGAGATAAAAGCCACAAGCCTCAGGGCAGCATATAGATGAATAGAAATGGGTTAAGTTATAAGAGATAGTAACAAGCCTGAGCTATTGGCCAAGCATTTATAATTAATATATGCCTCAGTATGTTTATTTGAGAGCTGCTGCAGGACAGAAACTTCTGCCTACAATAAGTAAATAAGATTCCTTAAAGATTTCAAAAAGACAGACATGGAGTGAAGGTTGCAGAAAAGACATGGGGAAGAAGGGTCTCTGAAGGTGGTACCAGAGATTAAGGTCATGATACTTCCAACCAAGGAATTCCAGGAGCCAGAAGAATACAGAAAGGACAAAGAAAGATGCCCCCTAGAGCCTCCAGAAGGAGTAGCCCCTGGTGATACTCTGACTTGTGGTTTCTTGCCTCCTAAACTTTGAAATAATACATTTCTGTTGCTCTGAGCCACTCAGGGCATATGACTTTGTACTGACAGCAACTAATTCAGAATGCTTTGATTCTACTCAGTGGTTTACCAGGTAGTTTACATTGTTTTATGGATGCACCTTAGTTCTCTGAGGTTGAGGCACCCTGACAATTTGGAGGACTTCTATATGAAGATGGGCGAGTACAATCATCTTCCATTATCCCTGTTAACAAGTATCTCTCTAACATAACAAGCTATTGTCCGCCACAAGTAGACATTGGATTTGGGGTTGTTGATTGGATGGATCCAAAGTTTGTCTCTCCTTGGCTGTCACATCAGCCAGAGGAGAGCCTGGGATGCTGGAAGCTGAATGACAGGAAAAGGCCTCATTTCCTTGCCTTCTACTATCATCCTTTCCCTGAGATGGCGAGCTGCTAACACACTAACTACTGACTGGCTGGGGAGTATGGGAGGAAGGTAAGCCAAGAAACAAAGAAATTTAAAGTTCCAGAGATTCCCAGAGATGACAATGAGTGTTCTGAAATTAGTTGCCAGCTACACTAACAATGAGTAAGGAGATTCATTTTCTAAAGAGATTCACCATTTTCCTAGACAGCAAATTATGTCATGGCTCCCAATAAACAAACGATCTCCAAGAGGATTTTGCTTGTTGGGTTCTGCAGCCTAATAAGGCAGCAAGGCCATGAGCACACCCAGAGTTCCAACACACCTCCGGGGAGAATGTCTCTGACATGCGGTGCTAAATTGATTTTCCAATTCTGGCAGTGCCAGCAGCTAATTTGTTTCTTTGGATTAATGATGCCATGTCTTAAAATGCCAGAATTAAACTGGATATTTGCTCTCATCTCTTGGAAGTCTCTACAGCTTATTATTCTGCTTCAGGGTGATATTAAAATATTGGCCAGCCCAGAGTCTTCTGTGTGGAATTCATAAGGGTATGGGTTGAAAATGAAGAATGCAAAGGAGTTCTCAAAATCAACTACAATTGGAATAAGGGATTATTAAAGTTTTCACTGTGCTGTACCATATGTCCTCAGACAAGACGGGAGAAGTGGAGGTTTTTTAATGGTTGCTAATGATTAAGGGCTAAACACCTGCAAGAAGTTTTCAAAGCCTGTGTGTAAACTACACACTAGAATCGACATCAGGAATCACAAAAGCAAGTTTTAGTTTGGGTTATGTTTTAAATATTGCTCCATTGTTTCCCCTTAATCAATATAAATTGAAAACAGATTCATCTAGTTCACTTCAAGAACATAATGATGGATTTCAAAAGCCAATTCCTGGTCTCCCAGGCATTGAAAGAAAAATAAAGCATGAACAGTCTTCAGTCAATGAAGTGGAGGTTCCTTATAAAACTGTGATTCACTTTAAACAGAAAAAGCAGGTCAGCTTAGAAGCCTTTAGAGACTCTGTGTCACCAGACACAAGGATTATGGGAAGAAGATCTAGAAGATTCTCCATAGCTCTAAATTAAATAAATAAATGGCAAGGAGTAATTGAGACTAAAGCCCATATGTATTGGTCAATGAACTCTTAGATTTAAATACAGTCTAATTACTGACTGAATGCTAGATGTATGGGTTCTCTTATATCTGGTATAAAAGTCATAGAGTTTTGCACAAATTCATACAGCATACATAGCAAAAAATATATTTCCAGGTGTTTGCTGTTACATTACAAATCACTCCAAAGAAAGAAGCTTAAAAAATAATAATACTGTATGTTACTGATGAGTCTCTTTCTTAGAATTATCTGGAGAATTCTTGCTAAGTTTCTTCTCCATGACCATAGGCAGCTGTTGTGGAGGGCTGGAGTTGTTTGAAGGTGTTTTCACTCACACAGGGATGACTTGAGGATGTAGGGACTGGCATAATTCGGGGTTGGGTGGGCAGCACTTTCCATCCTTGCGTGATCACCTCCAATTATCTCTTCACACAGTGACCTCAGAAGTAGCAGACTTTACAGATTGCGAGCCCGGGATTCCTCCCAAAGCAGAGATCACAAGAGGAAGCATCGGAAGCATCTTGCCCCTTATTGAACTAGTGTCTGAAGCCACAGAACAGCACTTCTATCGAACCGCTTTCGTGCTGGTCCCAAAAGTTTACTAAAGTTCAAGAGAACGGCAGTCTCTGTTCTTGACAAGGGTGTTGCAAAGCCCAAGACAAGCATGAGGCAGAAGAAACACTGCTGCAGCCGTTTTCAGATGCCATGCTCTCTGTCCCCAAAACCAGCCGGAATGAAGACTCCCGACGAGGTCAGGACGTCATTTCCAGTTTATGAGGGAGGAAATGGAGACATCGACACCGTGTGAGTTTCCTTTTGGTGCTGCAATGAGCTGTCGCAAACTCGGTGGCTTCAAATGACAAAAACGTACATCCTTGCAGTTCTGCGTTTGGAACCCGGGCATGTGTTTACAATCACCAGGGCTGTGCCTCTTTAAGTTAAAGAGGGAGAGTATAGACACTTGCTCACTGAAACTGCTTTCGGAATTCACTACCTTGCAGTTTCAGGAGTAAGGTCGCCTTTCAGTGTTCACTGTCCACTGAAGACCACACCCAAGTTCTAGAGGACAGCTTATTTTTTATTTAAACTGATTTTTTCTTTCTTTAGAATTTTATGTATGAGTACTGTATCAGCCTTTCTCCATCTTCATGACCAGCAACAGTGAATTGCACCCACTTTCTCACTTCATCTCCTCTAGTGTTCTCCCGTCACAGATCTCTGACTGTTGGAAGAAGAAAGTCTCTGCTTCGAAGGGTGAGGGTGAGATGAGAATGATCCCACCTGGGTCATTTCCCTTTCTCTGTAACTATGTTCCATCCTTTGGGCATGTGTTGTGGTTTCATTTTTTGCCAGGGTGATAAAGCACTGCTCAAAAGCAAGATAGGGGAAGAAGGGGTCTATTTGGTGCACAGTTCCCGGTCACTGCCCATCATTGAGGAAAGTCAAGGCAGGGGCTCAAGGAGGGAACTTGAAAGCAAGCCTGCTGGTATTCTTCATGGTATTACCTCTAATTAAGGAACTCACTTCGCAGCCAAAAACAAAAACAACAAAAATGGTACAACAGGAATCACAGAGGAGGATGCTTGGCTGTGTGGCAGGCAGGCTAATGCTCAGCTAGCTTTTTTATATAGTTCAAGACCACTTAGGGATGAAGCTGCCACAGTGGGCTAGGCCCTCCTACATTAATGTCTTAGATGGGTTTCCATTATTGTGATGAATATTATGAGCAAAAGCAACTTAGGGAGGACAGAGTTTGTTTGACTTCCATGTTCCAGGTCACAATGAAGAAGCTAAAGGCAGAACCTAGAGACAGGGACCATGGCCGCATTAGCTTGATTTCTTATACAACCCAGGGCCACCTGCCCAGTGGTAACATCAACCATAGTGGGCTGGACCCTAGCACATCAATCACTAATCAAGAAAATGCCTCACAGACTTGTGTCACAGCCAATCTTATGGAAGGCATTTTCTCAGTTGAGGTTCCCTCTTTCCAGATGACTTTAGCTTGTGTTAAAGACAAAACAAAAACCAAACAAAAACGAAAACCAAGTCAAAATCATAAAACAAACTGACCAACCTAACCAGCACAATCAATTAACAACCATCACAATCTCCCCAAGACGTATCTGTAGGCCAATTTGGTCCAGGCAATTCCTCAACTGAGATTCTCTTTCCAGATAATTCTAGGCGGTATCAACTTGACAGTTAAAGCTAGCCAGGACACTATGTAAGAAACACTCTGCTAGGGACCAGAACTTTCACATCTCTAGGAGTTGAATTCTGCCTACTAAAGGCAGAATGTATTTGATTCAAGCAAGAACATGGCAACAAAATTAAAGCAATTGGCATTAAAATTTGATGATTCTGAGGACTCCATGAGGTGACTCCACATCCATGAAACACATCTCCTTAAACAAGCGACTTCCCTTCTCACTCATGGTTGGAGGCACACCATGACAAAGTTCATGCCCTTAGGTCTGTGCACCTTTCTCAGCAGAAAGGCCTCACTAAAATTTAATTAGCTTTATTTTATATTCAATTATAACAAAGGTTCCCTGGTTTCAAAGCCCCAGCTAACTCAGCAGTAACAAATTGGAAGTGACAAACACCAATCAACAGTGACAAATGACATCTGCAGTGAAGACGAAATTAAGGAGTGATAGCATGAAAATACAATACCCACCACACACATGAGTGCAAACAGCAGACGGACATTGGCGATGGGCGCAGACATTGCTACAAGAGTGAAAAGGCTTAAACGATTTAGTTCTCTTCAGAATATTCTTTCTGGGTTTATAAAGATCCTGAAAAACTGTTCTATTAAAACAAAACAAAAAAAAAAAGAACATCATGGAGCACTATTAAAAGAAATGACAAAGCGACATGTAGTGTGCTACAACCAATAGCCTGCCCTCTGAGGATGAAATTGACCCAGATACCACCCTCCATGCACTCTTGTCCCTTCCTGGGGAGGTCTGTAGACCAGGAAAGGAGAGTGGAAAGCCACCCAAGGGAAGTCCAGATGTGTGACGCTAGCCTGATCTGTGACTGTTCTTAAGTGCCCACATGCTCCCTCCAGAAAACCCAGGAACCAGGTCAGCCCTGAAGCTCCCTGGCATCCCCAAGTCATGTCAGCATTTTATTCATTTTGGCCTATCCCAGATGCAGTAAATTTCTCTTCCTGGTGACCGGTCAATTTATCACTAAGACAAATGGGCAAAATCTTTATCATCTGAAACGCAAACCAGCCATCAAGGGGATCGATGCTCCCAGGATGCCAGACAGCCATCACATTGCGTATTTTGTGTGGTTTACCAAAGTGCTGTATGTTCAATATGAGTGTGTTTCAATAAACCATATAAGCTTTAATTAGAATGATATGGTCTCCCCCTCAACATGTCATTTTTCATAAAACAGATATCTTCAGTTTTATTTCAAAGATGACCCAATAAGAGAATTCGATCAAAACGAGTAGAAATAGTGTTTTTCAATAATGTGCTTATAATTGGTTTTAATATGTTTCAACACACACCTTTTTGAAGTAGAGAAATTAAATCATTGTAGGAATTATAGATTTCAAAGAAAACCTCAGTAATTTTTTTTTTTATCAGGAAATCTATAGTTTTAGAAAAAAATAAATCACATTAGGACTGTAAAGAATAGGTTTTATTTATGGGGGAAAAGTCATTAGTAAATTAAGAACTTCAAGATTTGGGAGTTTAGTGATGTTTATCAGTGAGAGTCGGGCAGGAATATAAACGCTAGCTCCATGTAACTCAATAGAGGACAGCTAATATGGGCACCAGCCGCAGTGGCGGTAAACAATGGGAACAGATAAATGAAGAACAGAGGCAAGCTGGGGATTAGCTCATGCTATACAGCACAGACTTCGAGAGATGGAGGAGGAGAACCAGCAGGCCAGACAGGAGCTAAGAACACAAAGGAGAGGCATCCCTCCAGCAGAAGACCTCCCAGAAAGTAGAAGACAAGAGGCACATACACCTGGCTGGTGGTTTCCATTGTCTGTTGTTGCCGGCAGCCCACTGGAGTCCACATATAATCATTTGAGCAGTCAAATCACAGCCAACTAAGCAGATTACAGGAGAGCGCAAAAGACTTCCAGAAATAACCCAATTCCCCATCACAATGTTTATGTGGGGTTAAAAAAGATGCACTGGGAGTAAGGAGAGTGAGAGAGGCTTTTGTACCTAGCATAGAAGTATGTTCTAGTTAAAAATCATATACAGATACCCCAAATCGTGCTGTGATGTACCTAAAATACGTAATTCAAAAGTAGGCGAGAAATGAACAAATATGATATTTTGTGGCTTCAGTCATATAGGTACACAGAATATGCGACTTATTAGTATATAGAATACTTATTGTCCTAATTACCATGTGAATTTCCATAATAATAATTATTAATAATTATAAATGATACCAGTAAAATATGTCTGTAAAATTTGTTTACCTCCCCCAAACATTCTGCTCACTTTCACTGTTTTGTAGTCTTGGTGGGTGTAACCCTGCCCTTCCTGGAAGGTGGAGTTAGGGCATGGCTAACTTATTCAAGGGAACTTCATTTGTCTCACAGCACTGGGTGGGACATAGTCAGCACCCCAGGAATAAGCTAGTGAATTCATGGCCTTGCCTTTGCTCTGGAACGTGTGAAGAGGAAGTTCCCTATTTCTGGGGGTGAATGGGCATTTATGACACCAAATTCCTCCTGGGAGCTTTCCTGGGACCCTGGGAGAACTCAGCATGGGAACTGTCATGTCCTGAAGGTTAAAATAAATGTTACATAAGATGTTGTGGTTGGGAACACTGAGGATGATATACAAGGGTTTGTAGATGGAGCTAGAGACAGCCAGCGTAAGCAGTAAGCGCAGGGCAGGTCTTTAGGAAAATCCTCAAAGCTGGCCTTGGCAGGCTCCAGCCAACTCTATGGAGTCCTGCCCTGCCAAGCACCTGCAAGTCCTTCCACTGTCCCTCATCCCAGTAAATTCTCAGCTTTACACCTTTATACATTCCATCCTGTGTGTCCAACTGCAACAGATTGAATAGTGGGTAAGGACAGACTCTAAGAAACCCTCCACCTGCCCAGAAAGTAGAGCACCCGGACTGCTCAGGGGCAAGCACTGGGAGGAAAGAGAAGAAATGATATACCAAGTGCCCAAGACTTGAAAGTCCACACACTAGAGGTCAGCCTACTTGCTCTGTTCTGTCTGAAGGTACACTTAGCTTCCCTGGTCTGCCTGCTTGGAAAGGAACTGGGCTGTTTACTCCACCTGCATCCATGTGTCGCCTTGGTTGGGATTGGAGGGATTGAGAGAGGCAAGCTGTCCCCATCTATAACATGTGACAAAGGGGATAAAATGCAGTGGGACTATAGGGAAATACTTCAAAGCCCTGGTGAAATCATGCCTGAATTCTGTGGCTTTCATGTATTTCAGATATATGTCAATAAATCTAAATTATTTAAGCCAGTTAGAGCTTGATTTTCTTTTTCCTTTGGTTTTCTGTTTTGCTCAAAAATTTAAAATGCTGCACATAGTGCTATTCACTTTCCCCACACTTACCACATTAAATTCTGCCAAATTTGGGGGGAATGATTTTTCATAAATCTTCCTTTTGAATCCCTGGGGCTTGGGGGTTGTCTATCACATGAGAGTCTCACTAAGAACGCAGACAGGTGGGAGACCAAGAAGTCTCAGGTCTGCGCCAGACAGCAAAAGAAGACTTCTTTATAGAAAGAATAATAATAGTAACATTCATATCTCCTTTAAAAAATGCCTCTGCCATGGTCTCACTGCTGCATGTTTATGACTTTAATCAGAAGTGTTGTAGAACCATAGACTGAGGGTGCTGCATCACAATACTGCTGGTTATCGGCTCATGTGTGACGCAATGTGTGGAAATTCCCTCAGCGGTGTCCAAAATCACACTTGACTAATGAACAATCTGTGCAGGACTGCAACCCCATGATATATACCTGTTACTGAGTTTCTCTGTGCAACATTTTAGAAGTTAATATAGATATATGTGGTATTCATGCTCTGTTGCTGTAATAAAATTCCCAAAGCTGGATGTTTATAAACAGGAAAAAGTTAATTTACTTTACCGTATTTGAGGCTCAAACTCTAAGACTTGGGGTCTTACCTACTCAGCTTTTGTGAAAGCCCAAGAACTAAGGCATGCCTCTAAATTAACATTAGTCCTTGGTAAAGGCATGGACCCCAGGGGCCTAATTAATTGCCCCAAGACCACATGCCTTTAGGCTCCCACCATCTTCAGTACAGCCATACTTGGGACCAAGCTTCCATTGGAGGAAGCTTTGGGGAGGGGACAGGCGTATTCAAACAATAACAGCACAGGAATTATTTTAGTTGGGGTTTCTCTTGTTGTGAAGAGACACCATGATGTGGTAGTATTGTGTTCCCCAAAATATTGTGCACCCTAATAAATTTATCTGGGGTCAGAGAACAGACAGCCACTAGATACAGAGGCTAGAAAATGGTGGCACTCACGCCTTTAATCCTAGCATTCCAGAGACAGAAATCCCTCTGGATCTCTGTGAGTTCAAGGCCACATTGGAAACAGCCAGGCATGGTGACACACGCCTTTAATCCCAGAAAGCGAGCATTTAATCCCAGGGAGTGATGGTAGAAGGCAGAAAGATATATAAGGCATGAGGAACTAGAAGCATTTGGCTGGTTAAGCATTTGCCAGGTTAAGCTTTTAGATGGTTAAGCTTCAGGCTTTCAAGCAGCAGTTCAGCTGAGAGCCATTGGGATGAGGACACAGAAGCATCCAGTCTGAGGAAACAAGACTAGCTGAAAAGTTGGCCAGGTGAGGTTAGCTGTGGCTTGTTCTGTCTCTCTGATCTTCCAGAATTCACCCCAATACCTGCTCTGGGTTTGATCTTACTAATAAGAACTTTTAAGATTCATGCTGCACCATGACCATGGCAACTCTTATAAAGAGAAACATTTAATTGAGGCTACCTTAAGAGTTTAGAGGTTTAATCCATTATTTTCATGGTGGGTGGCACGCAAGCAGACATGATGCTGGAGAAGGAGCTGAGAGCTCTGCGTCTTGATTTACAAGCAACAGAAAGTGAACTGTGTCACTGGGTATAGCTTGAGCATAGGAGACCTAAAAGCCCTCCCCCCTCCCAGTGACACACTTCTAACAAGGCCATACCTACTCCAAGAAAGCCATACTTCCTAATAGTGCCACTCCCTTGGGGGGTCATTTTCTTTTAAGCCACCACAGTAATAATAATCTATCTATCAGTGGCATTCATGGGTTCTTCTAAATAAAGTCAAGCTAACAGGCATATGAGCAGAATCTGCGCACCATTGACTTCTCTGCTTCGTATTTACTGGGAAATACATTTGAGAAAGCTACAAACAATTCACATTTGGCTGCAGCTGTGGTTCACATTCTGCTCTAAGATGTCTTTCAGGTCTCTCTGTTTCTTCCATCTACTCTCTCGGTTTGCATTTTTCATTAAGCATCTCAGATTAGCTTTCATCCCTACACCTCCTGTCAATAGAACCCTAAGATGTTTTGACATTGATTATCACCCTCGATTTTAGTTTGATGCCATCTGTTAGGCGCTAGGGGACTTCAACGTGTCTTCTCATGCCTTCCTTCCTTTTCCCTGAGCTCATTTGAATTCCTGCATCTCCTGACGTGCAGGAACATTATGCTACTACAAAGCATTTTCAAACAGAACAAAATCAGATTGTATTTGAGCACTGCCAGTCTTATGTCTGTGAGAATCTATCTCCTTTGCTTTCAATGACTTACCAGGGACCAAAGGACTGAAGCCAGGGACTTGCTGATTTGTAATTCTCTCTCTCTCTCTCTCTCTCTCTCTCTCTCTCTCTCTCTCTCTCTCTCTCTCTCTCTCTCTCTCTCTCTCTCTGTGTGTGTGTGTGTGTACATGTAAAGGCCAGAGGACAATGTTGGGTTTCTTCTCCAATCACTTTCCACCGTGTTTCTTGAGATAGTCTCCCACTGACCCTGGAGCTCACCGATTTGGCTAGGCTGACCAACCAGCAAGCTCTGGGAATCATTCTCCCCTTCCCAGCACTGGGGACACAGGCACAGACCACTGCATCTGGCTTTTTTTTAATGTGGGTGTTGGGGATCTGAACTCAGGTCCTCATGCTTGTGCAATAGGTACTTTCTCCACTGAGCCCTCTCACTGGCTGTGCAGTTAGCTCTCTTTGCAGCTACAGCGTAAGACACATAAGTATGAAAATCCCTGATGTGTTCTGGTGGGGGGGGCTCTTGCTGGTTTGAGATGGATGAGAATGGCTTCTTAGAAAGTCTTCCCGGCTCACGTGAACCCACTCTAGCAATAGCTTATCATTGTTCATTGGGGCATTTGTGTCCACATAGGCTGAAGCCATTCCTTCTTCCAAACACATGCCCTTGAACATGTGAGGATGTCGTATGTTCTCCCAGAACCTACCTGTGAGAACCTCTCACCAGGACATTGAGTAGTCTCTGCCCTTGACCAACTGTTTGGCAAATATCACATATGCAGGTATGAGGGCACATGGCTGCAGTCATACAGTACCCTAAAATTCTTAAGAAAGATACAGCTGTTTTTTTGCTGTCCTAGCCACCCCAAATTCTTATGTCTTTGTCTTTATAAACATCAACCAAGGACCCGCTTCGGTATTTGCTATGTTACTGTAGGACTGCATGAGAATGTCGTATTAGTCTATGGAAGTGTTATTCTTTCACTGTGAATGTGCACATGCCATCTGAGAGGATTTCATGTTTGGGTTTAGCTGAAACAGCTGAGACTTCATTATTACTAATTTTATAGTAGCTAAATATTGTGTGGTATGCATATAAAATCATTGCTTTATTGCAACAAGAACACACACACACAGCCTGTGTCACTCAAGCGTCAATCAACTGTCAGTCTAGTCACATGGAAATGCAAGCAGTTACTCACTCATTTATTCTCTTGCAGAATCAGCCATCTTAAAAGTACTAGGGCCACATTAGCTCTCAAAAAAAAAAAATGGTATTCAAAAGGTGGCCCTGTCATGGGCTAAGTAAGTGGTATCCACATTACAAAAACTCAAAATTTTACCAAAGTCCAGAAAACTCAAAATATTGTTAAAGTTCTCATTGTTTTTCGCATGTTTATTTATTTAAATGTGTGTGTATGTATGCCTGCATGCATGCGCACACGCACCCACAGAGGCCAGAGCCATAGGACCTCCCTGGTGCTGGAGTCACAGGTAGTTATGAGCTGCTCAGTGTGAGTGTTAGTAATCAGACTTGGACCTCTGAAAGAACACTGCATGCTCTTAACCGCTGAGCCATCTCTCTAGCTCAACCCAGCAAAAAAATAAATAAATAAATTCAGCACTATAAAAAACAAAGTAAATCAATGTTTCCAAGGAGGGATAGTACCACCCTACCCTCACACTGCTGAAAGAAAATAGAGAGTTGCAGTTTCCATGTTAAAAATTGGTGTTGTGATCTTATACACCTGTTAAAGTTCCTAGAACATATTCATAAATTCTTTGTTTAAAAACAGAAGAATGATACACTAGATTCATGTTTAACCCTCTCACATACCAAATTTGAATGATCAGAGAAAATATCCTACTGCTACAAAAAAATTGCATATTTTAGCTGTCTTCAGTCTGAGAGTCACAGTTTCAGTTACCTGTGTGAAAACACAGCTGGAATTTATAAGTGAGTAAGAACTGGACCAGCATTTCAGAGGAAAATGACCAATGTTTCCATCGATGTCATTCTTCCCTCCTTGTATTCTAAATAAAGATGTTCACAGACTGTGTAAAATAAGATCCAGGGTTGCCCTTGAATCTGTAGTTGTCAATATTGTGAAATGATAGGAAACAGAACAGTGAATGTTTCTGCCAAAAGCCACTGCTCTTTCCCTAGCGCAAGCCTAAGTCCACATCCCGCTAAGGCTGCTCCGAGCCCCCACGTCCTCTGCAACTGCTGTTTTCTCCCTAATGCCTCTCTGAGGCTGTGACCAGCTGTTCTTCCCACTCAAGTGTTTGAGAGGAAAATACCTGGAAAGAAATGGCCTCCATGGGGAAATGCTTTGCATATTTGGGAAATGCTTTGCATATTTGACAATAAACTAAGCAAACACAAAAACCCAGATGAAGAAGAGGGACATAAACGGCTACATTGTTTCTGCTTTTGTGGTCTTCTCTGTTGGTGTCCTATGGAACTCAGATGAATAGGAAAGCCAGACCTTACACTTTCAGACTCTTTACTGCTGATACCATTTCAGTCTTCTTGCTTTAGTCCAAGGAAAACACCATGGTTGACTTCAGAAATTTTATCTTCCATGTACAGATGTAACATATATATGGCTAATTAATTAAATCTGAAGCACTTAATGCATCCTTTCAAGATGCACATTATGAGAACCGTAAAGCTGTCTGCTTTGAACTGAGCACTGAGCCTCTTACTATTTCATGATGGCTAGTGTTTTGGTTTCCTTTCTGTTGCTGTGGTGAAACACTTTGAACACAAAAACACAGAACAAAAAAAGCCTTAGGAGATGGAAGAGCTTGAGAGAAGAAACTAAGGCAAAAACTCAAGGCAGGAACCTACAAGCAAGGCTGGCTTGCTGATCAATGTAGCATTATCTCCAACCAAGGAGCACACACTTCAGAAGCTAAAGAAGTACAGCAGGGAACCACAGAGGATGATGTTGGACAGCTACCATGCAGGCTCATGCTCAACTTTCTTACATATCCCAGGACCATCTGCCCTGGGAATGGTGCCACCCTCGTTGTGCTGGGCCTTACTACCTCAGTTTACAATCAAGGCAATCTCCTACAGACGTGTGCACAGACTGATCTGATCTGGGCAACCCTTCAATTGAGACTTGCTCTCAGATGAGTCTAGGCTGTGTCAAGTTGACAGTTGAAGCTGACTAGGAAAACAAGACAGTGTAGTTCTCTATGCTCCTTCTCTAAGCCAACAATTCCAAAATACATCATGAAGAACAGGTAGGCCTGTTGAAACAACAAACAGACAAACAAAAGTTCTGTGTTTGGTAGACCTAAGATTCCAGGGTTTCTACAAGATGATGTTCAACATCATTGTAATGATGTCCAGGATGGACCCCATGTCACATGATGTGATTTATCAGCACACACGTGCAAATATGTGCTCAAATAAGCATGCATGGTGAAGGCAAATACACACAAATCATACAGTCTGGAAATGGCCGAGGAAAGGACCCACCAGACTGCTTATAGGCAGTTTCTTCTGAGACTTGGAACTGGACATAAAGTGGAGCAGAAATTGAATTATTTTGTTTCCTTGGGTTTTTTTCAATATCTTAAAATATTTAAAATAACCAGAAAATGGGCCAGAGAGATGGCTCGTGGATTAAGAGCGCTTGCTGCTCTTGTATATGACCAGAGTTTGGTATCCAGGAGGAACCTGAAGGCTCTCAACCACCTGTAACCCAAACTGGGGATCCACCACCCTCTCCTGGCTTCTGTGGGTACTGTACTGATGTGTGCATACCCACACATAGGCATGCACATACATATACATAATTAAAAATGAAATAAACCTATTTTAAAATAAGGTTTTGGAGAAGCATGATAAACTAAAATGGAGTGAGCTAAGTGATCATTTCTAGAGTGTATTATTGAGCTATCACCTTCTACAATCACACTGTCATGTGAAAGGTTATCTACTGCTAAGTGGAGTGTTTTCATAAGCCTCAATGAGCTGTTATTGTGGATATTTACTTCTCACCTTCAAATTCCCAATTTGGAGCAGATTTAACACGCTTTACTAGTTTTCAGTTTATCCCTTCCATCCCCTACACCACTCCCTTTGGTCCTTTGATTTTCTGTCAGACTTTCAATCACACAAAGATTCATTATGTCTTCCATGTGCAATTATTCATGGTGCAATTTGTACTGTCTATGCCTACTCTGAAATATTCATAGTATGTTAATTGTTGTGCCTGGATAACAGATCTCTGCGATAGCATATCCTGATTAGGGTATCACTCAAGTTTATTCTATACCAAAATATCTGGAGTTATTAACTAGCAATTTTCATGAAGGTCTGGATCAGAAATGTTCTAAGCATCTATGCCATGAAAGAAGTAATGAAAGAGGCAACATAGAAGTTAAATACTTATTTATGACAAAGCAAGTAGCCGAAACAGTGAAATGACTGCATGTCAATGGCATGCTTCTTTGACATTGGGTCACATGACTCCCAAAAAGAAAGACAGGCCCAAGGACAAGTTATTGTTCATCTCTCCTATCAGGTACAGCCAGTGGAGCATAGATTGAAAAGCATGCATCTCAGCAAAGCATTCCAGGCTTAAAGAAATACATAGACAGATGGCTCAAAAGAACAAAAGGAGAAACCTCAGTAAAGCAGGATCATCCTGCTCACAGGGATAAACAAGGAGGCAGTGGATGTGAGTTGAGCCGAGGCAACTTCCCAAGAGATCAAACTGAGCCAAAGCTCTGGTTGGAATGAGAAGAGGTTAGACCAACCACATCCGTGAAAAAAGGGCATTTCCTAAGGAAGAAAATTCTCCTTTCTCATTGCTTCCAGCATCAAAATGCCTATTTCCTCAGACTCAATGGTAAATAAACAGTGAACACATTTTTAAAGATGCAAGTTCGAATGGGAAAATGTTACCTCACTTTAAGGGTTTTAAAATTTTTTATTACATTTTACTTAGTGTGTGTGTGTGTGTGTGTGTGTGTGTGTGTGTGTGTGTGTGCGCGCATGTGCACATGCCACAGCAAATGTGCAAAGGTCAAAGGACAGCTTGTAGGAATCAGTTCTCCCCTTCTACCAAGTGTGTCTGAGGAATTAAACCCAGGTCCTGGAGCTGGGCTCTAAGTGCCTTTACCTGCCGAGCCATCTGCCAGCCCTCACTTTGAGTTTGAATACGCAAATTCAGAACTCTTAGTTTCAATGCTGATATTACCTTAGAGAGTCTGAAAAGAAACTAAGGCTGCAATCACCAAGTAAGCAGATTATAACCCTGCAGAGGCTGACAGCCAAGATCAGAGAGTGCTCTTTCCAAATCCAGCATCCCTTATAAGTTATCTAGTAAAGACCTGCAAAGTGCAACAGATAATGAGTTTTCCCTTGGAAAAATAATGTTTTCGGTGTACAAGATTCAAAAACTGAAAAGCAAAATTCTAATCCACACATTAGGCTGAAGAGTCACATACTATAATAATAATGTAATATCTCCATACTCTTTGAAGAACTAGATTTCAACCATGTCATTTTTAGCAATGTCATACTCCATAATCGTAACAGTGGTAACTATCATTTTATTAATAGATTTAAATATTATTTTGTTAATTCATAATTGCTTTTATCTTCCTAAAATTCCTTTGTGACATTAAACAGACAACATAAAAAAGAGTCACACTTTATCAATTAACCAATTCTAGGCTTGCCTAGATTAATGCCGCTAAACCAACACAGATTGATACTAAATCTTCTAAGTCTTTTTACATTTTAAATTCCATTTTGAGGTTACAAAATAACAAAAGTGATATGGTAAATGTCCCATTGCCAAGTCATGTGGAAATTGGTACCATATGAAATATGTGATAAAGCCTTCACACTGAAGCAGTAGAAAAAGAGTGATCCTTCCTTAAAAACTGAATTTGTACCGTTGCTTAGCAGTGCAGAAATGGCTAAAGTGAAAGTATACAAGCATTAGCAGAAAAAGCATGGATAAATTCCTCCATAAATTAAAAATAGAAGAAATTTAAATATGACTCAACATCCAGAAACTACATGAGAAAAAAGATCGTTAAATTTGAACATGTTTTTAAAAACACATTTAGTCAAAATACAAGAGCAAATGAAAAGCAAACAAAAAACTTGGAAATCTGTGCAGTTAACATCACAATGAAGAGTTAAGGACCCTAATATATAAAGAGCATCTAAAAACAGAGAACATTCTGAGAGGAAAATGGGCAAGAGTCACACTCAAAGGGTTCACAAATAAAAGTAATGGAAATAATGGGCAGAGCCCTTTTCTGATTTCTTTAATGGATGACTTCATTTGGGGACTGTAACCGACCTTATGTCTGGGTTGTTTGAGACAACAAACCAGATTCTAATGTGAGGACACAGACAGGAGCTAAGCTGAATAGACGGCTCAGCAGTCAAGAGTACTTCCTACTCTTCCAGAGAACCCAGTTCCTAGCACGGCAGCTCCTAACCTCCACAGATTCCTGTGTGCCCATAGTGCACAGAAAGGCACACAGGAATGCACACATACACATACATAAAAAATAAAATTAAAACTATGCATACGCGCATTTATACAGGAAATGTTGGCAGGAGTCTGTCAAAAACCCCATCCAGTGACCATCCTGCCTGTTTGTTGCTAGGTCCTTCAACATTGGAGTCACACCTGACGCTTCTTGGTACAGTTACAATGGTGAATTCCAGAAAAGTCAGCTGAGAACTGTGAAACTGGGTGTGAGGACTGTTGCAGCGCGAGAGAAACAACATTTGAACACACTGGGAAGCTGGAACTTTTGAAGATTAACACAATCCCCTGTGAAGAAGAGCTCACACCATTAGTCATGTTAAATTGCCAAGGTACATTATCAGTGTGAGCCCACAGCTGCCCGGTCACAGCAGCAAGCAATGTTATTTTTACCTTATAGTTACAGCAAGACTCTAATTACTGAAACTGCCGATGTCACCTTAATTACAGTTTTACTTAATGATCACATTGGGCACTGCTGTATGATGTGGAATTTTCCAAGGTAAAATATGGCAGAGACATGGAGGAGGAGGACTTAGCTCCAGACGTATTATTATTCAGCTCATTGGGGGTGCATAAACTTAAGCCAGCAAACAGCCTGAATTCAGAGGAAATGTTACTGGAATTTAAATTTGTCATTTGTTATTAAGATGTTGAGAAAATAGCACACTTTTTAAAAAGTGCAAGTTCATGCCTTTTCAGACAGTCATGATTGGACATGATGACTGCTAGCAGTTGAATTTCAAACTGTGTGGGAAAGACACGATCCAACCGTTCACAAGTGTTCTCAATGCACGCTCTGGGCCCAAAGCAGGCAAACTCCAGGGGCTTGCAATTTCATAGTAGGACAAAGACATATGTTAGCCATCATAAACATCTGGACACTAAACAGTGTTGCAATAATATAAGTGATAATTGGTGTTTGCCAGGTATGATGGATCTAAACACAATATCTTATGATGGCACAAGCCGTGAAACTTTCAATATGGAAGCCACCCTCAGAGTGCCCCCTTTGTCTCCTTCAGTGTGAGAGTGGAGTACATGGAAATCAGGGCTCTCCTAAATCACTGATAGTCAACTTTATAATCTCAGCCCTGAGGCCCAATACTTGCAGGATCAAATCTGGTACAGCCTTTGGAACAGTGATTCTCAACCTTCCTATTGCTTTGACCCTTTGAGTTCTTCATGTTGTAGTAACCCCAATCATAAAATTATTTCATTACAACTTCATAACTGTAATTTTGCTACTGTTATTAATCATAACATAAATATCTGGTATGCAATCCCCACACTAGTAACATTAGCCTCATGGAGCG
This sequence comes from Peromyscus eremicus, assembly GCF_949786415.1. Lineage (NCBI taxonomy): Eukaryota > Metazoa > Chordata > Mammalia > Rodentia > Cricetidae > Peromyscus > Peromyscus eremicus. Next base: position 94,570,469 of record NC_081420.1, on the reverse strand, counting down.
ACAGGCGATTTCCAATAATCTAAAGGATGATTCCTCAGTTTCAGATCAGGGCAAGGAAGGCTTTATATGATTTTCCCTACACAAAATATTAAAATATATTTTAAATGATAACAGGTGTGCCAGGTGGGGCTGTCAAAAAAACATGAATTTAGCTGTGACATCAGTGGTCAAAGACAGGCACAAAAACGTGAGAAAGGTTACTGCCCATTGAATATAAAAATTATCTGCAGCCCGGGATGTGGACATGCTTTCCCACAATGCATGAAGACCTGGATTTCATCCCCAGCACCACTTAAACCACCAGCATGGTGGTTCACACCTGTAATGACAGCACCTGGGAGGTGGTGACAGGCTCAGAACTCCTAGGCCAGCCTGGGCTACATGAGATCCTGGAACAACAACAAAAATCTTTACAAACATAACTCTCTATACTCAACAAAAACATTGAAATACCAGTACCTTATAGGGATGGAGAAACAGTATCCTGGTCAAAGTATAATTTACGGTATACTTGTACCTTTTTTAAAAATTGGAAAATCATATAAAGCCTTCCTTGCCCTGATCTGAAACTGAGGAATCATCCTTTAGATTATTGGAAATCGCCTGTCGCTCCATGAGGCTAATGTTACTCTTTATGGCACATAAAGCTGCCTTAGCATCAGGCTTATTGCAGAAGGCAGCTTGAAGAGACATATTTGCCCTGCTTAAGCCTTTAAAATCTTATAAAAATAGCAAGAGCGTGTCATCTGGCTCTACTGAAATAACACCCCGAAGAAGAGAAAGCATCGCGAGGAGGCAGGAAAACAAATTCCTCCCCAGAGGTCGGCCCTCGCTTTACGGAGGAGGCTCTCTGTCAAAGCTCTTGGGGACTTTTATGTGGAACTAGATGGGGCAAAATTTTTCTTTTACTGCCTTTACCTCTAATTGATGAGTCTTCGGGGAGAGCCCATCTTGTAAAGTGTAGGGAACCATCTCCATCCACGTTCCTATGATTTCCTTTTTGGGAACTTCATTCCATTGACTGGACTGGAATCAACGCAGTTACAATGAGCAAAATCTCTTTGAAGATCACCTCTTCTAAAGTCTAGATGGGTGTCATGGTTTGGGGGTGAAATGTTCCTTATAGGCTAATGTGTTTGAATGCTTGGTCTCCAGACGATGGTGTCGTTTGGGAAGGTTGTGGTACCTTTAGGAGGTGGAGCTTCACTGAAGAAAGTAAATTAATGAAGCCTGGACCTTGAGGCTACACAGGCCTTGGTTCTCAACCTAAGGGTGGTAATTCATTTGGAGGTGGATTATTGGATATCCTGCACATCAGATATTTACATTATGGCTCATAACAGCATAACAGTAGCAAAATTACAGTTATGAAGTAGCAACAATTTTACAGTCGGGGGGGGGGGGTCACCACAGCGTGAGGAGCTGTATGAAAGGGTTGCAGCAGCAGCAGCATTAGGAAGGTTGAGAACTATTGCTCTAGGGTTCTCAATGAAGCAATGAGAACTGTCCCCAGTTCTTATTTATTCTATTTATTCTCTACTTTGCGAATGTGAATGAAATGTGACTGGTTAGCTTCCTGCTGGTTAGCTTCCTGCCACTGCTGCTGAGCCTTCCAGGCTGTGAGGGACTACATCACAGGAAGTGTAAGCCAAAAAATAAACCCTTTCTCCAATAGGTTGCTTCAGTCACGGTAAAAGAAGAAAAAAAAAAAAAACTAAAACAATAGGTTTATCCATGAAGGCATTGGTGACTACCTACCTCTTCTACCTCCTTCTGTGGAATTTGAATTACTACACATCCCTGAAGGCTCAGATAAATGAGAGAGAAGCCCAGCTTCAATGATCAAGACTTAAAACCACCCACCAGTGGCACAGAAGGGTTCTTTGCCCTCCAACCTCACCAATAGCTATTGAATTTGGTTTCTTGATTGAAGGCTTTCTGAGTGGAGTGAGATGGAATCTCAGCATAGTTTTTAATTTGTATTTTCCTGATGACTAAGGAATGAGGAGCATCTTGTACGTATTTATAAGCCAAGCTCATTTACTGATGAGATCTTTTGTTCCTTGGTGTTTAGTTATTTATTTGAGTTCTTCATACATTCTGGGCATTCATCACCTACTGGATTCAAAGATGACCAAGACTTTCTCCCTTCTGTGGATTTAGTGTTCATTGTCTGTTTCCTGTGCTGTGCAGAGGCTTGTTAGTTCTGTGCAATCCATTTGTCAATTGCTATTAATACTTCCTGAGTGCTTGGGGTTCTTTTCACAAAGCCATTATCTCGGCAAGTGCCTCCCCTGTGTTTTCCTCCTGCAGCCACTGCAGAAATCAGTCTGGAGTTTCCTAAAAACTGAAAGAGAACGAAATATTTATCCCTCTGGGAATATACCCGAAGAATCTGCAGCACACCACAGAGATACCTGCATGCCCAGGATTGTTGCCACACTATTCATAATAGCTAAGTCATGGTATCAACCTACCTGGCCATCAGTAGATGAATGGATCAAGAATATGTGATGTATGTCTATACAACAGAAAACCGTTAAGGAGAGCAAAATTTGGGGGGGGAAAGCAAATGGAACTGGAGATAATCTTATTAAGCAAAAACACTCAGAAACATGAGAATGTAATGCTTTAGCTGGTCTGTGAAATAAGAAAGAACAGACAGAAAGATGGAAGGAAGGAAGGAAGAAAAAAGAGAGAAAGAAGAAAGGAGGAAAGAAGATGAAAGAAAGGAAGAAAAGAAAAAAGGGGGAAATGAAAATAGGCTGGGGAACTATTAGAGCTAGGTTAGGAGGGGGTCATTGGGAGGGATGAGGAGATTGATGTAGGCAAATGGAGGAATAAACATTATCAATTGTGTACACGTTTGAAGGCATCAGAGCCAAGCCCCTTATTTTATACAATGAATATACTCTAAACATACTTGTTTAAGAAGACTTAGCTTTGCCTCCAAATTCTACCTTGGGAGGTGAGGATTGCCTACATTACGCTCTTACCTGCCAGGATGCCTGATGTGCCCCCCCCACACACACACACTTTTTCTTGTTGTTCACATCCAGTCTTGAGGGAGAGATAAGTAATGGTCAAGGAAACCTCCAAGTGGACACAGCAATGTGAACACATTGCAGCTGCTGTCAGCGCTCTCCTTATCACCCGCAGAAGTTACTGCTGCAGTGCATCTGGAGGGGGTTCTGAGGACCCTGTCTGAGGAACTGCTCTCAGCCTCTGTGTGGAAGACCAGATGAAAACACTGAGGAGCTGGGTAGGAAAGCTCTGGAGGACAAAAACTCCATCTTTTCTATGTGTGTGGTAAATGAGCATGTGTGAGCCCACGTGTATGCTGTGGAAGTCTGAGGAGGATGCCAGGGCTTTCCTCTATTGCTCTCCACTCTATTTTCTGACATACGGTTTCCCATTGAGTTTGGAGCTCACTGGTCAGCTCGACTGGCCGGTCTATATACCCAGGGTCCTCCTGTCTGTCTGCTCATACTGGGATTACAGGTGCTCACTGCCACACCCAACTTTTTATAGGAATTCTGGGGATTGAACTCCAGTCTACATGCTTGAGCAGGAACTTTACACACTGAGACATACCCCCAGGCCCTTGAATGTTCTATCTTTATTGTCCTTTGATTGGATAATCCTGAGGTCTGTTACTAAATCCAGTGTTTCCCAACAGTGCCCAGTCTTCATTGCCCAGCAGAAAACTACTCCATGGACACTTGAATGGCTTCCTCCCTTTCTCTCCTCCACTTCCAGTTCCCCTCAGTACTTCCTGGAATGACCTCACAAGCTGACTACTTGTGTTGAAGGTCTGCTCTGTGATGAATTGATACAATTAATAGTAGTATAAGTCCATGTGAGCAGAAGTAAAACATCGAGCCTGCTCCAACCCAGTTACTCCTCTAATAATGTAATCTAAATAGTGAAGGGCAATTCAGAGTCCCAGGGGACTAAGAACAGAGGTACCCCTCTCTAGGAACTCATTCCCTTATTTCCAGAGAACATTCTGGAACACTGCTCTGTTCTCCTCTGACCTATTTCTTCCTTTCGTCTAGCTGCCATGGGCAATCAAAAGCCAGCTGCCTGTTCTCACACACACAAAAAAATCAAAGCAAAGCAAGTGTTCTGTGTTATTGTAGGAAGTATTTTCTTTGAGGAACAGAGATCAAGTTAGATCCTCAGATCATCTATGCCTTTCTGGATTCTTATCTTATTTACCAACTTTTGCAGAAAGGAGAGGAATTCTACTTTGAAAATTTACCATTTCATGTGTGTAAGAAGTGTCTTAATTTATATAAAATCAGGACCAATGTCCTTAACCAGCACAGATGCAAATATCTTGAAAAAAAAATCTATAAACATCACTAGAACTTAACAAAAAATAACTTCTTTAAAGCAAAGTCTTTCTTAAACAGGGCAGATTTCTGAGCCTCACTCATTATCATTGTCCAGAGATTTCCCATTCATTAAGGCAGTTACTCCACCTTGTAGTTGCTCAGTGATGGAATATACAGTAATGGCTGGGGGTGGGGTGGGGTGGTAATCACGTGAGTACCAATGCCTGCCTGGGTGCTGATTATACTCTCAACCAGAGCCCTCTGGGCCCCTAGCTAAGACTTCCTCTCTTATCCTCCTCCTCTCTGGTTGAACTCCACAATCAAAGTGAAATGTTTCTGCTTAATTAATACCTGTGCTGCTCTATTCACTTAGCAATATGTGTGGCTGATTTCTTTCCATGTGGCAGATATTCAGGCACAAATATTTTCTATTCCACATGTAATATGTAGCCCTGGATAACTGTCATCAGGGGTGGCACTAAGCTATGCAGAATGATGGACTGTTTTCCTTCACATTACCTTCCTTCAGGTAAACTGCTCTGTAGATTAGTAACTGGATTTTCCTTGATTTATTTTTGAAGGTTACTCCATATGCCTCCTCTCCATACTTTTCTATGAATTATGCATGCTGCTAAGGTCCAACACCCAGCAAAGGCAGTCGGCTATAATTCCTTGACTTGTAATTTACATTATACCATCATAGGTGACTTAAGCTTCTAAATTTTTCACTCAGAAGATAACAGTTTGATACTCAAAAGGGAAGTTCTTGAGTCACTTGACAATATTGCAGTTAACTACCACTAATTTTATTCGAAATTTCCATATGCTTTAATTATAAACTGTGTGTACATGATCTATAATTATACATTGTATATATGAATATGCACAAACATGAAAAAGCCTACATTGACCCCCCCATGTAAAATATATATAATATGTGCATCAACTTCTTTTTTCCCTAAAACAATAGGTTAGTTGTAGATTTTAAAAAAATGGAAAAGATGTAGATAGTTAAAATGGATCTTAAAAGATGCTAGAGACATTACTTTCAGTCAGAAGTTGCTTCAGGTTATTGATCAATCTTATCTAAATGTTGCCTTATTCTTTAACTCTTTTATTGCTTCCATGAAGTAACATTTAGTTTATATCAGCCATACTCTGTATTCCCATGTAATTTTACTCCAGTTCTTAAAATTGTAACCTAGCTGGTCTGATGGCACACACAGTCTGTGATCCAGTTTACTAGAGAGGCTGAGACAGTAGGGTTGCAGTTTCAAGCCCTGCCTAATCTGTAGAGTGTGTTCAAGACCAGTCTAAACAGTTTAGTAACAGCCTGTCTCATAATAAAAAGTAACAAGATTGAGAATATAAACCTCTGGCAGAGCCCTTGCCTAGCACATGCAACTAACTCCCTGGGTTTAATCCTCAGTACTGCCCCACACCAAAACAAACCAAACCCCCATAGCCTAAAGGGCTTGGGGGACCTTGAGATTCCCCAAACTAGTGGTCTTCATCAAAGACACTTCATCAAAATGTCATCACCTGACCAGCAAGCAGCATTAACATCACTCAGTACCCAAGCCAGAACTACTGGATCGAGACCTTTGGATGCAAGCCGTCCATCCTCCAGGGCAACTCCTTTATTAATTTTGGTGCTTGGAATGGAAACCTGAGCCTTATGCATGCTAGCCAAGCACTCTACAATGAACTGCTTCCCCAGTTCCTATCTCCAAGGCATTCTGATGAAGACAGTAGGACTTCTGGCCAATTCAAAGTGCAAGAGATTCTCTAGTGTGCTGCCTTACCTCATCTCAGCTCTTGCTCCACCCCAGCCACTGCCTACTGCCACACTGCATCCCACAGGTGTCAATGGCAACACCTGGCCTTCATTATTTCTTCAATTTCCATGTTCCTCCTTGGAATCAAGCCCCCTGGAGCGCCTTGAAAGGTCAGCTTGGCCTTCACGGTCCCACAGTCTAACAGGCCACCGTGAAGGTGGCCCATGCTGACATGGATGTCAGCGGGTAAATCTTTTTGCAGCCTTCCTTAGATGGAGGAGCTGAGATGCATTCCATGTAGCTCTCTGTAAGGGGAAAAGCTAACTCAAAAACAGACCTTAACTCATTCAGCCACCTTCCTGCTTCACACTCTTGTCATTTAACCTTCTTTCATAAGAACACTGCCCGGAATAAATTGCCTGCATGTGAGCAAGGTAAAAGATCTCTAGCCTAAGGGGGAAAAAAAACCTTTATTTTAAAGATGAAACAAGTAGTTATTATTGGTATGCCTGTTTACGTGAGCCCAGCAGGGGAAACTGGACGTGTCTCTTAGAAAAAGGGAGATCATTTGATAGTTTCTATTTAAAATTACCAGGGTTCTGAGTCCACCAGCATCTGCTGGCTTTTCTCTCCAAAGCGAGGTTGAAAATGGGGAAGGGAAGATGGTGGCCACCGTTCCATGCATGATTAGCCTTTAGTAATTGTTGAAACATTCCAAAATTTTTTATTTTAATTTATTATTATTGTGGGTGTGTGAGTGTGCTTATATGTGTGAATGCATACCGCAGTTTAAGGAGTTAGTTTCCTCCTTCCACCCTGGGATCAGGGAATTAAGTCAGTTCATCAGGCTTCCTCAGCAGCAGCCTTTACTCACTGAGCCATCCTGCCAGCCTACTGAAAAGTTTTTAATCTATCTGTACAAAGTTAATCTTTATGTGATTCAACTAATCGTGAGGGGTTCAGGGACAGTACAGTAGGGTTTGTGACTACTTAGCTCCCAGGGAACGTTAACTTCCATGCAAATGTATGTGAGAACATTTCCAGTCTCCCAATAAACAAGGAACTTAAGTAGGAAGAGAAAAAGAAAAACCGATGCAAATCTTGCTGATAACATCATGGCGTCTGAAAATGACCCCACTTAAGTGTGCTTTGTTTATTTCCTAACATCTGCAGGGAGATTATGAGCTTAAACTGTTTAAAGGAAATATTTTCCTTTCATGAAAATTATTTTGCCCTCAATCACGAACATTGTCTCAAAATTCATATTTACACTGTGAATAATAACTATGAAGTTATTTTTCTAAACACTTTTCCAACCCATGCATGGTGTGAATGCTTTCAAAGCACCATGAGAAGAATACTATATTCAAACCTGCAAGATAGTTCTGTTTAAGTAACATTCTCCTATGTGCCCTGTTTTGTTATTTTTCTTTTCTTTTGTTATATTCATATATATTTTAAATGCCCACCTCATGTCTAAAAGAATCATTGTTAACAGACACATTTGGTTTAGCAATGCATTTAAGTAAAAATGTGCCTTAGTGGGTATTGAGGCACCTGCCTTAGGTCCTGAGTTCATTTCCAAGGACACAGATGGTGGTAGGGGAGAACTGGCTTCCACATGCTCTCCTCTGACCTCCAGTGCGCACCATGTTCTCAAGCACCTCCCCTATCCCCCCCACACAAGATAAATAAAATTTTTGTTTTTTTTTTGTTATTTACTTCTATGAAGAAAAAGATAAAGATTTATCTTCATGGACAAAGAATAATTTTATTTAAAAAGACTATACATAAATTATGCATTTACACTTAGCAAATTTTTCTCATCTTTTTTCATGGAAAATATTCTTCTACCTCTTACAATATATCCTTTAACTTATTAGAACTAATGAATCAAATTGCAATTGCAAGGTTGTAAGGAAATACGGTCATTTAAAGATTTCATTAATCCTTGCGTTAAAATTCTTTGTCTTCGAGGATTTCATAATCAATTTTTAATGCTAGTAATAGTCTGTGCAGGGGTCATGAAGTTTCCTTTCTGTTTTTATAGCCTTGAAGGAACTACTTGAAATTTGGCTGAGCCTCTACAAACAGGAATCTGTGAGTCACAGTTGACCCCTAGGAAACAAATGAGCCTGGTTGTAGAAGGCTTTCTGCAGATGTGCTTTGATTTTCCAGCCTATGGAAATGCCCTTCCATTTCAACACATGTCAGTATAACACAGGCATCTGTTCCATGAGTCAATATGATATAGAAGCCAGTTCCATCTAGAAGTCAATCATACACTGAAGTGTATGTGACGCGCGCGCGTGCGTGCGTGCGTGCGTGCGTGCGTGCGTGCGTGTGTGTGTGTGTGTGTGTGTTCCTTGTTACTTATAAAAAGCACGAGATCTAAGAGAGTTTAGTCCCTTAAGCAAAGTCCTATGAAGAGTGATTTAGGCAAGCCTGTCATTTTTGGTAAACCTTACAATGTTTTCATAGCATCATCATGGCTGCAAACAAGCTCTGTCGCCATCTACAGTGGAGAGGCCCAGCTGGAAAAGGTAAGGACGTTTGGCTAAAGCAATGACACAAACAATTCTTAAATACATTTTGTCGAGTGCTACAAGTTGAACCCCAAAGCTATATACTGTGTGATGCCACTCATGACATCACATTATAAGGAAAGAAACTAATAAATCTAAATCTGGGGTTGCAAAGGGTGGATTGTAGGAGAAGATGTTGTCTACCAAGTGGGCTACAACTGGGGTATGATGCACTGGCCAGTGTTGACCTTTAGGGGTGAACAGATAAGTCAATGAGTCTGTACACCACAAGCAATGTATGTAACTACATGCAAGCTCTTATATTGAACGATTTCACTGAAGTATGCTTTATACAGAAAATACAGCACATATTTTAAAAGCACATGATACCATCTTCACCACCACAGTAATAGATACTCGTGAACACTCCGAGACTTTCACATCTCAACCTGGATATGAGGGATCCTAGGATGACATACCAATGGTAACAAATGGATGCAACTTCATATCTTAGGCAGAATTCCATAATGGACCCTAAGGTTTCCTGTGATAACTCCTGGGACTCTGGATATGTTACACACCTATGATATTATATTACATATAAAGTAGAATTTTTTGTATATAATTAAGATTTTCATTCAGTCAACTTTCAGGTCATCAAAGAGGGAACTTTTTGGATGGGGCTAATCTATCCACCAGAGACTTTTAAAAGCAGAATTTATTCCAGCTGGTAGCAGAGGTCAGATTCTAAATGGAAATAGGATTCCAGGTTTTTTTTCCCCTTGCTTCGAGTTTTGAAGGGCTCATATAAGACCTGGAGAGAAACATGAAGGAGCTGAGAGTGACCTCAGCTGACAGCTAGCAGAGAAATGAATATTTCACTCATACTGCAGAGCTGGCATCTGTTACAATCCGAATCAGCCTGGAACATGTCTTCCCCAGAGCCATGAGATAAGACCCCAGCATAGGCAACATCTTCGTGTCTATCTCGTTCAGACCCTAAGCAAAGCCTAAGGATGTAATGCGGGAACCCAGCTGCTGCACAGACTGCAACACCTTGCAGCAGCATTTCCCCTCTCACAATCACCAGCGGGCACCTACTGAGACACTGTGAGTCCCGAGCTAGCAGACCTCAGGTGCCGGGACCTCTCTCCCCAGAAGTGAGTTTACATCTAAAGCGGTATTGGCCATACATCCTGCTCCCTACATCCTTTTTGCTCTGCCTTGGAATCAGAGACCAGCTGGTGTAGGCTTGTGCTATGAAATCACCCCTACCCCCAGAAAGGTGTCGGAAGAGATGCCTGCTTCTGTCTCACGGACTCTGATTTCCTCACGTGAGAGCCCCCGCCATGCTGTCTCTCTCCAGTGCTGGGGCCTGGATTTTCCTCAGAACTCCTGCCATGCTGTTGTCTGTCTGTATGTCTGTCCATAGAATTAACAACTCTTCTTATAAATTCCATACCCTGAACAATCCATCTCAGTGTCTGTCATGAAACCCTTCACAAAGGGACAGTGAAACCTGCCTAGACTCCTGGCCTGACAGACTATGGGTGACTCAACAGATAGGTCGTCAGCCACTGGATTCTCCCAAGTAACACAGCAACGGAAGACAAACAAGTTTGTTGCAAATGTACAGTGCTTCCTTACTGGAAGGGGGAGGTGAGCGCGCTGAACTGACAGTTCAGGCTAATGACAACACAGGAACTGAATGCAAACATTCTACCCTGTTAGCTGAGTTTCTCACGGAGAAGAAAATGGGAATGGTGAGGCTATTTTAACTGCATGCTATAATTAAGCAGATAAATAAATAATTTGTCCATAACTGGAGCTAAGTTTCTCATTACTTGACTTAGTTAGGGTTTCTATGGCTGTGATGAAATACCATGACCATAAAACAAGTTGAGGAGGAAAAGGGTTTAGTGGGCTTACTCTTCCACATTGCTGTTCACCACTGAAGGAAGTCAAGATAGGAACTCAAACAGGGCAGGATCCTGGAGGCAGGAGCAGATGCAGAAGCCACGGAGGAGTGCTGCTTCCTGGCTTGCTTCCTCTTGTTTGCTCAGCCTGCTTTCTTATAGAACCCAGGACCAGCAGCCCAGAGATGGCACCACCCACCATGGGCCAGGTCCTCCCCCATTGATCACTAATTGAGAAAATACATTACAGCTGGAACTCATGGAGGCTTTTTTCTCAACTGAGTCTCCTTCCTCTCTGATGACTCTAGCTTGTGTCAACCAACCAGTACATTACCCCAGCAAAAAGCTACCAAGAACAAGGGAGGAAGTTGAGAATGCTGGATTAGAGTCTCAGATAGGAATACAAACATACACTTATGGATAAATACACATAGCAAATACAGGTATGTAGCACATACCCATTGACACGTATCCTGGTTAGTTTTGTGCCAACTTGACACAAGCTAGAGTCATTTTTGGAAGAGGAAATCTCAGTTAAGAATATGTCTTCTCTAGATTGGCCTGTGGGCAAGGATATAGCACATTTTCTTGATTGGTATGGGATGGCCCAGATCACTATGGGTGGTACCTCGCCTGGGCTGGTGGTCCTGGCTTCTATAACAAAGCAGGCTGAGCAAACCACGATCAACAATCCAGTAAGCAGCTCCCCTCCATGGCCTCTGCATCAGCTCCTGCCTCCAGGCTCCTGCCTTGCTTTAGTTCCTGTCCTGACCTCCTTCAGTGATGGACTATGATGTGGAAGTATAAGCCTAATAAACCTTTTCCTCCCCAACTTGTTTTGGTCATGGTGTTTCATCACAGCAGTAGTAACCCTGGCTAAGACACCATGCAAGCTACAATTTCCTAGCTGTGTTTACTGAGCATACCAAGAATCAGTGATCCCTCTATAGCAATGAGCACACCCAGCACTGAAATCCTAGTTTCTAAGTATTGTTCACCCATGGAAGAAATCAGTAAGACATTTAGAGCAATTCCCAGTCCTTAGCTGTGGCAGGATATGTATGTATTCCAGCACTCTTACCTTCCTCCCTCACTCTTTGTAGCTTCTTGCGGGGGATATAAATATATAATTTATTCTATGTACACTTATCACTGCTTCTTTCCTTCAAGGGCACCAATATTCACATGCACAAACATCCCAAACACACATAATTAAACCTTTTAAAATATTGTTTTAAAAAAACTAAATAAATTAATGAATAAATGAGAGTGGGACAAATATTCCTTCCTTAGAGATTTCCTGATAAATATAAAAGGAATAAAGGAAACTGGAAATAACCCAGAAGGCTTCCACAGCAGTGACTGCTGTAGGCAAAATCCAGGGTGGAATGAGAGTTAGTGTATGAAGCTTTCAGAAGAATCAGGATCCATCCCTACCTCCTGCCTAGCTTCCCCAAAATACATACTAGTTGTCTACAGGGTTTTTTTTTTTTTTTTTTTTTGCTCACATTAAATAACTTTTAGTGTACATGTATATAAGACAGAGTGATATGGGGAATTTTTGACTAGTTGACTGTGCTAAAGATGGTATCAAAGTTCAAAATGCAATAAATATAAAAGTAACATCCTCATACTATGAACCATTAGAAATGTCTAAGTACACAACTGCACATCTGCGGCTTTTGAGCTTGAAGACTGTTTACTATATGTAGATTGACCCCCTGCTCTCTGTGGTATATTTAAAGCACTAAAACAAAAAAATAATAAGAAGAATAACCTTCAAACTGCACATTTCATAGACAGGATAACAAATGGTATAAAAATATTATTAAATAATACTAAGTATTGGTGTCCTAGAAAAACAAAACCATCAGTGTGCTCAAATATTAGAAATACATAACTTCATATCTTTGGTCTTGATACTTTTTTTTTCCCAAATAGATAGATAAGATGGATATCTTCTGCATTTAACTCATGTAGAAGAGTGCTTCTAATTGAATTCCTCAACACTCTCTCCACAAGAGACCCAGTGGGATTTTCACCCTCTTCCCTGTGAGATGCACTTGTGGACTCCCTTCTGTCAGAGAGGGAAAGTAAAGAAAGTGGCAGCTACTAAGCTCACTGCTGGAAAAGCTGGCAGACATCACCTGAATGAAGTCACCAACGCTGCTTTCTTCACACACGTGGTCTGCAGACTTGGGGTGACTTTTCACCATTCCCTCTCCCTCAGTGGGAATCACAAGGGAGACCCCTGTGGCTTTAGCCACTAACAGAGCTGCTGATTTTCACACATCACTTCTAATGGTCGTCTGTCCCATATATTCAAATACATTTAGATCCTGGAGAAAGGCATGAACAACCTGAGTCTGGGAGACCAGGAGCTTCTCACTATTATGGTGGGAACATGTGAATGAGTATGTCTTTCCTAGAGAGAAATTTTATTTTCTGCCGTGCATCAGACCTTTCAACATACTCACAAACAATTAAAATATTTTTTCAGTAGCCTCAAGCCGGAAGTTTAGCTCAGTTGGTGGAGGCACTCATAAACAGGCCTGAGTTCAAACTCAGGATCCCATTGGTGGAGACACCTGACTCCAGGGAGCTCTCCTCTGACCTCCACGTGTGTGCTGTGGTATGCACATGACTACACTCTAACACACAAAGTAAAATAAATAAAAGTAGACTTGAGGATACATGCTTTCTTGTTTTACTCTGTAAATAGCCTTTTGTTTTTGGAAAGAAAACACTGCCTAGATGCATCCATGGAATAAATGACTAGATAAAAAAAAAAGTATACTTCATTTTTTACTAAAAATGATAGCATCTAGATTTGAGAAATAAGTTATCCTCCAAAATTGAGGTTTTGGTTAAGCCAGCATAATCAGAGCTTCAATTATTCATAGGCAATTAATTTACTGTCAGCTCAGAATTTCTGTCTGGATAGTTCTAACCTTGTGCATGAGTGGCCTGGGTTACCCTTGCTGTCCCAGCGTATTGTTTGATCCTGCCTGGTTTAACCCTTGTCCTAGATTTTTCAAACTTTAATGGAGAGTGATTTTTAACACCCTCATTCACACAAGTGGCCCTTCCTTTGGTAGAGTAATCTTGTTTCTTCCAACTTTTCAAAGGACCCACAAAAGAAGTCAGTCTTGGGTATAGGAAAACTGACCACTTACAGAAACTTGTGGTTAAGGCCACAAAACAACTAGCTGTGCCCTCTCTCCTTGTCCAAGCACTTTATAGACACGGGATAATGAAACACCTTCCTTTCAAGGACAGCATGCAGCTGATAAATTAAGAGCTCTGAGACAGGAGCAGCTAAGACAGTGACCCCATCTGTCTGTGGGTAATAGGAAAGAGGAGCCCCATGCTCTGCCCCTGCTGGTCACTTGGGGTCCCTGTGGCTGTCTGTGCTGAGCTAAGTAAGACACAGGAGCAGGGAGTATCCTGGGAAACAACAAGTTAAGGATGTAAAATAAGTGAGAAGCTGTAATAGCCTGAACACTCTTACTACAAAGGTTCTGTCATTTATTGTGTATATAAATCTCTTTAATTCACTTAGGTATCGTAATGCTTTTTGTTTTAGTATAAAATAAATCTTTGACACCAATGAGCCTTAAAAGGCACATTTAATTTTAAAGCATCAAGAAATCTGATGTAACGTGGTGTATACCATGTCTAAATTATAACAACCACAAGAAAACTGGAAGATACAATTTCACAACAAAGCAACGTCTGTTGCAAACTTGTTTTTGATTTTGTGAAGACGTTGCCTGAAGCCACCAATTCTTATTGATTTGGAGAAAGTGCTAGATTTTTTCATGTAAGTCATTTGGTTCACTAATTTTCTTTAGTTTTAATTCCATTTTTATGTACATGTAAGAAGTGACATATCTACATTATTTCATGAGTGACATCTGCCAAATAGTAAGAATGATGTCTGTGGTATTAGCAATAATTCCTCCAAAATTCAATGGTGCTATTTTTAAAACTATTTACTTTTATTCAACATATGTGAGTATCTGTCTGCATATGTGTATGTGTACCATGTGCATGAGGTGGCCAAGAAAGCTAGAAGAGGGTGTCTGCTCACCTGGAACTAGAGTTACAGATGGTTGTGAGCTACCATGTGTGTGCTGGGAATTGAATTTGGGTACTTTGCAAGAATAGTCAATGCTCTTTAACCACCAAGCCATATCTCCCACCCCAAATGTTGTCAGTTTTACATTAGGGCCATTACATACTGTTAATGAAAAAATATTTGTTGACACATTTCAATAGCTTTGTATCATCATAATGACGGGGAATTTATCTTCACGGTGCTTTAAAAAAAACCTATCATTATTGTATGTGACACTTTAATTTCAGTAAAATTCTATTTTTGAGGAAATTATTTAATTGTATGACAATACAGCAAATAGAAACTTCAGTGCTGCATGGCATCTTGGTAAAAAGCCATGTTCTTGACTCCTGGGTAAGATGACAGGCTAGAAGCCACTTGTGTGTGACCTTGTGAATGAGAGTCAATACAAGAAAGAATAGACTCAAAAGAGACAGGAAAGGGCTTCCACCAAGGTAGAAATGGCACAACAAATCATGATAATGATATTAATTATTATTATTAAAAATTATGGGAGAAAAGATCAGTGACTCACCAAAAAGATACCAAGCTGAACACAGCTCCTATGTGAGTCCCCAGCAGTGGGAAGGTGAACAGAAGTTCATTCTGAAGATATGCCAGGCAGCCCTATCAGTTCTGCCTTAGGACAAACCCACAGCTAACACAGGCCTCAAATCCAGTTGACAAAACAGGGCTTCTTTTCACTGCCAACCTACTGTGTTACCCTCTATGACTCAACATTCAGTGGCCAGGATGCTGAGAGGGAAATTATTCTTTAGAACTGAGCTACCTAGGGGTCCTGAGAACAAGGCAAAACCACAGTTAAGGAGACTGGATTTAACCTGCCATGTCCCCAGGTTGAGACTTAGTGTTGGGAGGCCCTTGTGGAGAGCAGGAAGGCAGAAAGCTGGCAAGCAAAGCATAGGGATTGTAGGAGGATTTGTTCAGGCAGTGACATGCAAGGAAAAGAAGGTTCCACCATCATCCTCAGTGACCAGGAACAGGCCCATGAAGGAAAGTGACTGGAGACTGGCAGTCCTGAGCATCAGGTTAGCAAGTGGGTCAACATCTGGAGAAACCTAGTTGCCATCACAGCTATAGAGTCTGAAATTTTTAAAGCTCCGATGAAATACTTAGAATGCACAGCTACATCCTTCCAGCAAGAGACCCGTAATTAGGAAAATCATGAAAACAGGTCCACTGCCTGGACAGAGAGCAGGATGGTAGCTGCTTCCTCCACTCAAGATATACTTGGAAGAACCCCTTCAGCTAGAGCAATTACCCTACCCCCTACAATCTGAGAAATCTGTGGAGCTCCTGAGAATCTGTCCAGCCCATTGTCTGCAAAGCTAAGTATGGCCAGCAGAGGCCTTGGGTTCACAAAAAAGGAAGATGCCAAAGTGAAGTTGGTTTAGGATGACTATAGATAATGGTCCCATGGGAGCTCAACAGCACCACAGGCCATAGGAAGCACAGAATCCACAAGTTTAGATGGCCCTCCTCCCCATATGCTGGGAACAGTCTCCAAATTTCAAGAACTCAGAAAGAACCAATTCCAATTTGTTTTCTTTATTCTTCTTCGGTTCTACATATGCATGATGCATCTCCTTTTCTCTTTTACATTTTATTTTACTTTACCATATGCTATTTCACTTTATTTTATTGAAACAAAATATTATGATTTTAGATTTTGCCAGGCATCATACATTGATCTAATACTGTTCATACTTTTTTTCTTTATTGGGCAGTCTTTTCTTTTTTCTCTTTTTTTCCTCCTCACACCCTGTCATGGTTCCCTTGTTTTAAAAAATTATATATATATATAATATTTTATATAATATATAAATATTATATATATAATTTTATATATAGAGAGAGAGAGGGAGGGAGGGAGGGAGAGAGAGAGAGAGATAGATAGAGAGAGAGAGAGAGAGAGATATTAGGATATAGGCAGGGTGGGTCTAAGTGGAAAATAAATACCTATGAGTGCTTACATTTAAAGAAAAAAAAAGATATCTCAAATAAATAACCTAATGATGTATCTAACATCTTAATAAAACAAGAACAAGCAATAGCCAAGAGCAGTAGGTCATAAGAAATGATAAAATATCAAAGAAGAAATTGATGAAATAGAGACTAAAAGAACAATACAAAAATCGAAGTGTTGGTTCGTTCAAAGGGTAAACAAGATAACAAACTCCTATTATGGTGATTTGAATGAGAATGCCCCCCATAGGGACATATATGTGAATACTTGGTTCCCCTGTTAGTGGAACTATTAGGGAAAGATTAAAAGGTGTGGCCTTGTTGGAGGGGGGATGACACTGGGGGTGGGCTTTGAGGTTTCCAAAGGCTGGCACCATTCCTAATCTCCCTCCCTCTCTCCATCATTCTGTCCCTCCCTCTTATTCTTCTGAGTCAAGATGTGAGATTTAAGCTGTTCCTTCACTCTATCATCATGGAGTCTATCTAACTCCCTGAAACCATAAGCCAAATTAAATATTTTCTTTTATAAGTTACCATGGTCATGGTGTTTCACAGCAATAGAAAAGAAACTAATATACCTACCCAAACTAACCAAAAGAAACAGGATGCCCATAAAAATAAAATTGGACTTGAAAAGGGGTTTTGAAAGTGATTCCAATAAGATCCAGAGAATCATCAGGGAACATTTTGAAATTTGTTTTAAGAAGACTGAAAAATATAGGAAAACAGACAAATTTCTTGATATGTATGACCTATTAAAATTAAGTATGGAAGGTATAAAGAACCTAAAAATACCCACAGTGTTCAATAAGAGCAAATTGGTAATGAGAACATTTCTCTACAAAGAAAGCCCAAGACTGAATAGTCTCAATAATGAATTCTGATAAATCTAAGACAGAGCAATAAGAGTATTTCTCGCCGGGCGGTGGTGGCGCACGCCTTTAATCCCAGCACTCGGGAGGCAGAGCCAGACGGATCTCTGTGAGTTCGAGGCCAGCCTGGGCTACCAAGTGAGTCCCAGGAAAGGCGCAAAGCTACACAGAGAAACCCTGTCTCGAAAAACCAAAAAAAAAAAAAAAAAAAAAAAAAAAAAGAGTATTTCTCAACCTGTTCCACATAATAAAATGGGAAGAAATACTACCAAACTCATTCATAAAGCCAGTATTACCTTAATACCAAAATCATATAAAGACACAATAAAAACGAACCACAGTTCAACTTCCTTGATAGTAAAAAATGGAATGTTCTCAACAAAATACATACAAATATAAATTCAGTTCAAAAATATATTGAAGGTTGTACACCTTGACCAAGTTGGTTTCCTACCAGGAATGTAAGTTTAGTTCAACATATGCAAATCAATAAATGTAATATAGCTCATAAATAGACTTAAAGACAGAAATGATATGATCATTATATTAGACACAGAAAAGGCCCTTGAGGATATGCACCATCCCTTCATGATGAAAGGTCTGAAGAAATTAGAAACTGAATAAATATATCTCAACCTAATAAAGACTATACAAGACAAACCTGTAGCTAATACTAGACAACCTACAGAGGAAAGGAAGCATTTCTTCTAAAACCACGAACAAGACAGGACTGCCCACTCTCACTACTCTGCTAATCATAGCACTCAAAGTCCTAGCCAGACCAATAGGACAAAAGAAAGAAGGTGAACTAAAGATGAAAGGAAGAAGACAGAACGTCCCTACTGGCAGATGATTTTATACATAAGACTCCGCTAGAAGACTCTTCAACTTGATAAACACTTTTAGCA
The DNA here is from genome assembly GCF_949786415.1 of Peromyscus eremicus. Lineage (NCBI taxonomy): Eukaryota > Metazoa > Chordata > Mammalia > Rodentia > Cricetidae > Peromyscus > Peromyscus eremicus. The sequence continues at coordinate 94,552,024 of NC_081420.1, read as the reverse complement.
CATAGCAGGATATAAAAACAGCATGCAAAACTCAGTAACCTTTTTATGTATAAATAACAGATTTTCCAAGAAATAAATTGCAGGAGGGATGGATCTCATTCACAATAGCATCAAAGCATAAAATACTTGTGAAGAAACCTTGCCAAGCTACTGAAGAACCTGCACAATGGACTTAAAGACATCGAAAAAAGAGATGAAAGAAGACACGAGAAGGTGGGAACAGGATGCAGTCCCCATCAAAATGCCAATTATATTACAAAGCTAGAAAATTATAGTCTTTTCGTTTATTTGGTTTGGGTTTCAGGGTTTTTTTTTTTCATTAAAAGAAAAACACTTATTTATTGCATATTGTGTGTGCATGGCATGCATGTGATTAAATAAAAACTTGAGGAAGTCAGTTCTCTCTCTCTCCGTCATCTGGGACCCAGGAATCAAACCTAGGATGTCAGCTTTGGCCTCACGAGCGCTCACCCTCTGAACTGTTTTGGTGGCCCCAAAACGAGAATCTTAAAATGCCTGTGGAAAGCACATGTCTTAGTCTATTGTTTCTATTGCTGGGACGAAACACCATGACCAGAGCAACTTAGAGAGGCAAGGGTTTGTGTGGCTCACACTTCCACAGCTTTGTTTATCTTCAAAGGAAGTCAGGACAGGAACTCAAACAGGGTAGGAACCTGGAGACAGGAGCTGATGCAGAGGCCATGGAGGAGAGCTGCTTACTGGCTTGCTCCACATAGCTTGCTCAGTCTGCTTTCTTATAGAATCCAGGACTACCAGCCCATGGATGGCACCACCCACACTGGGCTGGTCCTCCCTCATTAATTCCTAATTATAAAAAAATGCCCTACAGGCTTGCCTATAGCCCAATCTTATGGAGGCATTTTTAAAATTGAGCTTCCCTCCTCTCAGATGACTTTAGCTGTGTCAAGTTGGCATAAAACTATCCACAAAAGCACAAAAGGCCCAAATAACCAAAGCAATTCTAAGCAGAATGAAGGGCTGAATGTATCATAACATCTGACCTCAAATTATAAAACAGAGCTACAAAATCTGTATGATCTGGTATGAAAACAGACATGTAGATCAATATAATGGACTGCAGATACCAGAAATAAACCCACAAAAGTGTTGACCCATGATTTTCTTTTCTTTAAATAATATTTTATTAATTGAGAACTTCATATAATGTATTTTGATTGCCACCTAATTTTTGATGATAGTGTCAAAAGCATATAGTGGCAAAAGAGGTATGTTTTCTTCGAATACTGCTGGGAAAGCAGGGTTTCTGCATGTAGGAGAATAAAACTAGATCTATAGCTCTCATTCTGCACAGAAGTGAATTCAAAATGGGTCAAGGGACTTAATGTAAACCCTGAAAATTTGAAACTGCTAGAAGATAACATAGAGAAAATACTTAAAGATATAGGCATACATAAGGATGTTCTAAAAAGGATTCTAATGGCCCAGGAAATAATCCCAGGAATTGATAAATGAGTTTACATTAAATTAATAAACAGCAAAGTAAACAGTCACCAGAGTGAAGAGACAGCCTACAGAACAGGAAAAAGAATCTGTCTTAGTTAGGGTTTCTATTGCTGTGAAGACACACCATGACCAACTTTATAAGCAACTCTTATAAAGGCAAACATTTAATTGGGGTGACTTACAGTTTCAGAGGTTTAGTCCATTATCATCATGGTGGGACAGGGCACCATGCCTGGTGCTGTAGAAGGAGCTGAGAGTTCTACATCTTGATCCCCAGGCAGCAGAAGTAAAAATGACACTAGGCCTAGCTTGAGCATCTGAGACCTCAAAGTAACACACTTACTCCCCCACAGTGACACACTTCCTCCAACAAGGCCACACCTCCTAATAGTGCTACTCCCTATGGGCCAAACATTCAAATACATAAGCCTATGGGAGCCATTCCCATTCAAACCATCACAGAATCTTTATCTATACACATCAGATAGAGGATTAATACCTAGAATGTCTAAAGAAGTGGAAAAAATTATCATGTCAATAAATTAATGAAGGAGCTAAGTTATTTGAAGGAAGGCATACAAGTAGCCAATAAATACTTGAAAAAGTACTCAACACTCTTAGCCATCAATGGAATGTAAATTAAAACTATTTTAAGATTCATTTTACCCCAATCAGAACAGCTATCATCAAAAAGGTCAAATGACGTCAATACTGGTGAAGATGTGGGGAAAGGGAGACCTTGTTTCTCCACTGATAGGAATGTGAACTGATGCTGGCATTAAGTCAGTGTGGAGGCCCCTCACTAGAGTGACCATGTGACCCAGCTGTACAACTCCTGGATTTACACCTGAAGAATTTTAGGTCGACATACCACAGAAATATTTGTGTGTCTATGTTTATTGTTGCACTATTCACAGTGACCAAGAAATAATCATCTAAGCTAGTTAACAACAGATGAATGGATAAGGAAAATGTGATATATAAACACAATACAATTTATGTAGATGTAAAGCAAGATGAAATTATGATGGCTGGCAGAAAATGGATTCAACTGAAAAGCATTATGTAAAACTAAATAAGCCAGACTCTGAAGGCAAGTAGGAAAGAGAGAGAGAGAGAGAGAGAGAGAGAGAGAGAGAGAGAGAGAGAGAGAGAGAAACTGTGAGTTTGTGTGTGTGTGTGTGTGTGTGTGTGTGTGTGTGTGTGTGTGTGTACACAGTAGATTATGAAAGGAGAGAGGTGACCATGAGATGGGAAGAGAACTTGAGGAGGGGAGGCGCGATGAGGGGGTGATAGGACACATGCTGTATGTAAGCAAAAGAGGCAGCTATTATGGAGGCTAGGCAGGGAACCAACAAGAGGAGAACAGAGCAGACGAGGGAAGGCAGTGGGAGAGGGAGACAAAAAATAATGTATAATAACATGTATGTCTGCCAAAATAAAGCCCTCTACCTTGTATGTAATTGGAAATCTAACAAGTCATGGCTTTGGGAACATTAGGGAACTTGCAATACTTTTGATAAGAATGACAAAGAGAATTCTTAGGGTAGTTGTGCTCAAAAATCATGAGACCACCCAAAACAAAAATGACACACAAGACTTAGCCCTGAACTTTCTGTACTCCCATCATTGTGTTCTGGAACATTCCAAGTTCCTAGTTATAGTTGGATACATTTTATATTCTGTGCTGGAATCATATCAAGAAAGCCTATGATTTGGTGAACTCTGTAAATTTGATGAATCATTCAAAATTGTCATAAATAGAAGCAACTTTTTAGAAGTTTTGCTTAGAGATATGTTTAATAAACTCAGTGCTCTGTGAGAAGGCAAGAAGCCAGTGGCTAGGAAAATATTTGGGATTAAATATTTACACACTTCTATGTAAAAAAAAAATAGACTTGAGGATATGCCTCATTTAACAGGATTTGCTCTGATGTTTTTCAACCTGGTGCTTAGCATTTATAGTCTTTCCCTCAGATATAAAAATATTATGGTTTAGGGCCAGTGAATTCTCTCAGTGGGTTAAGGCATTTGCCACCAAGCCTAACGACCCGAGTTTAATCTCTGGGTTCCTCATGGTTGAATGAGAGAGCTGACTTGTCCTCTGACCTCGGCATGCTCAAAATGGTGCAGACTTATACACATACACACACACTCACACACATTCACACACATACACTTACACATACACTCACACACATACACTTACACATACACTCACACACATTCACACACATACACTTACACATATACTCACACACACAGAAACTAAATGTTTTTAAGAATAAAAATATTACAATTCACAGACATAAGTTACTTAAACATGAAAATATTTTGCATTTCTTTATCATTAGATGCAATTTCGAAGCAAAAAGTAGATACCCTTTTTAACAATCAACATAACTTTTAGAAATAAGAATTCAGCAAATACTAGGTTCACATTATTAAAGACATAGCTTAGAAAAGAAAAATACATGATATAAGGCAAAAACATACTAATCTTTTTTAATACTCTGATAATAAATATTAAGTGTTTTTACTACATATTAAAACAATATATTATTAATACATATTTGTAATTTTATAGAAATGAATTTATTGAAGAAAATGTTTTTAGAATAAGACTATGCAGGGGATAATGACACAGGGCGGTAAATCTCAGCACTTGAGAGACTGACGCAGGAAGATCATAAATTTGAAACAAACTCAAGCTACACAGCAAGATCTTATCATACACACACACACACACACACACACACACACACACACAAAGCCAAGCATGGTGGTTCATGTTTAATCCCAGAACTACTCAAGAGGCAGGAGCCAGCAGAGCTTCTTGAGTCAGAGTCCAGCCTGGTCTACATAGTGAGTTCCAGAGCAGCCAAGGCTACATAGGGAAGCCTTATCTCAAGAAACCCAAAACAAACAAAACAACAGCAAAAACATACTGCTTGAGATTATGGATTTGCCAATATAATAACCCAAACTTTTCAATGAGTCGATACTAATTTTTAAAATGTGATAAGGTCTGCCAAGTGGCTCAGCGAGGAAAAGTACCTGCTGCACACCTGTCAACCTGAGTCCAGCCCTGGGACACATTGTGGGAAGGAGGGAACTGACCCTTGACAGTTGTCCTCTGACCTCCACGTGCCTTCTGTGTCAAGCACATGACTTCACTTACACACACACACACACACACACACACACACACACACACACACACCATTATCATCATCATAATAGCAATAATAATAATACTCTCAAAAGTACCTTATGAAACATGAGACAGGTAGAGGTCTCTGTGTGCTATAATTGAAGTCACATATCTGTGATCACAGATGAGCTAAGTCTGTGGCACTGCATTGAAAAATCTACAGCCTAAAGATCCGCATACCATGTCACATGCCAAGAGACATCGACCTGATTTCTTGGGAGACTTCATTGAATTAGTACATAAAGAAAGGTAGGAAAACAACACAGAAGTTCTTAAAGATCAGGAAAAAATCACAGAATGACACAGTCCCGTGCTGACAGAAGGCTTAGAGGACGGTCATTGGAAGAAGCCTCTCTCACATCAAGGAAAAGAAGGAAACTGCACATTCTACTCGACTGCACTGCAGGACTGTGGGAGAGCAGCTGCCCTAGCTTGCTTTCTGCAATAAACACCCATCCCAAAAGCAAGTTGGGGGAGGGTGGATTTTATTTCATGTTACAGTCCATCATTTATGGAAGGCAGAGCAGGAGCTCAAGGCAGGAACAAAGGGCAGGAACTGAAGTGGAGACCATGAAAGAACACTGTTAACTGGCTTCCTCCAAGGCTCATGCTTAGCTACCTTTCTAATACTGTCCAGTTTGAGCTGCCTAAGGATGGTACCACCCACAGTGGGCTGGACCCTCCTATGTCTATTAGCAATGAAGAAAATGCCCCATAGTCATGCCTATAGGCCAGTCTGGCGAAGGCAATTTTTTCAGTTGAACTTTCCCTTTCCCATATGTGTCACATTGACAGTCAATATTAGCCTTTATAGTAGTAGACAAACATGCAAAGTTCAGAACCAAAACACTGTAGGAACTAAAAGACACAATGCAGTTAGCTAAATATAGCTTGAGGTCATTTATTCATTTGTGTGTTCAACAAATATTTTCTGAAACTTTACAACATACCAGGAAATTCTTTATGCAGTAGTCAGTGAACAATATGCAAGACAATGTTCCTACCCTTGAAACGGCTAAGAAAGAAAACAATTATATATGTGTGTGTGTGTGTGTGTGTGTGTGTGTGTGTGTGTGTGTAACTATTGGGTTCTAGCACTGTAACATTGTATGGGCTGGGAGACAGGTGGTCCTTGGATTAAGGCACAGATGGATGCAATGATCTTGTGATTCTGTTGAGTCTGCAATCCCCAGCATACAAACACAAATCTAGGCATTGACATGAATTTATTTTTATAAATGTGGTTAAAGTTTATGACTATTGACTTTAAATAATGGAAATTATTTAAACTAATTTGGGCAGCCTGATTTCATTAGTTGCTAACAGCTGTGAAGCCAGAGCTGTAGCCCCCTGAAGAAGAAAGCCCACACTCCCCCCCCACCCCATGACCAGCATCTTAAGATCTTGTTAATGACCTGGTCCACAGACTCATAACTCAGCTATTCAGTCCTGACAGCTGCATGAACTAAGGTACTATGACAAATCTCTTAATAAGTATTTCCTGTGAAGTCACAATGTCACCAAAGTTGTTAGGATCGGAATCTGGGTCCTGACAGCCCTAGCAGACTAGGATCAGCCACGCTCCTCAGTAGCCTGGTTACAAAAACAGGCGACAATGCAAAGCAGGAGGAGATTTACTCAATGGGGTCGTGTGAGGAAAATCATCAAATAGGTTCAATGACCCAAGTCCAGCCTTGGTGTCTTAACATGAGGTTTAGGATTAAATAGAAGGCAAGAACTAAGTACTCCTGGCCAAGTTGTGCTCCTGCCCATCATCATTGTTTTTATTCCAGTCTGTCCTGCAAGGGGGTGAGACAAGTTGTCACAAGTTGTGGAATCTCTTTCTGGGACATAGACTTCTTCTCTGGCCAAAACCATTTCATTCTCCCCAGGATTCTTGAGAAATTCTAATTCCTTGGGGCCCATTGTTTCAGTAGTCGTTAGGCAAAGGCGGGTGGGCACAAGTGACTCTTTGTAACATTCCCAGGATGGTTGCATTACAGAGGTAGACCCTGGTGAGATTCAGAATCTCCGTCGAAAGTAGCACTAAATTGTAGTTGGCTGTTTTTACTCTTTGATTCTTTGCTCTTTGGAGGCCCACCACCCAGCTCCTAAATAATCATGCAGAGATTTATTCTTTCTTATAAATGCCTAGCCTTAGCTTGGCTTGTTTCTTGCCAGCTTTTCTTAAATTATTCTATCTACCTTTTGCCTCTGGGTTTTTACCTTCTCTATTCTGTATTCCTTTCTTTCCTTCTTACTCCATGGCTGGTTGTGTAGCTGGGTGGCTGGTCCCTGGAGTTCTCCTCCTCTTCTCTTTTTCTCCTTATATTTATTCTCTCTGCCTCCTGGCCCTGCCTATCCTTTCTCCTGCCTGGCTATTGGCCCTTCAGCTCTTTATTAGACCAATCAGATGTTTCAGACAGGCAGAGTAATACAGCTTCATAGAGTTAAACAAATGCAACATAAAAGAATGCAACACATCTTTGCATCATTAAACAAATATTCCACAGCATAAACAAATGTAACACATCTTAAATAATATTCCACAGCACTAAATATTGAGTATGAGTCAGTATGAGTATGACAGAAAATAAAAGTTGCTCTCTTTATCAATTGCTCCTCATGTTAATTCTGCCCCCACTGATGTGGTCAGAAGACCAGCCAGGGTGATCAGTTCAGTCTGTTTATTTCCCTCAGCTTAGTCCTTGTATGTCCCTCGGATTGGTCACTTTCCTTGTCATCACTATCACAAAATATGTGATTAAAAACTACTTCAAAGAAGAAAGATTTGTCTTTGTTCATAGTGTCAGAGATTTCACCTCAAAATCTTTGACCGCCTGTACTTGGTTACTACATCATGGTAGTGGGAATCTGTGGCAGAGGAGATTCTTCAGGAAGCCCAGAGTGTGAAATACAGGAAGCTTCTGGGTAAGATGCAGTGGACATGCCCTCTGAAGAATCTTTCCTTCCGCCAGGTCCCACTTCCTACTTCTCACTACCCTCCCCTAATGACCTGGATGCATTGAGCCATTCATTGGGTTAGTGCCCTGGTGCTATAATTAATCTCTGAAAATGCCCATACAGTTAAGGGAGGTGTCCTTTACTCATTTCTTAGGTACCTCTGGGTGAATAGTGTGAACAAAAGGGTAGAAATTAGGGGGTTTCGGGTGTGTCTCAGAGTACTTGCATAGCAAGAACTAGGTCTGGGTTCCATCCTCAGAACTCCCTCATAGTCATTATAGAATAACTCTCATGATCCTTTGTATATGTATGTGACATGTATGTAGATATAAAAAAATAATGTGTACAATATACTACTTACAGATATAATCTATCTGTATAAAATATGGCTTGTGACCAGACATGCGAAGACAGAGGCTGAATACAAATTTGATTGTGTCTAGTGCAGGACCTCACACATGCTGGGCCAGCTCTACAGCTGAGCTACACCCTTAGGCCCCTGCAAATGTATTATTAATTAAACTGCAGATGCACAAAAGTCTTTTTAATTTTATGCTAAACACCAAAATGAGTAAGTTATCTTTGGCTGGCTTGTAGGTCCATGTCATTCACTCAGTAAATATTTATTGACTCTTTATGGGCCAGACATTAAATGCTGGGAGAAAAGAGGACAAAATGTTTTAATTCTTACTTACCAAGATTTCTATAATAAATTCACTGCTTTGTTTGTTTGTTTATTCCCATTTAGGTTTTTTTGTTTGTTTGTTTTTTGACACAGTCTCCTATAGCTCAAGCTGCCCTCCAAATGCCTATAGAGCTGAGGACAATTGAACTCCTGATACTTCTGCCTCCACCTCCCAAATTCTGGGATTACAGGTATGTACTACCAAGCTCAGCTTCAAATTGCTTTTTAAATACATAAAATTTTTCTTAAGGACAATATTATCCCAGTTATTTCAGAAGAATATTATATTTGTTCTCTCTAGTATTGAGGTACAGAAAGAAGATATCAAAAAATAAAAAATGAAAATGGCCTCGAGGCACAGGGATCCATCCCAAACTGTGGTGAGGTCATCCTGAGCCTGCGTCCATTATCACACTGGGTGTCGTTTTTCTCTAGGTTATGTGCTGACCTTGTGAGATTCTCCCAGGCTGAGTTTTGCGATAATTTGAGCACAACCTCATGATGGTGTCTCCTTTTACAGTGGCCTCCAGAGGGCCGTGGGCAGATAGTCTATGGCCACAGGCTACCCCAAGCTGTTCTCTGTCGTGATTTACCTTTCTAGAAGCTTCCTTTTGGTACTAGAGTTGGGAGCGGGGAGGTACATTTGCCTCCATTTCCCATTTAATACCTTATGTTTTCTAGCTGAAAGAGAAAATAACAAGATGTATGGTTCCTCCTTGTTTTCTCCCTCCAAGGTCCCTTCCATGTCCTCAATTTCTATTTCTACAAAATCAAAAGCTTAGCCAGCCTGCTCTTTTCCCTAAGTAAAAACACATTAGCAGTTATTAAGTGGCTTCAGATATCTAAACACACCATTCTGATATGGAAGAGTTTTATAAATCACATGAGAGGCAACTCCTCAAAGGTATTTTCCTTTGGGGCCAGTGCTTCCATATCTCACATAAAGAAGGACAATGCCTGGTCCAATTTCACATAGCTATTACAAGGAGCATCTAAAATGTTATTTTAAGCTACTGGAAAATTATCCTCCGAAAGATGTCAGCTTAGTGCTTATCGATAGTAATTTGAAATACGTAAGATGTCAGGGTGAACTATGGACTCCTGTCCTTCCAGATGAAATATACTGCAGAAGTTCGCAGCATTTATTCAAATGCCTCTCCTGAGAGGTTAACAGGGCTGCCGCTGCTAGAACATTCAGTGCGCTGGATGCTGAAAGCCCAGAGAGCCCATGGCTAGGCCGGAAGATTAAGGACCCTCAGCTCCTGGTGTCGCTGCCAGCACCCAGCTTTCTCATCAATTTCTCCAGCAGCCTCCGGACACATGGTTTCCCTGTTGCAGTTTTGTAAGCAGGATGAAGTGAGCTATTTTGCCATAAACACTCATACCTGACTGCAAAAAGATAAATACTTTAACTCCCCAGCATCAGAGAGGAGAAAATCTGGGTAAACACTAAGAAATACAGAAATTAGGTCAGCAGGCACCCTCAGATATACACTCACAGGAAAACTAACAGTGGCTTCCACTTGGAACTGTGTGTGTTGGTGACACCGCACAGATATCGAAAGCCTGAGAGCGGCGGGCAGCAGCATGAGGGTGGTTCATCGATACGCATTATTTATTGTGAAAGGTTATTTGTCGATTCTGTTTATGTTTTATTTCTGTTGCTTTCCCTGTGTGTTTAAGGTTCATGTCAGAATTAATCACTCTGTCCCCTTGGTTCGCAGCAGGTTGGTGGTGCCTCACTCTGTCTTCGGTTGTCGCTGGTGCATAGCTGTTCTGAACGTAGTCTCCTCCCTAAGTGCAACCCAAACCCTCAAGAGGGTGCACCATAGAAGCAGCACCTCGCAAGCAGACCCAGACTGGTGTGCTATATCATCTTCTGCAGCACGGTGTCATTGTAATAACCTTGAATCCAGTCTGATGTATCTAAAAATCAGTGCTTGCAAATGACAGGTCTTTAAATATTTGCAAAAACATAAAATAAAATCACTGAGAGAGGCCTGACTCACACAGGGCCAGTAAGGTATTGTGTGAAACACCCCGCTTTAATGTCCAATAGCCGTCTAGCTCTGGTGGTACAAGTCTGGAACCTCAGCTGCTAAGGAGGCTGAGGAGGATACTGAGTTTGAGGTCAGCCTGGGATAGATATAGATATAGATATAGATAGATAGATAGATAGATAGATAGATAGATAGATAGATAGATAGATAGATAGATAGATAGATAGATAGATGATAGATAGATCCTGTCTCAAAAGAAAGGAAGAAAAGAAAAGAAAAGGGAGGAGGAAAAGAAAAGGAAAAAGGGGGACTTGGGATGGGGGTAGGTCGGTTAGTGAAGTTCTTGCTTTGCAAGCACAAAGACCTGGGTTTGTTCTATAGATACTGCCTCAAAACAGTCAGGGAGTGGTGGCCCATACTTGTAAACCCACTGCTGGGAGAAAGGTAGATCACTGGGGCTCCAGCCAAACTAGTTTACTTGATAATGTCCAGACAAGGGAGAGTCCTTGTCTCAAAGGAAAAAAAAGTAGACAGCTCCTGAGGAATGACACCTGAGGTTCTTTGTTTTATGATCTCCACACACATATATACACATGTGCATGTACACTTGTACACTCATGTTCACACAACACGCACACACACACACACACACACACATACACACGGATGAAGACAGGAAAACCCCAATAGCTATGAGTTTCTCTGTCCCCCAACAAGAGCTTCTCAAGGGCACAGCTTCCACCTGGATCTCCTCTTTCTTGCCCTCTGAGTCACAGCACACTGTGCTCATCTACTACTGAACCTTTCCATGGGTTCCATTCATGTTCAAGCTCCCAATGTCTCCACGGTGGACCACAGCCAGCCCCTTTGGCTCCTTTCCACCCAGTCTGGCTGCATCACTTAGTGCTCACATTTCTGCAACTGATGTAAACCACAGAAGCAACCTGGGGTTTGGAAGTGTTAGCTCTGGCTCATAGCTTCGGTCCGTCATAGCAGAGTGGCTTGTGGAACATCTCAGTCCATGGCTGTCAGGAGTGTGTGGCACAGGCTGTTCACACCACAGTGGACCAGGAGGCAGAAAGCAAGCCAGGAAACAGGGACCTGATACAAACGCAGAAAGCAAGCCAGGAAACAGGGACCTGATACAAACGCCAAAGGCCTACCCTAATGACCTACTTCTTAAAGGTTCCATGCCTTCCAAAATAGTACCACCAACTGGGAAACAGCAGCAAAACATGGGTGTTGGGGACATTTCAGATTCAAACTATAACACTGATCATCTCCTTCAGCCAGGTACTGAGAGCACAGCCAGGGGCCCCTTCGCTAAGTGCAGACTGTTTTCCTATGACTTTCAGAACAGTCTTCAATGGCAACCTGATGCTGTCAGGATCACAACACATAGATCTATTTCACATAGCCTGCAAATGCCGGCAAGCACCCGACTGTCCCTCTCCTTCTCTATCCCTGAACCCCACATTGTACTCTGGGCTCCAGTCTTATGCATTGTCTGTCTAGTCACTTCCCACTGGGCTCTTTCTCAGTCTGGAGCCTTCATATACTTGCTACTTTCCTGTGTCAACTATTCCTCAACCTTAAGAGCCTAGCCCATAAGGGCATGATATGCACGCCTTTAATCCCAGCACTCAGGAGACAGAGGTAGGCAGATTCTGTGAATTCAAGACCAGCTTGGTCTTACAAAGTAAGCCCTAAGCCAGCCAGGGATACACCGTGAGACACTATTTCAAAAAATAAATAAGCAAATAGAAGAGCCTAGCCCAATAGTCACTTTCCAGGTATGTCTTTCTGACCCCTTGTTTATGTAAACATACCTGTTAAAGACTTACCTGGTACCATGTATTTGTCCTGTCAGCATTTAAACTCAAAATTCCACATTGATTAGGTGACATCATCCCCTTTGGGTTTTGTGTAATTTGGAGACAAAATGCTTGTGCCTAGCTAATTTCATCTACAACATGAGAACAGCGTTCTCGTAGTTTGTCGTGGTTAGTTATGTGCATCTACTGTGTAAGAAATAAGTCAGCAGAGAAAAATGAAAGGATAGATTCGTTGCAACCTCAAAACAGTAAGAGCTGACTTTATTGGCCAGAGAGGTTAGTGCTCCCAAACTTGGCGGCTCTGTATTAGAGAATACAGATAGAACCCTTGTGGGGTTTGAGAATCAGATTTTATAAGTGGGAGTAGGGAGAGGGGAGAGCCTGGCTTCACCAGAATCAGAAACACAGCTTTTAAAAAAAAAATTAAAAACAAATAAACTGCATGGTGAAAGAAGGGCCAGGTTGCCTGATTTTTCAAGCTCCTGCCTCCAGGACAAGTGGTGCTGCTTATTTGGCAGGTTTCTTGAAGCCCTGGGCTGGTTCTATGACCTCGGTTTGAGGTGAGGGATTTATTTAACATTTGACTGTGGAGTGTTCAGATATTTGATCAAGTGCTAGTCCTGGTACATCTGTGAAGGTGTTAAGATGTGCCTGACATGTTAATTGACAGTTGGGCAAGCAGGTTGCCCTCCTTCATTTGAGTGGACCTCATTCAACCATTAGGGGTCTTGCCAGTATTTTAGCCTGGCTCATAGTTCAGCTTCAATGACTGCAAAAAAAAAAAAAAAAAAAAAAAGTGGTACCTGTAACTAACATGTGGCAACCAAATCTATTTGTGCTCAGCTGCTGTAGCCCCTGTTGCTGGCACTACGCTGAGAGCCAAAGTCCCATGCCTGCCCGTGCTAGAGACTCTAGCTGCTTGTGGCCCGGCTCTTTCCATCAGTTTCCTTCTTCTCACAAATATTGCTCTTTTTAATTGATGCATCCTAATTTGCACTTGTGGAGTATGCTATTTCGATACATACAACGAGTTTCCCAGTATATGTATATGGAGCACTGAAAATCCTCACTACTAGCTATTTTTAAGTATGCAGTCAATTGTTAACAACCTTACTTACTTTGCTAGGCTAAGGAACACTAGAATGTGTGTTTCCACCCATTAACCATCCCCCAGTTATGCTCCCACCCACATCGTCCCCAGGCCATACCAACCACTGTTCTCTCTCAATTTTAGATCAGCCTTCTTTTACACCAACATAAGAATGGAAATACACGGTATTCTTCTTTCTGTGCTCAGATTATTTTACAATATCCTCCCGTTTTATTCATGTGACTCTAAGTGACAGGATCCCATTCGTCTGATGACTGAACATTATTCCATCATGCATGTGTGCTATGTTTCCTTCATCCATTCAACCACTAACAGGCACTCAGGTGCATTCCACATCTTGGTGATTGCAGATATATTCTGATCTTTGCTAAAAATTTGCCCCAGGTTTTGGTGACTGTTCTCTGGCTAGCTCTCTGCCTGGAGTTATTTGAAAACATACAAAAGTGAGGAGATAGGAAGCAACATGAAAGGCTTGTCTCCAAGAATAGAAGTAGCCCTGAAAAGGCCTAAGAGATGGCTGGCTTGCTCACTAAGTTGGGGAGGAGGAACTGTCCCCACATGCCCTGTGCTTTTTATTCTCAGAATAGACTCCTTCTAAGTCCTGTGTCAGCCAGCAGGAGCCTGAGGGCACACCTATCATTGGACCTGCACTGTGCAAAGTAGCAGTATGGTATCCGTTCAAGCCCTTGAATACACTCTTTGAAGGAAAACAACCTCAGAGATTTACCCGAGGCCTGGCAGCGGACGGCCAGCATCATCAGCCTGAGAACAGCTGAAGGAAGGTCTAACAGTTAAGGAAAAGACACCAGGGCCTGTATCCGTCACGAAAACGAGAACTGATGTAAGTTTTCTTCAGGCAACGCCAAGTTCAAAAGGAAACTGAGTTTTCAGTTCACTGGACAGCCCCCCTGCTCTGGGGGTGCAGAACAATGACCTTGAAGAGGAAATGGCTCTGACACTCTGTAGTTCTGAGAACTTTCTTAGGTGGCCTACAGAAGCAACACTACTGGATGTCCTTAAGCCACCTCTACCCAGAAGCCATGACGCAACCGGCTAGAAGAAGAAAGAAGTCTACCTGTGAGCATCTTCCTGTCTGTGACACCCACAACTGACACCTGCCAAAAAAAAAAAAAAAAGAGAGAGAGAGAAAGTCTTCCACCAGAAACCATGGATAGTCCCTTAGCTAAGAGACCAAGAATTAGAAAAGAGATACCATCTACCATCCACGTGGCCTCAACTTTACGTGGGGCAGATGGGTGTTGGATCTTTGCCATTTCTTAACTATGCATTGCATGTCATTTAACCTCTGCAGGTCTCAATACTGCTTCATGTGTAAAGTATGTGCACTGCAGAATTGACTTCAGAGGCTTCTTTTCTCGTTTGACTTGAAAAGCATCATGCCAAGTGCTGAGTGTGCAATGTGGTAGTCCGGTATAGAAATGTTAGCTGTTATTATTCAAAAAATAATCAGTTTTGTAGTACTGAATTATGCCCTGGATCTAGTTGTCATTTTGGTACCAGTAAAATGAACCAGGGGCTGGGGAGATGGTTCAGCAGTTGAGTGCATACTGCTCTTGCTAACGACTGGAGTTTGGTTCTCAGCACCCAAGCAAGGCAGCTCACAATCACTGTAACCCCACTTCAAGGAAATCAAAAACTTCTGGTGGCCTCTGCAGTACCCTCACTCATGTGTGCACGTACACCACACACACACACACACACACACACACACACACACACACATACACACCAATAATAATCTCTAAAAATCTTTCTTACGAAACGATATAAACTTTCTCTCCAGACCCTTTCTTGTGACAGTAGCCTATTTTGGCAGTGTTGTGGGGTCTCTGAAAGAAAAAAATGACATTACTTCAAGTGATAATCAGGCCTCTAGGATCTGTGATCTGTGATCGTAGGTCCAGCCCCTATAATCTATAGGGCACAGCAGAGTCTAGAGATGCAAGGAGGCAGCATGGGCAGAAGCTAGTTATGTTGGGAAGCAGCCTCAGGGCTGTGGGAGGAGAGAATCATCAACTCCACCCTGTAGAAGTAAAAACAACTGTTTATTCTCTAGGGCAATGGTTCTCAACCTGTGGATTGCGGTCCCTTTGGCAATACATTATGATTTGTGGCAGTAACAAAATTATAGTTATGAAGTAGTAAAGAAAATAATTTTATGGTTGGGGGTCCCTACAACATGAGGAACTGTATTATAGGGTCGTAGCATAAGGAAGGTTGAGAACCGCTGCTCTAGGGTTAAAAAAGGAACAGGCAAGAGGGGGAAAAAAAGCAGGGAGACTTCAGCTGGGTGTAGGAAACCAGTGCAAACTGAAGCCATTGTGGGGCCTGTGCTGCCCTGAGACTGGACTCCCTCTCCTTGCTTCTCTCCATATCCCAGAGCTGTGGATCTGCTGCCACAAGGGACTCAGGGTAAATATTTCCAGAATGTGAACTAAGATTAAGAGGCTTTTACCTTGGTCCCTTGTTGATAGGGTGATAGGCAGTTCTCCTAGGAGAATGGCTGATGGAGGAGTGGCCAGGTTACTAGGGAAGTTAATGACCACTACAACCTCCGGAGAGAAAGGAAAATATGTGGTTGTAGTTGCCTATGCTGTATGCCAGGTGTTCAACTGGACTCTGTTCCTGCGATCAACTAATGTGTGCCATACTGCATCACCACGAGGACCCAGAAAACCCTCTTTATAGATAAAGAAACAGACTAAGTGGGTCACAACTTTCAGCCAAGGAGCTAAATGAAAACAAACCCAGGTCTGTGTGACACCAAGGGCAAAGGATGAGATAACTCCTCCTGGCCCTCAGTTTGGTAATATAAAAGTGTATGACCTTGAAATACTACCAGACCTTAATTCACATAGGAAACCAGGAGAGCTCATTTACCCACACCATGCCATGCACTGAGCTTCATGGGTGTTACCCAGTCATCCATGACAGCAGGTGTTGATTTTATCTCTATTTCAATGACAGAGAAACTGAGGCACATGCAATGTTACCCAGATTACCTAGGAGACAAAACTCTGAACACACCTTGGAGGGATTATCTAGATTAGTTAGGTTAAATGAGGTAAGAAGACCCACCCTGAATGGAGGCGGAGCCAGTCCACAGATGGGCACAGGACTCCATAAAAAGGAAGAAGAGCTGAACATGGGCAGCCATCTGTCTTTGCTGTCTAGCTGCAGATGCGATGTGAGCAGCTGCCCCGAGTTCCTGTCACCAGGACCGCTCTCCCATGGTGGCCTATCCTTTCAAACTGAAACAAAACTTCCCTTGCCTGGGTTGCTTTGGTTGGGTGTCTCCTCCCAGCGATGAAACAGGCATCTAATACAGCGACTTGTAGATCATCGCGAGGCGTCAAACCCGAAGTGTGTAGTAAAGTCTAGAGCCCCAACAGCTGTTATACAGAAATGCAAATGAATATCAAATTACCCTCCGCATAGTCTAGCTACTCAGCCACTAAGTATGGATATTACTAATTCATAGTAGTCTAAGGATGAATATTAGAAAGGAATCTAGTAAGGCATGGGAGCTTCCTAGCTCCACTTGGAAGCTCATTTCCCCGCCTCATGGGCTCCTCCCTTGGGGAAGGCATTTGATTTTCGTTGTAAATGTTTGTGTAGTATTGTTCAGAATGCAACTCAGCCTGCTCTTTTACAATACAAAAATAATATGGATGGGCATTTTTGCAGTGTTGGGTCTGGAATTGTAAATCTTCTGTGGGAAGAAAGATAATAAAAACAAAAGGCCCTACTTCAGACACAAATGAATAAAAGAATAGATCATGTCCCTCTCTTGATTAAACTCCAGTGGTTGTAGCAGATATTGAGCTGGCATTCAGAATCTATGGGGGAAAATATAGTTTAGTAAATAAATGGCTTTGGGGAACCCAGAGAGACATTGCAGAAAAAAAGTGAAATTGCACCAAAACCTCAAATAATACACCGGGATAAGTTCCAAGTGCATCAAAGATTTAGGCACCCTGTGAAAGCATTTTAAAAGGACAGAGTAGTCATGGC
Organism: Peromyscus eremicus; assembly: GCF_949786415.1. Classification (NCBI taxonomy): domain Eukaryota; kingdom Metazoa; phylum Chordata; class Mammalia; order Rodentia; family Cricetidae; genus Peromyscus; species Peromyscus eremicus. Next base: position 94,534,695 of record NC_081420.1, on the reverse strand, counting down.
CTCCTCCTCTACACCCTGACCCACCCACCCATCTCTCCACTGGGTCATTTAAACACTAAAGAAATGCTGCTTCAGTGTCATGGCACAGACTGCTTTTCTCACGTGGATTGGTGTGTTCAAATTGTGCTCACTGGTAAAATTTTCAGACCAGTATATGCTAGCTTAAAATCAAACATCTATTATGACTGTACTCAAGTGTTTAGCAAAGAAAAAAAGGGGGGTGTGATTCTGGTATTGTCAACTTGACATAATCTCCTGAGAGATGAGCCTCTGAATACATCTGCGAGAGATTATCCAGACAAGGTGAATATAGATGGGCAGACCCATCAGACAATGGGTGGCACCATTCTCTGGGCTGGAGTTCTGAACTGAATACTAAGGGAAAAGCGAGCTGAGCACCAGCACTCATCTCACTCTGGAACTTGACTGCAGATGCCATGTGCCCAACTGCCTCAAGCTCCTGCTGCCGTGACTTCTTCCCATGGTGGACTGACTGTACCTTAGAACTCTGATGCTTCTTTAAGTCAGGACTAATATAGTAGCTATCTCCAGTTGCATCTATTTTTCTTTTATTCTTCTTTCAGATGGAAAAAATATTTTGTTGTGTATTTCGTATTTGTCTTTCTGTTTTGCTTTGCTTTATTTATTTAGTGTCTCTCTCTCTCTCTCTTTCCTCCCTCCCTGCCAACCCTCTGGAAGCAAATGTGAGCATCAAGTGACATAGTGCACATGTGCACATGGGGAGGTCCGAGGTCAACCCTCAGGAGCTGGTTCTCTCCTTCCACAATGTGTGTCCTGGCTGTCACCCTTGGTGACAGGTACCTTTCCCTACTGAGCCACCTCTCCAGTCCCACCACATTTTCTTTATCCATTCCTCTGCTGCTGGATGTCTCAGTGCACTGCATATCTGTTGTCCCAGTCGGTGTTCTATTGCTGTGAAGATACACCATGACCAAGGCAACTCTTATAAAAGAAAGCATTCAGCTGAGGGCTGGCTTACAGTTCAGTCCATTATTGTCATCATGATGAGGAGCATGGCGACATGCAGACAGACATGGTGCTGGAAAAGTAGCTGAGAGTTCTATATCCAGATCCGCAGACTCTGGGCCTGTCATGGGCTTTTGAGACCTCAAATCTCACCCTAAATGACATACTTCCTCCAACAAGGCCACACCTCCTACTCCTTGCAATTCTTTCAAACAGTTCCACTCCCTGGTGACGAAGCATTCACATATATGAACCTATGGGGGCCATTCTTATTCAAACCACCACACCTGTATAAAATTTTAATGGATAACGTATAAGGTTTAATATTTACAAATAAATATGTAAAACACTTACACATATTAAAAATGAAATAGACTGTTTTATACAATAGATGCTGTGGTTTTCACTTTACTTTCACAACGAATGCTGCTTTTAATAAAATACATGTGTAGGTAAAAACTTACAAAACTACCTTTCCTGTAGTTCAATGTTGTAGTACAACAACATAATTAAGAGGGAAAAGGTAAAAGGTATTAGTTGTAAAAAAACTGCGATTCAGGGAACTCATTCACTATCCAGGTTGCATAAGAGTTTTGAGGTTGTGGACCATCAAATACTCTAGTAAAGCAGCCATAAGTATTATATATCAAAGGACAACATCCTTTTCCTGGCTAGATAAAAATCAGCTCTCTATACTACGTGGGATATTTTTACATATAGGAGGAGAGAGTTAGCTAGGAATCAATACTACATACCTGCCTACCTGACATTTTGCAGGAAGGCAGGCCTCATCAATGCACAGGTCCTGTGGCTATTTACCATGTGTAGTTCCTGTAAGGAGCATCCTGTTAAAGACAGTTAATTGGCAGAGAGAAAGTAAGGATTGTGACTTTCATAAATAACTTTCTTTTTCTTACTTTTTATATAATCATGGGAGATAAGATTTGCCGCTCCATTTTATTCTATTTTATGTTTCATTTTATTTTATTTTGAATCTCTCACTATGTAGCTCTGGATGGCCTGGAACTCACTACTTAGCCCTGGCTGGTCTGGAACTGGTTGGCTTGGACTCATTATGTAGAGCAGTCTGGCCTAGAACTCACAGAGATCCATCTGCCTCTACCGCTTCAGAGTTGGGATTAAAGGCATGAAGTACCATGCCCAATAATGTCATATACATTTTAAATGTGATAACATGCCAGAAACTTAAATAACTTGGCCAGAGAATAGCTAGGACAAGGCCAAGGTTGAAGGCAATAAATATCTCTATGCCCTATGCACAGTTCTCTGTCATCTGCAGTGGCCCAGGACTCTGAAGGAAGAACTGAAAAGGGACTCCCTCAAGACTAGCCCTTAACTGATCACTGTGAGGCCGTAGAACAGCGGTGCTGGGTGACCTTTCCTGGAGAGTCACAAAGAAACATCTCTTCACCCTAATCCAAAGAAACAACTCATCTGTGTCTAGCTCTGTGAACCCGTGAGTTTATTGCGTTAGTTACTCAGCACAGGTGAGTGGTTCCTTACAGGACTGCAAAGACTGGAGCAGCTGTACCAGAAGCTCTCCCGCCACATGTAACCCACAGATACTGCACCATGGAGTGCCCACCCCCATCAGTGTAATACAGCACATACCACACACTCACACACATGCACGCACATGCTTGGTAAGACTACATGCAGCTGGGGCATGAGAAAGGGAGGGTGCCTGAAATCTCAGATGAGGATCTGGTGACCCTCTGCCTATCCCCGTCTAAAGGGAATTTTAGTAGGCCCCAATCTTGCAATCTTTTTTTTTTGAAGATCTATTCACATATTTTATGTATATGTGTGTGTGTTTGAGGGTTATGTATATGAATCATTTGCGTGCAGAGCCCATGGTAGCCAGAACAGGGTGTTGGATTCTGTGGATCTGTAGTTACAGAGCTCTCTGAGATGTGGGTGCTGGAAACTGAACCCAGGTCCTCAGCAAGAGAAGCAAGAGCTCTTAATTGCTGAGCTGTCTCTCCAGCATCAAAATCTCACAACCTGATGACCATCACCTGCAGGTAACCACAGCTATTTTGACTTCAAGAGGGCAATGCCTTATTACACCCATTCTATTGTTAGTATTTTCAATAACTTTGAAACTATTCACATAAACACAGTGGTCCTTCTGGGTCAGACAGAGTTCTCACATCCTACCTCAGCTATATTTGAATACCAATAATATAATCATTAACATATTTCGAAAATGAAAACGTTTTATTTGAATATGAATAAAGATCTAGTTACATCACTTTGCAAAATTAGCACCACTGGCCTTAATTTTACTTGGTGGATCTTGTCATGAAATTGGTATAAGGAATAGATGATCATATAGAAAAAATACAGCAGTTTGGGCTAATTTCGTGATATTATTCCTTACAAGTCTCAGAGCTGCTCACCCTGTAGAGTCTCGGTGGGACTTTCTCTTTTTTACCTTTGATGTGGACCATTTCATTCCGTGCTCCATTTTCCAACCCAGTGTATTTTATAATGATATCCATCATGTCTGTTTGTCAGTTTATGGCAGCTTAAAAAATTGCCTCAAGGCCAGTAATGAGAAGAAATCTTTTCCACTTCCTGTAGATTGTTTTATGTGCTTCACAGTTTTCTGCACCAAATAATAAAAAATAACATTGCTTTCCAAACTGTCCTTTATCTTGCCTTTTCCTTCTCCTTTTAATCCTTTATGGCTTATTTCCTCTTGCTTTTACTGTGTTTATGCTACTGTGTTTTTGTTCATAATTAATAAGATATAAAAGTCAAGAACATATTCTCAAGATAGAAAGTTTTGCAGAGGCTTTATTTCAACTTGCCTTTGATCCAATATAAAAGAAGCTATCTGGAGTTCTTAATAAAATATGTGTGTATGCAAGAATACTGTACATGTGTCCTATCTATCCACCCCTGAAGAGAGGCCATACTTCAGGAACTGTGCTTTGAAATAGAGATGTCAATCCATATCAGGGAAGAAAGCAATAATTTATTTGAGTTTTCATAGCAGGCTTGGTGACATACACCCTTAATCCCAATATTCAGGAGGCAGTGGCTGGTGTGCTACTGTAAGTTCAAGGCTACCCTGATCTACATATTGATTTCCAGAACAAATAGCGCTATATGGTGAAACTCTGTGTCAAAATAAAGCAATAAAATAATAACAACAACAATAATAATAAGGCTTTTTCAAGCAGAATTGGGAGTCAAGCCCAGGGACTTGTACTTGCTGGACAGGTCCTCTGCCACTGACTACTGAGCTACACACTAGCCTTCATAAATTAATTTTAATACAGAAAGAACTACATAGGTTCCTGGGTGTGAACAATACTACCACCTGGAAAACACCATTAAACAATGGGAAGGTCTATTATTTCTGGTGTTATTAGAAATATCTCCATGATAAGGGAAGTGAGAGACTTTTCAATAATGACTTGTCTTTTACTCTGTTTTTTAAAGACCTTATACCCATGCCTGCCCACACAACTTCAGGATGTACCATTCCATTTTTGTTTTCTGTTTATAGTGGCTGGGATTTCTCACAACATTCTTTTCGTTGTCATCCTAAGGTGCTAATGCTTTGAAGAGCCCCCTTGAATCAGCAGGCAAATGGTGTTACCCTAGGACAATTTCCTGAAGAATATTCCCAGGGCTTGAAATTGACAGTTGTTGGCATGCTTCTCAGCTGTACCTTCTTGATTGCCCTGTATTAAACATGGAAAATAAGTCTTTCCTAAGTGAACAGGGGGCTAAGTCAAATTTACTTCTACTTGCTTTGACCTCAGTTCATGTGGTTTATGGGAATGAATGAATCAATCAATCAATCAATCAGTGAAGAATGATTAGACAGATTGGTAGACGGGTTGGGTATAAAGACAGATGGATGGATGGTAAACATTGGAATGCTTTCCTGGGACAGTCTGGCTCTCAAACTACAGTAGAAAGTACCCTGATGTGTGGGAAACCCTGCCCTGTTTTTAAACACTTCTTACTGTCATGTGGAGCAGTTGGAATCTTTTTGCCCCATGCACAACACCAGCTCATGATAAACTTTCTTTCCTCAAGGCCAAAACTGATTTGCATACATTTTCCCAGGATCAAGGAAGAACCCTTACAGACTTACATTTCTTTGATCTCCAAATGCTCATTAGAGCCTTGCTCTCCAAACCTAGAAGAAAGATGCTGCAAAACTGTTAAGAAAAAAGTCGCATTGTAAGAGGACATTCTTAAAAAGTACTTGAGAAAGAGAAATTTTTATATAACTAAAACTTTTCAGTTGTAGATCCACAAACATTTCGTCTCTGATGGTCTATTCAGACACAAAATGCCAAAAAGACCAAGGTAGAAAATATCAACAAAATCCCAGATGACTAGGGAGCTGTTTTTCATGAGATAAAATTATATATGTGTGTAATCTGGATGAATGTCTAAGGAGTCACCTCTGCCACAAAGGACTCTCCGACAAAAAGCAACAGAGAGCAGAGCCTGAATTCTCTTACACAAAAGTATATCAATGTAATTTCTGGCATTAATCAGGAGGGAAAATAAACAGAAAGAAGGAAAGAGATGGGAGAGGAGGAGGTGAAGGGAAAGGAGGAAAGGAGGAGGAAGAGAAGGAGGAATAAAGACACCAAGAAGGAAGAATAAAAGATGAGCGATGAAAAGAGAGTCGCAGGTGGAGACAGAGCTGGCCCTGTTTTATCAGGCTGATATAACAGAATAATATATGTGGGTGTCTTAAACACCACTGTCCTGTGGTTCAGAGGGTAGGAAGCCTAAGGCAGGTGAAGGTGCTGGTAGATCCCATGTCTGTTAAGAGCTTGCTTCCTGATTCACACATCACCGTCTTTTCATTGTATCTCAGAGAGAGGAAAGGAAGCTAGCTAGCTAGCTGGCTTCCTTGGATAAAGGCATTAACTATGTTCACTAATGTTCCACACTCACGACCAAACAGCCTCATATGGGATTAGGCTTTCAATAGATGTATTTGGAATACCAATACTCATGCCATTGTTTACTATTGTATGTGTATAGATGTGTGTGTGTGTGTGTGTGTGTGTGTGTGTGTGTGTGTGTGTACCTTCTTACATACAGGGTTTTTTCTTTGTTGTCAAATGTTTGAGAAAACTGAGATGCCTACTAACTCACTCATATGTTAATATTTCTTTTCTATCCTTTCTCCCATTCCATTCCTATTAACCATTTACACACAAAAGAATTATTTATATATTGTCTTATTCACTGGAAACATCTTGCTTATCGAAAAAGGAAGCTCGGTGCATGTAAGGCAATAAATCTTCTTATTAAAAGTAACTGTAACAAGGAGGCTTTCTCAGCTGGATTTGGGACTCCCTAACTACACCCATCAGTCACTGCCACCAAAAGACACTGATAAAAATCCAGGATCAGAATCCTGTGCTGCTCACAGCAAGGAGACATTACAAACACATCTACTGTCTACATCGAGGAAGTTCTAGGCAATTTGAGTCTTTAGAAGACCTAATGTTTATCCAATAATTTGTCATGTTCAGGGCTGTTATTTAGTCTTTATTAAGGCTTTTGCAGTGGTGGCCCGAGCAATCACATTTGTGTGGGACACTAGCAAGGCAGAGTAGTTGTAGGAGCGAAAATGCTCCACCAAAGGTAATTAACTCAAAGTATTTTGCTGAGCTTTTCTTTCACTCTCCTCCTTCTTTAAATTAAATCCTTTCTCTCTCTGTCTCTCTGTCTCACTGTCTCCCCCCACCACTGTGTGTGTGTGTGTGTGTCTGTGTGTGTGTGTGTGTGTGTGTGTGTGTGCACACCATAGTTCATGTGTGGAAGTCAGAGGACAAACTCAGGTGTCCACCTTGTTTCAAATAGGGTCTCCTACTACATATGACAACCTATCTGGCCCTTGGAGTTTCCAGGAATCTACCATGTCGCATCCCATCTCAAAGAAAGAACATTGGGATCCCAGATGTGCACAACAGGCTTCATATAGATTCTGGGGATCTGAACTCGGGTCCAAGTGTTTTACTCACTGAACCATCTTTCCAGGCACTTTTCTGAGCTATTAAGTAGTTCTGTGCTCTAGTACTCCAAGTGTGAGATTTGTGAGCTTCCCTCACACTTACTTAAACAAAAGAGCCTTTATTTATGCGTCATCTCATGGAATTAGCATATTTGTAGTAACCCAGCTGTAAAAGCTCAATTTAAGATGTTAACCTGCTAAAAGGTATCTATATTTCAGATTGTCTCTAGATAAAAGCAACAAAATCCTTTGGAATAATAGTGCCCATAAGCACAGTAGCTATCACTGAGAATCAGCTATCTCCAAATGCTATTTGCTATTGACTGGATATTTTAGCTAGGCCTGTTAAATTCATTACCACACCAGCCCCCAGTGTGGAGCTATCACAGGCAGCATAGTAAGGTCTTTGAAAGTTTTGTAGGTTAGATGATGTCATAAGAGTGGGGCTCTCATGACATAGTCTCAGCATTCCAGCTTCTAGAACCTCAAGAAACAAATATGTATTGCTTAAGCCACCTTCTAATTTGCCATTCTATCCCTGGGTAATTAAGATCCTATTCCAAGGAGTTTAATTCTTCTAATGAAGTAGGTAAGGTATGGAAGACAGAAGAGTGTAAGAGACTCATGCAAGGTCACAGGATTTTGGGGGCACTACACCTGACAACCAGAGACAGGCCATTGACATCACTCCATAGCCATGACAGATGTTGGAAAGGAACATTGGGGCCACTGGTTGGGTTTTGTTGACACTGGTTTGGTGATGAGTGTGTAGGAGCATTATTGGAGAATGCCCTAGGGATTATACAGTGAGGGACCCTGAGAAGCAGAGTTGAGTACAGGGAGAAGCTGAACATCTGTGCAGTCCCAGGAGTACAGTGGCCTTTCTGGAGATACTTTAAATTCAAAGAATGGAGCTAGGGTTTCTATCTCCCTCCTCTCTTGACCCACGGATAGTGGAATGTGGGCTGTCTTTAGGGATGAGGTATCATATTGACTGTTACTACATCTTTTGGCTAAGGGCAAGGATTGATGTAGGACACAGCTGGGCAACATCAGTGGCCAGCATGTCCAACAACTAGAAGTAATTCTCAAAGGTGGCAAGTATGAAAATGAACTCTGTTACATAAGATTCCTGAGGCCTTCCATTAATTGCTTAGGGACCTCTTTTCAGTAAAACTGAATCTTTGGCTTTGACACAGAAAAAAAATTTCAGGGTGACCCTGTATGAAAGTTGGGGTTCATTAAAAGACCTTAGTGTAGATTTTAAGTACAAAGGTTAATAGAAAGAAAGCACTTGGGAAGAAAGGAAGACATACCCTGACTATGGAGGTGGGCTTGTCTGAACATGCATTTCTTCATCTTTAAAATAGTCACAGATCAGTTTGGCAAATTTTGAAGTTATTATCTTCAAGGATTTCTAAGAAACCTAAATGAGATCACAAAGTGGTTCTGGGGGGGAACCTGACAAGATTATAGTTGATAAGCTAAAACTAGATCAAAGGGTAGCAGGAAGGTTGGATATATTAACTGTAAACAGAGTTTATGGCCTTCTCTGAGACTCCAAAAATGTATGAGAAAAGGAAGCCCTAGTTAAGGTCGTACTCATCCAGGGAAAGTTGACTCATTGTTACTTTAACGTAAAATATGTGTATGTGAAAGGAATCTATGCCATTGCCTTTCACATGTAATGCGTTCAAATTCTTGCTTCTCAGCTGTCAAGGAGTTTCAATCAGATTCCAGGGTGAGAAAGGGTGAGACTCCTTTCTTTTCCTGCATCACCATAATTCTGTCTTCTGTGAAAAGAAAATGTTGTTTTATTTCTGTCAAAGGTTGCTAGCCCACCAAGGGCTAGTATTTCTTAATCCTCTCCCATCTTATCTTGTGATGGGCATGTTTGTTCAACCCCTGGATATTGCCATGACTTGACTATCACGCCTTCCCTCTTCGCACTAATTAGTCAACCTATTCAGATTGTGAGGTTGAGCTTCCAGTAATGGGATAAGGCATAGTCACTATCCGCTTTAGCATAAAAACTAAGTGAACTTCCTGCCGTAGTGCTGTGGTGAACCCTTTTCACAAAAAGAAATTGCCTTGCCAGGTTACTGTGTTGCTTTGTATGACGTGGAGAATACTCTTTCCAACCTTTCTATATTGCCTTAGAAGAAGCCTACTGTTGGCAGAGGAGTGATTTTAGTGGTATACCACATAGTCATCTGCATTGAGAGGCATAACCAGAGAAAATTTACCTGATTAGAAATCTGAAGAAAGGTACTCCTCTTGAAATAACAGTAGATCTGCTATGCAAAGGGGGAAAGGGAGGGATTTAACCAGACAAGACAAATGGTTAGACTTTCTAGGAACAGGAAGCAGCACATGCAAACATCACTTGATGATCGTCCTGCTGACTGTCCCATTGTACAATAGTTTCTGCTGACTCTCTCCCATTTCTCCCCTGGAAACAGGATATGAGGTGCTGTACTTCTTAATAAGCTTGCTTGGCATATAACAGCTCATCTAAGACCTCTTGGGCCCACCTGTTCTATCTTCCTTATCTCTGATGCCCTGGACCTTTCACTCCAAACTTGTCATTTGTCCAGACAAAGGGATATTTAGAGGTATCTCCAAGAACTTGGTGTAGAGAGGATATAGGGATAGAAGGACAAGAGGCCACCAAGGGGAAATACAGCAGGAGATACTACTGAGAAGCCAAGTAAACAGAACAGGAAATGCAGCTCTGCAGCCTCAGATGGAGCTTCAGTGGGGCAGTGGGCCCAGCAGACACACAGAACCAGGATGGGTAGGAGCGGACAGCCAGGAAATGAAAGTGTGATTACAGATTTCCCTCGCAGAGAATGGGTTAACAGAGGACTGGCAAGAGAGAGGAGCTGAGGCAGAATAGTACCGGGTTTGTTTTTGTTCAGCTGAACAACCTTCAGTTGCAGGTTCCAGTGGGAAGGATCCTACTGGGTGGCAAATGACAACTCTTCAAGCTAGGACCTTGTTAACAGAGAGACACAATGTCTCTGCAAATAGACTGGATGGGGTCCTGGAACAGGTAGATGGGATTGGTGCCAGACAGGTAGGCGCGTGACACCTTGAGCCTAACTGGAAAGAAAGAAGACAGAACACAAGCAAATTAAAATAAGTTTCGGTACTCAGGGCTCAAACCGTGTAAGCTACTGTCTGATTTTCTTTGTGAAGGGAAGCAGAGGGCAGGTTGACATCATGAATACTTATTTAACTAGATTGGACTAGATTGGACTAGATTGCATTGGACTTCAAGAGGGAAATTGACCCAAACAAAATGAAAAGAATAAATGAGCCACTAAAAGTGGAGAAGAACTCAAGGAAAAAAAATGAATTGAACCCAGAAAGTTACAAGAAGAGAATGATCAAATCTGAATTGTTTTTCCTACATCTGTTCAGAGTTTCTTGGCATTGCCTTTAACACACCAGAGAAGTCTGCTGGCTGGTGGTTCATACCAACAAGACCAAAATCTTAGATCATCTTCTCCAACTGTTGCAACTTTTACTAAAAAACAAAATCAGCATTTCTTCGGGTAGCCAGTTTTGAGAGACATCCGATGAATTGTTCTCTGGGGCCTGTTTAAGAATTTGGAGAAAATATAAGGCAATTCAAAAAGCAATAAGCTATTTTTCTCAGCAGCCTGGCCATCTCAAGATGCAGCCCTGCTCAGGCTTTCAACTGTCTCCTGCATCTTTGATTTTCATCAGGAAGAAATCACATCACAGCACTTCCCTCCAAATAAATATGTTGCTAGCAGAGCTTGCTCTGAGGAAAGAGAAGGAAAAGGAAGACGTGTTTTCTTTGTGTATTTTCTCACAGGTGATTAATTCGCTCAACTGAAGGAGCTCGAAGTGCAACACTTGAAGATATGAAATGCGCTGAAGGTCTTAGGAAGAAACACAGTCAACAAAATGTATCCCAGTACTTAAAATTCAGGCATAATTAAAAGGAATTAAAATTATATTTCATGTTTAATTTAATACTTTGTTGTATGGCCATTATTCATTGGATTGCCAAGCAATAATATGCTCCATTTCCAATTAAATATTGATTGGTAATTTTATACTATTTGCTATATAGAGTGAATTTAGAGAAGTGAAAGATAATTATCATTTATTTCATATTTCTATGTAACTTAAAATGTGTTTAAGGCACTTGGAAATTGTATTTTTTCTTTTATAATTAATTTATTTATATATATGTATGCATGTATGCACACCTATTTGTGCATGAGACCACAAAGATCAGAAGAATGTGTCAGACCCCCTGGAACTAGAGTATCAGGCAATTGCAAGCCAACCAGTGTGGATGCTAGGCACCTAACCCTGGTCCTTTGCAAGAGTAACAAATGCTCTTAACTGCCAAGTCACCTCTCCAGTCGCAGAACTTCTATTTTTCTATTAAAAAAATAAGATACAAATATAATTTTAAATAAAATGTCCAAAGTGCATACATCAAACATTATAGTATAAACATAAAACGAAAGAGAAAAAATATATACAATAACTTTTTTAAAAAGTGGGATTAAAATGGTGTGTTAAACACATGAAAAGACTTTAACTCCTTTCCACATTCCAGACATTGAGACAGATGAAGACCAGACGAAGGAGTGAGAATGGACTAGGGAACCATCAGAACTTCAGGGACCTGGCTGGCATGAGAAAGCTGTGATTGTTGTTGTCTATAGAAAAACAGTAAACCGTCCAGTTCAAAAGGCTAAAAAAATACTTGGAGTTTTCTTTTTGCCATGAAGAAATGCTACCCATTTGAGAAGCTAGATATGTTTAACCATTTGTGAACACTACACAATGTGTGCATGTGTTAAAATACATCATTGCCCCATCAGTGTGTACAATTAGAAATAAGTTTGGTAACAGTTTTAATAGGCAGTTTCCCCAAAATGTGTCAGCCTCCTCTTCAGTTTTTGATCACTTTATAGAACATCCATGGCTCTCTGAGATGACACTTCCTTTCCTCTCTAATTCTGACTCTCTGACCTCTGACCTTCTGACCCTCTAAGTTGGAAGTCAGCATCCATTGTTTGTTTTGTGATATTCAAGCTGCCCAGGACCTGACACTTGTTTTTGTTGTAGACATGCTGAGGGTAGCTGAGCAATGCAGAACACCTCTGAAGTTGATTAAGTTAGCCTGGATCTTTTAAAAGGATAGACTTTAGGGAAAGTATGTTAGGAAAAACTGGAAGGAAAGTGGGAAAATAATGGCAACATGCTTAGTATTTGTGAGGATAAAGAAAGTAATGATTTAAATGTATTGGTCCAAAAAATTAAGAAAATGATTATCATATCAGCTCTGAAGAAAACAGAGATGGATGGAGTTTGCACCTAGAATCCTCAAATTGCCAGTTCAGGAACAGTGATAAAGGGGCTGAAATATGTAGCTGCACTGAAGGAGCAAAGAGTTGATCAGGACCCAACACATACTCACAGAAAGATACACATGCAGGACTTATAGGCAGACAAAGCAAGAAGCTTTAAAATCAAACAGTTGTTGTCTTATGCCAGCCAAGGATAACAACAGAGCTGGGGGGAGGGGGGAAGGATGGTATGAAAGATGCAACATTTACATATAGAGGCATTCCTTAAAACTAGGAAAAACTCAACTAAAAAATAGATTAGGAACTTACCTGAAGGTATCTTTCAGAAATCAGGGCGTTTCAATAAGAAAATATTAAAGCAAAATAAGCTTAATAATAAATTGTATCAGAGACGAAGTAACTGTTGATGTATGAATGAAAGAATAAGTGTTTAGGGCAGACCAGATTGGCAGATTGGTATGGTATGAGAATATAGACACTAACGAAGACATGTTGCTATTGCAAAATTGCAGGATGTGGAGAGATGAAAAGGAAATAGACTCCAGGAGAGAAAAAAAATTAACAGAAGCAAAACTGGTATTAGATGGGAGAGACAGCTCAGTGGTTAAGTGTGAGTCCTGCTCTTACAGAGGACCAAGTCCAGTTACCAGCAATCAGGCAGCTCACGCCTATAACTCTAGGTCCAAGGAATCTGACGCCGTCTGCTGACCTCGGTGGGCACTTGCACTCACGTGAACACAGACACACACACAGAGACACACACAGACACACACAGACACACAGACACACACACATATACATACATATACATAATTAAAAATTAAAAGGAGGTAATCAACAAATGTTCAAGAAACCAAATATTTTCAGATGTATTAATAACAACACTGGGTATAAAAACACCAAAATAGTATATTCAAAACTATTAGGAAAAATATATTTCAACTGAGTTTGCTGCCTTGTTTACAACCAGTCAATTTTAAAGGTAGACTGAAGGAATCTTCAGTCTATAGAATCTCAAGCATTTTTTTTTTCCAGATGAACTTATCAGGTTTCTTAAAGTCTACTCTAGATATTGAGGATGAGTAACTTGCCTAAAGTTTTCCTAGTTTTGGTGCTGGAAGCTTTGGAAACATCTCTTTTCTAGACATATCAAGGAAGTGGGTCCCTTGCCTCTGCATTCACAAAAAGAGTGTAATAGCAAGTCCAGGAGCAACAGATAGATCTTCCGTTAGCTCCTTCTCACCCCCAACAAAGTCATCTCAAAAGGAAAAAAAAAATGGAAAATACCGAAAATATAAAATCTCACAATGACCAGTAGAATTCTAGACATGAAGGAAGCAGGAAAATATAATCCGTATTAGGAAAAAAATTCATTGATAAAAATAGACCAGAAATAATTGAGATGGTGAGATTTGCTGAAGAGTGTATTTATGATTTTTCTGTTACTGTAATAGAATACCTGACAGAAGCAACTTAAGGGAGGAGGGGTTCATTTCATCATAGTTTGAAGACTCACATCCCTCAAGGTGAGATGGAATGGCATCAGATGCTTGAGGCAGATGCCTCATCGTTTCTCTAGTCAGGAAGCAATGACCAATGATTGCTGGCACTCAGCTAGTTTCCTCTTTTCATTCAATCCAGGACTCTAGGACATGGGATACATCCTACCTTAATTTGGAGTGGGTCTTCCCATCTCAACTAAACCAATTTAGAAAACCCCAGAGATTTGTTTCCATGGTGATTCCAAATGCCATCAGGTTGATGATCAAAAGTAACCATAACAATGAGATCACCAAGGTGGGTGTTAGAGGGTAGTGGATAGGATACAGAATGGACATAAAAATATAAAAACTATGAAAAAGAGAAATATGCAAATAAGAACCCAAGTGAAGATTTCTGGGGAGAAAATGGAATGCCTGAAAGGAATGCTTCACTCTGTAGATTTTGCAACAAATTAGATGCTTCAGAGGGAGGTCTGTGAACCTGAAGCCATAGCAGCAGAAATTACCCAAAGCCTTAAAACCTCTTTAATATTCCTCCTCAATGCTCTTGGGGGCCTAAAGTGCATGAATAAAGTGCAGATATTCAAGTAGAGAGAGTACACACAGAGACCACAAAAGGGATACAGGATGGAGATGAGAGGTTTTATAAAAGAGATGAGCCTAGTTGTCCCAACACACCTATCAGCCCTCCAGAGGAATTAAAGCCTTGGTTGCCAGGTGACTGCATCTACATGGAAGAGCTTTCTAGTTGAGATTCATTATGTGCAACTGTAAAATAGAACAAAGTAATTTGTAAACCAAAATACTTTCTTTAAAAAGCAGAAAAGTGAGGGATGGGGGGGGGGTGATGGCTCAGTAGGTAAGAGCACTTGTTGTACATGCACAAGGTCCTGGGTTTGAATCCCCCACATCCATGTGAAAGCCATGCATGGCTGTGTATACCTGTAATACCAGCATTGTTGCAGCAAAGACAGGCAGATGCCAGGAGTTTGGTGTCCAGCCAACCTAGCCAAAACAGTAAGCTTAGTTCTATGAGAGCTGTTGCCTCAAAAATAAAAGGCAGAGAGTTATGAAAGAAGACACACATGTGACCATACAACACATACACACATATGCAGTAGTTATTAATCATTTAAAAGTAGAAAAGTAAAATTGACAGAAATGCTCTAACATTTTTGGAGCCGTGGAAAATACTGGTTGGTGATTGAAGAGTAGAAAGAATAAACCCTAAAGCTAGAGATGCACGGACTAAGTATGTGTCCCTAACAAATATGACTGTGACCAGATGACATATGGGTTGCTTACTCTTTGAATAAAGAATGGGAAACTGCCAGACAGCACTACTGTATTTCAGTTGCATTTTGATTTAAATTGGCTTCTGGAGACCTATCCACCATGTTTACTGTCTGTTTCCATGGAAAGTATATTTCACATTAAAGCAATCTATTAATGATCCTTTCCTGAGAAAGCTTGCATTTGTAACATCACAAAGCCCACTCATTCATCAGCCAGATTGCAAAATTTCACTCCTACAGATAACCAGTTTTTCATAAATCAGAGTAAAATAAGAACAGTGAAGATGGCCCATAACTCTTCCACCTATCTCTCCCCCTTAGTACCTTCTCACTACTGATGTCCTAATATATTGTTATTGCTTTTCTCACTCGTGGCTTAGCTCCCTCTCCAGGTAATAATAGTGGTAGCCAAGGACCAGAACTCACACACTTCTAAATGTTTCTAGGACAGCCTGGCATTGCATCAGCCATCCTCAGGCTTACAGCTTGTCTCTGTTTAATACCATCAGTTCCTCTTATACCAAATATAAAACTGCTCTGCCACATCTCTCAAGCCAAAGACAGCCCTCTTCTGAATGAGCCAACAAGCTTGATTGTGCTTTATATTTTTAATCTATTATTTGAGAATTTCATACATGTATACAATGCATTTTAATCGTATCCATTTCCTACTCTTCCTCTCCAGCTCTTTACAGAGCCTTTCTATGACACCTCCCCAAAATAAAACTTCATGTCCTCTTTTCATAACTCACTGAGTCCAGTTAGTGCTTCCCATATGGGCACGGACATAGGGTCATCCACAGTTACATGAGCAACCTACCAGGTGCCACGTCCCTGAAGACAACTGATTCTCCTTCCTCCCACAGCCAGCAATTGCCAATAGCTCATATAGGAGTGGGACTTTGTAAGCCCCTCTCCCAGTTCCATTGGAATGGTAACCAGGCTGCTTTTTTGCATGTTGTGTGTAGGCAACCATGGCAGCTATACATTCATGAGTACAGTGGCCCTGACATGTCTACAAGACACTGTTTTGTCTCAGGCCTCCCAAACTTCTGGCTTTCACAATCTTTCCACAATCTAGAATTCCCAAGCTCCAATCCTGCTTCTGCTATGAAGCAGAATACCCACAGTGACATTGGAATCCCACTGCAAAGAGCAAAACAGAGATGCTTCATGGCCCTGGGTACCACTGTGCCTAAAAGCCTTAGCAAAGCCTAGCAAAGGGTAATGGCCCATTTGGAAACTCCACAGATAAAAGCCAGTGTGCCGTGAGATTTAAGAAGGAAGAGATGGGTAAGCTATGGAGTCTCTGTAAGCTGGGGGAAGGTGGATAAGGTTACTGAGCCAATTATTATGGTCAGAGGAGGAAGATCCTTGGAAGATCCAAGCCTTTGTGAAAGCTACTGAGGCCAACACTTTTATCAGTGAGGTCTCATCTGGACTCAGTGCTCTACTTCAGAGGTTCTGCAGGTGAGGGAAATAGATACATGTCTTATCTCCCCAGCTCATCTGTCTTCACATGTTTGGTTTTAGGCTTGGCAAGCCACATATCTGCAGTTTGCTCCTTGCTTCATTGACTCTCAATTCTATGCATGTTTTACTTTATCCCCTGGATCCTGGGCACTCTTTTTTTTTCTTTTCTTTTCTTTTTCTGCTTCATCATAATCACAAGTACTGTCTACTGACTGACCATGATATTGTGAATAAGGTAAGGGAGAGTGACCTAGCAAGGACACTAGAGGGTGAAGCTGCCAAGGACTGAAAGGAATCAGGAGCCTGACAGTGACACCTTTTCAAAGAACATCTGATGGTATTTGAAGAAACCTAGAGGTTTGCAGTCTCTTGACACTTTAAGGGAGCACTATGTGTTAAAAATCCATATTTAAAATCTAAATTTATGTTTTAAAGCATGAACCTTTCAGTAAGTCAAAAAGTTAAGGGCTCTATGAACTTATAAAAATAAGGCTGGAACAGACAGGGCTGGTGGCCAAAAACTAAAATGAGAAGAGAAATTCCTTGTAAATTCTGTCCTGGACTCAAAGCAGTGGTGTGAGCAGTGTGTGGGCTCTGGCTTTGTAAAAGGAAGAATACAGCTCTTCATTCTCTGAATGCAGGTTTGGGATTTTATAAAAACAACATGAGATGGTCAAATAATAAAACTACAGCATGACTCTTCAGGTCTGAGCTGGAATCCCTTGTGGAGATTTAAAGACATTCCATGTATTTATCTAGGGTATTGACAAGAATAACGTAAATGTCAAATTGTTTTGATAAAAATAAAACTAAATAAAAATTTTACTTCTAAGTAGATTTGTCACCAGAAATTCTATCAGGATCATTCAGAAACAGTTCAGCATGAGAGGTGTTGGCACCCAGAGAACACGGAAATCTCCCAAAACCCAGTCCACCACTCCTTGCTCATTCCTTACCAGTCTTCTGGCTCTGTATCCTGTCCATGTGTGAATTTACTGGGACAGGAATGTCAGATTGATTAGATTTGTCCACAAGTCACTTGTAAAACAAAGGGGACTCCAAGTGCTACCAGGAGGGTGGCTTAGATGGTCACAAATCATCGCAGATACACAAGATCAATGCGGCAGCTACAGTGCATACATCTACTCCAGCAGAGAAGGAGGAGCTGGATTCCATTTGGGGGAAGGAGGGACAGCTCTGGGCTCTCGCTCTGAGCCTTGTCTACCTGCAGAGACATCAGTGGGTGAACTCAAGAACTTAGAAATATGTACTGTTGAATTAACTTGTGAATGGTTGAAGAACCTACAGGTTAGCTATTCGGGAGAAAAGAACATGTGTAGGAAACATTAGCACTGTTGTTAGCCATTGAAGGAGCCGAGCTGCGGATGGGGAGTGCTTGCTTTGAGGTGGGGAGTGAGAAAATGGAAAATGCACCAAGGGAAGGATTAAAGAAACAGCCTTTCATTGAAACACTTAAGGACTGAAGGGGATTTTGTTAAAAGGTAATCTTTTCCTTCAAAAGTCAACATAGAGAGCCAAGAGGACAATATAAAAATACGTATTCACCAAGTAAATCACCATTTAATTTCACCCAGATCATTCCTGAAACATACCATGTTTTGAAAGTATTTTGTAAACACATTAATTATAAATGTCAAATACAAATATTCCAGGACTGGAGCAATGGCTCAGAGGTTAAAAACACTTGATGCTCTTCCAGAGGACAAGACTTCCATTCCCAGCACCCATATTAGTTGGCTCACATATAACGCTCTCTTCTGGCCCCCATGAGTACCCATATACATGCAACATACAGACCACACACACACATACACACACACACACACACACACACACACACACACAAATAAAAATAAAAATAGTTTTAAAGACAAACATTCCATCAAAATATATCAAAATATAAAAGTGTGCACAGTAGCTCCCCTACAATGAGCAGGAGAGTCTTGTATAAAGGGTGATGCAATAGAAAAGTTATTTTTACATTTATGCCAATGCTCAGGTCACAGAACAGAACAACACGAGGTTGTATGATGTGAGTCACCAATACATCATCCACCACTTTGATGACAAATCCAGACTAAGTACATTAAGCAGTGTGAAAGAGCACAAAGAAAGGAGCTGACAACATGTCTCACGTCCCTGCTGTAGCTCACACTCGTCAGAGCTCCCTGAAGGCCTGTTTTTCCCCTTACTAAGGTAAGCATCATCGTCAGGAGTGTTTCCTAAGTCCAGAGACGGCGTTAGGACTCACAGAAAACACAGCAGATCTTATTCATTATGTCACAGTGGAGCTGTGATATATTCCAAGGGCAGACACTCACTCTAATCATTTGAAACAAAGGGACAGACTCATTCATCCAACTAATCAATATGAATCCCCTGCTCCAAAAGAGAAGCATAAATCAGCAGCTGCTCCGTGGTCAGTTTTTTTTTTCCATCCACCCCTCGAGGAGCTAAGGGAGGAGAAAAAGTGGGACATGTGTCAACGGGAAAGTGACTCAGGCTTTTCTATCGACAGACGTTGCCAGTGGGCCGCAAATTCTCCTTGGCAGCTGGGCTCAGATCAATGTTGCTGAAGGTAAGGTGGTCAGGGAGTGTGTGGGGTTTGCCTGAGCACAATCTGGTGTGCTCCGGACGATGCTGGGTTTTGCTAAGGAACGTGGAGGAAAAGGAACATTGTGACAAATTTGTGTCTGCCTGTCTGGCAACATGCATATTTTCTTAGAAGAATGATTAGGCTTAAACCATGTCCTTGGTGTCGAAAACTAGAAAATATGATGTTTAGGATGTATTTTGTGGACATGTTGATTATAAATGTCAAAATCAAATGTTTCATTAAAATATAGATGTGTACTTGTAGCTTCCCCCCGACTCCCATTTTCACCCTCCCCTTCAGTGAACAAGGGAGTCTTATAGAAGAGATATAGAAGAGAAACGTTATTTATACCAATGGTAAGATCCCAGAACAGAATAATAGGAGGAAAGTGGCACTCGTGTGAGTTACTAATACATCATCCACCACTTTGATGACAAATTCACACTAAATATATTTTAGATTATTTTTTTTCTTTCTGATGAACAGAGATAGATGCCAGGGCTGGGGATATAGCTGCCAGCAAAGTTCTTGACAAGCATGGGGACCTGAGTTGGATCCCAAGCACATACTTAAAAAAATAAAACTATGTGCAGGGGGGGGGCAGGCATGTACACTTGCAATGCCAGCACTGGGGATGAAGAGACAGGGGAAGGGGCTTGCTGGCCAGCCGTCCTTGGTAAATTCTCTACTTGGTGAATTCCAGGCCAGTGAGATACACTGTCTCAAAAACAAAAAGATGGACCATGCATACATATGCACACATGCACACACACACACACACACACACACACACACACACACACACACATGCACACGGACCCAAACACACATTTTCACATATACTCAATACATACAAAATAGATGTCTCTCTTCCCTGTTATGGCTTTTCCTGGTGCCTCAGAGCAGCATATAACTTTGTGCCTCTGAAGTGGCAACTTTGTCTTGAGACCCTGCCTCCCTTGCCACTCTTTCTTCTTTGTGTACACATACTTATGGATCATTCATCAACAGCTTGTTTATTCTTCACTCCATGTAATATATGTGGACATGCAGTAGCGTCTTGTCCTAGCTCACCAGCTCCCTGGTTATAAATGGCAGTAACATATTTCTTTTACTCTTACAATAGACCCATATCATCTTGCAAGGAAAGAATTATTGTCCCAGCTGCTTACGATGCTGTAACCTTTAGATATGACCTCAGTTGCTTCATAAATGGTCAGATCTCCTTTTGGAAAGTGAGGAGTCTATGTCCAGTGGTTGATAGATGTAGAAGAAGTTTAAAGTCTTGACCCTCCAGACCCAACCCATCCCAGTCATGACTGGCCATTCCAGATCTTTTCACACAGCCTACAGTGAATATCTGAATCATCCCTTGCTTCAACGAATTTTGATTCCTAATACTCCTTACTAGACACCCTGCTTACTAAATTCTCATGCAGGTCTTCTTCTTAAAGAACTCAACCAGGAACCACTCCTTCACTTATCTCTAGCTAGCAGAATCTTACTGAATGTTAGCAAGTGACTCTTGAATTGGATAGACCTTACACAGTGTTTTCCTGCATTAAAAAATCCAACCATGGCTAAACCTATTGTTATCAACAAGCCCACAAACTTCCTGAAAACACATTCTTTCTCAAAATCTAACTCTAGCTACTCATTGTATCCAATGCATAGAAATTAGATATTCAGGGGCTAGCAAGATGCTCAGTTAGCAAAGTGCCTGGTACATAGTCACAAAGACCTCAGTTTGAGTCCCAGAACCCATATGAAAAGCCTGTCATGGTGGCTTTTTATAATCCCAGAACTGAGGAAGGAAGAGGCTGGTAGATTTGTGGGATTCACTGTCCATCAAGCCGAAGCTACTTGGCAAGTTCAATGCCAAGTGACAAACCCCATATTTAAGACAGAGAGAGAGAGAGAGAGAGAGAGAGAGAGAGAGAGAGAGAGAGAGAGAGAGAGAGAGTGAGTTGCACCTGAGGAATGACCCCAAGATTGATCTCTGGCCTCTACATGCATACATACATATGCACACACATAGGAAAGAAACAGAGATGAAGAATTTCTTATTTTGGTAAAGACAGAAACTGAAGCACTAAGTTCTTTACAGTCAGTGTTTTGTTCCTTTATGGAACTCTAATGTTGTGACACTCTCTTGACTGATTTAGAAGTTTCTGAAAAGAAATAAATTGTTCTTCAGATTGTCCTGCACTGCCAGAACTGGGCAAAGACATCACAGTGTGAAATATACAGGATCCATGAGCCCATTCAACCATATATTAATTCAAATACTTACTAATAACTTCAGGTTTTTAGCTGAGCCTTCAAAGATAACTAGTACCCCAGCTGAGAATTGGGGCAAGTGATCCAAAAGCATAATCATTAGAGATTTGTGGCAGGAATAAAGAATGTCAGGGGGGTAGGGAGGTGACAGGCAGGAACCCTGGCAGGAACCCTGGGGCTAAGGCTGATATGCTCATAGGGAATTGCAAGGTGTTGGTTGGAGGCATGGGGGTGGTAAGGGCCAAGCCCACCCCAGCCTTTCTATCATGAGGGTTTTTGTTTTTTTTCCGAGATAGGGTTTCTCTGTGTAGCTTTGCGCCTTTCCTGGAACTCACTTTGTAGCCCAGGTTGGCCTCGAACTCACAGAGATCCGCCTGGCTCTGCCTCCCGAGTGCTGGGATTAAAGGTGTGCGCCACCACCGCCTGGCGAGGTTATTTTCATTAAGTCTATTTTACTAGTGGACTGTGTTAGATTAATCATTGAAACTTATGTATTAGTATGCAGGTTCCTGATTATGTTGCTAATATTTCAAGGGGACAGGAAATGCTTATGACCTTAAATTAACATCCCTATGGCTCTATAATTTTCCACATCAGGAAAAAGGATATTTGGACAATGATATGAATACACACTTGACACAATAGATATATTCCTTCAGATTTCACCTTGGGTCATTGGATCACCCAATCAAATTGCTAAATGTTAAAATAAAAATCAACTTGCCAAATGTTGAAATAAAAAAAATAAATTTTAAAATAAAACCAAATTTAAAAAACATCAAAATGGGTTACATAATTTAAATGTTGATATCATTTTATTAAGCTTTCATTTATATTATTATTTATACATAATATTATGTCTTTATATTATTGTCTTGGTTAGGGTTTCTATTGCTGTGAACATCTTTAGACGCACAGAATGTGCCATGAGGGACAAGGACATATTCTAATTCCCATATCTGCTCCTTAACTAATATCAGCCCAGAGGGAAAACCTATCTGTGAATGTTCAAAGTCTTGATTCGACGTCTTGAAAGATTGTGTTTAAGGTTAGAGAAAAATGTACATCAGTGTGGAACTGAGTACTTACTCAGCAAATGGTAATGATTCATTATTTAAGAAGAAATTGCGTTTTCTTGTTCAGAATTCTTAGCACATAAACACAATATTGAAACCCTCTTTCTATTAAGCGGCTAATACACTGCACAACAAACAACGGCCTGATTCTGTCATGTTCTTAATTCAGTCTCTAGAGTGGTTAGTGAGTTTTTCTTCCGCAAACTTCTGCTCTGCCTAAGACATTGTAACTAAATGCACTATAAGCTTATCAACACTGAAAAATCTAAACGAAGCAGTTAAAATTAACGAGTGTCCAAAATCACTTTTAATAGGTAGAAAGAAACAGACAATATATACAGTGGTGATTTGGGGAAGCAAATCACCAGTCCAAAGAAACTGATTTCTCTGAACTGTCTGATAGTGTCTGATTAGGACACTCTTCTCCAGGGTCCCAGGAAGTGGAAAAGAATTGTGTTGTGCAGAGATGTCTAAAACCTGGGCACTGCAGGACAAGAGGAAGAGTATTAGCATAACCTATGCCTTGTCTGCATATCGGCCTTCACCACAGATTGCTCCGGTCACTTTCCTACCCCTTGACGTTCTCCATAGTCAACCCTGATCTCTAACAATTAGCAGACACTATGAGGTGAGAGGACAATGTGCTGAGTGCCATCCAACGAGCAATGTCACCATGAAGTGTGCTGGCAATGCCCCTCCTCCCATCTTCTCACTTTTCCCTGCTCTTTCTCCCTGTCTTCTCCTTACCTCTATGTGTTCTCAGTCTTCACTCCCTTAAAAACAATCAGGCAAAACCCAGAGTCATGGAGCCCAGTCCCAACAGATACATCAACAACACAACTCTTCCACCTGAGGCTCAGGGAACATTATGAAAAATGGGGCAACAAGGGTGGAAGAGGCAGAAGAATGAGGAGTTTGCTGTGAGACTGTGTTTCCTGGAAATGTCAAAAGCTACACCCATGGAGTATCACTAACATGGCTGCCTAAACATAAGCTACACCAATAGGCGTGCTAATGGAGATGGTGTGGGGGGGCTAGAAGGCCTCAGCCCTACACGACCAGCAACTAAAGCATGCTGAGAACAGGAGACACAGTCTCTCACAAGTGGTTATCCAATACCAAATGATCCGCCCTAAAAACATACAAGTAACATTATACAGACTGAGCAGTCTGTATTTGTGTATTGTGTATTTAGGAATACACACACACACACACACACACACACACACACACACGACAACAAAGAAAAAGAGGCCATGAATTTGAGAAAGAGCAGGGGAGAGGTACGAGGGAGGAATTGGCGGGAGGAAAAGGAAAGGGAGAAATGATATATTATAATCTCAAAAAAGTTTTTAATTAAAAAGGAATAACCAAGTGAAAGAAACTTTGCATTTCTTCCTTCAGAACTGCAGAGGAAAGAAAAAAAAAAAAACATGCCATGTCATCAGTGTGGACTTAGGGAATGCTTCCTGAGGCTGTTTCCAAATATTGAGAAAACCAGCTTGTGCATAGGTGCTTGGAAGTCTGCATTTCAAAACAAATGAAGTTCTGTCTTCAGGGAAGCTGTTGTTTTCCTGTTATAAAGGCAGAAGTTAAAACGTATCAAGCCACATCAACATATCGACACATCTGAGAAAGACAGACTAGGATTAGGACCACCATGGGATTGTTTTTAAAAGTAGAACCTTCATTATTTTTTAATTTAGAAAATAAAAATAAAAATTAGAAAGTAAAATCTAAAATGCAGAACGCTTTAGAAAGCATAGATTCCGTTGGTGTATAATGGGGACCCAATATACTGACAGATAAGCTAACTGTAAATTGAAGTTAAAGAACTGTTTGTTGTAACAGTTCATAAAATTTGCTTTGAAAAGAAAAATGCAGCAGGAAAACAGTATGTCTTTTCTCATTCTTTAATGGCTACTAGATCTATTTTTGTTAAGCTAAAAGAAATCCCTGAGGGGATTTTTCACGGCAGTGACAGGACAGCATATTCAGGTCTCAGGACTGACCCCACATGGCGTTGTTCAATACAGATTGACATACTTGGGTGATAGATCAATTCACCAGGGGAGAACGAAATGATCCCTGCCCTTAAATGCATTCTCTGGGATCTCATGGGGAGAACATTACATGTAGGGGCAACTCTAATTATAAGAAATAATTACAGGTGAACCTGAGGCAGGTCCCCACCTCAGATGATAAATTACACTCAAAGAGACAAGGATGCCTTATGTGAAACACTAATGTTTTCATCGCTGGGACACAGCAGGAAACATCAAATCCTAAAAATAAATCAACAAAGCCAAGGAAAAGTACATTGGATGAATACCTATCAATCAGAGCTGGTTATTATATTAGCAATTTTTGTGGAATTTTCTTCAGTTGGGCTCACCATGGATTCCATACCTACAGGCTGACTTACTTACCTCTGAGAACAGAAAGAGGGGGGTTTCAGACACTTTCACTGAATGTTATGTTATTTGAAGGCAGAGAGTGTCCCAGAAAAATTTGTCATCTGTAGTTCTACATGACTGACCATTGTCCATCATTAATAATTTCTAATTCCATTGGGCTTTAAGGTATCTTGGAATTACTAGGGCAGAGTAGAGGATTTAAAAAAAATAATAGCCCCTCTTCCAAGGGGTACACATTCTAAGATGTCCAATAGATATATGAAATGCTGGGTAGTACTGAACCTACCCTATTTTATTCTCACACATGCATGAAAAAAATATAGCAAAGGTTAACATATGTTAGAGACAGGAAGTGATACATATACTAATCAAATGCTATTATAACAATAGTCTATGTTATGTGAGTATGATCTCCCTCTTCTCTCTCTCCCTCTGTGTCTGTATGCGTGTATGTATGTATGTATGTATGTATCTATCTATCTATCTATCTATCTATCTATCTATCTATCAATCATCTCTCTATCTATGTATATCTTACTGTACTAGATCCTTGTTCTCTGGGGTCACTGTGAAAGAAACCTGGAGTAACTTGAACACACAAGCAGCAAGATACCCTAATAGTTGATCTGATAACCAATATGGCCAGGAAGTGATTAGTGGTTGGATCACATATACAGTATGGTTATGCTGGACAGAGAAATTATTTGTGTCCTAGTCCACTCAAGACAGAATAGTATGAGATTTCATCATATTATCAAGAGTGCTGAGCAATTTAAAGTCCATGAGTTGTTTACTTCTGGGCATTTCCATTTAATATTTCTGAGCCACAGTTGACCATACATAATTGAATCTGTAGAAATTGAAGCAATAGATCAGGAGGACTACTGTCCTGACACTCTACTCTCAAGGCTTATGATATAATTGGTCTACTCAATAGCCAGAGAATAATATATAATGCATATATCTTTTTGAGACGAGGTTTCACTAGGTAGCCAGACTGGCCAACCTGAGGCCTGCTGCACCCTCTGAGTGCTAGGATCCAGCTGGGATACAGAACTTTTTAAAGCCATCTAGTCATTCTAATGAGCAGCAGAGGTTAAAAAAAAATGACCTTATGTCAGCAGCACAGGTTGCTGTGGCTTTTACATGCTTGCATTCCTTTGTGATTATTTCTAAGTGACTTGCAGTGACTAATGGTTTGCATTCTTTCACTCTGACTGTGTCATCGTGAGCCCATTCTATTTAGTCCACGAGAAGGCACCTGTGGAAGTATCTTTTCCAGTAAAGTCACAATCTGCCAAGTACCGCTGTCCTTAGGGGCCCCTTTACTGTGACAGACCTTTGATCTATGGTCACAATGGTCTCCAGGCCCTGGCACTAAACATAACACAGATGCCTTTGACAACATCCATGAAGCAGGCTCACACCTGAATCTCACAGCATATTCAAACCATTCTTCTTACCTTCCAGTCCTATTGGAACCCAAAACCTGTACTTTGCCATAAAGTCTCTCTCTGTTTTGACAAGTTTCTACTTAGATCTTATTTCTCACCATTTTGTTTGCCTTTATTCTTCTATCTATTTCATGGTCACACATATCGCTTTATTCTTCAGTGTTGAAGGATTCTGTTTCTTGGAGTTTATCCTATAGAAGTGGATGATGTTGTACAAGGTTGTGTATTTAAGGATGCTCATGACACTAGCAAATAATTAGAATATACCCCAGTGCTTCTCAATAAACCAATAGTTGACAAAATCCATGATATCTCCATCTTAGGCAATATTAATGATGCTAAATATAAGGGGATGTTTCTACTCTGCCATCATGGGGAAATCTCTGATACACTTAAATGAAAGCAAGCTTCAGAACAGTATGTATCCCATTATCTCCACACTGTAATAAAAATAATGTCTATAATATATAGACTGTAAATGGAAACACAAGCGCATACCTGCATGTATAGTAGATGCATATCTATATGCACACATAAGCGCATAGACACATATACAGATGAGTAGGAGAGAGAATGTTGAAGACCTGTGGACTATTAATATTGATTACAGTTGGAAAACCTGAAGAATCAAGAGTAAGGTGAGAAGAAAACCACTTTTTTATCACTTGCTTTTTTTCAGTTTTTACATGCAATAAATATTTTAAAAATTTTTTAAAATGAGAAAGTTACCTACAGGGTACAGTAATTAGGTCATCGGTGAACTTGTTAAGAGTCCCTGTGCAATGGTTTATGCAAGAGTCATCCCAAACTTGCCTGCTGCATCACCTTCTTATAATGAATCTGCTGGTACATACCCAGGGTGAGTCCAGACTTCAACAAACTTGAATGTCTATGATTTGAAAATCTCCCGTACAGAGAAGAACAGAAAAATTATTCATGTAAAATTAGCATCGGATAAGAAGTCACAAATAACCTTAACGGCATTTGAATTGGGGGCTGGTAGCAAAGAGCAACACAAATGAGTGCTGACCCTAATTCCATGTCTCTGAAAGAATGTCTCAGCCCACCCACAGCCTCTTCATGAGATTCCGCCTTTCAGCCAAAATGCCATCCCATGGTCTTTTGAAAATGTTCATCTAAGATTTTTTAAAATGACAAGTGCTGGGAGGCCGGGAAAAGAGAACGTCTACTCTCTGTTGATAGAAATGCAATCTGGTGCTGCCACTGTTTATGCCAGTGGGGGGAGGGGGTCTCAAATAGCTAGAAATAGATCTACCACATAATGCATCTGTACCACGCCTGGGTATATTCCCAAAGGACTCCATATCCTACTACAGAAATACCTGCTTATCTATGTCACTGCTACTCTATTCACAAGAGCCGGGAATTGGAAACATCATCAATGTCCATCAACAGAATAATGGATAATGAAAATGGAGTACATGTGCACAATGGGCTATTATTCAACTGTAAAGAAAAATGAACTTACAAATGCATAGGTAAATGAATAGAGCCAGAAATAGTCATCCTTGGAGATGTAACCCAAACCCAGAAAGGCAAAAGCTTTATGTTCTCTTTCATATGTGAGTGCTACCTGTGAGTTTTTAGAGCCGTGTGTTTACCTTTGAGTCCCCATAGAAGGCAGCAAGAAATTAAGAGGCCATGTGAAGGAGGGATGTCAAGGGACAGCAGGGGATGGAATACAGGTTGTCATTTCTTCAGTAAAAATTACTAATCCTATAAGATTCAGAGCTGCTTGCTTTATACCATAGAGCACATCCTGGTCTGGAATTTCTTGAGGCAGCTCTGGACTCTCAGACATTTGTGCTAGGGTTCCATCATTACACATAACATTACACACATTGTATCATCAAGGTTGGAGTCATAATTGCACCCAGGTGTATGATCTAGGGTCCATATGGATCTTATTGATTTCTCATCTGTCTGCATGGAACAAAGTCTCAATAAACCTTTTGGACTTAAATTGAGCTGGATAATTGCAAAATAATACTGTTAAGAGTCAGTCTTGATAGAAACCCTAAGAAAGACTTTTGCTGCTCAGGCCACACCAATCAAAAGATCAGGTAAATGACCTTCCTACCAGCTGAACTGCCCCACTCCCTAGATTCTGTTCCTAAAGACCCATTCCACTGTCCACCCCCTCCCACTTCATCATCTACTCCACAGACTCCTGTCTCCAACTCCCAGTGACTTCTACTGCTCAGGTGTAGATTCAGGCCACACCAGTCAGAAAAATAGGCCACACCAGTCAGAAGGACAGAGATGTCCTGCTGCACCAAAGGCCAAGCTAGCCTCCAGAAGGCCAGCCCCCAACTTGGACCGAGATTCTACTAGACCAGAGGTCATGCCAGTCTCCAGAAATCCATGCCACAAGGACCAGAAGACCAAAGGGGAAAGAGAAACCAAGGAACAAAATACGCACTCGACAAAGACAGACTCAGAAATTGGAGCTAGACCTATAATCATTCCAAACCCAGATGCCTAAGTGCCAGTGTAAGAATACAATAAACAACAGCAGTGACAATATGGCACCACCAGAGCCCAGCTATCCTACTATAGCAAGACCTGAATATTCCGACACAGTGGAAACACAAGAAAACAGCTTTCAAAACAACTTTATGAAGATGATAGAGGTCCATAAAGAGGAAATGAAAGAAATCCCTTTAAGAAATGGAGGAAAGGACAAACAAAAAATTGGAGAAAATCAATAAATCCCTTAAAGAATGTCAAGAAAGCAAAGAAACAAACAAACATGTAAAAGAAAACTGTTCAAGATCCAAAAATTGAAATAGAAGCAATAAGGAAAATACAAACTGAGGAAATTCTGAGAATGGAAAATCTTGGTAAGTGAACAGGAACTATCACCAACAGAATATAAGAGATGGAAGAAAGAATCTCAGGGGTAGAAGATAAGATAGAAGAAGTAGATTCATCAGTCAAAAAAAGTATTAAATCTAAAAAACTCCTAACACAAAACATCCAGGAAATCTGGCCCATTATGAAAAGAGCAAACCTAAAAATAATAGGAATAGAAGAAAGAGAATCCCAGCTCAAAGGCACAGAAAATATATTTAACAAAAACACAGAAGAAAATTTTCCCAACCTAAAGAAAGACATGCCTATAAAGGTACAAGAAGCTTACAGAACACCAAATAGATTGGATCAAAAACGGAAGTCCCCTCATTACACAATAATCAAAACACTAAACATACAGAACAAAGAAAGAATATTAAAAGCTGCAAGGGGGAAATGCCAAGTAACATATAAAGACAGACTTATAAGAATTATAAATCACTTCTTAACGGAGACTCTAAAAGCCAGAAGGGCCTGGACAGATGTCTTGCAGACTCAAAAAGACCATGGATGCCAACCCAGACTATTATACCCAACAAAACTTTCAATCACCATAGATGGAGAAAACAAGATATTTGACAAAAAAAAGTCAAATTTAAACAATATCTATCCACAAATCTAGCCCTACAAAAGGTACTAGAATGAAAACTCCAGCACAAGGAATTCAGCTACACCCACAAAAACGCAGGCAATAAATAATCTCACACCAGCAAATCCAAAGAAAGGAAACACACACACACACACACAAACAACAACAACAACAAAATAACAAGAATTAACAATCATTGGTCATTAATATTTCTCAATTATCAATGGACTTAATTTCCCAATAAAAAGGCACAGGCAACAGAATGAATACAAAAACAGGATCTATCCTTCTGCTGCATACAAGAAACACACCTTAACATCAAAGATAGTACCTCAGAGTAAAAGGTTGTAAAAAGATTTTCCAATCAAAAGAACTAAAGAAGCAAGCTGGTGTAGATATCCTAATACGTAACAAAATAGACTTCAAAATTAATCAAAAAAGATGGAGAAGGACATTCCATACTCATCAAAAGAAAAATCTACCAAGATGACATTTCATTTCTTAACATCTATGCCCCAAATGCAAAGGTACCCACATTTGTAAAAAAAACATTACTAAAGCTTAAATGACACATCGAACCTCACATATTAATAGTGGGAGATTTCAAAACTCCATTCTCAGCAAGGGATAGGTCACTCAGACAAAAACTAAACAGAAAAATAATGGAGCTAATGAATTTTATGAATAAAATGGACCTAACAATACTTGCAGAACATTTCATTCAAACATAGAACATACCTTCTTCTCAGCACTTCACAGAACATTCTCCAAAATGGAAAATGGATCACATACTCAGTCACAAAGCAAGTCTCAAAAACAACATAAGAAAATTGAAATATCCCCCTGTATCCTATCAAACCACCACATATTAAAGCTGGATTTCATCAACAGAAAGCCTGCAAATGCATGGACACTGAAAAACTCTCCTGAGTGACTACAATGTCAAGGCAGAAATGAAGAAATAAAGTAAAGACTCCCTAGAATTCAATGAAAATGAATGCACAAAAGATGCTCCATCCTTTTTTCCTCTTCCGGGGACGGTGCTTAGAGGCGCTCAGAATGGTCCAGCGTTTGACATACCGTCGTAGGCTTTCCTACAACACAGCCTCTAACAAAACTAGGCTGTCTCGAACCCCTGGCAACAGGATTGTTTACCTTTATACCAAGAAGGTTGGAAAAGCACCTAAATCGGCATGCGGTGTGTGCCCAGGCAGGCTTCGAGGGGTTTGTGCTGTGAGACCGAAAGTCCTTATGAGGTTGTCTAAGACCAAGAAGCATGTCAGCAGGGCCTATGGTGGGTCCATGTGTGCCAAGTGTGTCCGTGACAGGATCAAGCGGGCTTTCCTTATTGAGGAACAGAAAATTGTTGTGAAGGTATTGAAGGCACAAGCACAGAGTCAGAAAACGAAATAAATATGCAGCTTTTTTAAATAATTAAAAAAAAAAAAGATGCTCCATCCTATCATAAGGACACTTGCTCAACTATGTTCATGGCAGCTTTATTCACAATATCCAGAAATCGGAAACAACTTAGATGTCCCTCAACTGAAGAATGGATAAAGAAAATGTGTGATACATTTACACAATGGAGTCATACTCAGTTGTTAAAAACATTGACATCATGAAATTTGCAGGCAAAAGGATGGAACTTAAAATAATTATTCTGAGTGAGGTAACCCAGACCCAGAAAGACAAACAAGATATATACTTACTTATAAGTGGATGTTGGGAATAAAATAGAAGATAATCATGCTACAGTCCACAGACTCAGAAGGAAGGCGTAAGGAGGAAGACCAAGGATCTCCCTGAGAAGGGGAAATAGAGTAGATTTCATGCGTGGACTGGGGGCAGGTGGATGGAAACAGGAGGGATAAAGTGGGGGAGGGAAGGAGAAAATTCTGAGAGAAACGACTGGAATTGGGGGACATTTCCAGGGCAAGGTAGAAACCTAGTGCATGGAATCTACAGAGTAACCACAGCAAAGACTCCTAGTAATGGGGACACGGCGTCTGAACTGGCCATCTTCTGTAACTAGGCAAAGCTTCAAGTAGAGGGACTGGGACAACAACCCAGCCACAAAACCTTTGGCCTGCAGTTTGTCCTGCCTGCAGAGTGCTCCGGAACCAGAGTCTAGCAGAATCCTCAGCAAAGAGACCAGAGAAACTTCATCCAGCAATTGATGGGAGCAGATGCAGAGTCCAACAGCTAAACAGTAGGTGGAGCTTGCAGAGTTCCGCAATGCTAGGGAGGAAGGTTCAAAGGAACCAGAGGGTTCAGGTACTCCACAAGAATAGGGCCCACAGAATCAATTGACTGGTACTCATGGGAGCTCACAGAGATCAGGGAACTATAGGGGTCCAACCTAGGTAGCTTGGTGTTCTTGTGGGATTCCTAACAGTGGGAGTGGTGACTGTCAACAACTCTTTTGCCTATGTGTGGAAGCCTTTTCCTCCTACTGGATTGCCTTGTCCAGCCTTGACATGATGGTATGTACCTGGTCTTATTGTAGCGTATTATGTAATGTTTAATTGATGTTCCTAGGAAGCCTGCTCTTCTCTGAGCAGAGATGGAGGGGCTGTGGATAGTGGGGGGTGGAGTAGAGATAAGAGACTGCAGGGAGGGGAAGGGAAGGGAGAGGAGGGGAGGAGAACTGCAGTCAGGGTATAATACACGAAAGAACAATAAAAACACTAAATTAAAAAAATTACAAAAAGCACCAGGCAGGGTAACACATGCCTTTAATCTCAGCACTCAGGAAGCAGAGCCAGGAGAGGCACCAAAAATATGCAGAGAAACCCTGTCTCAAAAAACCAAAAAAAAAAAAAAAATATCACTACAAAAAGCAAAAGAAAGGAAGGAAGGAAGGAAGGAAGGAAGGAAGGAAGGAAGGAAGGAAGGAAGGAAGGAAGGAAGGAAGAAAGGAAGGAAGGAAGGAAGGAAGGAAAGAAGGAAGGAAAGGAAAGGAAAGGAAAGGAAAGGAAAGGAAAGGAAAGGAAAGGAAAGGAAAGGAAAGGGAAGGGAAGGGAAGGGAAGGGAAGGGAAGGGAAGGAAAGGAAAGGGAAGGGAAGGAAAGGGAAGGAAAAAGGAAAGGAAACCCTAGGAAACTCCCAGTGTGGCCTTTAATAACAGCTGTGTCTGAAAACCACTTGGCTGCTTTGGCTCCTGTTGTTAAAAGATGCCTCTTTTTCCAAGAATGAAAGTTGTGACCAGCTGTGGTTTTATCAAATCCATTTTTTCACTACGAAACCAATAACAAGTAAAAATTTGTTTAAATGGTCTGATAACATACACATACACACCTAAGTAATCATAAATGCTGAGATCAGTTTCCAAATAAGTGTAAAACTAGCATGTATCCACCAAGCAACCATCAGTCATACGGCATGAGACAAGACGCATCTATGGTTTTATGGGCAGCGGTCAATTATATCAGCAAAAACTTTTTACTGCTTACAGAGGTACAAACCAGGTCAAGTGCAGGTGGGGAGAGCAGGTAACTTGGAAGGGTGTACAGACAGCTGTCTATCAACTTTTCTCATTTCAAAGTCTTTTACAGTTTACACTACTAGCCTCCCTCCCATGGTCATAACAACATCAGAGATTCCTCTCAACCACACAGTAAACAGTAGGCAGGTCACACTAGCGCTGGTCCAGCAGCTCACCACCTTCAATCACGTCTTCACTTCCATGAAAATGCCAGTTCACAAACCTGACTTAATTTAGAATATTTATTCTTGCTTCCATTATTAGCATTTTGCTTATAGAATAATATTTGGGTCAAGTAAACCCATTGCTTTTTTTTCCCTTCAGGTACAATATTAATGAGCTATAGAAGCTAATGGCATCTCTTTCGAAGTATGTCTTTGTAAACAAGCTACTTGGTATAGACTGCAAATTATTTAGGTCATCACAGTTTAGCATGACTGTGCTAAGCAATTATGAGTACATACCAGCTCTGCTACACTTGTTTAAAGTCAGATATGGGCCAGTAAGAGGGCATAGTGGGTAAAAGGCACTTGCTATCAATCCTGACAGCTTGGGTGATCCACATGGTGGAAGGAGAGAATGGCTCCTACAGAGTGTCCTCTGACCTCCACAAACACTCATGCACATGTGTGCACACTCACATGTACATACACACTAAATAAATAAATCTTAAAAATAATCCTAGATAAAGTTACATACATCACATTTATGGCTAAGCCCATCAGTACCATGCAGTATAGTGTTATTCGCTCTGCCTATGACCTTGGGCTACCTGTTTCTTGTCTGCCTACTTGACTTCTTAAAAGGGAAGAGAAAGGGAAGTCCGGCTCTCTTTTGGGTGGTGAAGACCAGGTAAGGCGGAATGAAGCAGTGTGTGATTGGTTCCCAGATTTCCACGGACTGTGCAACTGGATTTACCATATTCTGTATTCATGGGTGTATTTCCCCATTTCTTATCTTAAGAAATTCCTGATACCCCTTAAACAGACCCTCATGGATTTCGCTAACAATGCTGTCCAAAAGAACTCTGACTCCTATTAAGCTACTGGCTATAACATTGTTTAGCAGTCTTCCTTTTGTAAACAGGCTGATCTAGAGATTCAAGTAAAATAAGTTCAATCTGTTTCTGTAAATGTATCAACATAAAGACAGACCCAAAATTTGGAAAACAAAAACAAAAAACAAAAATAAAAACAAAAACAAAAACAAAACACTAAGTATGTGGCATTACAATGGAAAACAGTAAAACTTTTTTTTTTTTTTTTTTTTTTTTGTTTTTGTTTTTCGAGACAGGGTTTCTCTGTGTAGCTTTGCGCCTCTCCTGGAACTCACTTGGTAGCCCAGGCTGGCCTCGAACTCACAGAGATTCGCCTGGCTCTGCCTCCCGAGTGCTGGGATTAAAGGCGTGCACCACCACTACCCGGCAAAACAGTAAAACTTTTAAAGTGATATTCTGGAAAAGTTGATTCATTAATTACACATATTGTCATACAGTTATTTTTAAAACATCACATTGAAAACAGTGCTTCTAAGAGGAAAAAAATATATGACCCATTAAAATGAAGTAGAACATAAAAGATTTATACTTTCTTAAAAATATATAATCACTGGAACGAGTCCTGAACAGTAATGATGCATATTGAAAAGAATTGGATTACAGGACACATTTTCTATTTTTGACATTTCCTTTGTGTTGTTACATCAGTGACATTTTTCAAAAAGAAAAGAAGAAAGAAAGAAATGGCATTCTATAGCATCTCTTCAGTAGCCTGTGGTTTGGGTACTTGTAATTGAGTAAAGTAAAGGCTTTCATTAGCCTTTGTTCTGGGAACAGACGTCTGATGCCCTTCTCCTGATGGGAATTTTCATTATAGCTATTTTCAAAGTGCTCGAATTGGGATTAGTTACTTAATAAGAGTAACTTGTTCTTTTAGTCACTAACACAGTTCACATGTGGCCTGGAATGCAGGATCCGTCACTGTGCCTAGCCCTTTGAAGGCTGAGCCACCTTGACCTTGACTCTCCCAAGAGGATGTCCTAGATGTCGATGATAACGCTGAAACTAAGAGTTTGTGATGGTCAATCTTGGTTGTCAACTCGACTGCATCTGGAATCAACTAAAACCCAAGTCACAGAGCACTCCTATGAGAGACCTCCTTAATCGGATTATCTGAAGCTAGAAGACCCGCCCTGAACCCAGGTGGCACTTATCAGAGGAAGCCCAAATAAAAGGACAAGGGGAAATTGCTGTCTGCCTGCTTGCCTGTCTTCACTCTTATTGGCAAGTTCACCTAGCCTTCTGCTGAGGTATTCCTTCGCCGCAGTTAGAACCTCCTTCTTCAGGATTCCTGTGTAGCCTGAAGACTGGCAGCTCCAGGAATTCCTCAGGAATGCAAGTGCCCAGTTGGGACTGCTGAGACATCCAGCATCGTGAACTAAGCAACTACTGGCTTCCCTGTCTCTCTGGTGTGAGACAACCATCGTTGGGCTACCCAGACCTCAGTGCATAAGCCAATCTAATAAATCCCCTTTTAATGTATATTAAAAGCTGACTAATACAGGGGTCTTGGATCCTCATGCCCTCCAAGTAGGATCTTAGTAGCTGGATGAGGCTTCACACTGAATGGCTATAGGTGTGAGTTTATTAGGTAGAAGTCAACCATGCCCACTTTGTTTATTTCAAAGAAGCTGGCAGGAACCAGCAAACAAACTCTTGGACAACATTGTATACTTATTAAAGTCAGTTTCACAGAAAACATCCCACTGGTTACAGCCATTTTGTTGCAATAGGAATACCCTCCAAAATTTCCTTCATGGTTTTTAAATGCTTACAAATCCTTCTCCTACCTCCTCTCAAACTTCCAATAAAAACCTAAACCATGCTTATCAACCTACACACTGAGGTGCCTGTAATCTGCACTCCTTGCTTTTTTCTATACTACAGAAATTATGTGACTATTCTATGCATAAGCGTAGCTGGAAGTTTTTCTGTGTCCCGCCCCGCTGTGTGCTCCCTCAGCTGTTTATAAAATAATCATACAGAGGCTTAATATTATTTACAACTCCTTGGCCATTAGCTCAGGCTTATTATTGCCTAACTCTCACACTTAAATTAACCCATAATTTTTATTTATGTTTAGCCGTGTAGCTTGGTACCTTTTCTCAGTTCTGCCTTGTCATCTTGCTTCCACTGTGTCTGGCTGGCAACTCCTGACTCAGTCTTCCTTTTTTCAGAATTCTCCTCTCTGCTTGCCCCACCTATACTTCCTGCCTGGCTACTGGCCAATCAGTGTTCTATTTATCAACCAATCAGAGCAACACATATTCGCAGCGTACAGAATGACATCCCACAGCACATAAGATATTATTTGAGCCCAGAGACATGTGCATCAACAGTTGTTGTATTTGCCCCTCAGAGGCAGATAGAAATTCTTATTGGATCAGATGATGAGACATAAATAATTCCACACACCACAAAGGTGTGGACACACTCACTGCTCATGTAACAAAGTGCCCTGTACACAGCTGGATAGCCTCCCAAGCAAATGGAGAAGTTCTTGGGGTGAGCAGACAGAAGGGATTTCTGGTGGGGGATGTTGGTATTGGTTATAAGCAGTAGCTGGGATGAGGGTTCTTATGCCTGGGAGGCTATTTGCTTCATTTGAACACTCTATGGGTGTAAAAGGAGGAAAAACAGGCTACCATCACTTTCGGAGGCATGGGAGCCAAAGGAGAATACAGAGTGAGGGCCATTAGAAGCTATCAGCTAGACTTTCTGTTAAAGCTTATTTACATTTGCTAGTGTAGGGGAATCAGAAAACAACTTTCAAACATTTTTCTTTCCACCATGTGGGCTGTGGGAGATGAAACTCAGGTCAGGCTTGACAGCAAGAACTTTTACCCATCTGAGCCATCTTGCCAGTCTGGAGCCAAACTCTATAATAAAGCAAAAATAAGTGGTGGTGAGGTGTGGTGACAGAAGCCTGTAATCTCAGCACTTAGGCAGCAGAGTCAGATAGAACTCTGTGAGTTCACAGCCAGCCTAGTCAACACAGTGAGTTCCAAGCTGGGCAGGGCTAGGTAGTAAGAAAAAACTATGAAAGAAGTTTAAAAATAGGTGGAAATTTGAGGTACATGCATCTTTCCAAACTCGTTTGTTATGTGGTTTAGGAATGGATAAGTAACCCAGTAGCAGTAACTCTAGAGAAAGGGTAAATTTGAGTGTGGAAGAGGAGCATGCTCTGAGAGCAGGGTCATGATATACAGGAGAACCAGAGGCAATGAGGGAGATGAGCATCCATGCCCAGGAAGATGGATCTCCAAAGGTGGAAAAGAAAGAGTACAGAGGCTGCTGGAAACATTTCCAAAGCATATGGTTATGGCACAAAAGAGTTTTGAGAAATGGGAATGGAAGCATCTACCTCCAGTAGGTCAGAAAAAGCCCAGAGCATAAAATCCTGAAAACGGAAGCAGTGGCAGTGAGAGACTTAAAACAAGCAGATTGGACATGCATGTCAGATTGACCTCCCAGCAGCCAGTCAAAGAAGGGGTGAGGTGGGGGAAACTAGAAACAAGGAAACTCAGGGAGGGGATTGTCCTTGGCATCTTTGCATGAGGCTGTGGGGGAGGGGGAGCAAGTCCATATTATTTTGTTGCTCCTTCATTGAAAAGATATCATGGTCATAATTGCATGGAACTATATCAAATGGTAGGCACGAGAAAGTTGGTTGTCTACCTACACCAGGAAAGCCCACGTTCCCTCACTAGAGGAAATAGCAGTGGTGAGCCTTCCATGTTTCCAGAAACCTGAATTGCTTTGCAGGGAGCATAGCAGCTACCCCGACACCTAATCTTTCAAAAGGATTTACCTATCAAGAAGTCTATTTCCCAGCTCCAAAGCCCACAGAGACAGAACTGCCCCCAAAGTAAATTAAGCAGCCGTGGGATAGATGAGAGTAACCCATGGTTCTCAGGCCCAGTCCAGTCAGATTTTACAAGTTGAGTGATTTATTGTCTGCTCTTACTGAGCACCCCAGCCCTCCTGGAGCTTTCTGTTCCTTCCATCAGGTCCTTGCCTCCAGAAAACCATCTGCCTTCCTCCACAGCTCTGAAAATTGCCTTACCTTGGAACCAGGCAGCAGCAGTGCCGCCCGACTGGGACAGAGCTAAGACTTCCAGAGAAACACTTAGGGAAGAAATCTGTCTCCGCCTTCATTTTGGGGGGAAGGGTAGTTGCCAGGAGACAGAATGCCTCACACATGCTTTCATCTCTCTGTAATGAAAGCCTCCTGTCGGGAAATCATTACAAGAAGACAGTACTCTCCTATGAAATATCTTACAAAATTGATTGCTATTTTATAATCCTTTAAAGTAGAAGATGCTTAAATTGTAATTTATTTCTTAGAAGTTTGCTCTATTTTTATTTATATGTTTGTGCATGTAATTGTGTGTGGGTATGTGCATGTGGGTACCTGCAGAGGCCAGAAGAGGTTGTTGGATCTCCTGGAGCTGGAGCTACAGATGGCTATGAACTACCTTACATGGGTGCTGGGAACTGAACTCAGGTCTTCCACAAGAGCAGCAAACATTCTTAGCAGCTGAGCCATCTCTCCAGTTCCTTAAAATATGCTATTAAAAAAAAAAACTTTTCCTAGTTAGAAGATACATTGATATTAATTATACAAAATTGAGAAAAAAAAATCTAATAAAAGCAGAAAGAATATTAAAGCCCAATGGCTTATGACTATAACCTCAAAACACTGGAGAATAAGACAGAAGGATTTCCGTGAGTTAGAAGCCAACATGAGCTATATAGTGAGTTCCAGAGCAGCCTGGGCTATAGAAGGTATAAATAAACAAAAAGAACACAAAACAAAGAAAAAAATAAACATGGAAAGGTTATTAAAATAACCACTATGCAGCCATTCGTGGATGATATGAACCTCTGTTCAGATGAGCCAACTGATATTCCCTCTAACAGGCTGTAATTTTTCTTAAGACTTAGGAAAATTTCCCCCCACTATAGTAAATTTTCTTCAGACTCACATCAAAAGAGGTAACTCATTAAAGTGGGCTCTCTGTGTCTTTGTCCCCAAGCAGGGAGCCAGCTGTTTCGGCAGGTGTGGGAATGAAGTGTAGTTTCATACAGCAGGTGTTTAATAATCTTCTCCTTGTAACTTCTGTATCCTCCAGCAGCGCTTCCAGCCACACAAACTTCGGAGAACCCACTCTGTGGAAGGTAAAGATTAAGCAAGAATGAATTACACCTGTGAGAAAGATTGTTTCCTTTAAAACTCTCTTTGTGTTTTGGTTAAGATGGATTTGCCTGGGAGTGTTGGGTGGTGCAATGCGGTGTGTTTTGGAAATTTGAAAAAAGAAGGGGTGACACAAAGCCCGAGATCTCTCCCAATTTCGTATTGGATTTCCACTTTTTTACATTGTAATTTATTTGTACTTATGTGTCTGCCTATGTGTCTGTGCGAGTAGCTTCCACACGTATGCAGATAACTGCAGCGGCCAGAAAGGGGTGTCGGATTACCCTGGAAGTAGAGTTACAAGGTTATGAGGGAAACAGGAACTGGATGTGGGTTCTTGGAACTGAATGTGGGAGATCCTCTGAAGAGCAGAAAGTCATTGTCATATTGCACTATACATTTCTACCTCTGTTTAAGGTATTTCGTGTATTGTCACAATTTGAGGTCATTGTCCTTTACTTTGTTTATAGACTATTTACCTTGTTAATGTGAAGCCTTGGTCCTTTATTTAGGTAGATAAGGTTTACAGATTTATAGTCACCCATGCTTGTCATTTCTATAGTTATGTTAGTTGGGTTGTTCAGATTTACAGAAATATAGGTCAGATGGATAGGTAATCTTCAAACACTTTATAGACCTAGAGAACATGGCATTTAAATGTTTTCATAACTTAGAATTCTGTTGACTTGAGACACAATTGCTCCTGGCAGCACCGATCTGATCCCGAGAGAATGTTGGGCTTCTAAGACACTCCATTTAGAAATTGTCTTCTTCTTGGCACAAAATGGCCTGGTGGGCAAAGAACTGCCCTTGCCTTGACTACTGACAGTACGAATGCTGTCTCTTCCAGATGAGCAGGGCACAAGAAAAATCGACTACTGAACCTTGCCAAGACAGAGCAAGATGATCTTTCAAAATTCCTGCTTCTGAAAATGATCTGTCAGATATTCTAGGTCTGTAGCCAAATTGGATGCCCCAATGGTGCTGAGAAACTTTAGGTGACTGTCCAGGCTGCCAGCTGTCTCTGTCCATTCTCGCAAGATTTTTGAAAATTGCTTGTGTGCATTTCCCGTTTTCTCAGGTATTATTATGTCCCTTCTCAGGTCTTTGATGGAGTTGAAGACTAGATAGTTACAGTTACAATCTTCTTGTATCTTAGCTAGAACATATTAAGTACTAGATTCAGATTCTTCAGGATAGGACAACATTTGGAATAACCTCTGTAACATGCCATTTACCTATGTTCTGGATATCTCTGGATTTTAGTATGTGTCTCTTGTTTGATATTGTTCTTGCTGGTTGTAGTTCTAATTTTGTTTATGTTATTACTTTTCCCCTCTCCTGGACAATGCTTGATAATTGTTCCTACTGTATACAGTTTAGTATTAGGTTAGAACTTTCTTATTTAGACAGCAAGTGCTCTTAACCACTGGACTATCTCTCCAACCTCTCAATTTTACACTTTTATAGTCCATAATTTAAAGTTTCTTTTATTATTTTATGATTATGTATATGCCTGAATAT
This sequence comes from Peromyscus eremicus, assembly GCF_949786415.1. NCBI lineage: Eukaryota > Metazoa > Chordata > Mammalia > Rodentia > Cricetidae > Peromyscus > Peromyscus eremicus. The sequence continues at coordinate 94,493,476 of NC_081420.1, read as the reverse complement.
GTAAGTGTGGGTACATGCAAGTGACTACTAGGAAGCACAGAGGCCAGCAGAGGGTGCCGGATCCCCAATGACTGGGAGCTACACAAAGGTCCTCTACAAGAACAGTGAATGCTTCTAACCACTGAGCCATCTCTCCAGTCCCTCAAGTTTTTTGTTAAGTGCTTCTGTGATGGAATAATGATGGACAATGTAGCATATTTATCACTGCTTTAACTGATGTCAAGTACTGCCCCAAAATACTTGGGGCAATGAATGACTCATGAAGTGAAAATCATGAGAGAGAACTGACATTGTTTGGCTAGCCTAAAACATAGCACTAAGTGTTCTAATCAAGTTTGTATTGGTACACACTACCATGTTGGTATCTTTTTCAAAGTGACATTGATATTACTGAACATAAGGCGAAAACCAAATGCATCTTCTAGTGAGAATAGTAAATATGAAAGAGGAATTTTGTGAACACGTTTAATGTAGCAACATGAGGAATGACTTTTTTTTCCTCTAAAAATAAGTATTACTGAGAGTCTCAAAAAGGGACACATTTTTTGCTACTCACACATCCTACTGTACTACTTTACTCTTTCCTAATTTATGCTATGTTGAGAAACTTTAATTGGTAGTAAACTTCTCTACAAATATAAAACTACATTTTAAATTTTGCCTTATTTTCCATCGTGGCTTAAGTGTAAGGATCGGGTATGTTTTGAGAAGAAAATAAAAGGCCAAAAGGATACAACTGAACGGCTTTCTCAAGTAAGGCTTTTTTTTTCCCAAAGTAATTTAAGTATAACACCTGGAATATCGCATCTTCTCCGTTGACCAGGTAAATAGAAAAGGGTGACAGGTCTCCCCAGCCAGATAAAAGATTGTGTAATTATCCAAAGATGAATCCCTAAACCAATGGTCTATTCACCTCAGGCCTTCACACATTTTCTCTATTTATGGCTTAATAAGAAAAGTGAATGGTTGAAATCTAAAGGGCATTTTGTGATTACTATCAGAGTGTTGATTCACATATGAGTTTGTAGCTATCATAATATCTAAGGATTTTTAGGTTGGCTTCTGTTAATCCAGTTTATTATTTGGATCTAGAATGAGGCTCAAAACTCACCTATTAAAGACTTAGTCACAAGCTGGTAATTTTGCTGAGGGTTGGTTGGATCATGGGATAGATAACTTCATAATAAATGAATCCATTCACAGAAGAATGATCCATTAAGATAGGGGACCTACCTGCTACTATTATTTTACTAAAGGGGCATAGTATCCAACTGCCTTCTAAATACTTAGCCTTTTACTGATAGGCTAGTGTAACTCTCACCCATCATCAAAGAAGCTTCTTTAGGCAGCAGATGGTTAATACAAAGACTCACAACTGGTCAAAGCATAGAAAATATGTGACTGTAGAGCAGTGATTATCAACCTTCCTAATGCTGTGACCCTTTAATACAATTCCTCATGTTGTGGTGATCCCCAACCATAAAATTATTTCATTGCTACTTCATAACTGTAATTCTGCTACTTTTGTGAATCATAATGTAAATATCTGATAAACAGGATATTTGGTGAAAAGTGTCATTCGACCCCTGAAGGAATCACAACCCACATGTTGCTAACCATTGTTGTAGAATGTCCAGCCCCAAATGGGACATCTAGACCAGGGCACTGTTATGAATTAGTATCCAAGAAAAGGAAGCACATACAGAATCTAATATGCATTTCACGTGTAAGTCCACTTTTGTTAACTTCGATGGTTCACTTATCTGCCTTTGATCAAGTTTTCATGCCTTCTGAAATACATGGACAGTGCAGCTTCAAACACTTGGAAATTTCTGTTTTATAAAACATCAAGATTTTTTTGCCATTTTATACACCGACACTAATCAACACTTTATGAAAATCATATTTTACATTTATGAGTGTCTCATTTAGTCTCTACGACAACACGGTAAGGTAGACACTATTACTAAGGGGGAACTGACACCTAGGAAAGTTATCTAATATGTACAAGGATTTAGGTGGCACCAAGATACCAACATAATGCCAACAAGGTTCTTTTAAATTATGACAAGGAATGAAAACGTGGCTTTCAGGCTTACACCCCATTACAACAGTCTCAGAACAATCATGGAGAATGTTCCTGTCTTTGGCTCTGTGTGTTGTAGCAACAGAGGAGGGGCATGATAAACCAAGTAGATGTTCTTAAGCAGGAGCCAGCACCAACCATTGCGGCCACATGCCTATGCATGCTGTATTTACCTTGGCCATCTTGCAATCAGTGGAATGAAGGCTGAGTGAAAGTCTCACTCTGTGGAATGAGTGGTAGAGATGAAATTCCTCCAGGGAAGGAGAGTGATCTCAGAGGAAGGTGGCAGCATTACATGAAGTAATAAACACATATACACACACACAACATACATGCACACATATACAGACACATATATTACATACACATGAACAAACACATGAATACATACTCAGATACACACAGAGGTACGCACACATACACATACATGAACGGGCACACATACACACACAAAGTGAAGTGTCAAATTCTTTTCCTGCACCACTTGTTGAGAAGTGGATCCAAGTCCCTGCCTTTGAGCCTTACTCTGCCTCTGCTTGGCCAATAGAATACAGCAATGAGTCTGCTTCCCAGCATTCCATTTAAAGAGTCAGAGGCTATAAGCGGTCCTCTCTTGGGTTCACTCTGGGAAAGCAGCCACAGTACTCTAGGAAAGTAGATGCAGAAGCCCATGCAGGAAAGAAACAAAGTCCACAGCCTTCTTAATCACCTGAGCTCTGAGACAACAGACAGGACGAACTGCCTGTCATGTGAGTGAGGCACCTGTGAGTATATCCTCCCCCACAAGCCGGGTCCTCCCACCCTACCCTCTGACAATGAAGATAGCTAACAGAACCCTCTGTGGAGCTCAGCCCAGCTTGCCAGTTTGTGGGCAGACTACTGTGTTTTCAGCCACTGCCCATCAAGCAGTAAGAGTATATTAATTACTTTTCTCACTGCTCTGTCAAAATGACTGACAAAAGTATCTTACTTTGGCTTGTGGTTCCAGGGTCCCGGTCATCGTGGAGGGGGAGGGCAGTCATGGCAGCCAGAGCATAAGGCAGAAGGTCACATGGCATCTGAGAGCAGGGAGAGCAAAAGCTGGTGCTTGGCTCCTTTTATTCTTTTTATTCAGCCCAATAACAGGCCTACAGGATGGCACCATTCACAGTGAAGGTGAGCCATCTCATCTCAGGTAACCTAATACAGAAGCTTCATCACAGATATGCCCATATGTGAGTCTAGATCCTGACAAGCTGACGATCAGCATCAGAGGTCACAAGGAGAACCTGTTATGCAAATTAAATGGCCAGGATACCCACAGGCACAGACCTTTGCGTCTTTCTCTCACAAGGAACATACAAATTCACTCGACAACCTTTTCATACCCTGCTAAGTGCCCAACACTATATACCAAGCACATTATAGCTATGCTATAAATATTTATAAACTAATTGAATAACACTTTGCAAGTAGATAAATAGTACAAAGGACTTAAGTATCTTTCAGAAGTAAGTCTTAGGCTGAACTGTAAATAAAAGATTTTCATATTGAAGTTTAATGCATTATCTATCAGAAGCCAGCCACAGAAAGGAGTCTCCTTACAGCAAGCAAAATCCAATTCTCCTTTTTCTCATGGAATCAGATGATGAGTAAAACTTTCTTAGTTTTAAAAATGAACATGTTACAGACAGGCGAGATGGCTCAGTGGTTACAAGGACTGACTGCTCTTCCAGAAGACACATACTCAGTTCCCAGCACCCATGTTAGGAGGTGCCCAACTGCCTGTAACTCCAGCTCCAGGAGATCTTACGGCCTCTTCTGGCCTCCACAAGCACTGCACTCACATATGCGACACACATAAATACAAATAAAAAATAACAATTTTAAAATAAATAAACATCTTAAAATGCTTGTAAGGATGGATGACTAAATTCTGAGAGGACCTAACTTTACAGAGTGGCTCTTGGAATAAAAGAAGCAAACTGATTTCTCCTTTCCCTACTCCTTATTCTGTACAATGAATATGCATTACCTTCATGCTTTTCAATGACATTAATTCCAACTTAATAAGAGAATTTACAAAAGTGTAGTAGCCAGTGTCTTGATCATAAAATTATGAAGATTTCAAGCCGACATTTATTACCCAAATCATATACTGGTGGCAAAAAAAAAAAAATTCTATAACTCCTGAAGAATTTAGCCTTAAATTCTTGTCCTTCAAGATCCCCAATTTTGTATAATAGAAAAATTCATTATAAAGTATCTAGATGTGTCATTCCAAATGAACTATAATGTCTCAAGTCTCAGATTCACACAGAGAGGAGAATTCTGGATAGTCACTCCCGAGAGCACCAGGAAACCGTCTGGGAAAGCGTGGCTACAGGACAAGGAAAAGGAGCGAAGCCGATAAACTACTCCCTGATTAGCCTTTTTCCCCTCAGAGCCTTTGTCTTGTTGTCAACAGCTGCAGTTCCAGGAAGGAGTTTGCAATAGGCTTTTGCTCAGTGCTTGGCAGTTAAGTGGGAAGATGGTAAAGGGAGCTTCTGCATCTGCCTCTGAGGCTTGAGCACTGCTTGGGGACACTAAATCCTTGATACGTTCAGCACTTTTCTACTTACATAAAAGCTAGGAAATTAGTTAATATGGTACTTTAGCTTCTTTTCAGTTATAACTGAGGATTTTCTCTGGGTACAAAATTTCAGGGTAGTGACACTTTCCTAGCTTTCTATTTCTATCAGTGGGTTGGATATTTTGCAGCCCAAATTGCAAGGTATCAAAGACCAAGAATTTTACCCATTCATTTATGCATCCAACCTATAGCTGGAAAAGCAGGTATCTTTTGATATGTTCTACTGAGCACTGAAAAAATAAATACGAGAGTGGAAGACAAATAAAAATTAGTTCTTGTTTTCAATCAACTCTCCAAACCATCCACTGTGGGATGGGTTAGTCGCTTACCAGTGCATCATTTCTATCCGCTCTTTCTTATTAATAGAATATAGATTCTGGAGCTGGAAACATAGCTCAGTTGACTGACTGCTTTCCTTGCATACATGAAACTCTGAGTTCAATACCCAGTACCATATAAAACTTTGTGTGGTGGCAATTGCAAGTAATCCCAGCATTCGGGAGGTGGAGGCAGGAAGATAAGAAGTTTGATGCCACCCTTGACTATACAGAGACTCCAAGGCCAGCCTGGGCTACATAAGACTGTCTCAAAAGACAAAACAGAAGTTAAATTTTGTTCAGAGCAGCAATGCATCACTCTATGGAGAATGAGCTCTGCTTTGCCCAAGTTCCTTAGTACTATTTCATTTCCTTTGTTCAGTATGGATGCTTCCAGGCTACCCTGTAGCTAGCTGTGAGGTCCCCTTCAGTCCAGAGGATGTAAGGAAAGAGAGTCAAGAGGAAGGAAGCTCTTTTTGGTCCGAACCCTCTCCAAACTGTGGGAAGCAGAATGTACATGGTTTTGTAGCCATCTTGTGGCCATAAAACAGCAAGTATTAGATGGTAAGAATTGACAATGCTAGGCAGCGGCTGAGGTACCGACAGCCAGTCTGATTTCCACTCCCTTCCAGATCCCTGGGACTTTCAGTCTGTGGCATCCTAAAAGTGATGATAAACTGTCCTAACATTTGACCTCTGAAGAATTAAAGGGAGGTTTTATATATACAATAAGAAATATTTATATTTATGTTTCATTATTCTGTATCAAATATTGAAATTGTTAGATATACCTAACTTGTGTGTTTTTCTGTCTGCATAGAAAAGAAAATGTCTGAGGCTTTTTGCTGTTTCTCTCTCTCTCTCTCTCTCTCTCTCTCTCTCTCTCTCTCTCTCTCTCTCTGTGTGTGTGTGTGTCTGTCTGTCTGTCTGTCTGTCTGTCTCTCTCTCTCTCTCTTGTGTTGTTGTCTCTCTCAGGCTTTCCACAGTGTAGACTGAGACACATCAGTGTAGATTTTAAAAATTGTCTTGCTTGGAATTTATTAAAGTCTTCTTGGATTTGAAGGTTACATTTTTTCATCAAATTTGGGGGATTTGGAGGCTGAGGGGATGGATCAGCTGTTAAGAAAAGCATGGCTGCTCTTGCAAAGGACCAGGGCTTTGTTCCCAACACTTGTAGGGTAGCTCATAGCCATCTATAACTCCAGCTCCAGGGGATCCGGTGCCCTCCTCTGGCCTCTATGGACACCTGAATGAGTGTGCATACACATACAAACACGTAACTTAAAAAATGTAAAAATAAACCTTTAAATTGGGGGCATTTAATTCCTGCAACACCCTCTTTGCCCTCTCTCTCCTCTCTTGGTATTGCGCTCCAAGCCTTTCAGCTCCTATCTTTATCTTCATGCTGCTCTCCTTTTGTTTCTCAGACTGTATAGCCTCCATTGACCTAATTTCATGGTCTCTGATTCCTCTGCCTGCTCAGATCAGCTCTGGTATTGCTGTATTTTTTTTTTTTCATTTTAGTTACTGTACTTTTCAACTCTACCATTTGTATTTGGTTCCAATCTACAGTGTTTGTCTTTTTATCTGCGATGTTTAGTAAAATCCCAATTTAGTAACTTAAATGTGGCTTGCTGTAGTTCTAGAGCATGTTGATTATGAGAGATAATGTATCTTTATCTGGTTACCTAGCATCTGAGCTTGCTGGGGACCAAAGGCTTTTCCTTTCCTATCCATGGGTTGCTCTCCTCTTTCTTCACATCTCATAATTTGTTTTGTTGAAAACCAGAAAATGCAACACAATGTGTCAGTTCTAGAAATCATATCCCTTCTTATCCAGATTGCTGATGTTTCTGCATATTTAATGACTCCTGATTAATTCCACATGATCTGTATTCTTTGTTATATACTGTCACCAAGTCACTGACTCAGTTACCTTGATGCTCAGTTAATGAGTGGGCAGAGATTTCCTGATGTACCTTCAACCAATAAATTCTGATATTTATTGTGGCAAAGCCAGAAACCATCAAAATGTATAGTTGTGATTCTAGAAGTCATCAAAGTGTATAGTTGTGATATAACATTTTGAATGTAGAGCCACCTTATGATATTGTAAAATAAATATGTAGTTCATCTTCCCCATTATGCAATTCCTAAAATAATTGGTTTTGTGTCTGTGCTATGAGTTGACTGGTAACCTCTAGGTAGGTTGATGACAGGAACATGTGACATGACAGACTAAGACAGGATCTGAGAGTTAGAATTTAAGGTCCCTCAATCCAGGCTCCTGGGTAAACAAAACGAGTGATATTTCAGTTGATCACCAATAGCCATTGAGTCATAGCTACGTAATGGCACCTGTCTAAAAACCCAAAGCAATAACTGGAAGATGTTTCAGATTACTAAACAAGTGGGATTTCTTGGATATAAATTGAGATTTCATACACATATGCACACATGCACATGTATCAAAAGCCTTTGTGCAAGGTCACGTAGGAAAATTGAGTTTATATTCTCCTTCAAGAAGACTTACTTTTTCTTATTTTCTTGTAGATTTATTTTATCTTTATTTATTTATGTGTATGCATGCATTCATGTATATATGAGTGTGCGTGCATGTGTGTGTACATCCATGTGTGTATGTGTGTATATGTGCCTGTGTGTGCAAGAATGTGTGTGTGCACATATGTATGTGTGCTTGTGCATGTGTGTTTGCATCTGTATACATGTGTACATGTGTGCATAAGTGTGTATGTCCACAGAGACCAGAGAGAGCATTGGTCTTCCTGGAGATGAAGCTACAAAGGGTTACAAACCTGAATGCTGGGAACCAAATTCAAGCCCTTTGGAAAATCAGCAAACATTTTTAACCACTCAGCAGCCTATTTAGTTTAAGAATACTTTTTTAAAAAAATAACATTTTAAATACTTTAAACATAATACAAAACAAATGGCAAGATGAAAACTCTATTCAATTTGACTTCAATTTTATGAAATACATATGCACCAAAGGAAAAATTGTAAATACTTCTCATTTGGTCAATGAAAACATGGCAGTTTTTTTTCCATATTCCTGTGCATGTTCACAATTAACTCCTGCTGGAATTTCCTTATGGGCAAAATGTGTATCTACTGCTACATTCAGAGGTTTTACATTTTTCCGTAATCTTCACTGTAATATAATCTTCCATAACTTCATGCCTGAACTAGTGCAAGCAGGCCCAAACAAGTCACCCATCACATTATCATCACCATCATCATCATCATCACCACCACCATTATCATCCTCTTCCTCCTCCTCATCATCATCCAACATCTATTACTCTACATTAAGTATAATTTAATAATCCATTACCTTTTTCAAAATATCTGGTACATTCATTGTCCTTTTCTTTAAGTTCCCCCAATACATCTAGGACTGGGACATAGCCAACATTACTCTGTGCACACATATCTATGGTGATATTTCATTTGTGCTGAAATGAGATTTTATTTGTATGTTAATAAATAAAATTGCCTGGGGATCAGAGCAAAAAGCAAGTCATTTAGCAGAAGTCCAGTGGTGGTGGCACACGCCCTTAATCCGATCACATGGCAGGCAGAGTCTCTATGTGTTCAAGGACACAGCCAAGTGGTGACCCAAACCTTTAATCCCAGTACCAACCATAGAGATCTGGAGGTCTGTATAGACAGGCAGTGATGAGGAAATCATGTGCTTGGGTTTAGAGCCAACGAGAAGGTAGAACAGAAAGGCAATAAAAAGACAGGTCACATAGGAGAAGGTCTCTCTCTCTCTCAGGGGAAGCAAAGGCAGCAAGTGGTAAGCTAAAGGGAGTCATGGTTCTTGCTCAGATCTCTTAGGCTTTAACTCTGTATTTGGCACTGTGTTTCTTATTTACTAAGACTATTTAGAGTTTCATCTACACATATCTCTATGTTTATATTCAAATGTTACCATCTATAGTCACGTTTTCACTCTGTCATTTTCTAAACAAAACAGTGCTGAAGATTTTAGGCAGTGCACAAAAGCAAATGTACTCTATACACTGTTCATGTGGTACATGGTGCATGATCATGACTCTACAGACTGTCAACTCTCCCAACTTGGAGACTATGAATTATATTTGCCTTCAGCATCAGATCCTAAAGTTGGAGTTAAAGGCAATTGTGAGTTGTAGAACATGGAACCTGGGGACTGAAGTCAGGTCCTCTGTAAGAACAGCAAATGCTCTTAACCACTTATCCATCTCTCTAGCCCCAAGACACACTTTCAATGGATATACTGACATGCTACTTAAAAATACTCTAAGGTCAGCACACAAAAGAAACTATGCAGGAATCTTTTTTTTAATGAACAAAAAGTTGATGTGTGCCAAGTAGAGGTACTGATCATTATGGTTTATTTTTAAATGTATTTTATCTGTGTGAGTGGAATTCTCCATAATGAAATGTTCTAGAAGGGGACTGTGGAGAGTTTCAGACTATTTTATGCCATTTCTGTAACATCACTCTCTAATTCATGCTCATTTCTCTCTACCAAACTGCTCAAATGATCAAATCTTTTGCATATATGTACTCTAATTTTTACTGTAAATTTTTCTGTTCATTCAAAATTCCCAACAGATAATATCATAGAGTGTGTTTTTCTCTATGTACACAAACTATGTGATGATTAACTAACCCATAAATGAATTTGCAGAATAAAGGACCTGACTTGTGACATCATTTTTCACTGTTTAAAGTAAACAGAGCCCTCCTGATCTTTATTTTGCATCATTTACATAGTGTGACCTCTGTGTGGGTCACAAAATGGTAATGTTAGTGTAGTTAGGATGATTAATTGTCTTATTTTATTTATAAATCATTTTAATTGAATAGGCAATGTCAAGGAAGTTGAGCCCTCACATTTAGTTTTTGTTACAAAGGAAATAATGTAAAAGATTATTCTAATCATGGTAAAAACAAATCATTCCAGTTCTAGGAAATATTTTTTCATAGTAAAATCATAAACAATATAAAACTTCTGACCTGTCCCTCCAATTAGCCCTCTTTAGTTGTGATAAATGGAAGCTAATTTTTTTTTTAAAAAAAAAAGCCCCATTCTCTGCTCAGTAACTAGAAAAACTAAGCTCCCACAGTCTTAACAGAGGCCCTCAAGTCCTATCATTCATTGACCCACAGCAGAAATATGTTAAGAAACAGATCCAGTGACACACAGGTAATGTGCACACACTGTGCCTTCAAATGGCATTCCCATAACCCTTCTAAGTTCTCAGAATCTCTATTTGTTTTGCACTTTTCAATCACCCTTCCAAACATCAGTCTCTTCCCTTATTACAGTGGGAGAATGACTGCGTATGTCCCCAGAGAAGTGTGATTATTAAATGAAGTAATGCATGAGAAGTGTCCACAGATGCCTCATGCTATGGTTTGGATTTGAGATGCTCCCGCTGCCTCAAACACTGCTGAACAGTTGGTCTTCATCTGGGAGGTTCTGCAAACTTTAGGAAGTAGAGCCTCCTTGGAGGAAGTAAGTTAGTGGGAGAGTGCCCCTAAATGTTGCGTCTGGTCCCCTGGACTACTTCCTGTCTGCTATGATGTGAACATGTTCCTCTTCCCCGTGTTCCCACAGCCATGGTTGTTCTGTTGCACATGAGTTGAGAAATGCAGAGCCAAATGACCATGGGCTGAGCCCTCTGAAACTGTAAGCTAAATAAAAAAACTCTTCCCTTCCTGAAGCTGTTCGTGTTGAGTATTTTGTGGAAGTGATAAAAAGGTCTGATTAATAGACCTGACAATTTTTAGTCTCAAATTTAAAAACCATCATAAATCATTTTAAAAGTTATTAACATTCCTTTTTTCGTACATGTACTATTACCAATGAAGTTGTTTAAAACAGTTATCTAAATATGTCATGATTCTATTGGTGATTTTTTTTCCCCGCTCACCATCTCTTTCTGACCCATGATTTCTCATTATCTCCCTTCCACAAGGAACTGGAAAGCAATAATTCTAGCAATGAACAGTGTTTCCCAATTAAGAACAAAGAACAGAAAAAAGATAAATACAGAACTATGTTCAATGTACATGCTTATTTTGAATCAAAAGTCACAAAAATAGGACCTTAATCTTGAAAGGGGAGTCAGAGGGAAGTAGTAGTGGATGGATAAAATCAATATACATTTTATAGATACATATTTTATTCATTGAATAAAAATATTATTAGAACAGAAAAGAAGTAAAAATATTCAGATTTCTAAGATGAAAATTATTGAGATGAATAATGAGAATATTTGCACTACAATGGGAATGTAATTAATGTCATAGAATTGTACCCTTGATAATTTTAGTATATGTAGTTTTGTAGTTCAAAAAGAAGAAAATTTACTAAAGTCATAAAAATACCAATGTGAAAAACTAGAGAGATAGTTCAGCATTTAAGAGCACTTGCTTCTCTTGTAGAGAACCCAGGATCAGTTCCTGGCACCCACATGATAGCTCAGAACCACTCAAACTCTAGTTACATAGGATCTAAAGACCTCTTCTGTCCTCTCAGGGTACCAGGAATGCATGTAGTCCACATATATACCAACATGCAAAAAACTCATACACATGGAATTTAAAAATTTAAAAAAACATTATCACAAACTATACATACAGCATTTTTCCTGCATCAGACCCCTAATACATTACCAGAAAATACATAACTTTTAAAAACTTTTTAATGAATTTTTAATACTCTACTTTCAAATGTGACCATTTCTTTTCTAGTTTATCTAGAAAGAACAGAGGGGCTATTATATTTTCCTCAAGCCTGGTCAATTGTTCCATTTTTTTAAAATTTGGATGTGGGTGCTTATTCATAAAGATATGCCAGTTGGCATGTAGACATGCCTCCCATGTGCCACACAGTCATGTAAGTGTGGCCTTACAGAAGTATATCCTGATAAACTCCATCTCACACTGTTTCCATAAAAATGTAAAGTATATTTATAATTTCATATGCCACATTCCAGTTCTGCAAATAAGTGAGAGATCAACATGCCTGGGGCTGCACAGCTGGCTAATTGCTGAGCTGGGATTCCAGTGCTGACAGCTGGCATTCATCAGCGCTCATGTTCCTCCTCACCCTGCACACTACGCCTTCCAACCCCATCTCTGCACCTCTGATGTCTTGTTCAGCTGCGAGGAGTGGAAAGGAGAAAAAGGCAGATGAGCTGGACTTTATCCAACATGTACTGTGCAGTGATGCTCTATGCTCAAGCACTTTGCTTATCTCACTTATCCCTCAAAGAAATTCAGAAAGGTTGACATCATTCCCTCTAATTTGCACACAGGGAAACTGAGGCTGAGACAAGTTCGGGTTCTAACACTAAGAAAATCAACGCTGAGCTCCAAAGCTCCTGCTCTTTCCATTATGTGCATAAGACTTCATAAAATCAAAGAGCAACATGCAAAGAAAGGGAGAGAGACCTCAAACTGATTCCATTTCATTTATTTCACACTTTTGTCGGTTGCTTATTTTTAAACTCTGTTGCAAATGGATGAAGAAGGCAGTCAGTACTCATGCCACTGAACACTCCTTGCTGATGGCTGACCTCACGCAGACCGGTGTTGATGAAGGGTACTTGGCAACTGCAGGTTACAGAGGAAGAGGAAGAAAGTGTTGCAAACATCAAAGCAAAAGATTCCAGTATCTACGGCTCAGGGGAGTGTTTGTTTCACTCCTAGAGTGCCACCGCTGTTTGTATCAGTGCCGTGTGCGAAAAGCTCTTAGAACTCTCAAAATAACTGAACACTTTTTTGTCTCTTACATGAGTCATCAATACATTTACTCACTCTCCTGGCTTTGTTGCACTAATGACACACTCTGACCCAAAGCAACTTGGGGGAGGGAAGGGTCTATTTGTCTTATTCCTCCAGGTCACAGTCCATCCTTGAGAAGATGTCAGGGCAAAAATTTAAGCCAAGAACTTGATGTGAAAACTATGGAGGGAAGTTGCTTGCTGGCCCTCTCACCCTTAGCTAGGATACAGTCCAGTGTGGTGATAGTGTGTCCCCCAATATATTGTGTACCCTAAAAATCTTATCTGGGGTCAGAGAACAGAACAGCCACTAGACAGACATAGAGGCCAGGAAATGGTGGCACACGAACCTTTAATCCTAGCATTCTGGAGGCAGAGATCCTTCGAGATCTCTGTGAGTTCAAAGCCACACTGGAAACAGCCAGGCATGGTGACACATGCCTTTAATCCCAGGAAGTGATGGCAAGAAGCAGAAAGGTATATAAGGTGTGAGGACCAGGAACTAGAGGCTTTTTAGGCTCTGTTAAGCTTTTAGGTTTTTAGCACCAATTCAGCTGAGATCCATTCTGGATGAGGATTCAAAGGCCTTCAGTCTGAAGAAACAAGATCAGCTGAGGAACTGGCAGGGTGAGGATGTGGCTTGTATAGTTTCTCTGATCTTTCAGCATTCACCCCAATACTTGACTCTGGGTTTGTTTTTATTAATAAGACCTTTTAAGATTCGCTTTACAGTTCAGGACCACCCGACCAGGGAACGGTGCTGCTCAAAATGGGCTGGGTACCTCTGCAATCCCTCACAGACATACCCACATTCCAATTTGATAGAGACAATTCCTCAATTGAGACTCTTTCGTTCAGGTGATTCTCAGCTGTGTCAAGTTGGCAGTTACTGCTAATTTGGATGCCCTCTGAATGAACAAAACCAAGTGTTTCCTAGTGATTTTCCTTATGGTTTTTTTTTTTGGGGGGGAGGGGGCTTGAGTACAATTTATTATGATGGTGCAAAAAGAATGTTGAATAACTTTTGTTTATTTATTTTTGTTGAGGTAAAAAATCAATGATGAAAATTTAACATTTTTGTCTTTTTAGGGCATGTCTCAGTATTACTAAGTACATTCGCATTGTGCCTCGCCATCTCTAGACTCTACTCTTTATCTACTAGACAGTGACTCCCCTTCCTTCCTCCTCTTAGCCTCCGGCAAGCATTTTTCTTTCTCCTGTTTCTGTGGGTATTACTTTCCTTGGATCTTCATGTAAGTAGTCTTACATGGTTTGTCCTTTTATGTCCGGCTTTTGGGAAGATTATAACATCATCAAAGCTTGTTTATACTGTAATATATGTGATAGAACTTTGCTCTCTTTTAGGCATGACTAATAGTCCATTGTTTGTAAATACCACATTTATTTTTAACCCATCATCCATCAGTGGTTGTGTAAATTATTTCCCCTTTTTGGCTTTTGTGAATAATGATACTCTAAACATTGGTATTCCAGTATCCATGCTCTTATTTTTATGGGGAGGAATTTGCCAAGGCAAACATCATTTGAAAACCAGCATAGGTGGTTCTGGCTTCTGCCCCTGGCATTCAAGCCTGTGCAGGAATGAGCACTCTGAGGTTCTGCATGGCCATTGCTTATAGAGAAAGGTCCTCATGGGACTATCTTTGGTTAGCATTACTCGGGGCTTTCCCACCACTATTGTCATGGTCCTGACAGAAGGAAGGCATTAAGGGAGTCTCTTAAAACCTCCCATCTAAGGTCATGGTGATGTGTATCAGGTGCCAAATAAAGTTGCCTTCAAATGCAGGGAGGTTATACCTGGCATTGTGGAGTCTCTAAATATTCAGTGAGAGTAGGAGAGCCCTGCTCTACTGGCATCAAGTGAGAACTGCACCAGAGTTACCACACTAAAAATCGGAGGTTGTCTAGAACTTGGAGCTGATAAGATGTCTTAAAAACAACTAGAACTGAGCGACCTCCAAGAATGAGTACCCCTTTAATTCCATGTGCACTCATTGGCAAACTACTCAAAGGACTTGGTATAATTTGCAGTCACAACACCAACCAAAATCTACAAGTAAGTGCTGCAATCACGATTCACATGTATGTGCTATTTTTCAAGTGCTCTAAAGACCTTACTGCATAATAACACTTGGAGATCTTCGCTGGAGACTGTCATTGGGTGTCATAAATGTGGCAAGTTCAGGATTTGCTTACCACACACTCTCCCATTCGAGGCTCTGCTGCAATTGGTCACAAACTCCAGGCACAAAACAGGGCTCTTTCACCAGCTAAGTGTTTTTATTAAATAACGGAGTCACAGCCTGTGAAAGAGAAGGCTGAGCTAGGATTCTTTCCACCTTCTTTACAGGAACCCACTTCTAACAGCAACATCTCACAGTCTGCTTTTTATCCTGGGAGAATAAATGGTCCTTAACTGAACAAATTACCTTAAAAAGGAGTTAAAAACAGACACACACACACACACACACACATACACACAAACACACACACAGAGACAGACAGACACACACACACAGACAGATAGACAGACAGACAGACATATACACACATACCACCCTTTATTTAGGGACATCTGCTCCTAACCTTTACTACAAAGTTCGTCCCATCTATGTGTGCGTACATGTGCATGTGTGTATACCTGTATACATGTGTGATTAACAAAATAAAGTACTGTGATATATATTCATGTTTAAACCACTTTTTAATCTAAAATATCACCAATATCCCCTTGTCTTAGGGTTTCTATTGCTGTGAAGAGAAACCATGATCATGGAAACTCTTATAAAGGAAAAACATTTATTTGGGGTAGCTTACATCTTCAGAGGTTTAGTTCATAATCATCATGGTACAACATGGTGCTGTGCAGGCAGACACAGTGCTGGAGATGGAGCTGAGAGTCCTACATCTTGACTTGCAGGCAAAAGAAATGGACTGTCTCATTGGGTGTGGTTTGAGCATATATGAGATCTCAAAGCCAGCCTCCACAGTGACACACTTCCTTCAACAAGGCCACACCCACTTCAAAAAAGCCACACCTTCCAATACTGCCACTCTCTATGAGATTATGATGGCTATTTTCTTTCAAACAACCATACCTCCTATATCAATACATTTGTTTTCCAACTATATTCTCTCTTTTCAGTTTGAAAACTAAATCCAAGTATTTTCTGTAGTGAAATATTGTGTACCCTAATAAACTTGCCTGGGGATTGGAGGACAAAGACAGCCACTAGATTAGATATAGAGGCCAGACAGTGGTGGCACACAACCTTAATCCTATCACTCAGGAGGCAGAGATTGTCTGGATCTCTGAGTATTCAAGGCCGCACTGGAAACAGAGCCAGGCAGTGGTCTCACATACCTTTAATCCCAGTACTGTGAAGCACACATGCCTTTAATCCCAGGAACTGATGTCTGGGCAGTATATAAGGCATAAGGAAACAAAAACTCACTCTCTTTAGACTGAGGATTTCATAGAGGTATGCTAGTGGCTGGCTGTTCTGCTTCTCTGATCTTTCAGCTTTCACCCTGATATCTGGCTCTGGATTTTTTTATTTTAAGACCTTTTAAGATTCGTGTTACACTTTTTCTAATTTCTGTTCAAATTTTTAAAAATATGTAAGCAAACCCAAGTCTCATTCAGAGGTAGCTTAGAAGACATGATCCAGACCTCTGTTTCAGAAATAAGGGTCATCAAATACTTGGTGGTAGATATTGAGATTTGTTTTAATTTTGCTTTCATTTTTCCAACCTTGTTAGGATATGCATCACAAACAGTGATCACAGCTCTCATATATAGAAAGTGTATACAACTTGGTACTTTGACTTACACAGTGAGAAATGCATAGTCAAGCTCATTAGCATATACATCTCCCCCACAGTTATATTTTGTGTGCGTTGAAAACATTTCTGAGATGTCATTTCATTTTGTTTCCATAACAGAAATGCACACTACCATGTGGAAATCCCTTGGCTGCTCCTGAGGAAGCTGAACTCTTAACCCTGCATCACAATGAGGATTTGTGCCCTGGGCTCAGGATAAGGGGCCAAGGATCTAGGAACCATGAGACCATTCTGCTTGCTTTGTCTACCAGCCCTGTGAGTGAACACCACTGAGAAAAAGAAGTGAAAACAGGAAACCCACAGACTTCTCAGGCAAAATCAATGTCCTATCGCATGCCCTCTTCCTGTAGGATTCCTTTCGAAATGTCTGTCGATATGGACTTTCCTTTCATCTCACCACATCTGGGTGATTTGAAGACAGGGCTGTCACATCTTAATGGCTCTGAAATTGGGATGTGTCTGACGACTGATTGCTGTAGACCTGACAGAGTTGTATGACACACCAAAACAAACTTGTGACTGTGCCAACATTTTACACAAGAGTGAGCAGAGAAGAATGGCTTTAAATAAGGTGGTTTGATCTTTAGCTTCATGGTGCATCAGGTCCACACTAAGTATGTGTTAAAACAGATTTCTGGAACTTTCCGTAGGCAGGAAATGCATGGAGTAAGAACAGGAATTGGCATAAAGAGCAGCCAGCGGAGAAGAAACAGAAAGGGGGAAGTAAACAGTAGGTGCTGGAGTAAATAGAGGCTTAAACATCATCAAAGCTGTAAAAAATGATCATTCACGAAGATATGCGGTATTACCTGGCAGGAGAGCTGTCGTGATCACGGAAGTCCCTCTCTAGGAGTGAGGCTTATCCCTTGCTCTCCAGATGTGCTAACCCTGTGATTTCTCCAGCAGTGAGAAACTCAACTACATATTTTGTGGTAGTGGGAAACAATGGTCACCCTCTTCCCTATGCATAGAGAGTGAAGGAGCGTGAGGAGGGAGAGGAATATTGAGGAGGGAATGGAGAGAATGAATGAGAGCAAATAGAGCAGGGACGAGAGGGAAAGTACAAGGCTGTAGGTAAGAGAAATAATAGGAAAAAAACCCACAATAGAATAAGTAAGCAATATGAATTCAAAACATGGCAATTAAATACTTGTGCACGAGTGGTGGCTTTTTAAAGTTAATGTGAAATGAAAGTAAAGTAAAAATACATTATCAGTCAAAATCCCCTCCTTGCTTACAGCACCAAGGACTGTGCCTCTCCTCTCCAGATGTAAGTCCTAGGCAGGCTCAGCCAACCACAGTTTGAGCTGGATTCTCGGAAGACTTCCCAGATGCAGCCATCGCTGAAGAGGAGATGGATCTTCATAGTGAATTGTCATTTATCAGCCTCCAAAGAAAAGGAAGGGTCTTATAGGTGGCATGGCTATTTCAATTAGTCACTATTGTTATTCATCATCTATTCCCCTACCAACCCCTTAGCCTCTGTATTGTTACTGGCAACCAAAACAACTTCCAAGTACATCTCTCTAGAATGTTCTCTGCCACTCAATTCAAGTGCATGACAATCACCTTAGGTACTAAAATAAATGTCTGTACTCTTCAAATGATTTCTGTGGTGTTGGTGGGATTCAGGTACCAGTATTAGTAAAGTCCCCTAGGTGATAGCTATGGAATAAACACACTTCTTCTAAATTCATATGTTTAAAGTCTGATGCCACACCCCCACCCCCACTCTGTGATGTCTGGAAGCATGAGCTTTAGGTGCTAATTAACTCATAAGGGAAAAGTCCTTATGAATAGCTTCATTAGATATTAAAGGGAAGCCCTCTCTGCATTGTGGAGATACATTAACAATGTGATCATCCTCAAACTGGCAGAGGAGACATGAAGAACTGGGCTGCTGAGCAATTTGACCTTAGCCTTTGCTATTGTTTAAACCACTAAGTCTGCTATTATTTTGTTACAGTGACCTTACCTAAGAAAGCAACTTCAATGTACAACCACAGCAAGAAATCTGTGACCTGTGAGGAAGCTGAAGGCATTGTGGGAAAGGTCAAGCATGCAAATGGTATGACCCAAGAGCATTATTTTCTAAGCATCAGCATCCTTGGCTGTAAAGTAACTGTAATACTGAGACTGCTTGGATGGGTGATTGGGAGGGGTAAATGGGATTAAGTGATGCTCAGAAAAAGTCTTTGACAAGACATTGTAGAATTTTAACTTATAGTAACTTTAACATTTTTTTTGCAAATGTTAACTATTGGTTTAGAGATAAGTAACTTTTCTTATTAAACAATAATAGCATAAATAATGTTAAAACTAAAACATTTGAAAGAAAAACTGCTATATGACCCAGAAATCCTATTACTTGGTATAAATACAAAGGAAATGAAATCAGTATTTCAGAGAGGCATCTGCTCAGCCATGTTTTCTGCAGCACTCACTATTCATGATGGTTGCAATATGGAGCCAACTACATGTTTAGCAATAAATGAATGGACAAAGAAAATATGGCACATATATACATCAGAATGCTACTCAGCTACTAAGAGAATGAAATACTCTTATTATTTCCTCCGTTATAAATGAAATTGAAGAGTATTATGTGCAGTGGAACAATCCAGGCACAGACAGACTAACATTCCATGGTCACATGTGTTTGTGGAATCTAAATCTGTTGTCAAAGAATAGGGCTAATCTGAGGCTGGCAAGGATAAGGCAGAAGTGAGTGGGAGGGATAGACTAATGGGTTAGAAAGGAAAAATAAGTTCTAGTATTTTCTACCTGGTAGACTGGCTATAGAAAACAATAGCAGACTGTGTATTTCAAAATTTCTAGAAGAAAAGATTTTGGGTGTTTTCATTATAAAGAAATATTAAATATTTCAGTTGTTGGGTATGTAAATACCATTGGTTATTACCCAACATATATCTATATTGAGATGTCACACTGTGTCCCACAAACATGCACAATTATTATGTTTTAATCACAAAAATATTTTATAAGTAGTAGAAACTCTTAGAAGTTTTACCGTCAGAGAGACAACACATTCCTGTGTTCAAGCCTCCCCCAGAGCTACCTACTTGCTCACACAGCTTTAGTATATGAACTGTTCAAGATGCCTTGGTCAACCAATTGGCTGTTTCTTTGTAATGTGCTCAAAGATAACAATCAATCAACTTATTCTTTAGATCCTTGAGTTCCATAAACACCTCTGTTTCTGCGTGAAATTAAAAGAATATCAATGAAAAGGGAAATAATTTCTTCTAGACTCATTCTCCATGTAAACTGTATTCTGTTTTTCTAAGAAGTAGGAAACCATCTAAGTCCTTGTTAGTCAAAATGTGGCCCAGGAGTGCCACCCAGACCAGCTGGAACAGAATACACCTTTCAGCAAAATTCCCCAGTAATGTCCTCAGGAGTGAGAACCTACCTACGTTAGGTCTCCTTGGTGATGAGACTGAAGAAGGAAGTGATTTTTTTTTCTAGATAGATCACTGCCTGTTTAAACTCTGGGCCTGGGACTGTGTGGTCTGCTTAGCAGGCAATTTAGTTTGTTTTGAGTGTGGTGAGATTCTTATGGCAAAGACTTATGAGACCATTTGGTGATGATCCTGAAAGCCCCATTCTCACCCCCAATCCTTTGATAGAGAAGGTGGAGTCTGGTTGCTGGAGCTCCCTCCCTAAAGAAGGGTGCCCAAGCAAAAAATGAACATGTCTTGCTTCAAAGACTGCAAAGCTTTCATTCCTATTTCAATCACAAACTCCGTAGCACATCTATTCTGGTCTGTGGGTCTTTTTATCCTGCCCTGCAAGGATGCACCAGGGTAGCCCAATGGAAAATCATCAAAGCAGGGGCAATGGTTGCTTATTCCCCAGACTGCTCTCTCCTGCAGTGTAGCCTTCCATTCAGGATCACCATCAGGAGGACAGACATAGCAGGATATAATCTTCAGTCCCCCAACCAAGAAAGTAGGAGAGGGCAAGCTTTAGAGTTAGTGTTAGTTCCAATAAGAAACCCCCAGGAGAGTGAGATGACTTAGCAAGTGAAAGTTCCTCCTGCGTAAGGCTGCTAACCTGATTTCAATGCCCTGAGCCTACAGTGCAAGGAGAAAAGTGCCCCCCAAAAGTTGTCCTCTGACCTCCATATACACACTCTGGCATGTGTGCGTGCGTGCGTGCGTGCGTGCGTGTGCGCACACACACACTAATGACTATCATTATTAATAAAGATTTTAATACAGTAAAACATATTCTAGATATTGGTTTAGAAACATAATTTCTTTGTGTGTAATGATAACTTTAGAAACGTAATTTCTTTGTGTGTAATGATAACAACATAGTTACCAGGGATGATATGAAGGAAGGAACATTGATCTACAAAGGACAGTTGTTCTCTGAAGCTAACAGTCTATGACTGGATTCGCAGTGTCTCATCTGCCATTCTCAAATGTCACATGAGACCATGGTAATTCATTGCCAACCAAGATTTTTTATTACATGTTATTTGTTTGTTTGGGGATGGGGATTGTAGGAGTCATGTCTTTTTCCAACCATGTGAGGCCTGTAGATTGAACTCAGGTCATCAGGCTTGGCTACAAGTGCCTTTACCTGCTGAGCCATCTTCCTGGTCCATTTATCCAAATTTTAATGAGGTAAAGTTCCTGGGATATAAAATGTATCCATTTTCAGTGCACACTGTGTTGAGATTTAGAAAATTCGTGCAATTACAGCACATTTCTTTCACCTCCAAATGTTCCGATCCCCATTTCTATAACCATCATAGGCAATCACTGCTGTGTCTCTATAGCCTTGCCTTTTATAGAAACTGAGTTTCGTGAAGTCAGGAAATACGTAGTCCTATAAGTCTGACTACTTGCACTTCAGTGTAATGATTTAAACATCTGTTGCATATATCCAAAAATCGTTTACCTTCTGATTGTAGAGTGGTGTTTCATTGTATGAGTTTTGTCCGTTCAACAACCAGTGAGGTGTTTGGATGGCTCTGGCTCTGAGCTGCTTGCTGTGAAGAACTCTGCTACCATTTGTGCATTTATCTTTAGCCCCTTCTATAGAGTCTAAGAAGTAAAGTAAAAAACTGGAAACGGAAGGCATTATCTGACCATAACAAAGGTTATGTGTGAAAGGCCCACAGACGTCACCGTGTGTAGTGGTAACAATCTGAATGATCTTGCCTCTAATCTTGAGAATAAGACAAGAGCTCTCACTCTTAGCACCTGTGTGCAACATAGCACTAGAGCAGTTCTCAACCTTCCTAGTGCTGCAACCCTTTAAAACAGTCCCTCATGTTGTGGTGAGCCACAACCAGAAAATTATTTCGTTGCTACATCATAACTGTAATTTCGCTGCTGTAATAAATCTTAATGTAAATATCTGGTATACAGGATAGCTAATATGCAATCCTTGTGAAAAGTTATCCAATCACCAAGGGGGTTGTGACCCACAGGTTGAGAATCACTATACTCCATGTTTTTGCTAGGGCAATTACGAAGATAAAGAACTGTCATCATTGAACTTTCATCCAGTATCTAATGGAAGCAGATGCAGAGATCCACAGTCGAGCACTGGGCCTGGGCTTTTGTAGTCCAGTAAAAGAGGAGGGAGGGATTATATGAACAAGAAGGGGTCAAGATCACGATGGGGAAATACACAGAGACAGCTGATCCGTGCTAGTGGGAGCTCAAGGACTCTGGACTGACAGATAGGGAGCCTGCAAAGGACCAAACCAGGCCCTCCTGAATGTGGATGACAGTTGTGTGGCTTGGTCTGTTGGTGGGGCCTCTGGCATGGGACCAGGATTTATCCCTGGTGCATGAACTGGCTTTTTGGAGCCCATTACCTATGGAGGGATATCTTGCTCAGCCTTGATGGAGGGAGGTTGTCTTGGACCTGTCTCAACTTGATATGCCAAGCTTCGTTGACTCCCCATGGGAGGCCTTACCCTCTCCGTGGATGGGAGAGGGGAAGGAGGGGGAAACTGTGGTTGGTTTGTAAAACGAAAAAAAAAATTAAATTAAAAAGGGGAGATAAAGAAGTAAAAAGCACCCAAACCAGAAGAGAAGAGGTATATGTACCTAGGTTCACAAATAAAAGTACTTAATATGTATAAAACTCCAGATTCCTCACATGAGAAATATTAATAAATGAGTTCAATAAAATTTCAGGATACACAATCAACACCAAAGTCAGTTATATTTCCATATGCTAATAAAATATTTAAGAAAGAAAAACTTTTAATCACATTTATGACATACTTTAAAAATCAAAGCAAGATGTTGAAAGTTTTGTTCACTGCAGTCTGTCGTATTTTGATAGTACACTGTTGTGGGTTTTTTAAGATTTTTTTTTAAGCACGGTGGGTTTGTGCATGTGTGTGAGTGCAAACCTCTTGATGTAGGTGCGGGGAACAGAACTCTGGTCCTCCACAAGAGCAATACATGGTCTTTAGTGCTGAATCATCTCTTCAGGACAGATTTTCTTTTCCTAAAGGAGAACTGTTAGCGTATCATGAAAAGTACCTTGACCTTCAGCATGATTAGTACAACAAAAAGCAGGTGAATTGTTTATCAAATTTACCCTAAGTTCTCAATGAACCTGAGACCTTTCGTGTCACTTTTAACACTAAATGATGTCTGCAAAACATCTGTGCCCCAGCCTCTTATACCTGAGCAACAAAGTGATGCCAGAAAGCAGGCACACAAAAGCCTATAGCAGCGCTTAGGAGATGCAGTTCAAGAAACTGTCTGACTTTGTCAGAGTATAATATTTACATAAGGATAGAGCAGAAACTGTTAATGTTTAATCTTAAACCCTGGCGTAGACACATTGTCTCTTTTTTTTAGTAATGGATTTGATAAAAGAACTCAAATTCTGGCTAGTTCTCACAGATAGAACTATATTCTGATTCCATGTAGCAAAGCAAACAAAGGCTTTCGTGAAAGTTAGAAATCTCCCCCAAGATACTGAGAAAAACAAGCAGTTCACTGTGTTTTAAAGAACTCTGGGATGTTTTGATAGATTGTTTTTCTTGCAGATACAATGCAACACAACAGCTGGGCGTATATTTTAATTAGTTTAAATGTAGGCATATGGAACACCCTAAGAGATGCGAGATTGCCCACTGTTAAGATTCTGTGCATGTAGTCCTGATAGTATCTCGTCCAATTATTTAAGAAAATTAAAAAATAATCTGCATCAGCTGCTCATATTGTGTCCTCCATGTCCAAAGAGGATCAACTTTCTTTCAAAGCAGTTGTAAAGGCTGCCATTCTCGATTAATGAGGGAAAACACTAGTCATTGCTCCAAGTTTCTGTAACTTTATCAGCTAAGGATGCAAGAAAAGGTGGGTGTCTATCACTCCCGCCCCCACCCACCTCTGTCACCACTTACAAGTACAAGAGGGAAGGGAAAGAAAAGACCACACCTTAAACAAATGAATGAAAATCAATGGAATATTTTGTTCTGTACTGTATTCCCTGATTACATTTTACCTGGGAACCAAACAGAATGAAATGTAATGAAGAGTTCCTCAGTCTCTCTTGCTCTTCTTCCCAGCATGGACACGCACGAAGGCTGTCCTTTTCCTGGCCAGAGGTCTTCAAAGGCAGCACTTTGAGTCTGTTTCTAATTTCCTGTCTGCCCAAACCCCTTATTAGGTGAGGAAAAGAAGAGGGAGCGTCCCCTCCCATAATAATTCCTTGACAGCCCACTATCACCCTGGCCAGCCACCTAAAACCTTGAGTGGACATTCAGCAGGTTTTTTTCCCACTACATTGACAGCCACATTCCCAGGAACCTAATTGAAAACTGCAGGGTTGCTCCACAGTGCAGTTCTCTGAAATATCTATGCCACCTCCACTGGGTTTTTATCAATCTCGAGGGTAGAAGCTCTCACTGGGAGGTGAGTTTCACTAACCCTCATTTTATAAGTAGAAGAAAAGAAGCCAGAGCAAAGAAAATATATAGGCCACTCTCCTGAAAGCTGTATATCAGCTCAGCCAATTTCTTGCTCCCTATCGAAGACTAATTTCCCTCTGAACCTGGAGAAAGCTAGGGTTGCCTCTTTCATGCAGCACAAAAGAAGGGTGTCATTCATGCACACCAGTCCATGGAAGACTTCTGAGTCAATGTGGATTACAAAGGGACAATGAGTCTGGGGTGAGGCAGAACATACTTGAAAGCAGACTGTACAAGGGGAAAGGACCCAAGAGACCCTTTAATAGATGATTATATCATCCCAGACTCTAGGTTTCTTTCCAACAAAGGTTTTCTCTACTGGAACTGTGCTCAGACATGCACAAATGGACATCCCAGATTAGTCAATTACCCAAAACAATTTTAAGTTAATTTCTCTAAGTTTTTTGAAGTTTGGTTTATAATTCTAAAAATGAAAATCATGGGCCATCATTGTTTTTCTTTGTCTCCCACGTGCCTGGTGTGACATCTAAAAATTTGTTCAGAGAACAAAAGAAGCATAAAAGAGGGTGGAGAGTTCTGCTTCCACCTCAGGAAACTCAGACAATGCCGATACATGCTCTGTAAGCCTCTTCAGAACATCTCTAACCACATAGTTTTTCTGCAAAATCAGCACTTAATGGCACTTATCTGAATTAAGTTCACAGAGTACACGAACACCTAAAACAGGAGAAGGCAGGAGAGATGGTTAAGCAGAACCATTCAAGACTGACAACGTGATTTCCAGCCTGAACCCACATGGATAAAAATGGACGCTCTTGGTGCTCATTTGTAATCTGAGCACTTTTATGCAAAGATGGTAGACCAAGGCAGGAGAATCTTTGAGAAAGTCACTGGATGGCTAGTCTGGAGTACGTATCAAGGTAGAAACAAGAAAGATCCTTCCTCAGCAAGGTAGAAGGAAAGAACCAACCTCTCAAAGTTATCCTCCAACCTCCACACATACACTAATAATAATGATAGTATATAATTTAACTAGGTTGAGCTGGGAATCCTGGGTCATGCCTATACCCTAGCACTCAGAAGGCTGAGGAAGGAGCATTATCACGGGTTCAGACCAGCTTGGGCTACATAGCAAGTTCTAGGCCAGCCTAGGCTAAAAAGCAAGTAAGACTATCTCAAAAGAAATTATTTTAGAAGCGAGAGGAGAATAACGGAGGGTAATGGGGGTGGTTAAAATGCTCATATGCATGTATACAGTTACTAAAGATAAAAAAAATTTAATTTTGAAAGGTTGTTTAAATTTTCACTTGAATGAGCTTGTTGGGTTATCTTGCCTTAGATTATATTTTTGGTGATTTTTTTGTTAATGTTCAATAAAAATGCATATTTAAATTCAGCAGAGTTCAGCAAAATAGGCCTTTTCAGTTCGGCCTCTTGTTCTACCCAGGGCCAGACTGACCTGGATGGAAGAAAGGCAGTGTGACAGAACCTGGCCTGGAGCCATTCTCTGAGTTTATACTGTTGCTCCAGCACATGGGGCTAAAAACACTATTGATTGTAGCCCTGATTTCTTAAAAATGTCAGGGACATTTTACACTTTTCCTCTGAGGCACTAAATATCAGGCCTGCCATTAACCAGATTGTGATAACAGACACAGATAAAGCCTGCTGCAAAGTGCACAGGTAAAGTATTTCTTCAAAGGTCACTCTGCTGCCGCAGCAGGGTGTAATGACCCTCTTCTTCGAGGGCTGCTGATGTCTTACAAAAGATATCCTGGTCCAGCTCGGCAACTTCTGCCTCCCCCTCAAAGTGTGCATCTCAAAACAAGCGATTCAGAGAACTGAATCCTGACTCCTCTAAGAACCACTGGACAAGGCTCATAATTAACTCTCTGTGTCACTCATTTCCAATTAGACCTTGCACAGTTCAACTGGCCTCCCTTCCTGTATTTCAGGAAGTCAGTAAAGCTGATTTTGCTGTGCTAACCATTATCCCTGGTAGTCCGTGACTGAACATAGACCGTGTAGCGAAACAAGGTTCCCATCGCACCCCAAACCTGCAGGCCTAGATAGACAAGTGCGTTCCTTTCCAGAGTGAGGATAACTCCAAGCTTTGGTCCTGTGCCTTGGCCTAAATCTCTATCCTCTGACCCACCAGCATAAGCACAATGGCTGAGAACACAGGAGAAAATTCCTCTAACTGTGACAGAGCATATCAACTCCCTTGAGTCCACCTGAATGTGGCTATGAACGTGATCCTCAAAATCTGGTCATTTTTTTCTAGATCCACACACCACTGACAAGGCTGCCTTTGACTTTCGTTTTCTCCCTTTGGATCTCCTCCCAAGGGGTCATGATCAAGGTCATTTCAGGGAAACAGCCTCCTCCTGGATGTCTCTAACATAATCCCTTACTCTATTTTCCTAAAGTTGCTCACAATCATTTGTAACTCCAGTTCCAAGGGAGCCACCACCTTCTTCTAGTCCTGGAGGGCACCAGGCACACACATGGTACTGCATATATATATGCAGTCCCTCATACACTCACATAAACTAAAATAAATGAAGCTTTAAAGACAATGGCTGCCTTGTCTATCTGGTCTACCTTCTGTATGAGGTGCCTGCATATAATTAAATGACTGTAACATCTTCAAAGCAGGTTTTTAACCAGAACCGGTCTACTTATTAAGCCACTGTACCAATCAGGTAAAACCTGTTAAATCCAATAGAGCTTCAAGGATTCAAAAGTATGTTTTAAGCTATTGGCCCAGGGCACAAAGAGCCACCACTGTTAAATATCATGTGCTTGATGCCATTAAAATTTTACACCATTTGACTATAATTTTGCCAAATTTCATTATCACTATAATCACTGTTTCCAGCAATACTATAAAAATGTCGGAAAGTCAAGGCAAGACTATGATTAATGAGCATGTACTTGAACTCTGACCATTGTATAGTAAGGTGCTACAATTGGTTTCCCTACATTCAAAAACACCTGGTTCAAATTTGCTCATTCCTGGCAGAATGGCTTAAGAAATGGCTACTTTTTGTTTTTGTTTTACTTTCTTACTTTTTTTTTCCACTTAAGAAGTGAAGATAATGTGTCTATGTTGCAAGTTGTTAATGAGGAGAGGAAATAGATGAAAAGTTTTCAAGATTTTATTTTTAAGTGTGTGTGTGTGTGTGTGTGTGTGTGTGTGTGTGTGTGTGTACATGAGTAGAGGTGCACCAGAGGTCAGAAAGCGTGTCAGATCTCCTAGAGCTAGACTACCAGCTTCCAGGTAGTTGTGAGCCACCCAATGTGTGTTTGGGGAACCAGACTCCAGTCACTGGCAAGAGCAGCAAGCATGCTTTACTGCTGAGCCATGTCTCCAGTCCCTCCTGCTGAGTTCTGGAAAATTATGGCACTTAGTCATCTTCCTTACACTATCATCCTGCATTCCGTACTTGGAACACTGATTTCCCATGGCTACTCAAAGCACACAACTCAAGGACCATGTATTCTCTGAAGCCTGGAATGACAGGCTGAAGCCCAGTTTGGGAAGACCTTCAATTCTAAGCCAAAATGTTTTAAATAGAGTTTTAGAAGATACTGGAAGACAGTGTAGTATCAGAAGAGGCCCAGAGCCTATGTTCTTGACTACAGCACATATCTGATATGCCCAGGACTGTGCCTTTTATGATGTCAAATTTCTTATTTTTTTTAATCTCCCAGTTTAAGAATGTTGTGATATACACCTTGTACTTTGCACAGTCTCCAGTATTAGGATATCACTGAAGGTCCTGAGACTGTATCAGCTTTGAGTATATTCTCCTAGAAGAATCCTAACCTCAGAAAGTAACTTGTCTTTCCTTGCTCAGCTCCCTCAGCCCTGCCCACCTCTGAAGCCTTTTCCTCAGCTGTTGTCTTTCAGACCACGGTGGGATATCCATCCTCAGGCGCATAAAAGCCAAGGGACTTTAACTGCAGGCTTTGTGCAAAGAGCATTTCCATTCCCTAAAATGGGCTTTGCGTATCAAACTTTGCCTTTTGATCTGTAAGGACCACAGGTGCAAACTCGGTGCCCCATTATCTATTTGTCATTCACACAGCCAGCCACGTCACTCAGGTATTTAATGCCCACATCTCAGGATGTGGCCATGTCACTGACTATGGTGCCCAGGCTACAACTCAAGATACCAGCCTTCACTCGGCTCTCTCCCTTCACAGCTCAGGGTCAGCCATGCACCAAGTACTAATCACAGGTCATCATCTCCTCCTAAGAGCCCAGCAGAATAAGCAGCATGCCTCTTTTGTTTCCCCTGACTCTACCCGTGTCTCCAACAATGTGCTACATTGAGCTCCTTCCTACTCTGAGCCTCTGCAGTTCTGTCCCTTGAGGTTCCCTGATACTCAGACCTCAGAATTGATGCCACTTTCTCAGAAAGAAGCTCCTGTTACTGTCATGCCACCTTACTTTATTCTGTTTTAGTTTGTTCCCCATACTTATTACTCTCATGGTGTCTTGCCCATCTATATGGCTGCCTGTGCAGTGTCGTCTCCCTGCTCCAGAAGGTGAGACCCTCGAGAGATGAAGGCTTATACCCAGTAAACAGTTCCCAGGTTCCTCCTCTCCACACCTCTCATACTGGCCAATTCCCACGTGCCAGTCACCTACAGTAACCTATTCACACCTGGCTTCCAGCAGCCACAGAAAATTTAAGCATCACTGTTCTGCCTGAGTCCCTTCAGTTGCTCTCCACAGCTCTGCCAGTAAGTCCAGATTCTTGATTAAGCTTACAATATCCTCCTCCCCAGACCTGTTTCTCAGCTGACAATGATTTGTGATGCTTTCCACTTGCCCCACTGGGCCTGGCCCATGATTAGCACATCAGGCAACAGCTAAGCTGAAACAAAAGGCTGGAATTCAGTGACTAACCAGAGATGATTCCTCAGAGCCCAGATGGCTATGAAAAGGATGGTCTGAATGTCAAACAGGTGGTTCCTGAGCTTGCCTAGATGTAGCCAGAGTTTTCCTGCCTAGCCCACAGTCAGGACAAATCTCTGTCACCCACCACTCCCACAGCCGCTCAGACCCAACCAAGTCAACACAGAGACTTATATTGGTTACAAAATGTATGGCTGTGGCAGGCTTTCTGCTAACTGTTCTTATATCTTAAATTAATCCATTTCTATAAATCTATACCTTGCCACATGGCTTGTGGCTTACCGGCATCTTCACATGCTGCTTGTCATGGTGGCAGCTGGCAGTGTCTCCCTCCACCTTCCTGTTCTCTCCATTCTCCTCTCTGTTAGTCCCACCTATACTTCTTGCCTGGCCACTGGCCAATCAGTGTTTTATTTATTGACCAATCAGAGCAATTTGACATACAGACCATCCCACAGCACTAGATGTGAAGGACAATAAGGTCAACGGCCTAAGATAAGGAAACGGGGCCACTCCTCTCTTCTACTTGATTCCACAATGAAAGAAGGCTGAGCTCTTGATTTTAGGGGTTTTAGGAAGTAACACTGTGGGAGAAAGCAGAATTAGAAGTAAAACCCAGAGACTGAGCCCTAATTGGCATATTAATAGTAGACTACACAGAAAGCACTCTGCTTTCCTTAGATTAAGTAGCAAGAATCCCCTGGCTCCCCAGATGCTGTGGTGAGTGAATGAGACAACTAGGAGAATGTCAGAGGCCGTGGCACAAGTCAGGGATTCTGCAGATAGCTGGGTCTGCAAGCACTGACATCAGCTGTAGAGTTGGAGTTCAAACCCTGCATTTTCTGCCTAAACCCCAGCTCTTATCACTGGGTAAGACACAGTTGCTGGCAAGACAGCAAATACTCTTGGGTTTGGAGTTGGAGGTGGGGCAGCCCTCAGACTTGCTGAAGGCTGCTTAGTGCTGGGAACTCATCTCAGACTATGTCATTCTTACCAAGGACTCTGACAAATGAGCGAACGCCAATGTTATCATCACTTGAGAAGGTCTGTGGTTCAGATTTATGTATTACTTACAGCAGCACAGGGCTGTGACCCAAATCCAGTGTGCCCACTATCTCTTGGGCTCATCCTCTCACAGTGTGTTCTGACCTGGGAGCTCCAGACGCTGTGAGTTGAGACTGAATCTCCTATTCTACATTTGCACTGTCTTGAGCATTTGATACATAATCATTGTCAAACACAGTCCCAAATGATGTTCTCCTAAACCTGGACATAACTGAAGAAAACAATAGTTTAAGCAGACAAAAAATCAAATAAGCTCATTTTTAAAGTAAAGTGAAAATAAATTCAAGTCTTTGGAACACTTTTAATAGAATAGTTTTCTCATTGACTCCTCTAATCATTTCCAAATTTATAATTTCTTCCCCCAGACCAATTCGTTCATCAGCCAATAAAGCACAGCCTCCCATTTTTTCCAATCTTCTTTGAGTCAACCTTTCCATACATCATATACCATCTGACTACTTATTACTAGTTGCAAACACTAATCTTGGGTCTGAAGATAGAAGGCCTAACAGGAGAAGACTCTATCCATGAAGGAATTTACAGTCTAGTAGGGGATACAAAGAGTAAATCAACAAGTTGGTGTTATGGCAAAATGTCATATGTGTAGCAAAGGATAGAGAAGGTGGGGTGAGGAGGTTAGGAAAGGGAAAAACAGGAAAATACTGGAGACAGCAGGGCAGAATACATTAGAGTGGTGACTGAAAAAGTTTAGAGGTGAAAACCAAAAGACAAGATGCAGAGGTGGTCTAAACGGAATTTTTTGATGCCAGGCATTTTCTACAAGGAGTGTCTAGTCTGAGTTTCAGTTGGTAAGCAGAATTACCTAGGTTATAAAATTATAGAATTATAAAAATACACAAGATGGCTAGCACTTTGATTAGACTGTCTTAAATCCAAGTCCCCTCTGCTCCTATTGACTGTATTGAGGGACATCTTCCCACGCCTTAAACCCATTACTAACTGCTCAGTTTCTGGTCCTTGGGACTCCTTTCTGGTCCTTCAGCCCATGCTTGGAGTTTTATTTCACTTAAGAAAATAACTTAAAGTCTCATGTTCTTGGTTCTGTTTACATATGTACTAAAATTTGAGATAAATTGGTAAAATAGTTATTTGTCCTTTCCTGCCTCTGGTCACCATCAGCCTACCTTACCTTTTCTTCTGCTAACTTCTACTTCTCATTGACCTTGAACCATACTAGCCATCCTGGAAGATCTGACTGTGTTTAAAATCATCCCTCATTCTTGACTCTGCCCTTACGTTAAGCTTGACCTAGAACACCTTTGAGGAGGTGTTTATTGAGAAATACCTCAAAACTATTCTTACTCATCCGCCACCATCCCACCCTCTAAGACATAAACTAGCACCCTCAATGCACATTCTATTTCCAATCTGTTAGCCACTTCTCTCCACCCACCCCAGTTGGAAATGAGATTCCCAAGGACAGACAAGTCCAAGGACAGACAGGCCCAAGATCTTGACAAATACCAATGTGTTCATGAGACTTAAGTTATTGCCAGGCTCAAAGTTACCTGACAGTAGGATTCCATTAGATTGTGCAACCACAAATTCATTTCTATCAAAGTATCCCCTTGTGAAGGGTATTTTACGAAGTAAATTTGTGTAATCACAGCAATAATAAAGCTTTGATTTTTTTATTTAGCTTTAATTTGATTGACCTTGTTCAATAGCAACATGAATCTGTGTTAGTTGGTCTTGAGCATGCCCAAGTTTATAAATATCTACAAAGATCATGAGATTCCTCATTTATATTATGAGTTCAGTTTGAGTTAATATTCCTACTCAATTACGGTCCTCCATCTAGGGTCTTGATCTTTCTTTCCTTTTTTTCCTGATATTATTTTAAGTCCTGTTACAGTTTAATAGTTTCCTTTGCAGCAGGCTTGGTGCCAGGAATTTTCTAGAAGGGATACCTAGCCTAAGTTGCCGTGGGTGAGTAGAAGCTATCTGAGTAGGGCAGTGTACAAGAGGATTAGCTCTTGGGTCAAACTTCCCTAAATCTAAATCTTTCACTCATCCTCTTCCTCCATGGTCTTGCTTCTAGAGTTGCACTAGCTTATACCTTAAGCTAGCTCCTTCTCAAACTGCCTATCCTAGCCACTGATGTTTGAACAGCTGGTTTCTGGATATATATATCCAAGATTTTTAGATGCCCGATGCTATTCCGAATAGAATTTATTATCTAATTTTTATTATTAATTTTAAATACCAAAAAAATAGTTCTATATCTTTGTTCATTATACACTTATCTTCTGAATTCCCAGGGCTTAGAACAAATTTTGAGATAGGTTTCAATGTTACAATTACGTTTGGCATGTCGTTTTTTTTCCAATGTTCTTCATGAATGTTTCAATTTTTTAGTTTGTTTGTTTCTTCCGCATTAGCTACTGCTACAAAGATCATAAAAGGACAATGACAGGATCTGATATCAGGTTTTAATAGGAAATGGCTTTAATGTTTTGCCCTTTAAAATATCATCTGCCATTTTTAGAATGAGCATTTGTTATTTTTCAGTAGCCCCTTTCTCATCCTTCTCTCTTACAGTTATCCACAATAGCTTTGCATTTTATTGAATAGCTTTTTAGCTGTGATTGATATGCCTTGGATTGTTGATATAACAAAAATATGTTGATAAAGTCCCTGATTCTGAAGTCCTTGTGTTACTGGAATGCATTTCATTTGCCATATCATATAATTTTAAAAAATGGATATCTGGACTCAGACATCTAAGAGTTTATTTGAAATACTTCTTTTTTTATCTGTAATTGGAGTCCATCTAAATTTCTCTTGTGTGCTATCTTCATGATACTTTAGGCAGTGAATTAAGGATATATCATCTTTTCCTGTGGACTGGAATTATTTAAATTACATAAGAATTACATGATGGTTGAATTTAGATTAAATGCAGCAGTAAAACCATCTGAGCCTGCCACCCTATTTGGATATGGTTATTAGACTACTCAGAATTTTATTTTATTTTGGGTAAAATGGGGTATTTTTGTGTTTTGATAACAAACTAATCATTTCTCAAAGACTTTGAACATGTATTATCACTGGTTTGTGTTAGATGCTTTAAATATAAATCCTTAAGCTTTTCTCTGTTTGAAGATCATAATTTATTATTAGCATTTAGTTGCCTTCTCTCTCTGTCTCTCTCTCTTTTCTCTCTCTCTCTCTCTCTCTCTCTCTCTCTCTCTCTCTCTCTCTCTCTCTCACACACACACACACACACACACACACACACACAGACACACATTCAGTTTTACTAGTTATTGTTCACTTCAAAGATGATGCTATTTGAAGTCCTGAACAAAATTTGTATTTTGCCTCATATTACATGGACTATAAAAAAATTGCAAAAACAAAAATGTGGAGGCCCACAAAGGTTTCCTAGTGAGATCTGAGCTTGCTTTATCTAGCAGGGCTGCATTAGAGGATTGCTTGACCACGTGTGTGATTACCAGGTGTTTGGAAGGGTCTGCACTTGGCTGTGCTAGGGAGAGGTCTTTTGCCCCACCCCTTGTCATTCCTATAAAAGGCCTTTTAGAAGAGACAGAAGGGGGTGGTGGATAATGATCCAGGCCCTCCCGAGGCTATCCTGTGTTTCTATCTGTTTCTCTCCCCTCTACTCTTCTGTCTAATATCTCTTATCCCTCACTCCTCAAGAGCACCCTGTCATAAAATGGGGAGCTGAGCTCCAACAATTAATGAAGTGGCTGTGTCTTAAGAAAAAAGCTAATTTTTATCTCATGTAAGAGATATCCCAGAATGTGCAGTCTAAGACTGGCCCATCATCCACTGGCATGATCAGTAACACAGACTTGGTCTTCACACCCTGGTCCCAAATGTTACCTTCCAAACTTGGTTATTCAAGTGGCTGCTGGAGTTTGGGCTCACATTCAACAGCATATGGAAGAATGGAGAGCTAGAAGGATCACATCAGCTTTGTTCAGCTCCCTTTGCTTTCCTTCCCAGAATGTCTAGACCACGCTTTCATTTGGTAACTCCTTGACATTGAATCAGAGTACAAAGTCGGGAGATCGAGGCTGGAGAGAGGGCTTAGAGATTAAGAGCACTTACTGCTCTTGCAGAGGACCCAGAGTTGGTTCCCAGCACCTCCAGGGAAGCTCACAACTATCTACAACTCAAATTCTGGGGAATCCACCACCTCCTCTTCTGCCTCTTCAGGCACCACATGCATGGAATGCACAGATATCCATGAGGGCAAAATGTTCATACACATAAAATAAAAATAAATAAATACCTTTTACAGCAAGGGATGTTTAGAAATATACTTGCTTAACTTTCCATGCAGGAGGCCTTTCTGGTGGGCATGGTGGCATGTGATTATCATCCCCTGGAAAGGCTGAGTAGAAGGAGCCAAGGAAACTTCAAGCCATACTGGGCTGGCCTAATAGAAAGAGCCTGCCTTTGAAGCGTAAGAACAAAACACAGAGCCAGAATTTTCTGCTATGAATTTGTACATTCTGTCAGATATTTTTGTTTTTGTACCCACTCCAAACTTTCATAGCTTTGCCTTTCATCTGGATAAATTGTTCTCCCTGACTTCTGTTAGCCTTTTATTTTTTTTTCTTTTAAGTCATGCTTCATGATGAATTTTGAGCTGGGGCCTCTCACACACTAAAAACAAGCTATACCACTGAGGAACCTGAGTTACTTTAATCATTATAGTTCAAGTCTTCAAAGTCAAATAATTAGTTTATTTTTGTCCTTAGAAAACTACAGGATGGCTGGGAAGATGACTCGGTAGATGAAGCACTGGCCACATAAGTGTGGATACTGGAGTTCAGATCCCCAGAAACCATGTAAAACCCATGCAGACAACACAGCAGATGAGCATCTCCAAGTCTAGTACTTGGGAATCAGAGACAGAGAGGTCTGGCTGGCTACCTCTCAGGGTTTATCTACAAACCCTGGCTGAGCTCTGGGTTCATCTACAGACCCTGCCTCAATAAATAAAGAAGAGATCAGTAAAGAAAGGTATTGGATGTCAACTTCAGACCTACACACACACACACACACACACACACACACACACACACACACACACGTGCGCACGCGCGCAAACCCACATAACACATACATATACTTACACAAAAAAAGTAAACTGCAATTAAACTTTTAAGAATCTAAATTTGAAATCCTGTGTTTTACAGGCTCATTTGTTAGACACCAGCCCTCTGCCTGTGGGATGAGTGTTTATAGGGCGCCTGGAGGTGGTTGAAACTAAGAGCATTGGATTTTAGGGTTTATGATCTTTGAACATATATTCCCTGAGTGTGGTAGTCATCTGACATATTAAATACC
The DNA here is from genome assembly GCF_949786415.1 of Peromyscus eremicus. Taxonomy (NCBI): domain Eukaryota; kingdom Metazoa; phylum Chordata; class Mammalia; order Rodentia; family Cricetidae; genus Peromyscus; species Peromyscus eremicus. Next base: position 94,457,510 of record NC_081420.1, on the reverse strand, counting down.
TCCTCTCAAGTACATAGCCCTTCTTTCTCATAATTCATTTAACCAATTGCCTTTTGCCAGACATTTAGTGGTCTCCAATTCCTCAAGATTGTAAGTAATGCTGTATCTGCCTTCTTTATGATATACCTTTGTCCATCTGTGTAATTACTTCTGTAGGATCAGTTTCTGGAAGCAGAATTGCTATGTCAAAGGGTATGCACATGTAAAATCTGATGCCTTCTCCAAAACCACTTACTAGTTTACTTTTTTCTATTTTCTGGAAAATATATAATGTCTATCTTTCTTGTGCTTTGGATGATTAGGTCACTGGTTTTACATGAACAGACTTGAAATCACAGTGCTTGGACCTCTTCTTCATAGTATAAAACTGTATAAAGCCAAGAACGGAGATTCCAGGGCCTTGACTGTTACCAGGTCCTAGCCTACTACCCCTGATCTCTACCAAAACAAACCAGGGGGCAGACATTAGAGGAGAACATGATTTTATTCAAGAATTCAGGAAATGATGTAAAGACTCTCCATCTCAAAAAAAAAATCTCCATTTTCCAAAAGAGAATGGTTTCAGGGCCTTCAGGGGGCGAGGGTGGGAGGTAGCTGAGCTTGGCAGTGATTTCCCCCTCCCCAACATGTTCTTAGATCAGCAATATGGAGGCATGCTCTATCTTTTTTTTGAAAATCATATCTGGCCTCACCTCCTGTGTCACTGCTAATACACTAATTTTGCAAGTGAAGACATATCAAAAGGATAAAGAAAGGGGGTGTCATGGTGTCCCCTCTTAATATTTAAAGTGCTACATGAAAGAATAGTTACAGATTAGATAGACAAAAGGAAGGAAGGCAGAATAGCTGGGCTCTGCATCAACCCATCAGGGGATGCCCAGTTCCTCCTGGTAAAACATGGCTGTTTTTATAAATTCATAATTTAGGCGAGAGGAGGCACACAGTTCCCCCACTTCCACAAATGATGTAATTGAGTTCTGCACAATTGGGAAAATCACAAAGGGTTAGCATGTCTGGAGTGCAATGCATGAGCTTTCCTTGTGGAGAAACCACCACTTTCATGATCATATCTCCCACATTAGGTATTATAAATTCATTTTTATTTTCTTTTCCCTAAGTTCTTTTTAATCTGTTCTCTTACATCATCACTGCCCAAAAGAATGATATCAAAGTCATATCTCCAGGCCGGGATAGAGAGATGACATTCTGAACTGACAGAAGGTCATAAGATAACTATCTAGACCAGGCTTTCAGGTAAGGAACAAAGACTTATCATTGTCCTCTCCCTTAGGAGTTAATCTAAATGGACCTGTCAATCACCTGAACAAGAAAACACCCCTCAGGAAATCTGTCTGTTCTAGTAACTTTAGAAATAGTACAATGCCTACCAAAACATGCAGGCTAGCACATTGGTCTTTCTGGCCATTGTCCATACTCACCTGTTGAGAGTGTGTCTCTTGGTAATGGTCCCTTTGGTCATGGTCCACGCTCATCCCTTGAAGGAGCTCCACTTTATAGTATAATAACCCCTGCCTGTCTTCTATTACACCGTGCAATCTGTGTACAGTCACCTCTGAATTCTTTCTATAGAGATCACAGGGACCAGGGAATTAAAGGGAGCCCAGGACATAGTCCCAGTAACAGTGACACTGTACTGGCTGGGCTGATGTAGATGGCAATGGGTGGGATCAATCAAAACTCACACAGGCAGAATCCTGATGCAGAGTCCTCCTGTAGAAGTCTGTATCACTGAATCGGTCTCACCTGCACACCAATATTCATTCTCGGTGTGTTCTTTCTCCCACGTGCACACAAAGAAGCACTAGGTGTGCACATCTAAAAGGACAGCCTAAAGATATTAAAATTAATCAGGGAAAATGACTTTGAGGACATAAACTATAGCAGAATTACATCTGGTAAAAGAAAACTACATGGACATTAAGGTATATTAATACTTAAATGAAAAGTAATGAGGTGTTCCCTGGTGAGAGAATGAACACCCCACACACAATCAGCTTCAGACCCCAACTCTTGGGTCTCTGGTCACCCACAGTTCTGTAAGTGAAAACCTGTACCAGGTGAAGGGGGAGGTATTACCAGTGCCCCTCCTTAGAATTTGAAATAGTTTGTACAAAGGGCTTGGTCAGCACTTGATAATACCTTTTGATGAAGCTCTCCCAGGCACGGACAAACCCTCCTTTGATAAAGAGAAAACCTCAAGAGGACAGCCTGTCACCAGAAGGTAGAGAAAAGTATGACACATCTGAAAACAGGAGGAGAAGCAGCAGCCACCTCCTCACTGAGGCACTCCTGTATCCCAGGAGCTCCTCCCTCAATGCAGTTACTTACAGATGCTCAGTGTTGAACCTGCTGCTTCCTGAATTCCTTTTCCTCTCCATCTCTCCTTTCTGGATTCTAGCCAATAGCGTAAGGCTGCTTGCCTTAATACCCTTGGCACTCCATCCTGCCACCCTGCTCCCCACACTCCACGCAGCTGCTGACAGGCTGCCACTACTCGTCCTGTTTTGCTTGCTTGACCTCACTTCATAAAGCATCAGTTTTTTCTCTTTCTCTGATGCAGCTCCCTCTCCCTGGCAGCTGCCAAGCATCTCCAGCTTCCTCCCCTGTTATTCTGGTGGGTTCTCTCTCTCTCTCTCTCTCTCTCTCTCTCTCTCTCTCTCAAACTCCAATCAATTTGTCCTCAAGTTGGTTGCTAAATCTATTTTTAAATTCCTTGATGGATAAGACAAAGAAGCTGGAAGAGGGATTGTGTGTTCCAAGCAACAGTTACTTCTGAGGAGAAGAGGGAGACTGGACCCAGTTGGAGCCTGAGATGAAGGGATAATTCAATTTAAGGTTTAAGGACTTCTGTATTAGGTGTGTATTTCCTACTAAGATTATGTTTGTATTTTTGAAGCAAAAGTGATAATTAATTAAAATTAAATAGGATTCTGGTGCATTTTTAAAGTTGCCTTTAGTACTCCATTATCACCTGTCACAGTTGTGCTTTGGGGTCTTCACATCAGGAAGGAGCTGGCTGATTTCTCTCTCACTGCTCTGCTCCAATTCACACTGGCTGCTTCTGCCTCTGTTGTTACAAAGGCCCAACAACCAGGTCCGTATGGTGCGCACTTATGATTATAAAACTGAAGTCTGTGGTAAGAAGAAGACAATCATTGTCAAAGATTTTTTTAAAAACAACAACAGAAAAACCAGCATAAAAAGGGGAGGCTAGGGGGGCTACTGTTACAAATTTTTCACCAAAGGAAAAAGAAATACAACCACACACACACACACACACACACAGAGAGAGAGAGAGAGAGAGAGAGAGAGAGAGAGAGAGAGAGAGAGAGAGAGAGAGAGAGAAAGCTAACACACACCTTTCTATGGCAGTGATTTTTTCCCCATACTTATTTCTGTACATAATTATAGTGCCTCTTTTTCTTTTAGGTGTAACATGATCATCTTAGAGCCATTTTGGATTAGAGATAGCCCTGGCCCAGTAACCATGACGATAAACTAAGTAGAGCAGTACAATGAGTGGTATATGTATACGACAATTGTAATAGAGCTATTGACACTTTATAATAGGGGATGAGAAGATGAGAAGGTTACAGGATCCTCACCCGAGATTTTAGCGATTTCTCCCTCCCACCAGCCAGCTCCCTCTTAGGTTTTGATGTGGCCAGATAGTGGTTCAAGAGGATGCTGGGACGGATTGCTGGGGGCTAGAGGATTCATTAGAACAGCTATTAAGGTCATAGACAGACAGGCAGATAGAGGGCAAAAGTATGGCAGAGGCTCTGAGGAGAATGGTTCAGACAACATGGTGGGGTCTGTGAAGAGAATCAGAGCCCATGTGGCAGAGGAGGGAGCCTCTTCTTCTGCCCTTTTAGAATGGGGGAGGTTCACAGCAAGAACCTGTAGTCAGGCTCTCTAGTTCTCAGCAGGAGACAGGGAAGGAGTGGGGAGTGGGAGGTGTGGGTATCAATAATACCAATACCCCTTTGATGCTAACTCACTTCCCAGGTGGGCATGGCATCACAAGCTGTCTGGCTCAGTATCCATAGACAATGTCACCATGGTGTTCCTGTCAGAATCTGTGAGAGGGGCAGAGCTACTGCAAACCAGCAGCTAGATTCTCAGGTCACAGTTTTACGCTCCTCACCAGCAAGTGATCTCTGGAGATGTTACAGCATACAGGAAATGGGAAATTAACTGAATGTGGAGCTTCATGATGCTACTTCCATGCACTCATCGTGTACAGTGGGGTGGAACTCAGCAAGGATGATGAGCGGTTTCTGTGAGGAAGCTCTTCCCCATGCTCCTGTAAGTAACTCCAGCAAACTCACGAGTTCACCAGGTTGAAACCTGGGTAGCATCATTACTTTGGTCTATTGTTGATACCCAATCTGGGGTGACAGACGTTTGTTCATATGCAGCAGTGAACACGAAGAATTTGATGACCGAAGAAAGAATGTATACACCTGAATAAATCTGGATTTAGAAACAAAAAGAAATAAACAAAAGAACTTCAGAGTTCTGGGTATCACATAAGCAGCCAAGTTTGCCACTATGACAAAAGGAAGTTTTCATCACCCCTGTGATCTGTACCCTCCCCTTCAGATTTTTTAAAAAGTACTTATAATAAATTTATAGTAAGTTTAGACCTCAAGATAAATCTTACAAAGAATACTTCCCCAGAAAAATCCAGTTATGGTTCAGCCAATGTGGGTTGTGTCAGAGTAACTTAATAACGAATATAAGCAAATGTGTCTGTCCAGGTTTGGGGAAGACTCTGCTCCAAGTGGACTCACAGATTACCAAGTTCCACAAGAGAACCTGAAGAACTCCACATTCAACTGTGAAAGAGTGTAAAATTTGATAAATCATGAAATGAGTGCACTGTTTCAAGGATTTATCAAAAGCATGGAACTATGCCCTTTGTTCCATTCCCACCCCCAAAGAAGTAACCCTTTAAACCCAGGCTTGCCTAGCGTTGGGGCTTCTCCCAATGTTGTTTCCTTTCCATTCCTGTAATGAAACATCCTGACAATAAGCAACCCAAAGAAGAAAGAAGTTCATTTGGATTACAATTCCAAGTCACAGTCCATCATTTGGGGGAAGTCAAGACAGGAATTGAAGGAGCTCATCATATCACACACACAGTCAAGAACAGGGAAGAGTAAACACATGCTCACTAGCAGGCTGGCTTGCAGGCTGGCTGGCTGGCTGGCTTGCTGACTACACTTGGCCACTTCTTCTCATTTCCCTTTTATATAGCTCAGGGCCCAGCCCATGAAGTAGCAGGTAGGTCTTCCTATATCTACTAGCAATGATGACAATCCTCAACATAATCTAGAGACTTCTTCTTTAAGCCTCTTCCCAGGTGACTCTAGGTTGTGTCAAGTTGACAGTTAAAACTGCACAGGGCTGGTCGCACAGAAGGAGTTTAAATCAGGACAATTAACTCCATTGTAAGGTTGGCCAAAAATCTTTTCCTTCATCAAAGTCTACAAATAAGAAGGAGGCTTGATGGAGACAGGAATTTGCATTGAGCAAAGAACTCACTTCTTCAAGGCATGCAAGTCACACAAGTGAGTAAGTGAGGGTAAAGATCATACAGAAAGGCATCCTGGGTATCATAGTCCAGATCCCGTCGCTTCTCTGAGCACACTCACCTGCAGTATTCTCTTTCTTCAATAAAGAAATGGCAATCCCCCTGCAGAGCCTGCCTGTAAATATCTAACCCCCTAATAGACTCCCCAGGTGCCTAGATTCCAAGAAAATGAAAGGCACTATGCTCATTTACCCCAGGAAAGTTCACAGGACACCTGAGGGCTACCAACATAACACAACTAGATTGTGATAAAGCACCATGACCAAGGAAACTCACAGAAGAAAGAGTTGATTCCAGAGGGCTAGAGTCCATCATGGTACAGAGGCATGACATCAGGTGCCTGGAGCAGGAAACTGAGAGTTCAAGTCTTGAAGTACAAGCACAAAGCAGAAAGAGTGAAGTATAGGTGAGATGGGACTATAAACACTTGAAGCCCACCCCCAGTGACATACTTCTTCCTGTAAGACCCCACCTCCCAAAGGTTCCGAAACCTCCAAATAGGTACTCAATGTTCGAACCTGAGTCTACAGAGGACATTTTCATTCAAACTACCACACCTCTCCTCTCTACATCCTTGGAGTCCCATATTCCTTCCCTGAATTCCTTCCCCTCCCCGCTGCTGCCCAGCAATCAAAGACTGTCCCAGCATCTGCTACAGCTGCTGCGTGTCTCTAGAAAGTATCCAGGGACGTAAAAACATAGAGCCACACTGTAAATGTCCTATGAATCCTGATGTCAACCAACATCAGCCCCAAATCTCCTCCCCTAGAGGGCAAACTTCTTAGGCTCTTGGAAGAGGAACAGCTAAAACCATCAAGCCCAGAACACAGGCAAGAATCCAGCACAGCTAGAAAAGGAAGACCCATGCCAGGAAGCAGAAACCCATGATCTTACAACTGAATAAACCAACACTGAGACCCAGAGTAGCAGCCTAAGGTTAAAGTTTGAAATGGAAACTAGAGAGTCCCTTCAGGACTCCAGCCAGGCTCATGAGCATTAATGACCATAAAATAATTGTCTGCTACTTGGAGGGGGTCACACATGCATGTGGAGACTATCTTTGCAGTTCTGACTCACAAACGAAGCCTAACATGGACAGTCGAATGAGGAGGATAAGAACAGTCCTAAAAACAGGTAATCTGATTTACCCTAATCACAGGTAAATCTGGGAGAATTCAAAGCCGATCACCAATGGAAATTAGTCACAGGGATAGCAAAATGCATACCCAGCTCAATTGCTGACTGGGAAGACCCCTGACCCCTTAATAAAAGTCTACCAGAGGAGTGTCTTCTTTGTTTTTGTTTTTTTCTTGCTGTGGTTGCCACAGTTACCTGACAAAAGCCCCTTAAGGAAGGATTGCAGTTTATGGGTATAGTCCATCATGGCAAGAGGGGCATAGCAGCAGGAGCAGGAGGGAGCTAGACACAAGAAAAGAGAGAAGAATGCCCATGCAATGGTGCCACCACACTCAGGACAAGGTTTTAATCTTCAGTTCAGTTTCTGTTGCAGAGCCCTCATGGACAGAGCCCTAATGGACAGAGCCCTTGTGTAGTTGGAAGTTTTCCTGTGTTCTGGCTGGCCGGCAGTCAGGACAAATCTCTCCCACTCGTGTCCCCAAGTAAACACACAGAGGCTTATATTAATTATAACTGCTCAGTCATTAGCTCAGGCTTATTACTGATTAGCTCTTACACGTAAATTAACCCATAATTCTTATCTACGTTTAGTCATGTGGCTTGGTAGCTTTCCTCAGTTCTGCCTTGTCATCTTGCCTCCACTGTGTCTGGCTGGTGACTCCTGACTCAGCCCTTCTTCTTCCCAGAATTCTCCTTGTCTGCTTGCTCCACCTATACTTCCTGCGTGGCTACTGGCCAATCAGTGTTTTATTAAACCAATGTACAAAAAACATTATCCCACAGCACCCTTGGGAACAGAACCCTCATAGACAGACCCCTGTGGTCAGAACCCTCATGGGCAGAGTTAGAGGTGTGTTTCATGCTGGTTCTGATCCAGTCAAGTCAATAATGAAGACTAACCATGACAAAGAAGTATATCCATTTCCAGATTCATGTCAGTCTATTTGGCTTTTATTGTCCTTAACATGTTGTTTATCTTTGTATAGAAAGTAAGGTGTCATGCCCCTCCCCACCAAAACAACAACAACAACAACAACAAAAACTAAAATAAAAGGAAATTCTGTCATGGAACAAATGAGTCTGAGCTGAGGATATAGATCAGTGTTGGAGTTTCTACCTAACATGCCTGGAGGGGGTAGGGTTGTGTCCTTGACACTGGACACCAAGACAGGAAGAAAGAGTGTAGAAGGGAAAGGAAGAGAGGGGAGGGAGGAGGAAAGGGAGGGGACTCAGTGTCAGTCATGGGGACACATACTTATAATTCCAATCTTAGTAGGAAGGGAAACCATGTATTCAAGGCCAGCCTGGGCTATATAGTAATAAGACTTTACCCAACACACATAAACAAATGAAAGAATGATGTTCAAAGATAACTTAATTGTACAGATAGCAGATAAAGAATTAAGAAGAGAAAAATATATATATATATATATATACTAATTTATTGTACACATATGCTATTTTGTTACATGTTATACTGATTAATTAAAATCTCTAGTAGAAAGGGCATGAAATCAGCATCAGAGAAAAGAAGTGTCAGATGCCCATTCTATGAGGGGAAAGTCAGAGATTAAGTTCTGAATGCTCATCAGAGGACCCTGTGGAGTAGACAAGGTGAGCTGAAAAGAAGTTATCCCAAACTGAAAAGCAAGTTGAAAAATAAAAAGCCAGAGTAAGAAACCAAAGCAAATATCTGAACAAGGCCTTCCAGATCCCTGGGACATCTCAAGGCGCCTCCCACAACAAAAAGACAGCTGTTTACTCCTCCCTCCCAGAGGGTTTTGACTTCACTATGTATATATGTTTTCACTTATTTGCCATGCCATCCTGCAGCTCTCTCATGCAGAAATATTCTCTCTCTCTCTCTCTCTCTCTCTCTCTCTCTCTCTCTCTCTCTCTCTCAGAGTTGTAAAGAGAGTATGTTGTGCTGCAGAACCTTCCCCTTGCATCTGCAAGATTAAGTTTATGGTCCCACCTCATGCCTCCATGCTCTTTGGCCTGTAGACCTGGCCATGCTAGATCATGTGGTATGAAGATTATTCAACCCCTCAAAGGCCTGTAAGAGTCAGAAATCCCCTTGTTCTCAGGATTTGAATGGAAAGTTCCCTCTTTCCCTTTAGAGACAACATCATCTTCTACATGGTGGCTATGTCTCTGAGCAATGTGATACCACAGTCTCCACTTGACATAACAATGTCCCATTATGGCACCACATTAAGACAGCACAATACACCACAGTGAAATCATCATGTTCCTTCATAGCAATGTCCCATTGTGATATCAAACTGTTACACTGATCCATCACAATATTCATTGTAGCATTGCAAAGTTTCACAATACCATGACAATGCCTTACTGACTTATCACAATGCCCAGCTGTGATACAGAGTGCCTAATTGTGACATCACAATGCCACATCATCAGATTATAATGCACTCTTATTACAGCACAATATCTCACTGAGACATCAAAGTGTCCATTGACAGAACAACATCCATTGTGACACACCATAATGCTCTACTGTAATATCAAAATGCTCCATTGTGACACCACAAGTCACCTATGACATAACTATGCCCCACTGGCATAACAATGCTCCCTTATGATATCATAAAATTTAATTGTGACTTAATAAAGCTGAATTATTATATTACAATGCTCAAATGAGCCATCAAGTTGGTCTATTGTATCAACACAATGGCCCCCAATGACACCACAATGCACTCACTGTGGCATCACAATACTTCAGTGTGATCACCTCACAATGCCCCATAGCATCATCACAATGGTGTAGACATAACCAACCATCTTATTAAATAAGAAACACAGAGCCAATGCAAAGACGAAAGCCAAGAGATCTGAGCTAAGAGCCTTACCTGCCTGCTGCAGCTAGCCTCTTCAGCCAAGAGACCTTTCCAAAAGAGAGCTACTTCCTGTCTGTTTATCTTTATATAGACTTTCTGTTCTGCCTTCTCATTGGTTGTAAAACCAACCACACGACTGCCTCGTCACTGCCTGTCTGTATAGACCTCCAGGTCTTCTATGGTTGGTATTGAGATTAAAGTCTTGTCTCTCCAATGCTGGCTGTATCCTTGAACACACAGAGATCTATATAGCTCTGCCTACCAAGTGCTGGGATTAAAGGTGTGCACCACCAACGCCCAGCTTTCCTATGGCTTGCTAATAGCTCTAACCCCCGGGCAACTTTATTTATTAACATACAATTAAAATCATATTTCAGTACAAATAAAATATCACCATACAATGGCTCTATTGTGCCTTAACCATTTCTGAACTGAGGTATCACAATGTGCCATTCTGACAACAGCACAATGCTCACTTGACATCACAAGCCACCACTGTGACATAATACCCCAAATTTAAATGAAAATGCTGCATTGTGACAGTACAATGGTTCACTGTGGCATCTCAAGAATAAATAGTATCATGAAGTTGCACTGTGACTCCAAAGTGATACATTGTCTCATCAAATGCCCCACTGTAACATCACAATGATGCTTTTTGAAATCAGATGCTTCATTGCAGTATCAACATGCTGAAATTAATGGCAGTATCACCATGTATCACCATGACATCAAACTGAAGAACTCTGTCATCACAGTGTGACTTTTGGCATCACAAGTCTCACATTCACAATGCTGCATTAATCCTCACAAGGCCCCACCAATGAACATTATGACTTAACAATGTTCTGTTTTAATGGTATGGTGTGAATTTGTGACATCACAAAGCCCAATATGACATCACAATGCTTCATTGGTACATCACAATGATCTTCTGTGCCATCACAACATGGCATATGCAAAAAGTCCATGAATATGGCAAGTGCTAGACTTTCCTATCTGAGGGGTAAATAAGGAAACACACACTTTCTGATGGTAACTTTCTCTTTTACTTCATCTTTAAAAATCTGTATTTCTTCTATACACCTATACATTTCATCTACATAGCTCTCTCTTCTATCCACACATCTCTCCTCAACAGCTACATACCTTCTCTCTACATATCTCTCTTCTACCCACCCCCATCTCTACACAGCCACACATGTCTACACACTCTGCTACATCTGCTTGCACAGCTACAACTCCTTCTTCTACACATACTTCTTCTCTCTACCCTGCTACATATCTTCACTCATAACTTGCATCTCTCCTCTACATCACTCACTCACTCAGTCACTCACTCACTACTGCCTCACTCACTGATATGCTTTTTCACTCACTCATTCTCCTCTACACACACATCTCTGCCCTACAAACATCTCTGTCTCCACAGCCAAAACTCTGGACAAATATCAGTTACATTTTCAGGGTCACAAAGCATTTCTTAAGTCAGTAAGAGACAGCCATTCTGATACATTTAAGGAATAACACGGCTTCTCTCAGGCTAGGGAGGTCACACTGACCAGGCATGGTGAATAAAGTAAATATGTAGCTCTGAGTGGTTAGTATTCCCAGACAGAAAATGACATTTAAATGCAGGACTTAAACAATAAACAGTTGACTGGACCTTGAGGCTAGGAGCCTGTGCAGAAGGTCAACTGCTGTGTGGAGTTTATGTCTTAATGTTATCAGCCTGGCTTTGGTTCAACAAAAAAACACCTGGAAATTTGCTCTTGTGCAATTCATCTCCAGGAGCAACTAGTTTATTTTGGATTTGCTCTGAGGTCTTAGCTAAATGTGTAAAAAGCTGTCTTTGTAGCTGAGAATACAGTTATTTTCCTATGTCAGTCTGAGTATGAAAAACATCCTAGTATTATTTCTACTCATCAGAATTATACAGCTTAAGCAGAAACCATCTTCCTGACCATCCACAGCTATAAATGTGTCCAATAAACAGAATATTTACATGAGAGAGACACAAAAGCAGTGGGAAAACACCCATAGTGTTTTTAGGGATGAAATGCAGTGGCACATGAGAAAAACTACAGACAGAAACAATCGGTCGTTTACAGTCAGTGACCCCACAGTCTTTACTGAGTGGGGCTCCCCATCAGAGAACCATTAATCTGGTGAGTTGACCTGTTGAATACTAGTTGTCATCTGCTGTATACTCCCATGGCCTCTGGCAATCACAAAGGTGAATTTTGAGGATTTAATGCTCCATTTTGCTTTTGCAATGCCCCGTTGTAGTACAATGCTCTGTTGTAACACCACCATGAATATTTCTTACAGCACAATATCCCATTGTGGCAATATAATGCTCTATCGTGACATCATAATACTCCACTGTGGCATTGTGATACTGTTTTGACATCATACTGCTAAATTGTGACACCATTATGCCCATTGTGACATAATAATGCTTCATTGTGATATAACAACGCTGAATTATGGCATCACAAGGCTGAATTGTTATATTAAATGGTCAACTTAATCATTACAGTGTTCCATTTTACAATTACAGTGGTAAATTGTGATGTCACAGTCCTCCTTGTGATGTCAGCGTACCCTATTTTTCCAGGTTGTGTCATCACAATATCCCAGTATAATAAAAAAAAGTTTTATTATTACAAATATCTTATTGTAACATCACAATGCACCACTGTAACATCACATTACCCATTGAAGCTACAGATGCCATTGTGATACAATGCCCCATTGTGATGCCACTGTGTTTTACAACATCATAATGCGCCATGTTGACGGTACAGTGTTCCCTTGTGACATCAAAATGCACACTATGCCATTACCATGAGAATTGTGGCATCATAATGCTGAGGACCTGAAGACCTGTACTCCTCCTACAGCACTTACCCTGATAAGTCTCCCCTTCAGGGTAATCTCATGGCAGCTCCTTTCCATCAACCTCTACTTAAGTTTTAACACATTCAGCCTCTAGTCTTCTCTGAATTGTTGTGCTTGTATTCACTGAGGCAAACCTGAACTTACTCCATCTCCTGAATTGTGCTTGTAGCCACCAAAAGTTTAAATCCACTTATCTAATGGCTTTAAGCTGTTGCTGCTATTTTCTCTGTGAATCTAGTCCTCCAGTTGCTAAAAATCTGTATTTTTTTCCTATCTTCTTATTCATGGGCTGTTTATTCTTTACTACATGCCCACATTTCCAACGAAGATTACTTCCTTTAAGCCAATGGAACTCCTGTTAGTACTTCCTATGGAGAAGATTAATATATCAGTGCTAAATTCTCATTGTTTTGTAGTAAGAAATATCTCCATTTGTTTTTCATTTTTGGACATTATTTTGTTAAATAACACTGTCAGTTTGTGGGATATTTTTATTTTTGGTCCTATAAATATTCCATTCATTTTCTTGTTTCCAGACTGTTTAGAAAGTTAGTTGTCAGTTTTATCCTTGCTCCCTTCAAAGTGGCCTTTCTTTTCTTGTTAGACTTTTGAGTTTTTTTTGTCTTTGGAGTTTAGTGGTAAGCATAATGTGCTGGGGAATGGTGCTCTATGCAGTTATTTAAGTCAGTACTCATTGGAGTTCTTTTTATTTTGGTTTTGTTTTTATTTATCTATTTTTATGTGTATGGGTGTTTTGCCTGCATACATAGCTGTGCACCACCTGTGTGCCTAGTGCCTGCAGAGGCCAGAAGAGGGCATCAGAGCCCCAGGAACTGGAGTTACAGACAGCTGTGAGCTGTCCTGTGGGTGGTAGGAGTCTAACCCAGATCCTCTGGGAGAACAAGTGCTCTTAGCCAATGAGCCATCTCTCCAGACCTTGTTGAGGTACTTGATCAGTAAAACAAGATCTGCCATTGGATTTGGAGTCCTGGCTTTTATTATTTTTTTTTTAAATGTGATTTCTGGGTTTTCCCGTGTTCTCTGGGTTTCCAGTTATGCTTACATTCTACATCCTCCCTCACTTTTTCTGATCACATGGGAGGCTGTGTGTCTCTTTGTTCATTATTCCTCTATTCTTCACATACTTTAATATCTACTCTGAATTCTCTGCATTTACTACTCTTTGTTATTGTGTCCATTCTGAAGTCAATTCCTTTATCTGAGTTTCTTATTTCAAATACTGTGTTTTGTTATTTTTAGGACAGTCGTTTGATCTTGATTTCATTTATTAAGATCATAATTTCTCACTGAAATTTTCTGTTTTATATTTATTTTGTTTTATTGTCAAATATTATGCAGCTTTCTAAAGTCCTTGTTTGCCAGCTTTTTGTTATCAGCTGTTTTATCACCACTAGACATTTTTTCTTGAATTTACAACTCATAAATTCTTAGAGTGTTATGGATAAAACTTCATCATAGCATTTTCCCCCTAAAAGTAATGGGAAGATGCCTCAAAGGGTAAGCTCTCATACTACTCTTGCAGAAGACCTGAGTTTGGTTCCCAGTACCCACATTAGATGGTTTACAACTCCAGCTAGCTCCAGGGAATCTGACGCCCTCTTCTGGCTTAGAAAGAATCTGCATTCACATACACAGACTTCAACACACATTTCCATAATTTTTTAAAAAATAAAAAAAAATCTAAAAGAAAAAAGAACAGTGACTTTTGCCTGAGTGACAGTTTAAAATACCAATAGATCATTTTGCTATAAGTGAAGTCCTGATAGCAGATTATTTTAGTAGCCTTTAGTTCAATTTTTAGTCAAATACACATGTTATTACCAATGTGGAATTCACTTTACAGGATCTCAACTAAATGACCTGGCAGTTCATACATTTCAAAAAGCAGTAATCATGCTTTCAAACAAATAGTCATCTTTCTTCATTCCTGGTCTCTGTGAATAAGTGTGCTGTTCTTTAATCAGCCTAAATCATGTGTGATTTCACTTTCAGGAAGTGATCACTGATAGCGGTGAAGTTTGCTACACCTACCAGGACTTTCTCCATAATTCTGTGGACAATAGTGTCCCGTTTTTCTTTGGGTATTTGTATTTTCTTTCTTTTTTTTTTTTTTTTTGACTTTTTTTTTCCAAGGGGCTCGAGGGGGCTAGACCTTGAATCTGGGGCCTCACACATATTAAACCCATGCTCTATTATTAAGCGCCTACATTTCTTTTCCTAACCACTTAAAAAAAAATCAAAGGTGCATTTTTAAAAACTCAGATTGAAGAGAAATAAAACTTGTTACAAATAAGAGCATGCACCTACTTGTCTTGTTTCTCTCCCGTCCCCTACCCTGTCTGCATTCACAATGAATGGAACTGCTCTGAATCTTACCAAGGATGAATGTCAAATTCTGCAGTAGAATTAAACATAACAACCTCCCAGGAATAAAGTAAATAATGCTTGACTTTAATGAGCAGCTCATGTGAGGATAAAGCCCATGCTGAGTCTTAAAGTTAAGGTTTGAAAAACTAAAACTAAACATATACTAGTACATAAACCAGAAAATATAGGTATCTGAAGATGCCCTAAGGCATCAGGAGAGAAATGTGCCACTTAACTATCTCATAGAAAAATTCTAGAATTTCTCTCTTGTTTTCTCAGTCTGAATTCTGTACAAGAGCACGAGAATGCAGAGCCAAGTTTATAGGAAGGCGGCTGTGTTAGTCAGGGTTCTCAGAAGGAACCAAGCCAATAGAAAGACTATATGGGGCTTTATTAGATCAGCTTACAGGCCTGGGTAATCCAATGATGGCTGTCTCATACTGGAGAGGTCTAGAATCTAGTAATTGTTCAGTCCACAAGACCCAGTGTCTCAGTAGTTTCAATCTGGCCCTGAAGCCCTGGAGGATTCCTGGAGAACTTCTGGTCTTCATCCTATTTTGAAATTGCAAAGAGGTTGTTGAAGGAATGCCGCAGTAAAAGGGTAGATGGACTTGCCAGTGAAAGTTCAGGCAAGCAGGCCAATGCCAAGTTTCCTTCTTCTCTGTGTCCTTCTATCTGGGCTACCACCAGAGGGTGCTGCCCACATTTGGGGTGGGTCTTCCTGCCTCAAAGAATATAATCAAAAATCTCCCTCACCGGAATGCCCGGCATCTTGGGCTTTAGTTGATTCAACCCAAAGGCAAGTTGACACAACCAAGATTAGCCACCACAGTGGCAATATACAAATGCAAGAATCACCAAGCTTCTGTCATAGGACCACGAATGATCAAGCGGAAGTATTGGACCGAGAGCTTCGAATTTCACAGAGTTACCTTGGGGTAATTAGATACTTCAATTCCTCTTTATTTTTCTTTGTGATGATTTTTTCTGAAAAGTTTATATCTACATATCACTATCAATTTGTTTTTCTGAAGAATCAAAGACAGTTAATAACAGCTACTATGGACCTGCAGAAATAAATATATAAATAATTGTGGTGGCCCACAGAGGCTTCTTGGTGAAACCTCACTCAGGGTCAGAGAATCTGGGCTTACTTTACCCAGCAGGGCTGCATAATGGGATGATTTGGTCATGGGCATGGTTACCAGGTGTTTGGAAAGGTCTACACTTGGCTGTACGGTGTGCTTTGATCTTGCAAGGAGGAGGTCTTTTGCCTCTCCCCTTGGCATATTATAAAAAGCCCTTTTGAATAAATCTCTGGGTGACTGGGTATTGACCCAGGTCCATCCCAAAGCTATCTTGTGTCTCTGTCTTTCTTATTGTCTCTTTCTATCTTTCTACCTAATATTCCCTCATTCCTCTCTCCTCCACCCAAGAACTCTTCGATAGGTGGGAACAGGTCAGAGCTGGACTCTGACAGACTCCCACAAAAAAATTTCTCAGAGTGAAGGCTTGGGCTGGAAAGATTACTCAGCAACAAGAACACTTTGAAGAGGAGCCCAGTTTGGTTTCTAGTGCCCACAATGAGTGGAGGGAGAAGGGTTCCACAGCCTCCTGTAATTCCAGCTCCATGGGATCTGACACCTTCTGGTGTCTGCACAGACATGGGTACACTTGTACACACACACATGCATGCATGTACATATGTGTGTGTGTATATTAACATATACACAGATTTTAAAATGAAGATCTTTAAAAGCAAAGAGCAAAACCCTGTACTAGAGTTCTTTCCATGACATATATAGAACCCTAGGTTTAATCCTCAAGTCTAAAAAACAGAAGAGTGATTTAAAAGAAGTAGATTTTAAAGTGATTTAAAAGAACTAAAACTCTTTTAACTGATAGGCCTTATTTGAGTTACCCAGCTGTTAGTTAATTTGTAAAATAAGATGAGAGAAAATAATACCGTTTTTTTTTCGCCAATTGTACATTTCAGGTGAGTGAGCAAATCCTTCACATCTTAAGCATTCTGGCCACCACTCCATGAATAGGATAGGTGAAGCTTGAGCCTACCACATGCCTAGTGACATACAGATAAAAGCCTTCCCTAAGCTCTTCTTTGTGTGAAACAAGAGCCTGATTTAACTCTTGTCATTCAATTGCTCGAAACCTTGGCACATCACTCACTTAGAAATGTAAATAAATGCTGATCATATGCACAGCTGAATACTGGAGAAGTAAACATTCCATTAAATGCATTGAATAAAGGAAACATTGAAGGGTTTGATGGTGTCACTCTGGTTTCTGACTGTTAATCTCATTCTACCTGCAGCCTTGGAGCATAATGACATCAAGGACCAGGAAATACTCTGGTCTGCAGCACAAAGAACCTGCAGAATCCATGTTTGTCAAATCAATAGAAACATACTTCCATTATCTATTTATTATCTCATTTAAAAATTTATATTTGTTTATTTTATGAGTGATTGTTT
The DNA here is from genome assembly GCF_949786415.1 of Peromyscus eremicus. Lineage (NCBI taxonomy): Eukaryota > Metazoa > Chordata > Mammalia > Rodentia > Cricetidae > Peromyscus > Peromyscus eremicus. Next base: position 94,440,105 of record NC_081420.1, on the reverse strand, counting down.
TGCCTGTATGTGTGCATGTATACTAGTTGTACACTTCTGGTGCCCTCAGGGGTCAGGTTAGGGTGTCTGATCCTCTGGAACTGGAGTTATAGACTTTTGAAGGCCACCATGTGGGTGCTGAGAACCAAACCCAGGTCCTCCGCAAGAGCAACAAGTGCTCTTAATCCCTGAGTCATCTCTTTAGCCCCTCATTATCCTATTTTAACATCAATATTCCCTGTAAGGTAGTCTTCATGAAATTGGGACTCTGGACATTAATAGCCTCCTTTGACCAATGTCTATGCCTATAAATGAGTTGGCAGCGTTCTCTCTACCAGGGCTACTCTCATGCCTAGGCTGGCTCAGTAGGTAACAAATGCAAAGCCTGGGAAGTAAGAAAAGACAGAGACTTTTGAGAATCAAGGTAAAAATAGCCAGCCACATGCATCCTGAGAGGTAAAATGAGTAAAAATTCATGAAATATGCTAGATTTCCAAAGAATTGTAGGAGATAAAGGAAAACAGAGGGTGTAACCCTGAACCTATGTGTAGAACACATATTTAGGTAACATGAGGAAGCCAATGGACTCTCTTCTCAGTGAAGAGACTTGGAGAGAGAAGACATTCAGCATATCTGGGAAAAGAACTTTGAGATACAAAATGAGCATCTTCAGAATTTGCTGTGTGAAATAGTTTACAAGGAGAACATGTAGGTGAAAAAATGTAACCCCTTAGAGCAATGTTTTGGTACCAATACTGCATAGTTGCACACTTGTGGCCAAATCCTCTTTCCATTCCTTTAAACATGATGGGATGTGGAGCCTTGAGGCACAGCTTGTATCCATCAGGCTTTCAATCCCTCCATATTTAACCACAACTACCTTAGCCATCGACAGGTTCATAGCAATGCAGTCAGACCCTCTCCACAGTATGGAGTTCCAAACTACAGTTGCAAAAAGAAAAGCAATTAGAGCAGTGTAGGATAATTTTCTCAAGTCTGGCTGGTGGATTGCTTCGGGCTCATCCCTGTTTTTAACAATTTCTTTCAACCTGGCTTATAATTATGCGACTACAGTATCCACTAGAATCAATTGGTCTTCCAAACCCAAACACGTTTATCTAAATTAAATGTAATTTATCTGAAATGCCATGTTTGTGTGAGCATTATATAGTACTTGCATAGGCTTCTATTTTCTTCTTAAATAATGAAACACCCTAATGGAAAATATTCCCTCTAAATAAATTTTAATGAGCACTTATTTGCCCAAATTGTCCTTTCTCTGAATGGCAGAAAATCTGATATGAACTTGAAATTATCAGGAGCATTTTTTTTTACAATAGGCTTTAGGAATAAATCATGCAAAGATGAATTCTTCTCCTACGCCTTCCTGAGCTGCAAAGGCTGCAGTAACAACTTCCACCCAGATGCAAAGCGAGTGTCAGGGTCTTATTTTACATCTAGACAGCAAAATGTCACCTCAGGAACCATGTCAAGGTGTAAGACATTAGGAGAACCTGAAGTGAACAAGGAAGAAGCCAGATTACTACAAAGGGCATGCATCCCAGACAATGCACGTGTCTACTAGATATTTTTTAAAATTCCATGCACTGAATCTTTTTCTTTCCTGAGAAAGAAAGCAAATGGGATGCATTACTCTGTATCCTGGATGGTCTAGAGAGCATGGGCCTCACTGTGCAACAAGACGTAAGTAGAGACAGATGGAGAGCTTGACTAAGTACCTTCCAGAGGAGAGTTCAAGTCATAGCAAAAATTATGAGTCAGTGGAGTAGGAAGGAGGATGTGAAAGTGCCCCTCAGACTGCAGAATGCACATTAATTGCTCCTATGGATTTTCTCTGCATCTGAAATGCTGCAAAAGGGAGTCGTTGCCATTTCTGAATCTCTTCTTTTTTCTTTCTCTTTCTTTTTTTTTTTTATAACAGAAATGACACTGAAAGGAATCATTTAGTTCGGTTTAAGGAATACATAACTATATCTTACAGGAGCTTCAGAGTACAAAATCAACAACTGCAGAAATGTTTTCATTTATCAGAGAGCTGCTCTCTAGCATAGGGGGGCTCAGTAAAATCACCAGTGAGTGCCAGACAGTCAGATTCTTCTCCAAACAGAGTCAGTGGGATGAGCACCTCCAGGGGGAAAGGCATCAAAGTCTCACTCCTCCTGTCCATAGGAGGCTTCTGGATGCAGCCACTAAGCCCAGGCCCTACAGTCTATGGCTGCCCCACTCCCTAGCACAATTCTGCCACAAGATCAATGGGTATCCTAAAACTTCTCCTTCCTGGAAACAAACAAACAAACAAAAAAAGCAGCTAATGAAAAGGGGACAGGGGAGAAAGGTGAAAGTAGGGAGCTGGGGGGTATGCTCAATATATATTTATGTTAAGATTTCCCTGTGTCACAATATCATGAACAATGACTATATATAATGAAAGAACTGGGGGTGGGGCACTGGCACTCTCACATCCCGCTTCCTACTCCACTGACTCATAAGTTTTGCTATGACTTGAACTCTCCTCTGGAAGGTACTTACTCAAACTCTCCATCTGCCTCTGCTTCAAGTCCTGTTGCACAGTGAGGCCCACACTCTCTAGTCCATCCAGGATACAGAGTAATGTATTTGCTTTCTTTCTCAGGAAAAAAAAAAGTTTGGTGCATCGGATTTTTAAAAATATCCAGTAGTTAGAGTTAAAACAAAACCATGTGAAGGTATACTAATCACTAGAGTGGAGTCTAGCAAAAGATAGATATGTGAGCCCATGGATTCAAATTTTAGCCTAAATTTTTGAAATCTGCTTCCTATCTACAAAATGAAAAAAAAAAAAAAAACCATACCCATCTTGTAAGGCAGGTGGGAGATGCACATAAACAACATGGCTTCGTGGCAAATCTTCCTGGTCTCCACCAGCTCCATAGCAAACAGGTTTTGGCCCTCCTCTACCTCATGAATGCCTCTGAACACTCTGACTCTCCTGGCAGTTCTATCCAGGATTAGCCCTCCATTCCTAGAAATGATTAAAGGATTAGAACACGGACTCTCAAAAAAGATGTGGAAGATGGAATTATTTAGTCACATAAGGAGAAAGTAGGACAAAACAGTAGCTGTAATACAAGTTATTTTGCAACCAATAATGACGTGTCCCCTTTTAATTTGGGTATACTGATAATAATTCCTATTTTTAAAACATAAGCATAACATTCAACAAACATTTAATAGGTATAAAGAATTTAAACTTTTTAAAAATTTTACATTTAATTCTACAGCAGCTGGTACTACCAGTTGATCTCCCATCCAAACGCTAACTACTGTGGGCGTTGCTTACCATCAGAGACCAAGTATGGTCAGGGTAGGATGGCTGCAGACAACCTTTTCTTTTTAATTTGGCCCTTGAAACAATCTATCATTCCCAACATGGCACAACATTTCACTACTCATTTTGAGATGGAGAAATGAAGACTCTGAGGATTTATGTTGCTTGATCCAGGCTAATGATGAGTTGGTGTAAAAATAAAAGTAAGATTTAAGTAGAAGTTTGGTTCCAAATCACATTCACTTTACAGAGTACCTGCCTACTTGAATAAACCTCTCCAAAAGAGGTTCATCCTAGACTTTTACACTATATCAGTGTGTCTACTCAACAGCTAACGTGAATGACAACTCAAGCTAGAGCTGAAACTTAGCCCACTAACTGTTCTTGACCCAAACACCCTCTACCCCTTTAAAGCTACCTATCTCTGTGTAGGTATTTCTGTGAACATCGAGATGTTCGTACTGAGAGTCTAGAAGTCACCCTTAAATCTCTCAATCCTCTACCAACAAAGCATACAGAGAACTCAGTGAGCCCCACCTCTTAAGCATCTTGTGGATCTGATTTCACCACACTAGTGCTAGCCACCACCATTTTTTCCCTCTTATTGTAGTAATTTCCCAGAATCCATTTTTGCTATTTCAGATTTGATCCCAGGAACCATCCATCATCTTTGTGAAGTGAAAGCCCACCCCTTTCCTGCCTACATCCTTCCTCCCCAGTCCTCTCAGCAAAGTCCGGTATTGTATACATTAGACACTACCAGTTGAGTCTACCTATTCCCGAGGATAACCCACCCAATGTCCCGTTAGGTCCAGCATACCATATCTTATCTGACCCCCAGGCCTATCCATAGTGCACATTCTGGGGATGTATCCTAGCTGCCCACTTCCACATGCTTACCACTGAATTTCCTCCATGCCTTCTGAATATGATCTTTTTTTGTGTGTGACTTTTCTCCAATTCTTCTTTCACTCCATGCAATAGAAACAATAGTGGCCTCCCTAAGGATGTTTATACACTGAGACTGAAACTTGTGGGTAGGAAAAGAGAGTCTGCTGGTGTGACTAAGCTAAGGATGGCAAGATGAGGAAATTGTCCTGGATGATTTAGTCTCCCCCATGGATTCACAGTGGTCCTTACTGAGGACACAAGGAGTCAAGAGAGAGGAGGATGTCCGTGACAGAATCAGAGTCTGGGCAGTGCAATGACTGGCCAGGAGCCAGGAGCTAAGACTTGCAGAAAGGTCTAGAAACTGAAGAAGACAAGGAAGTGGGTTTTCCCTTAGAGCAGCCAAGAGGATCCCAGATCTACCTACATCTTGATTGATTTTATATCCTTAAGACCCATTTCAGATTTCTCTCTTCCATAACTGTTGGATTTTCAATATGCTTCATGATAAGCCACCCCAAAGGTCACCCCAAAGGAAGCTAACATATCTCTCGACTCAGCTTACAATCCAGGACTTTATGCTTCACTCTTTTTTTTTTTTTTTTTTTTTTTGGTTTTTCGAGACAGGGTTTCTCTGTGTAGCTTTGCACCTTTTCCTGGAACTCACTTGGTAGCCCAGGCTGGCCTCGAACTCACAGAGATCCGCCTGGCTCTGCCTCCCGAGTGCTGGGATTAAAGGCGTGTGCCACCACCGCCCGGCTATGCTTCACTCTTATAATAGAACAGCACACTCCTTCTTACATGAACATATTTCACATATATCTCATGTATATAATCATCTGGGATATGTGATTTTAATGTTTACCCTCTTAATTAGAGACTAATTTTATTCCTCTTGTATCTTGTCTTGACCATGAAAATCCCCAGCTTCCTTCATAAGTGATCCTAGGAGGAATTAACAGATTCAAAGAAAGGATTCACAGTGCATTCCGTATCAGGGAGCACTACTGTGTATTTGTAGTCAGAATTTTTCCTATGTCCCACAGCTGCTCAGTCCCAAATAAACACACAGAGGTTTATATTAATTACAAACTGTTTGGTCTGTGGCTCAGACTTCTTGCTAACTAGCTCACTCATCTTAAATAAACCTATTTCTATTCATCTATGTATCACCACATATGTCGTGGCTTTACCTGAGTTCCTTTACATCTTGCTTCCCAGGCGATGGCTTACAGGGTCTCCTCAGACACCTACCTTTCTTCCTCCTGTATCTTTGCTTGGATCTCCTGTCTGGCTCTTATCCTGCCTCGCTATAGGCCAAAGCAGCTTTATTTATTAACCAATGGGAGCAACACATATTCACAGCATACAGAAAGACCGTCCCATAGCGTGTATTGGTCAAGTAATGAAGAGGAGTGGACTCAGACTTCAGAGAAGGAGCTGCATGTGTTTGTGTCATGGAGAAGGACCATCTCCAAGGCTTAGTTTATCAGCCTTCTATGTCACACAGAAGTAGATGCACTTGAAGGCATTTGCCAACCTTCCTTGGGTGTCTGAGTTTGTATGACAAGGAAATGAGAGGTCAGGTGAAATACAGAGGAGGCCTAGGGAAATGACTCTCTAGGATTCTATCATCTGCCTTCGCTGGGGGAATTAGCTATAGCCAAAGTTAGTTGTCTACCTGCTATGGAGTGCAATGACAAGGAATTAGGCTGTGGTCCCCTTGTGAGGAGAGGGGAGAATTTCTAACATGTACGTGTACGTTATTCTAGTTGTGGCTTGAATGTGAAACATCTCCCACAGGCTTGTGTGTGTGAACACTTGGTCCTCAGCTTGTGGCACTGTTTTGGAACATTGTAGAATGGTTAGCATATGGCAGGTGGACCCTGCTGTAAGAAGTGGGTCACTGAGGGAGGCCCTTGAAGCTTTAGAGCTTGGCTTCACTTCCTGCTCATTCTCTACTTCTTAACTGTCTATGTAACATGACCAGCCAGCCTCCTGCTCCTGCCTGATGCTGTGTCTTCCCCACCGTGATGGATAGTATCCCCTGGAACTGTAAACTGAAATAAATCAACTTTTTCCCCTTAGGCTGTTTTGGTCAAGGTATTTTATCATGGCAACAGAAAGGTCACTAAGACAGCCCTCAAGTTACAGAGCACCCCCAAATCACTTCTTTGTAGCATAATGATAAAACTACTGTTCAAGAAGAGGTAGTCTAGTTTTGTGCTTGAATTAATCCATTAGAAAGTTAGATATATCTGGCTTCCACTTATGGCTCTGGTAGTCACAGTTAAGCTAATGGAGTCATACTTATCACTTTCAAAGTCAGTGTGTCATGCCCACCTCATTTGTTTATCCTTAAGCTTCAAGAAGAGCCTGCAGACTAGATCCCTGGCACATATTACAACATAAATAAATGATAGGAAATATCATTGTTAATATCACTACAATTTTCATTCTGTTCTGAGAAAAGGACAGTATCATTTACCAAGTACTGTCACTAGCCAGGTACTTTCTCAGGCAAGCTGTGTTGCATTCTTCACACACAACCTTCCACTCACACACCAATGTCCAGTGAAGTAAACACCATCATTTCCAACCTGCAGGGGAGGGATCCAGCCTGGATGGTGGGGGGATCTGTCTAGAGTCACGTGGTGTAGAGATGGTGGGATGCTTGTTTGATCATGCTGAATGCCTGCAATGAAGGCAGAATTAGTTGTTCTGTTCTCTGTGAAAGAGCAATCAGTACCTCCACAGGAACACTGTGAAGAGAGTTCAGACTTGAGCATAAAGTTCCTGAGAAAAGGAAATTGGCAAAACCCACTGCCAGCAATGAGAAGGTGATCAACAGGAGAAAGGTTCGAAGAGACTGTAATTCTTTCTGCCTTCTTTGAAACAGCTGATTTCCCTAGGCAAATGGAGAGTCAAATTCTTATAATTACCTATGCACACATTCCTGTCATCTTCTATATTTGCAGAAAGTACATTTTCATTTTTAAGTTAAGGAAGAAAACAGAGGTGCCATTTTTCATATCCTCACAAACCCTCTCCCCACTCACTTCTCTATTATACTCATCAGCACGACATGGTATCAGGACTGTCTGCAGTAAGTGAACAAGAGTGTCTAGGAAAAAAAAACAATGAGAGAAATTTATTCTGTATCTCATTAGTGTGAAAATATAATGAACTGCTTCCTCATTCTTAGAAAGGGAGAACTCAGGGCCTCTCTCTCAATGGCACATAAAGTATTCTAGCAAAAAGTGTCTGGTGAGCAGGAGTATCAACCCGTAAGGACAGATATGGCTCAGCAAAGTGACTTGCCCACCCATTTTCCTAGACAGCTAACTGCCTTCCCAAGACCCACGTAGGTTCTATATCCTTAATCATGGGAAATCTAAGGTGAGCATGTTCTTTTCTGGGACTTGTTTGCCACTATGGAGGTGCATGTGTTGTGGACTGAGAAGGAGCTGACATGGGCTGTCTAGATGACAGGTACCTCCAGGATGTCCAGCCTTTTGATGTTGTGGCCTTAGACTTCAAGTAACCTTGTCTATCCCTAAAATCCTGGGCTGAGATCACACTGACACCTTCTGGCATCTGATGACCTCATTGCTTTCTTCCCTAACCCCTCTGACATTCCAGTTGTCATACCCTTCTAAAGCAGTAGACCACCTTAGACAGGGAGCTAAGAACCATCCATTAGTCAAAATGGATTTTTCTACATTCGTAAAATTAACCTATTAGTCAGTCCTAGGGGTCCTCTAAGAAGCCAGTGGGAGAGAGGTTAGTCCGTTCTGTGGTCTCCAACTTCCGTCTTTGCTCAGCCCGACTTAGAGTCACAGTGAGTCCAAGAGGCAATGTTGAGTCCTGGTCTCTAACATTTCTCCATGGACAGTAGGGACCTGGCCAGCTTCAGTCCTCACAGGGGGAGAGTGAGAAAGTATTTGAATCATGAGAAGCAACTGGTATCCAGGAAAATGACAAGAAATCAAGTCCACATGTGGGAAGCAGGTGGGGCAAGGGGCAAAGATAAGTTGTTTATACAATAAACTGTACAGGATGCGCCGATAGTTGAAGCAACGCAATGTGAACAGTATAGTCGTAGTTTTAGAAAACACACTGTGGGCTATGGAAACAGCTCATGATGTGGGCTATGGAAACAGCTTATCATGAGAACCTGAGTTTGAATCCCCAAAACCCACATAGAGCTGGACATCTGTAATACCAATATTCCTTTAGCAAGATGGGAGACAGGTAGAATTTCCAGAAACTTTCAGGCCAGGAAACCTGACAAAAACAGTACTAAACAACAAGAGACACTCAAACAAGGTAGGCTTCGCAGACTAATCCCTGAGCTTGCCCTCCGCCTCCATATCCACACTGTGGCACAGGCATGCCTGCATTCATACACACAAGCTTGCACATACATCATGCACATGTACCCACATGCCGCTGGAAGAAAATACCCACATTTGACTTGTTATCTCCAAATGATATGATGACCAGTGATTGTTTATTTTTCATGTCTGTGCTGCAGACTTATTTTTTTTTTCTGAATTTTCTCCATTAACCATTTACCACTGTCATAATGAGAAGAAAGATGCTGCTTTTTAAAGCATATAAACGGGAGCAGCAATGATAGACTCACACACGCCACCTGGGGTAGTGTGCCCCGGTGGGTCTGGCACGGACTGCCGGGCGGTCTGGCGCCTTTACAGTGAGCAAATGTGTAGAGGGGTTTGGAAAGGAGAGAGGCAGAGAGGTTCAAGTCCTGTGAAGAGAGGGGGATCTGTAGATGCAAAGGTAGTGAAGAACGGACTGATAGGGGAGGCCTGCTTGCCTTCTGGGGCCATGGCGACATCCAGTCCTGGGCTGCTACCAAGAGCTGTGTCCAGTACATGGTGCTACCGAAGCTGCAGGCTGTGTCAATGTCCATGGCTCCTGTCACCACCAAATGCCATGAGGATGCCAGGGGTTTGGTTTACCACTGAGGATTTGTTGGGTGCCAGAGATATGGGCCCCTACCTGGGGCCATGTTGGTGTCTGAGGGACATCCTGCACCCAGAGTGATGCATATCTGAGTGAACTGCACTGTCACCTGTGGCCAGGGTGTCAACCAATCTGAGCTGATGCTGGGTGCCCTGGCCCTACCACAGCCAGGGCCTGTGTTGATGTCAATGGCTCCTGTTACCACTGAAGGCTGGGTATCAAGCTGCAGCCAGGGCCTTACAGATCAGGGTGGACTGTGCTCCCTCCTGGACCATGGTGGTGTCCAGGCCACGGCTGCAGCAGGAGACCATGTCTGGGTCTGTGGCCCTACTGCAGCCAGGGCCTATGCTAATATCTATGGCTCCTGGTACCATTGAAGACCATGTAGATGCACAAGGTATGTGACACCACCTGGGACCATGCTGTTGCCATGTTGTTGTCCAAGGTCCACCTTGCAGCTGGGGCAAAGCCAATCTGAGAGGCCTGCACAGTCACCCGGGGGCCATGGTGACATCCAGGCCCAAAATACTGCTAAGGACCATTTCTGGGTCTATGGTCCTATTGCAGCCAGGGTCTGTGTTTATGTCCATGGCCCAAGTTCCCACAAAAAGTCACAAGGATGCCTAGCTTCTGGGTCTCCACCTGTGACCATGTGGAATCTGAGGGATGTCCAGCTGTGGGTGCCATGTTGACCTGAGTGACCTGGGCTGTCACTGTGGCCATAGAGTCTTCTAGGCCTGGCTGCTGCCAAGGGCCTTGTCTGGGTCTATGGCCCTGCTGCAGCCACACTCTGTGTTAAGGTCTATGGCTCCGTTGTCACCATGGGCCAAGTGACTGCTTGGGGTCTCTATTGCCACCTGTTGGACCATGTTGGAGTCCAGGGACCATGCTGCTGCTGGGTCCATGCCAGTCTGAAAGGCATATGCTGCCATCCAGGTCCATGGTGACATCGAGGCCCGTGCTGCTGCTGCTGCTGGCCATATCTGGATCCATGGTCCTGCTGCAACTGGAATCTGTACTGATGTCCATAGCCCATGTTACCACAGGACCCATGCAAATCATGTGTTGAACTGTGTGTTGAAACATGAGTTGGGCTTGCTGAGCTGGCCCTGCCCCTCACTGGCCCAGGGTGAGCTGCCCCCTCTCACTAGAGAGCTGGACCCTGTCCCTTACTGGCCCTGTCGTCCAGCTGGCCCTGGGATAATAGACCCTGTTGACCTTGGCATGGGAAAGCTGGCTCCGCCCCTGATATGAGAATTGACCCCCCCCCCATCACACTTGGGAAAGATGGCCTTACCCTTCACCTGAAAGGATGGTCCCAGCGGCTCAGACAGACCAACTCAGGAGCTACCCAGGTACACATCCAGGGCTTTGAACTGGCAAACCCCAACATCTACCCCATCTATGAACTGCTGGAATGCATGAAGGGACTTGTCCTGTAGAGTCATGGTCACACGGTCTACATGACTCAGGGCAATAGCCAATGTCAGGGAGTTTCTATGCTTCAGAGGCCTTGAACCTGACCAACAACACAATGAACATTTGCAAGGAAAGCTCTTGGGACAAAAGGGTCTACTGCATGATACACAGCAGCTCCCAGTGCCACTGAGACAAAGGAAGAGGCGATGGAGAGGCAAAGACTGAGGAGCAAAGTGTTTTTTGTTTTGTTTTGTTTTTCTTTTTTGTTAGTTTGTTTTTTAATTGAAACTGATATTCTTATTTGAATTTTTATTTTTATTATTATTTCTTCTTTTTATCTTTATCTTATTTTTATTATTATTTCTTTGTTAGACTTTCTTTGGGGGGACACTACAAGGGTGAGGGGCAGACGCAGAGATAGGTGGGATTGGGATGTATGATGTGAAATTCACAAAGAATCAATAAAAAATTTTACAAATGATCCACACTGCCCTGAGAGCAGGAAGGGGGCTAGTCACAGAGCCAAGTGAGTCCAATAAAAACAAAACAGAGTCATTCTCTAGGCTCCCCTGTGTCCACAGATGGCTTTCCTCTAACCAATGTAATGAAGCATTAAAATGTGCACATCACCAAATGATTAGTTCTTAGACCGAGAAACTTCTAGACAAGCAACTGCCTTTGTATAGATCACAGTGGGGTTGCTCAGAACAGGAAGAAGTGGAGACAGTTTCCACTAACCCCCATCTCAGAGCAGAGTGACTTCCTCTTGACTTTCCCTATCCTCACCTGGAGAGTAACAGGGAACATTGAACAAGGGATGAAGCAAAGGAAGGAGGGGTCAGAGACATTGGCCTGATGCAGTGAGTCTGAGGTAGACACTCAGGACCAGGCTTCAGAGGAAGCAGAGTTTCACGGCCAGTTTTGTGACCATCCAGCCTGCAATCTTTGGACAACTTACTCTCATCTGGCTTCATGTTCTTCATCAGTATACGTGTCCCCTCTCTTGTCTCTAAGTAACCAAGCTTGAAGTTTACCAGAAAAAAAAAATTTTTTTTGACTACTCATAAAATGAACTAGAAAAAAAGTGGCAACTGTGAATCAGAAACACAAACACAACATCTCAGCTCAGTAAACTTGCCATGGAAATGAAGTGTGTTTGCCTTTGCTTTGGCATCAAATGGAAGGGAACTCAAACACTGTCACCCAATACACACTTCAGATAAGCTGCAACAAGCAGTATCAGAGAAAAGCTGGGTACTTTCAACACAAAGCCAAACTGTCGTAATTGCAGAAGTCTGTAATCCAGTAGTAGCTGCCAGACGCACAAGGCTATGGAAGCAGGGTCGGTCCACGATGATACAGGGTGTGGTACATTACTAGGACTGTGTGTTAGTTCGTTTTAACGTTCAACTTGACACAGTCTAGATTCCCCTAGGAAGAGTCTTAATGAAGAATTGTCTGGATCAAGTCAGCTTATGGGCATGTCTGTGGAGAGTGGTGGGGGGAGGGGGGGTTGCCTTGATTCTTTGATGTAAGAAGATTCAGCCCACTATGGGTAACACCATTCCCTAAGCTGGACCCTAAACTACTCGGGGTTTAGGAACTAGCAAGCACAAGCCAGGATGTGTGTATTCTCCCTTTGCTGTTAACTGTGGTTGTGATATTAGTAGCTGCTTGAGTTCCTATCTCGACTTCCCTAAAATGATGGACAGTAGCTTGAAATTGTAAGCCAAATAAATTCTTTCTTTCCCTCTGTTGTTTTCTGGCAGAACAACAGGGATGAAACTAGAAGAAGCTGGTTTAACATGCTTATACCTCAGAAATCCACTGTCTCCTGACTCTGGACACTGGGGATCTGAGCTTGCTGGGTTGACAAGATTGCACTCATTTTAAGACCCTGATCGTTCCTCCATTTGGCTTACATACTCTAGTCTTAATACAATTCTTGTTCATGCACACATCTCTAAATCCAGACTTCCCTCTTCCTAAGGACACCTGCCCCACAAAATTGCAGACTCACGCTGCTCCTACATGATCTAATCTTAACTAATAACACCCGTAACAACCCCATTCCTATATAATCTCTTTCCTGGAGAACTAGGGATTAGGACAGCAACATGGGCATATTAAAGGCATAAAACTGAACTCACACTATGATATAAATATGAAATACTTAAGGGATCACAAAGATTACATGTGAAATATTTCATTTATAATTTTGTAAGGAGTATATACTGAGCTACAAATATTTTGGATATGTCAAATGAAATGAAATACACAATATCAAAAGGAATTGCATCTGTCACTTTTTACTTTTTATGAAACTTTCTAGGGTATTTTAAGTTTTTATTATATTTATTTATTTATGTGTAGCTCTGTGTGTGTGTGTGTGTGTGTGTGTGTGTGTGTGTGTGTGTGTGTGTACTGAGGATTGACTCAGGTCATCAGACTAGTCAGCATGTATCTACCCACTGGGCCATTTTGCCAGCCTTTGAATACTTTAAGCAACTTGTATGCATGACATATTATTATTGGACCGAGCTAATCTAGAAGAAATCCTTTCTTTCTGGGGACAGGCATCATTGTCATGTTCTCTCAGTCTCCAGGAGACATGGAGACAGGGGGGTGGGATATCACAGACGAGATGGAAGGGTGGACGGTGTACTACCACCCAGTACTCCTTGGGTAGTGGTAGTTGTGACTAGGTTTGTTTTATTCCTATCCCTGATCTTCCTTCTGTTTCTTATTTATTTTCTTCCTTATTCCTCTCTCTTTCACTTTGTCTTTTTCTTTTGGGTAAGATTCTATCGGCCAAGACAACCTGTCATGTGGAGCTCCTACAGCAGCGAGTCCCTGGGATAATTAGCTGCTTCTACTTCACTCCTCATTAGAAGCTGATTGACTGGGAAAGCTTTACTCCAAGTAAAATCATCACCTGCCAGTGGAAGGTTACTTCAGAGAAAGTCTTGGCCTGCCCAGAATATGTCTAGTGTCCTTAAAGCAGAAATGTACTGGCTCTGCTCTCCTCAACTCATCAATCCCCTGGATTCCGTCGATTACAGTGACCCACACGCTCCCCCACCACACTGGGTCTTCAGGACAACACAAACCCTTGTCCCAGAACTCAAGTGAAGTAACACAGCACGGGAGTGGAGGTGGAAGGCAGTCCTGCTTCTCTCAGTGTCCTAAGGAGATGGCTGATTGCCTCTGCTGCTGGAGCTTCAGCACTGCCCTTGATATTGATTTTAAATTCTTTCTTTGATCCAAGGAGCTACCAATAGCCTTGAAATAACTTCCTTTTGGCACCTCTGCTGCCCACATCATTCTTTGCTTTTGTACACATGGCCCTTACTATAATTATTCTGACTTTCAAAGCAATGAAAAGGACCTTTGTCCCTGGTTTGCAAATCCCAGTGTCAGTGTGAATAGGATAAAGAGATAAAGCCGTTGGAGCCTAGCCATAACTTTGTCTTTGTAAAAACTACAATCCGCCTGGAAGAGGGCGGGAAGCCGAGTATCACCATAGCCTCAGAGTCCTCATTTCCATGCCATGGGGTGGAGCCCTGGGAAGTAGGAGGTAAATGGGATGGTAAAGCCTGGATTTCACCCCCAGATTTTCGCCTTTGAAACACTACTACAGAGTTTCACACTCAATCTGTCCCCCATGAAATCAAGTTTTGATCTTGTGCCTGGAGCTACACATTCTGGGTCATCTTTAAAGCACTCCTTAAACTTCATCCTCAGAGAAGCATCTGTTTCCTTGTGACCTGTATAAGCAGAATCTTCAACTACCTTTATCACCTAGGTAAAATAGCAAAGGTTTTGCCTGAATTTCCTGGTTGGTTCGGGTAAAGAATAGCTTGCTGTCTTCCCAACAGATACACAACTGACCCTGTATTGTGATATTGCAGACTTGGTCATTGCCTCTCATTGATTCTAATGATGACTCAATTCAGTCTCTCAAGCATTTTTATAATAAAACAAAGATGGGGTCTACATGAGACTTCATCTATGATTTCTCAAGCAGGAGCATTTGAATTTATTATTACTAATCATTGCTTTTGCTAACTGAGCTATCAAAAAGCATGTTGTTTCTCTGTAAACTGTGTATCTGTCAGTGCTGGCTGGATCAGTGGGTGGGCACCAATGGGAAGAGGAATCAGGGTGAATCTGACACCTTTGACATGTGCCGGCAAACGACTATGTGCACAGCAGTGTTGATTGCACACACTGAGTTTCAGATACTAGATACCAGTTTCAGGGCAAGATGACTTTGTTGTTTACTTAATTTGTTTTTTTATTTATGTGTATATGTATTCATGCGTACAACACATATCAGTGTGTATATGTGTGTGTGTGTGTGTGTGCGTGTGTGTGTGTGTGTGTGTGTGTGTGTGTGTGTGTGTGTTTATGTATGTAGACCAGAGGACAACCTCAGGTGTCATCCTCAGAAACACTGTCCACCCCCACCTACTTCATGACAGAGTCTCTCATTATCCTCAATATCAAGATTTGGCTGGCAGAGCTGGCCAAGGAGAGCAGGGATGCCCCTGTCTCCACCTCCCCAATGCCAGGATTACAGCAATGTGCTTCCCTGTGTGGCTGTTTGGCACGGGTTCTGAGGATCGAACTCGGGTCCTCATGCCTGCAGAGCAGGCACTTTGCCGTCTGAGCCGCCTCTCAAGGGCTTTTTTTTTTTTAACATAGAACAAAAACAGAGTTTATTATAGAGTAATAAGGGATTAGAATGGACCATGGCAAAGGGTCCATGGAGGAGAAAAATGTGGCATGAAAGTCAACAATGGCCAGAAACACAGATGTACTGATTTACACATCTAGGTAGGGCAAATACTACCCCAAGCCCATCACAGCTCTACAAAAGAGAATACTGAAAACCAAAATAAAGGAGTCATCTGGCTAAGATCACCCAGCTAAGAAATGGCAAACCAATGTTGCAAAGCCCATCGGTGTCTAATTTCAAACCTTGGATACTCCTGTGGGATTATCTGGTATCATTAACACTAACGTTTCTGTCCCTACTCACGCTGCCTTATCTCTGATAATGTTTAAAATAAGAATTAAAGAAACTGACTGCCATCAAGGACAAAACCAACCAACAAAGAGTGGCAGGCTCCACAGTTCAATCCTCAACTCCAGCTCCAGACAACCAGACAGAAGGGACTCTTAGGAAGCCACTGTCCTCCATTGAGAGACGTGTGGCATGACACTCTTCTTAGGTCCTGCTGTGCAAGTTTCAATACCCAGGACCTGTCCCCTTCAGACACTCTTCAAGATACTTCTCGACAGGCAACGTCTAAGCATACTTTGCCTCTAGGCTCCATCTGCTGGCTTCTCCCCCAGAGCTTAGGCCAAAATAACACTGGGAGGACCTTGCTGATACAATAAATATTAGAGCAGCAACACAGCCTTGTCATTTGCCCTCTGACTTTCTATCCAGGATGAACCGCTTCTCACAGGAGCAGGCTTACAACAAAACACCTGAAATGATTTAAAACACAAGATATTAAGTTTGGTTGTTATTTCACACTAATTCGCAGGTGGATTTATCGCATTATGATACACAGTAATTCTCATGACAGCTATTAATAATTTTTGGAATTAATCTTCAAAGCCAGGCATCCCTGCTTCTCCCAGCTGACCCAGCATCTTTCTCTCTGAGATTCATTTCTCATACAGGATATGAGATGGCAATCACTGCCCACAGAAACCACTCCTTGTCTAATGTATCCTTTGTGTCATATTTTAAAGATTTATTTTATATTTAATTATGTGTACCATGCATGCACCCACACACCCACACACATCCTGGAGGCCAGAGGTATCAGATCCCATGGGTGCTCAAGTTACTGGCAGTCACATGATGTGAGTGCTGGGAACCGAACTCAGGTGTTCCGCCTGAGCAACAGTACACGCTCTTAACTACCGACTCACCTCTCTAGCACTACCCACCCCCGCCCCACCCACTTGTATCATTCTTGACTACAGAAGGGGACATGGCACATTCAGTTTGGCCGAAGCTTCTAAGTTCAGGGACCTACTCCTTCTGGCATTCATCACTGTTGCTCTTCACAGGAGCATTTTAGGACATTTTCATTGTAAAGGCTGACGTCTAGTGTGCATTTCTTATGTGATAAGCTCTGTAGTAAGCCCTGCACACAAATTTTCTCATTTTATGTCACAATGACCCTATGGACTCATTTCACAGATATTGAATCTCAGTCTAAATCTCACAATAGAAAGACAAGTCACCAAGAGGAGTCAGTGTTTATACCTAGGAACTATGGCTTCAGAGAATATTCCCTGAACAACCATGTCAGCACCCTTGCCCCCACCCCTTCTGTGTCCTATTATCTTGAGATATCAGGACCTCAACTGATAGGCACATGGGGTGAGGATTTCATGTAAGGGTGGTGCAGCTTCCCAAAATCTGAAAGACCTGGCTTGATCTTTCAATTTCAAACTGATGAGATGGGATGCTGTGGGATGTGCTCTCTAATGCTTACTGAAATATCTGTCCAAGACGTGTGAATACATATCGTTAATTTAATTGCATAATTGTATTTATTTCAACATGTGTGTGGACACCTGTGTGCATGTGCATGTGTACAAGATAGTCAGAGAACAACTCCTGGGAGTTGGTTCTTTCCTTCTGCACTGTGGTTCTTGGGGATAGAACTGAGATCATCAGGGTTGATGACAAGTATCCCTACCTACCAAGCCATCTTGGAGCCCACGTGAATAGATACTAATGGAAAGTTTTCCTCTAAGAATGGGAAAACCCCGTGTCTGAGTTTACAATAAACAGCATTCTCCTATCTTTTCAAGCATGTATTTATTTACAATTATTATTTACTTTCCAAAGATGTATTTATTATTAACATGGGATGGGCCGTGTGCATGACATGGCACACACATGGGTATCAGAGGCAAAAATCAGTTTTCTCCTTCTGTCGTGTGGGTCCCAAGGCTGGAACACAAGTCGTCAGACTTGACAACATCACTGTCACTTGCCAAGCCATTTTCAGCCTCCTTCTCCTACTCTACTAGAACCATATTCAGTTTATCATCCAGTTACATCCACTATGTTGTTCAGACATCTTTGAGGATTTTCAGTCAATAATGATGGAAATATGGGAGGGATATAAAAATTATGACCAATCAAGCTAAAACAAACATTACAAAAGCAGTATTGCTTCTGTGCAATTTTATAATAAATACAATTCTATGAAAAACCATCCTATGAGAGACAGAAAAAAACCACAGTATTCCTCTTGAATTTTCCATAACCTCAGTTATAACTGCACTGTGATCTGTATCTGTGATCAGTCCTTTGAAAACTAAGTTATCAATCCAGAGACTGCATAGAATCACCTGTCAATGAGACAAGATCCTGACCCATCTCATCAATGACATGAGAGAGTCAGTGATGACACCAGAGCAGAGAGATGGAGGTAGGGATGTAGGGAGTGGTGCTTTGGATGAGAGATGTCCCCCATAGTCTCAGACAACGGCATACTTGGTCCCCAGGTGGTGGTAGCACTGTTTGGGGAAGTTCAGGTGGTGCAGCCTTGATGGAGGAAGTATGTCACTAGGAGCAGGCTTTGGGATTAAAAGCCTCCCTTGACTTCCAGTTTGCTCTTTCTTCTTCATGCTGTGGCTAAAATGTGAGCCATTGGCTTCCTGTTCCTGCTACCATGACTGCTCCTGGCTGCTATAGTTTCCCACCATGATAGACTCTTATCCCTCTGGAACAGTAACCCAAAATAAACCCTTCCTTCTAGAAATTGTTTTTGGTTATGGTGTTTTATCACAGCAATGTTACAAATGAGAAAGAGAGGGGCGGGGCTTAGAGCAAGAGTATTTGTTCCACTATATAATCACTTAGGATGTAAGGAAAGGTAAAATACATGGCGTTCTATATACAAGAGAAGGACAAAGAGTCTTTGTCGTGGGCAATCTCTTCATCTCTGACCCCAGTTATTTTGGAACAGGGTAGAATGGAAGGTGATAAAGCAAAGCACTTCCTAAAGCAGTGAAAATACGCTATGCATGGGTCCTGGCGCTGTTCGCCAGCTGTTCTAATTCTATGACTGATAGAACTGAACATTTCCACCTGTTTCTACAAGAAGCACTCTTCGCCTCTCTGAAACACCACACATACATTGTCCTATAGCCACTAACACTGGCCACAGAAGACAGACTGGCAAAAGTACCAAAGCCAAGGGAGTCCAGCCCCAGTGTCCCCCAACCCATGTACTTAGAAAACAACTCTCTGAGATGCAGCTGAAAGGAAGGAATAAGGAAGCCCTGGGGTTCTGTGAGGGGAGCCAGGATAGTCCTACAGAGACACAGTAGACAGTGTATGCTATTAACAGCTGCTAAAACAACTAGGACCAACTGTCTTTATCTTCTTGTCACACAGACTAAAAGAGGATATATCTACCTGAACAGCAGGCATCTCCGTTCACTAGCTTATCATCTTTGGAGGGATGTTGCTATTCTATGAGTCAGTTTTATCCATTATAAAAGAATGAGCATAATTATATAGGCCTCACAGGGCTGTAATCCCAGTTGTCAGTAAAATATTAGAGTTTTTAACCTTAATTTAAATATATATCTAACATTTTGTTTTAAAAGTAGCTTGGTTCGTGGCTGGCTGGATGGCTCAGTGGGTAAAGACCCTGCCTCTAAACAGGATGACCTGAGTTTGATCCTAAGAACCCACATGGTAGAAGGAGAGAACAGACTCCCACAAGTTGTCCTCTGATCTCCACACACCTCACTGTGGAATGCACAGAGAGAAGGAGAGTTAAATAAATAAATTAATTAATAGAATATTTTTTAAGAGATGCTTGATTTTAACTACAAATATAATTGCAGTTAATTTGTAGCTTGAAATGAGAAATCTCACAGCCTGCTCACAGGAGTGTGTGTGTGTGTGTATGTGTGTACGTGTGTGTGAATGTGTATGTCTGTGTCAATGTGTGTGCATGCATACATATGTGAATGTATGTGTGTGAATGTGGGTGTATGTGTGAATGTGTGTGTGTGTGTGTGTGTGTCATATAATATAAATGTTATACATGAATAGCCCTCCTCACCACACACCCAAATTCTTCGCAAAGCCAGTCAGACAAGGAATCTTGATTTTTCTGAAAATCAGGAGTCACGAATTGCTCTCACCTCACTGGACTGTGCGTGTGGAAAATTGAGATGTGCACTTGGAACAATGCTGACTTGGTGAATGTGAGCGTGTGGGTGTTTCCCATTAAAGAGCCGGTTGTCACCCACGAAGTCTTAAAGATAATCTCCTCCAGTACACTCTGGGACCACTATTGTTTTACTTCTTATATTTGACTTACAATCCACCTGAAATTTATTTTTATTGTGTTATGCTGACAGTTATTAAAAATAAGACCAGAATGGATGTGCAGGACCAGTTCTTTGTAGACTCCTCTCGGTCTACAGGACGTGTTCATGACCTTTCCCCCAAACTTCCTTTCTTCCTTTCTTCCTTCCTTCCTTCCTTTCTCTCTTCCTTCCTTCCTTTCTCTCTTCCTTCCTTCTTTGCTCTTTCTTCCTTTGTCAAATTGTCTTTCCCACTCTTTGAGCCCATTTCGTATAGAAGCATAAATATACAGGAAACAAAATAGATTTTTTTGTCGTCCCCCCCAAAGCACCTAGGCTTCATTAAAAATGGTCAAGGCACAGATACTTCATGGTGGGACAAGCCACAGTGCTTCTCAATGCCTGCCTTCATCTCCCCATGGACACTTGTCAGGGTATGAGAACAGGATGCGGAGGAGGCAGCAGAGATAACTGGAGAACCCTCTGGGAGTCTAGCTCCATTTCTAGTTGTTTGGTCTCTGGCGCTTTTCCCCAGTCCCCAAAAAAGTAGACACATGGCATAGATCACTCACAGTACACCCAGTGGGCATGCAGAGAAAAAAAAAGGGAAGGAAAAGCCCAGAGCTGGGGTCCCAACACTTATAGATGGCACTTGAGGGTCTACCTGCTCCCTAAGGGGATTGATCGTGAGCCCCCTGCAGGACAGAGATCCTGGTACTTGGCAGGACCATGATTGGTGTTCAGACTGATGTCCAGAACGTATGCTCTTAATCGTGCCTACAAATAAAAACAGTGAAAAATCTCAGATGTGAGCAGCTGGAAACAATGTTCATTCAAAACAACTGAAGCAGTCTCTGTGCTGTCAAAAAGCTATGTGACACCTGGAAAGACAGCGTTCTGACAGGTTGGGGGGAGGTAAGGAAACATACGTTAAAAAGAAAACAGAAACAATCAAATTAAAAGCATTCTTCTATCTCCAACGACACAGATTTTTCCCAATTCTGCGACTGAATCATAGCTGACTTTAAAAGTCCTTTAAATTAACAGGGTATAGTTGGAGAGCTTACACTGGCTTATCTAAAAGTGAGCAAGAACAGCCCGTTACAATAAGGAAACAAAACCACAAGCCTCTGAAGCCAGCTGCATCCTGAGACAAAGAAATATTTAGGTCCTTGCATAAGGGTGAATAGTGTGCCAGCATCGACCTAGTCAGCTTTCCCTCCTGGGGCCAGAACAAACAACAAAAGAATTGGTGCAACTGTTGGTGGCCAGGACATTTACTAACAAGCAGGAAAGTCTGGCATCAGAGATGAGAGTAACGAAAACATGGAGAAGCAGGAACAGGGAGTCAAGAGCCAAAGGAAGGCTTGCCGTGTCTTGGCAGCTCCTGAGTCCAGCCTCCTGGGGTTCAGACATCCTCCACCCTGTCTGTCAGGAGACACACTTCAAAGCCACCTGAAATAGGCTTCTCCTTTTGTCCAAGAATCTTAATTGTTCTGGAAATGGAGCGGTGAGAAGCAGGCCCTTTCCTAGGCAGTAGACTGTGTTGTAACACAGGACAAGGCTCTCTGTGTCCTCAGCATGCTGAATTACAGTGTGAGGTCTTGGCCATCAGAGACACGCTGAAGAGGGGGAAGAATGGAACTATGCCTTTCCTGGGGAAGAGGCAGGTGCTAAAGAGCTGGTCTCACAGGGTGGGTAGAAGGAATGTGTGCCATCTCTACTCCATCCATCACACTAAAAATGGTCATGTAACTGGAGCCAGGAGGGCAGCCCTAGCTCAAAATATTCTGCTCACATTGGATTACCTATCCTCACGTAATCCCCTACGGATTAGTTTAGCAGTCACCCCGACTCAGGGTAGCAAAGCTCAAACCATTTCTTAATGCACTCCTCACAGTGGGCTAGTAATGAGATGCATTCCCGGGTCAAGGGGGCAAGATGTTTTCACACGAATTCGTGAAGCCTGAACGTCGCTAACAACAAGCCCTGCACCATTAATTCTATGTGGTAGACATAAATTGAAAGAAAATACCCATGTACTTTTAGAAAATGTGACCTCAAGAAAATTCCTTCAACTCTCTGGTCGTGGTGTAGTTTCCTGGGAAAGACACTCAGTATGTATCATGTGGCACCTACT
Source organism: Peromyscus eremicus (assembly GCF_949786415.1). NCBI lineage: Eukaryota > Metazoa > Chordata > Mammalia > Rodentia > Cricetidae > Peromyscus > Peromyscus eremicus. The sequence continues at coordinate 94,417,993 of NC_081420.1, read as the reverse complement.
TATTGAATAGTTAGGAAAACTCTCCTACATAAAACGCCGAGCACAATTCCTGGTGCCTATCCACGGCCAATAGCAGCTGTGGCTGACGGAAGTACCCGGCTGCCCCCCACCGACTGGACTGAGGAGCCTGCGAACTTGCTTCTCCAAGGCTGTTCCATACTCTAACCGTTGCCTTTAGAGATCCGTTACTTTGAGTTGCCAAATAATGTCTACAGAAAATTCTAGTAGGAAACATAAAATAATAATGAAAGACATGAAATAATGAAATATCAAAACACATGAGAAACCTAACAGCCAGTTGGGCTTTTAAAAAATAGTTCTCGTAGTGGGTTACCGCCTCTTAACGGGTTCCTATAAGTAGAAGAGATTCGCGGTGTTTACACGGGGGGTTGGGCTGGCATCGCAGAGGTCCTTTATCCTCTGTATCCTCCTTGGCCTTAAATAGTCAAAGCGAGTGGCCGGGGGAGGTGGGGGTTGGGGGGATGGGGGCTCACCTTAAGGCAGGTACATGGGTTTTTCCTGCCATCTAGTGGTCAATTTTGAGAAGTCCAACCATCCCACTCTGAGTGCCTATTCTCTCCCAGGCTAACCTTCAGTTCACACTGCAAGAGGTCACCCTAAAATCAGGTCTACCACTTGGAATACAAGCAGCTCCTTGCAGTGTGGACTGTGAGTTTATGACTTAAAATCTGCCTTCCAGAGGCTCCGAGGAATATGCTCAACTAGGTAAAATGAAAGAATAAATATTAGGGATGCTAGCTCAGTGAAAGAGTTCTTATCTGTCGTGTGCAATGCCCTAAATGGACATCTATACCACACTGTCTATCCACACGGCTCAAGGAACAGTGTGGAAATGGGTAGCCAGAGAGTGAGGAAGACAGAGTGAAGCAACATCTTCTGGATATGACAGACCTCATGACCTCAGAGCAACTGTGCTTACCTGAACCAGATCAAGCCAGTCAACATTCCAACAGGAGTTGGGGAGGTATTCAAGAAGCTCCACCCCCAGCTGAGAAGCAATCCGCATTTGATGGTTGTGGGGTGAGGAAGGGTCAGTTTTCTCAAGGGTTTATGTGCTCCGATGGATGGACTCACACCCAGGTGTATGATCAGCATTCGAATTTTTTTAAGAGGACATGAAATTGAGAAGGGTTTATGGAGGTGGAAGCAAACTGAGAGGATTTGGTAGGGAGAGTAGGGGTGAACATGTTTGAAATACTTCCTGTGTATGTATAAAATTCTCAAAGAATACATTAAAATACATTTTAAAAGAAATAGGTCATAGATAATTAAACAAAAAGAAAACCTTGTCAGTTGGAGGCACTGGGTGTGAAAAGGAGGGAGAAACTGTCCAGCGAGTACAAAGTTGCAGTTTTAAAGGTGGAATGAGATCTGGGATCTGTGGCTGAAGCCCCCGGGGCAAGGGGGCTGGGGTGGTCAGTAGTGATGGGGCACACTGATAAGCCATGCATAGCAAGGTGACTGTGGCTAGTAATATGAATCACGCCTACAATCCCAGTGTTTGTGTGACTGCGGCAGGATCGGTAGAGTGAAGTCATCCCCCTCTACCATACAATGAGTGCAAGGCCAGCTTGAGCTGGTTTGACCCTATCAAAATTCAAATATATCAAATATTTCAAAATCGCTGGGAGAGATGTCTTGTGTTCTCAGTACAAAGAAACTGCAAATACTGCAGGTGAAGGGCATGTGGATTACTGTCATCTGATAGATCCTCAGTGCATATCATATACTGAACTGTCTTTGGGGGCCTGGAGAAGTGGCTCTGCTGTTAAGAGTCTTTGCTGTGCAATCCTTGAGTTCCAGTTGGCAATCTCTGACCATATTACCACTGGTCTCTATGCTTAGCTTTATCCTGCAGGGGGCAGCAATGTATAAGTTTCTTCCTCACAGTCCTCATCAAGCCATCCAGTTAGCTTACCTCAACCTGAATCTCTCATGAATGGTCTTACTCATTGTAAACTTGTTGACTTCTAGATTTCCGCTCAGAGCAGTGATTCACAAGAAAGTGTTGTTTTCACAGAAAAAGATTTCCAATAACACAATATAGAAGGTTTAAAGGGGGAGTATCCAGGGGACCTCTGATTTGCTATAGCCTTAGAAAGGAAGAATGTGCAGATCTCCAGTTCTTTTTCAAATTAATTTATATGTATGGATGTTTTACCTGCATGTATGTATGTACATCACTTGTGTGCCTGGTGCCCACGGAAGCCAGAAGAGGGTGTCAGATCTCCTGGAACTAGAACTAGAGATGGATGGCAGTGATCAACCATGTGGGTGCTGGGAAGAGTAGTAAGCACTCCTGATCACTGAACTATCTGTCCAGCTCCTCTGGTTCCTGTATAAAAATATGCATTGAGTACAATTCAGCATAATGAATGTACTCCACCAAAAGAAGTCCACCAGATCTGACATCTTCTTTATCCCTTAAACCTGTGAGCATATTATAAAAAGATGAAGCACAATTAATGTTGCAGATAGAATTAAGTTTGCTACCATCTAAACTAACAATAGTTTATCCTGAAAGTTTGGATTGAGCCACACAATAGCAATGATCTTTTAAATGTAGAAGCGGGGATTGGAAAAATGGCTCAAGGGTTAAGAGCTCTAAATGCTCTTGCAGAGGACCTGAGTTCAGTTCCAGTCACTGACATGGCAGCTCACACTGTAGTTCTGGTTGAAGAGTAATTAATTCCCTCTTCTGGTTTCCATGGGCACTGCATGCACTTTGAACATAGACATACATACAGACAAAACACTTACACATAAGATAAAATCAATACATAAATATAGAAACAGCAGAAGCATCCGTATCATATGGTGTATGAGAGACTCATTGGCCACCAGTAGCTTTGATGATGAAGTAGGCAGTGAGCAGAAGCAAACCTGAACAATTCTAGGAAATGTGGAAAGTAATTCTCCTCTTGAACTACGTGAAAGCAATTAGGGTACATAAAATATATTTTTAAGTATCATCAGTGTGGTAAAGGTATTAGTACAGAAGGGACTCCATAGAGAAGTGAAATAGAATGTAATGGCATAGAATAAAATACTCTTGTTGGTAAAATGCACATGGAAATAGTGTGTGGCAAAGACAATATCTTAATTAAATATGCAAAACCTGCCTTTGAAGTCATCATATTTGGCTAAATGACTATCCACACAGAAAAAGATAAAATTAGGTTCATGTTTCACACTGATAGCGAGATGAATTCCAAGCATATAAACACATTAAGCAAAGTTGCATAAGTGGTAGCAGAACTCTTCGGTAAAGCCCTCTAGTCCCTTCCAATAGAAGTCTTTACTATGACTCAAACTGCAGAAGAAAGAGGCTGTCCTGGTTTCATTCCTGTTGCTATGATAAAAACATCCCAACAAAAAGCAACTCAAGAGTTTGTTCAGTTCACAGTTCCAGGCTATAGTTTATGTTAGTTGGGAAGTCAAGGAAGGAGGTACTTGAGAGAGTAGTAGGTTGTATCACATCCTTAGTAAAGAGCAGTGGAGAGAAATTAATGTGTGTGTGTGTTTTCCCTTGCATGCTTGCTTGGTTGCACTAAACTTGATTTCTCTGCTCTTCCCCAATTCAGGACACACACCCCTTGCCTAGGGAATGGTACCACCCAATGTGAACTGAATCATACTTCCTTGCTTGCTTATTTTCAGCTCAATTTTCTATTCTTATACAGTTCAGAACCCCTTGCCTAGGGAATGGAGTTGCTCCCAGTAGGCTAGGTTTTCCCACATCACTTAAGACAACTCCCCATAAACACATCCACAGGCCAACTCAATGTGAGCAATCTCTCATTTAGACTCTCTTCCCAGGTGATTCTAGGCTCTTTCAAGTTGACAATTAAAACGGATCATCACAGGAGCTGAAAACATTGTTAAACCTTACTTGGGTTCAGATTATTGTCTCACAAAGCCAGTTAAAGAAACTGGTGGAATGTTTTAAGGTGTAGGGCTGATAGCCTGTGTGATTGGGACAGAAATAAGATGATCTTATTGTTGAAAGGACAAAATGAATAGCAAGCAAATCCCAATGTCCACAATGCACTGTGTACTTAAGAAAGGACCACTGAAGAAAGACTTAAGAAATGGAGCCAATAAATACACAAATAAAAGATGATATCAAAGAGCAGACCCATGGCCACTCAAAGCTGTTTGTTCAAGATATTTGCCTCCAAGGAAACAGGCTCACTTCTACTTAAACAACTGTAAGAAACACACAAATCGTCCTGGAGGTGACATCCCCATACTTCTTCTGTGTGCCCCTAATATTTAAACCAAGTGGACACTGATAATTTCTCTAAGCCAATTTTTCTTAGATAAATTGCAAGCATTGTGAGTATTTACTTTTGTGAAAGAGCTTCAGCTTATGGAAGGGAATTGGGTGACATGGGTCAAGTTCATAAAGAAGATATTTGGACACTAACCCATTCTCTCTCTCTCTCTCTCTCTCTCTCTCTCTCTCTCTCTCTCTCTCTCTCTCTCTCTCTCTCTCCTGGCTGCCATGTCTTTTGCTTCAGCATGCCATCCCCACCCGTGTTGGCTGTCCACTGTAGTGCCTAGTGCAATCAGCTGAGTGACCATGGACTGTAAACTATGAAACCACAAGCCAAAGAAACCCTTCTGTGGTGATAGTTTATTTGTGTACCCCATAAAGCTTATCTGAGCATCAGAGGAAAAAGCCAGCCACTATAGCAAACATAGAAGTCAGGCTGTGGTAGCACACGCCTTTAATCCTAGCATTCGGGAGGTAAGAGATCCATCCGGATCTCTGTGAGTTCAAGGCCACACTGGGAACAGAGCCAGGTGTGGTGAAACATGCCTTTAATCCCAGCACTAACCATGGAGGTCTGGAGGTCTGTACAGACAGACAGGAAGTGACAGAGCTGGGCAGAAAGAGGAAGTGATGTAGCTGGGCAGAGAGAGGAAGTAAGATGGCAGGGACAGAAAGGCATATAGGTGTGGGTATACAGGAAGTAGGTTTCTTTGGAAGCTGATGAGTTGGTAAGGTGAGGTTGGCTGTGGCTTGTCCTATTCCTCTGATCTCTTGGTTTTCACCCCAATGTCTGGCTCTGGTTTATTTTATTAATAGGGCCTTTTAGCAGTTCATCTTACACCCTTCCATCCTCTAAACTCAGTGATCTCAGGTGTTCGGTCACTTCAACAAAAAGCTACCAAACAAAGAGATTTAATCTTTAATAGCACCTTTAATCACACATTTTATTTTCAGAAAGCTCAATTAAAGTAAATGTTATGTGTCAAAATGATAAGGGGGTGGGGGAAGGGTGGGAGGGTCTACAGCCATACTCCTGAGAGTTACTGTGGTTAACACAGCCCTTCTGAAAACCTAAACCAGGAGATGGAGATAAAAAAAAAAAAAAAGTAAATGCTCCCTAATGCAATACTATTTCTAGGAATCACTCCTAAAAGTTGTTTTTAAATATAGCTCAGATGTAGCCACAAGCCTGTTCATCATAGTACAACATTCCTTATTTATCTGCAGTTTCACTTCAGTGAAACTTTTCAGCACTTCAGTGACCTGAAGCCAGTTCTTATCTGAAAACATTAAATGAAAAATTCCAGAAATATATAACTCATGAGTGCTAAATTATATGCAGTTTGAGCAGTGTGGGAGAATTTCATGATGCCCCATGCCAGTTTGGCCAACTTACAAATTACCCTTTTGTACAATGGCTCCACTCTGTGTGTATTCCTTCCGCAGTCAGTCACTTAAACAGTTTTTTCAGTGATTGGATTGACTGTACCACGATGCTTACATTCTACTATTCCTTGTTTTCCTTTTTAAATTTTTATTAATGTATTTTATGCATATGGATATTTTCCCTGTGTTTCTGTCTGTGCACCACATGCTAGCCCAGTCCAGAAGACTGCACGATGCAGATGCCGGTAATCAAACCCAGGTTATGTGGAAGAGCAGCCAGGGCTCTTAACTGCTGAGTCTTTTCTCCATCCTCTCCCACATTTATTCTTAAGCCAAACTTTTGTTACAACATATTATTAACATTTTTGTATTTTATTATTACTTAGTGTGCATTCTTAATCTATTACTGCCTGAATCATAAGTGAAATTTCATCATAACCTAGTAGACATGGGGTTAGGAATAACTCTGGCTCCAGGTTTCCACTGGGGTGCAGGAATGGCTGTCTGACAGATGAGAGGAGGTTCTTCATTATTTTAAAGAATAACGGCAACAAAAAAATCAAAATCCTAATATAAATCCAAATTATACAAAGCATATAAATAATATTTTTTTTAAAAAATCAACAATGGAATCCTTCATGTTTCCTTGATTTGCCTTACAAAATGTTCTGCAGAGGGATGGCTAAAAAAAAGTAATAATAATAAGACTCCTCAGAATCCTAGAGCCTGGAAGTCTGATCCATCTACCTAAATGATACTTTCTAAGGATTTTATTACAATCTCAAAAACAATGTTAAAAGGCAAATGCAAATGAAAGAATGGTTCCTGGTGATGGGCACAGCCAGAAAGCAAAGTGCTCCATACTGAGAGATGTGTCCAGCAGCAAGAAGAAAAAGACACATGAGTCTTTAAACTCTGTGGGGCCATACATACTGCAGACTCTTGGTGTACCATGACTCATATCAGCAAAGGTAACGCATTTGAACTGTAGGGCATCAATTTGCTACATGATCTGTTGCACAAGATCATAGGAGTCCATAGACACATACGTCCCCAATTCAGCCTAGTTCCTATCCAGAACTGTGTAGAAGAGCTAGGCTGGACTGCATCCTCCAGCTCCCAACATGAACACTTCATTTCTGCTGGCTTTGCCTGTGTTGCGGCTCTGACAACTCCTTGCAATGCTTCCCAATGTACATTACAGCACCCTCAGACATTCTACTGCATGTCAGATACTGGTCAGTCTTGGGAAGTCGCTGCCAAGAAGCAGATCTCACCACAAGATAGAGCAATGCAAATGTGGAAGCTTTGAAGATGGCAATCTTCCCAAGAATGGAGAAGTCACTCTGGAGGACCTGGCCTTCTGAGTCCTTCTAGAAAGAACAGTGAAACTATATCTCAGGAAGGGGAGAGTAACAAAAGAGATGTCTTGATACGGGGCCCATTTCAGCCCTTAGCTATTGCTAAGACTCCTAGCAATAGTGGAGAGGGTGCCTAACCTAACCATCTACTGTAACCAGATTGGTGACTGCCCTAACTGTCATCAGAGAGCCTAATAAAAGCAGATGCAGAGATCCACAGCCAAGCACTGGACCAAGCTGGGGGAGCCCTGCTGAAGAAAGGGAGGAGGGACTGTACGAGCAAGGAGGGGTCAAGGTCATAATGGGGAAACCCACAGAGACAGCTGACCTGAACTCATGGAAGCACATAGACTCTGGATCAACAGTTAGGGAGCCTGCATGGAACCAATGTAGGCCCTCTGCATCTGTGTGACAGTTGTGTAGCTTGGTCTGTTTGTAAGGCTCCTAGCAGTGAGATCAGGACCTGTCCCTGGCGCTTAGCTGTCTTTTGGGAACCTGTTTCCTATGCTGGATTATGTTGCCCAGCCTTGATGCAGGGGGAGGAGCTCTGTCCTGCCTCAACTTGATGTGCCATGCTTTGTTCAAGCCCATGAGAGGCCTACCCCTTTCTGAATGGAGATGGAGGAGCAGTGGATGGGGACAGGGTAGATGGGGCGGGGGGGGGGGGGGGACGGGAGGACAGAAGGGAGGGAAAACTGGTCAGTATGTAAAATAAATGGAAAAAGTTAATTAAATAAAAAAGAAATGAAAAAGCAGCAGGTTGAGCAAGGCAGAGGGAGCAAGACAGTTAAGCAACTCTCCTCCATGGCCTCTGCATCAGCTCCTGCCTCCAGGTTCCTGCCCTGTTTGAGTTTCATACCAACTTCCTTTAGTGATGGACTGCAACATGGAAATATAAACCAAATAAACCCTCTCCTTCTCCTTCCCCCCCCCAAAAAAAAAAACAAAAGAAAGAAAGAAAAAAAGGAAGAAAGAAACTATCTCAGAGTCCTCTGAGCCTACAGCCCCATCTAGCAACTAGGGAGAGTCGGGATCTTTTGCCCACAAGGATTATAAGGCATGCCTGGTACCAGTGGTCCTCCAGGGGAAAATGGAAAACCTGGTGAATTAAGTTCACAGGCTGAGATTGATCCCTGGAACTTCTGAAGAAAGGGTGTCTCTGATACTCCGGTGAATATAGACCTCTTGGATTGGCAAGGAGCTGAGATAGAGCTGGTCGTTCTGACCCCAAGGAGAAGACAGCCCTTCTGGTCCCCCTGGATACTTCGTGATTCTGGTGCTCTTGGTCTAAAGGATGCCTAGAAAAAGAGGTCCTTGAAGTCCTGGTCCAAAATATAGTAGAGTGAACCCAGTGATGCCAGTGCTGAGCATGCTCTGAGGAAAGATGACCCAAGAGGTCCTACTGGTCCTATCACCCCCAACTAGCCCAGCAGGTCAACCTGGAGATAAGAATGATAATGTTTGACCTGGACTTCTGCTACAACTGGACCTTATGGTGGCTCTGGCAACAGAGGTAACCATGGGCCCTCCAGGGCCTGCTGGTTTCCCTGATGCTCCCAGGCAGAACGGAAGGCCTGATTGATAAAGAAAAAAAGAAGTGTTCCTGGTAAAGATGAGGAAGGAGGTTCACCTAGCATTGAAGGACCCCTGAAGGTCCTGTGCAGCTGTTCCTCCTGGTTCCCCGGATGCCAAGGGTGAATACAGCAGTTCTGCTGGCCCCAGTGCTGCTGCTGGCTTTCCAGGTGGGCATGGTTCTTCTGCACCTCCCTGTCCTCAGAAAAATAGTGGTAACCCAGGACCTCCAGGCACCAGTGATGCTCCAAGTAGATACCCTCACCTAAGTTCTTAAGGTAATCATGTTTTTCCTGGCAATCCTGAAGAAGCTGGACCAAAAGATAATATTGGCCAACCTAGAGAGAAGGGAACACTCAATGTTAAGGGCTCTGCAGTATTTACAAGTTCATTTGGGATTATGGGGTTTACTGGAGCATGGAGTCTTACAGGATGACCAGGCATGCCAGGTCCTAAGGAAACCCTGGGTCTTCTGGGTTTCTGAAATGAAAATGGGAAATGAGGAGTATCCACAATCGGGAATGTGGTGCTCCTGAACCCCAGAGTCTTTCTTGTCTGGCTACTGCAACTGGTTAACCTGGGAGGGATGGAAAACCTGGATCAGATGGTCTGCCCGGACAAGATGTGATGATGGTGAAGATAGCTTCTCTGGTTATCCTGGTTATGCAGGGCTCACATTATCATGTTAAACCAGCTGTAGAAAATGGTGTTAGGGGGAAACTGTCCCTGTTGGTCCTTCTGGTGCTCCAGGTCCTGCTGATTCCCAGAGTGCTCCTGGTCTGCATGGCCCATTTAGTGACAAAGATGAAACTGGTGAACACAATTCTCATAGCATCAAAGGTCATCAAAGATACCCTGGCAATCCAGGTACCCAAGGGTCTCCAAGTACTTCTGGTCACCAGCACACAGGTAATCTAAGACTCATAGACCTCAGAGAATCTGTTGGACTCCATGGGCCTCATAGAAAAGATAGGACAAGTAAACATCCTAATTCCATTGACCCACAAGAACCTCAATAACAGAGATGGAGAGGATGTGAAGGTTCCTGGGGGCTTCCAAGACAACCAAGTCCTCCTGGACCCATTGGTATGCCTGGTCCTTGCTGTGGGAATGGGCTAGTGACAACACTGGAGTTGGAGGTAAAACATTCAGTGGCTTTCTACAACATTATGGAAATGAACCAGTGAATTACAAAATCAACACTGAAGAGGTTAAGTCTCCACTCAGATGTTAATGGACAAATAGAAAGCCTCATTAGTCTTGATCACTCTCATTAAAACCTTCCTCATGACTGCAGAGATGTAAAGTACTGCCATCTCAACTCCCAGAGTGGAGAATATTGGGTTGATCATAAACAAGGCTGTAAGATGGATGCCCTAGAGGTATTCTGTAATATGGAAACAGAAGGAGCACATGTGTCTGTCCTTTGTCTCCAAGGTAAGAACTGGTGGACAGACCCTGGTGCTGCAAAGAAGTATATTTACTTTGAAGAGTCCATGAATGGTGGTTTTCTATTTAGCTATGTTGAACCTGACCTTCCTAAAGATGTCCTCCATGAACAGTTAATATACCTCCAATCTCTCTCCAGCTGGGCCTACCAAAACATCACAGACCACTGCAAAAATAGCATTGCCTGTAAGGATGCTGCCAGTAGGATATAAAGAAAGCCCTAAGGCTGATGAGGTCAAATAAAGGTGAATTCAACACAAATGAAATAGTAAATTGGCTTAGATAATTCTGGAGTATAGTTATGCTAAATATACTGGGAAGGGAGAAAAACTGTCTTTGAATATCAAACACATAGGGGGTGAGTAGAATAGCTACAGATATTGCACTCTGTGATACCATGGGTCCTGATCAAGAATTTGGTACAAATATTGGCCTTGTTTACTTTTTATAAACTGGTCTGTGAACCACAGAAAAATAATACCTCACTCTTGACTTTCAAAGTTGAATATTCTAATTTTTGTCAACCAGTACAAGTGCCCAGCCATGCTGGTTTTCTTTCTGATTCTGTGATAAACACCATGACCAAATGTAACTTGAGGAAGGAAGGGTTTATTTCAGCTTACCTTTGTAGTCCGTCACGAAGTCAAGTCAAGACAGGAGCTCAAGGCAGGAACCTGGAGCCAGGAACTGAAACAGAAGTATTGGAGGAACACTGCATACTGACTTGCTTCCCATGGCTCAGCCTGCTTTCTTATGGAGCTCAGGACCACTGCCCAGGGTAGCACCACCCTCAACGAGCTCCCACATCAACCATCAATCAAAAGTGCCCCACAGACTTGCCTACAGGCCAATCTGATGGAGGCAATTCCTCAACTGAAGTTTTGTCTTCCCAGGTGACTCAGTTTGTGTCAAGTTGACAAAAACTAACAGCACACCAACCAAATTCCATTTTTTATTTCCAAAATGTTTTAGATAACTATAATTTGACAGAAATAATATATTTTTCCATACCACCCAATATACTTCAGATGTTTTCATTTTGTTTTTTTTTAACAATTTTAATTTCAGAATGTCTCAAGGATACAATAAGAAATCAACTTTAACATTCTAACCATGGAACAAAAAAATAATTTCATGTCTAGCTATTGGGATAATTGTTGCTAGGATGTCCCTGGTTGTAGTACTTCTTTCTAAGTGTAACTAGGAAACATATACATATATACTAGTCATTTATAGTGTGTATATATATACTATAAATGACTGGTATATATGTATATGTGTGTATATATATATATGTATATGTATATATATATATGTAACCTTGATCTCATACAGATATTTCAAACTCTAATTGAGTAAGACAAGACTCATTCTATGGCTCAGCCCTTGGTTATTAATATTCATGACAATAAAATCTTATTGCTATTTCAGCATCATTTACTTTATTTGATAACAGTTATCATATATGTAGCTTCAAAACTCTACACAGATGTCCAAGCAAAAGCTAAACCTACAAATTGAAATGAAAGTTGTATTCTGTTTTTATATAAGCCTTTCTCTCAAATTCTGAAATATAGGGATCCACTCATATAGAACTCAAATTTCTCAAGGGCTCTTGTCTTTGATTCCAGAAGAGAAATATTGCAGAAGAGTTCAGAGCCTAGGATGCAGGCACTGCCTGATATTCCCACACTTCCAGCCTGACCAAGCTCTGCAAGCTCTACATTTCAGCCTTGTGATGCACAAATTCTCAAGTTACATTTCTCAGAGTAATGTAGGGCTTCCTACTAAGAGCAGGGAATGTAACTGAGCATAGATATGATTCATAGGCAGAGAGAGGGTTACAAATGCCTAGGATCACTGTCAATGATCTGATCCTTTTTGGAATTAACCTGCCATCTTAGAAACAAAGGAGGACTATAGGAAGAGAAAGCCATAGTGCAGGTGGGCCACTGGCACAGAGAGGATTTCTGTGTCTACAATCTGGATTCAATGACTCTTACTTAAGATATAAAACATGCTGAGAGAAGTCTTAAGAAGAAAAAGGGTCCAAGAACTTGGCATTGATGATTCATTAATGCATTCTCTATTGATTGTCAAACACCATCAGATACTATATGACAGCAAACAGAATTCCAATCTCTACAATGCAGTGAAATCAACACTAAAATGCTGTTCATAAAAAATTATTTAGGGGCTAGTCTCAGGCCTCCACATATGTCCATTCCTGCCTGTGTATAAACACACATACACACACACACACACACACACACACACACACACACACACACACATACACACACACACACACACGAACAGGCACACACGAACAGGCACCACCACCACCAGCAGCAGCACCAACAGCAGCAGCAGCAATTATGTTCAAGCTTTCCTCAAATACTATTATTACCTGAAAAGATGTGAGGGCACTTTTGAGTCCCAGCAATGGCAATTCAGTTCAAATTATTTACATTCAAAAGAGGAGACAGCGAGTCAAAAGCCACTTGTATCCTAACTGAAAGGTCTTCAGGTTTGTGCTGAAATTCTTCCAGGAATGACAAATATTACAGAAGTCAAAAGTTATATAAACCATCTTGACAAGAGAAAACTGTTGGGACTCTATATGTCATTGTTTATAGAATGTCGACGAGAATTGTTCTAGGAAATGTCAGAAATCCTAACAAAAGTCTTGAGCATAGAAAGCACTGATGTTTATTTCCATATAATAAAGCCAAAATATTTTCATTCATGATATGAAAATAAGTGTAAAGCCCCCTACCTCTACTTCTACTTTATAAAAGGTATTTTAAAAGCTAGCCAGTTTTATTATTGCCTTCTTTTTCTGCACAATTCTGTTAGAAAACTGTTCTGTCTTGGGGGATTTATCTACCACTGAGTTCAGTACATGCTCTCCCATTACTGGTAAGTCATGTACAACTTATGGAGAGACAAGAATCATGACTACTGGTGTCAGAGAACCCCATTCCTAATATTCAATGCCTCCATCACCCCATATGGCTCACAATCCTGTGTCAACATGTAACATAACTCTAATTAATAGACCATCATTGCTGAATCTACAATTGCTATCAATATTAAACATATAAAATGAGAAATAATATAGAATAGAGCACAAAATATTGGCAAACTGGTATAAAAGATAAAGCAAGGAAATGAGAAAGTTCATGTAATACAGGAAAAAAGAGTAGGAATCCTGTGTGGACAGAGTTAAGCCAGACACTAATCCAATCTCTGTCAATTCCCTCGTTATTACACTATACAGGGATGTTGTGAGCCATTATTGAGGAAAAGTGGGTGAAGTGTGTGGTTGTTTGAATGTATTTGGCCCCCCATAAGCTCATAGGGGGTGGGAATATTAGGAGATGTGGCCTTGTTGGCGGAAGTGTGGGCTTGTTGGAGGAACTGTGTCACTGTGGGGACAGGCTTTGAGATCTCTTTTTTCTCAAGCTTCACTCAGTGTGACAGTCAGTCAACTTCCTGTTACCTGCAAGAGCAATACTCCTGCAGGCACTCTCAGCTCCAGCACCACATCTGCCTGCACGCTGCCATGCTCCCCTTTATGATCATAATGGACTGAACCTCTGACACTGTAAGCAAGCCACCCTCAATTAGATGTTTTTATTTTTAAGAGTTGCCGAGGTCATGGTTCTCTTCACAGCATTGGAAACCCTAAGACAAAGTGTTAACAGGATTTCTCCATAATATTTCTTACAAATGCATGGCAATCTATTATTGTCTCAAAATAATAATAAAGTCTCAAATTAAGTGACTGCCGATGGATTCATACAACAGCACAAATCAATCTTAAATCCATCTTTCTAAGGGACAAAAGCCAGACTTAAAATTTGGTATACTGTATGAATGATCTGTGAACATTCAAAAGATGCAAAACCTGTGCTTTTCCTATGAGGATAAACAATATCAGAGTGACTACTGTGACTTATGGGAATGAGTAAGACGGTTGCATGGGAGAAGTTTTCAGATGATAGAACTTTCTTGCGTTGTTAAGTAGGCAGGTACTGGCAGGCTTGGAGGCCATTGAGGACAGGCTGCTCCTTCACAACCTGCTTTGAGCCCTACCTTCTGTTTACAGGATAACATTAGAAAGTAGTCATATAGAGAGAAGATTTTTGTGATTTTTGAAAACATTGTCTTTAAAGGGTTGATAAGGTACCTAAATGAATTCTCAGGGTGAATCCTGAGGACACCTGACAGGCTTACAACTCAGGGGATAAAATGCTAGATACAGGAGGATATCTTTACTGTAAAGTTAATAGTCTTGCTTGAGATTCCTGGAGAGGGAGAGAAATGAAGCCGTACCCATGTCCCTATGCAGTCAAGCTTAAAGCCTAGTTGTACAGGACTATCCTCTGAGCCATACTGTAGCCATCTGCAGGTGTTCTACTGGGCCTGTGCCCAACAGATCATCACAGCTGGACCTGTTGACTCTACAACTTCCCTCAGAGAAAGAGAGGGACCAGGGAGATCCTGGACCATTGCCTAACCATCCAGTCACTCCTCCCAACCAGTTATAAACAATTCTGCCCTAACTGCACATTGAGGTCTTAGGAGAGGGGCTAGATGATGTAGGCGCTTAAGGATGAGGGCAACATGGAGAAGCCATCATCCATGCTGCAGATCTTCCATTTGGGCTGGTTTAAGGACACCTCTGATCCTGCCCATAAACCCTCACCCATGACTCTGTGAGCCCAAAAGACTCATTGGTCCCCCTGGTGAGCTTTGGTGGATTCATAGCTTGATTTATCTTTGGGGCCTTGTGGGGAGGGGAGATGGTGTTGACGGTTCCTGCAGGGACGGGATTTGATCAGCACTGGCACATTGATATTTTTAGATATGTGGAAACATTATTATCTCTATGTGGACAACTTTCATAGTGAATGTTAACCACGCTGAAACTCTTCTTACCTCTGAATAAGGGACTCCTTCCCCATCCCATGACCTCATAACATTTTGACTTTCTAGCCTTCTTAGATGACTAACCTTGTACACACCTTTCAGGTAAGCTTCTGGAATCCCTTCCAATCCAAGAGTGAGGTTCATTCTTCGGATGTGATTGGGACTGAGTGGAGGGAAACAAGAGTAGCACACACACTACAATGCACAGTCAGAGGACAACCTCAGCATCATAGTCCTTGATTTCTACCTTGTTTGAGACAGGGTCTCTTTTTCTCCCTCCCTCCCTCCCTCCCTCCCTCCCTCCCTCCCTCCTTCTCCCTCTCTTCTCTCCTTCCCCCTACCTCCCATGTTGCTGTTGCTACTGCATACATTAAGCTAGCTATTAGCTGCTAGCTGGCCCAAGACCTTCCAGGAACCCTGTTTCCACTTCCCACTTTGCCATCGAACACCAGGATTACAGTTGTGTACAGCTGCACCTGGTGTTGCATGGGTCTGAGCAACCTCTAGTCTTGTTTCTTTGTGACTGTTACCAGAGTGTCTAGAGTCAATGTTGGGCCCTGGCAGCCCTAACAAACTAGGCTTGGTCACTTTTCTTCAACATACACAATAAAGAGACAAATAGTTGAGAAGGTCAGATTAAAGAAATTTATTTAGTGTAACTATATAAAAAGAGGAACAAATAGAGAAGCCCAATGATGTACCCTAACTCCCTCCGAAGTCCATCTTCAAGTACTGACATAAGGTTGGTTTCTTTTTGTTTGTTTGTTTGTTTGCTTGCTTACTTGTTTTGAGACAAGGTCTTACAACATAACCCTGGCTGATTTAGAACTTGATAAGTATACCAGGCTGGCCTCACACTCACAGAGTTCTTCTTGCTTCTTCCTCTACAGTGCTGGAATTGAAGGCATATGCCACCACACCTAGTGGGATGCTTATTTCAACAGTCAGTGAAAGGGCATGAATGTCTGCAGAATATCTTTGCTCCTGTCAAAGTAAGTACAAGACCACTCATCATCAAATGGCCAAGCACACCCACCATAAGAACAAAATAAAACTCATGAAGACCCCTTAGGATCATCCACAGAAAGCAGAGGGAACATCTGCTTCTTCTCTTCAGAGTCCAGGAAACTCTAATACAGATAACTCATTTATGGGACCATTGCTACAGTCATCCAATTTTCCCCATCAAGCAGTTACTATAGATAGAGACTAACACACAAAAAGACACATAAAGCAGTTGCATAAATTTTCAGTAGTCAGCAGGAGTTCTCCACAGAGGCCACCAAAATAAAGTACATATAATATTGCTAATTCTCCATAGAGGCCACCTAGACAACGCATACATAATATTGTGCATGCCTACTCGTTACAATGGTGATCTCTTAAAATTAGTCCAATTCAAATGCAAGCAGACGAGTTTACTAAGACTCTTAATTTGTATCCAACATAAAGATGACCACTTAACAAAGCCAGCATCTAAAGGACTATTTAAGCCTTGGGCCTAGGAGATAACCAGTCTCCATTTGGCTGGTACTGTAAGTGACCCAAGTGACTTCACATGGTTTTCACACCTCAAACTTGGAGACCATAAATGAACCAAATCTAAAGATCAGTGTGGAAACGAGGCTATAGGAAAGCAAATGTGCTGGTAAGTTTTAACTGTTAATTTGACACAGCTAGAACCACTGGAGAAAGGGAATCTCATCTGGGGGATTACCTAGGTCAGATTGACCTGTAGGCATGTCTGGTGGGCTTGTCTTGGTTGTTAATTGAGGAGAGAGGACGGTTCAATGTTACTGAGTCTTGAACTATGTGAGAAAGAGGAGAACTAGGTAAGTAGAAGCAGCGGCCTCAGGCAGCCTGGGCGCATTCATTTCTCTCTGCTCTTTTCTTTATGAGAATTTTTTTGAGATTACAATATAGTTACATCATTTCCCCCTTCCCCTTTCTCCGTTCAACCCCTCCTAGGTACCCCTCTTTGCTCTCTCTAAAATTCATGGCCTCTTTTTCTTTAATTGTTGTTGTTGTTGTTATTGGTGGTGGTGGTGGTGGTGGTGTGTGTGTGTGTTTGTGTATTCCTAAACCTATAAAAACAACCTGCTCAGTATGTTACTTGTATGTATGTTTGCAGGGCTGACTGGTTGGTGTTGGATAACCAACAGGTGTACTCCTCCACGAGGCAGACTATTTCTCCCACTCTCCCATTCCTTAGTCACCTGTAGTTCTGTGTCTTGGTTTGAGGCCTCACAGACCTCCTTTTTCCACGTTAGTGTGTCTATTGATGTCATCTTTGCTCAGCTCACACATAGGCAGACATGTTGGGGAGATTTTGCGTGTAGCTTCTAAATTTACTAGGAGACAGAGCAAACTCTCTGATCCTCTGGTTCTTACAACCCTTCCACACTCCTCTTCTTCAATGATGCAGAGAGAACCTGGCAGCTAGTATGCTTTGATATGTTAATGGGCTTCCCAGTTAGCCATTTGTCCTGGGTTTGAGGCCTAACAATTATGGAGCAGGATAGTAACACAGGGGGAAGTGTGGGGACATGAGAAGGAAAAGAAGCCCCTTGGGACCTGATGAGAAGAGCCCTGCAATGCCTGCTGGATGCCATAGCTTATTCAAGGAGTGTGGAGCATGCAGTAAGGTCATGGGCACTTTCCCACTCAGGGCTCCAGAGCACGTAGAACCAAGGGTGTGTGATGGATTGACAGCCTTGTCAGTTGAAGATGCAGCGATGACACATGATCTTTAAAAACTTCGGCAGAAGAAAGGAATCAGGACACTCTGGGCTGGGTGCAGGACCTCAGTGAAGGACTCTTCCTGCTGATCTATTTAGGGATACCATGCACAGTGCAGAATCACACCGTGTCCCCAGGAACTGGAGAGACCCAAATGAAGCTCCTAAGAAGAAAGAAACTAGGGGAATAGAAGTGCAGCCCCTTGTCTGGAGAGGTTAGGTGTAGGAGTGAGGTGTGAGGGCCACAGGTACTGAGTGAGCCTAGAGGCCAATGTGGACTTTGGTATACTAATAGGAATCTCAAATAGTCATTTGTCCTGGGTTTCTCTGGGACCTGACATTAACCACAACAATATGATAAAATACCTGAGATTATGAGCACAGTTAAAAATAAGATCTGATCTATCCAGGTATGCCCAAATATCAAGATATCATTTTTATCCCAGAAATATACTAAGTTGCTCTTCCACTTGCTCTTGGCCAAAAGTCTGAGAAAGGATATACAATTGCTTCTCAGTTATAAACTTTTTAAAAAACAAAAACAAGACTTTGCTGTGGGATGTTCTGTATGGCAAATATGTTAATAAATAAAACACTGACGGGACTAACAGAGAGAAGAATTGAGGGAACAGGAAGGCAGAGAGAAAGACAGCCTGGAGCCGCCATCAGAACAAGGAAGATGTAAGGTACCAATAAGCCACAAGCCACGTGGCAAAGTATAGATTAATAGAAATGGGCTAAATATAAGAGTAAGAGCTAGACAATGATAGGCCTGAGCTAATGGCCAAGCAGTTTAAATAATATAAGCATCGGTATGTTCATTTTATAAGTGGGCTAAGGGACTGCCGGGGCTTGGCAGGAACCAGAGAGAAAACTCCAGCCACAAGACTTTTTCTTTTTTCATTTATTTATTTAGCATGTATAAGAATCATTATGGTCAAGTTTCTGTATGAGGTGTGTTAGGTTTGTGTGTGTGTGTGTGTGTGTGTGTGTGTGTGTGTGTGTGTGTGTGTGTATGTGTGTATGGCACTTGGGGTGGGGGTCAAGAACACACCACATAATAGACCTAATGCAAGAGATTTATTGGGGGGTATACAAAAGGCTGCCTCTGAGCAAGGATGGAAAGGAAGAGGGCAGGCCATGAAGGCACAGGCTTTATAAAAGGTGTGAGACTTGTGGCAACAATGGAAATGTGTCAAATTTGGTGGCTGGTGATGACATGGCCACTGGCTCTGAGTCACTCACTGAAGGTAGGCTAGTGGAGCACCTGGTTCTAGAATGTGGGTGGGTCTAGCTTTATCAACAAGGTGTGCTTAGGAATCATCAAAGAGTCACAGATAAAGCAGGAGGCACTAGGGCACAGTTGGCAGTTGGTAACTATTTGTCTCAGACATCTGAGAGCTGAAAAGTTACAAGCAATGTAACGATAAAGCATCAGAAAGGGTACCTTCCGTGGCCAGGGTGAGCCACTAAGAGATCACACCATGCAACAGATCTATTGCAAGAGGTTTATTGAGGGAGGTAGGG
Organism: Peromyscus eremicus; assembly: GCF_949786415.1. Taxonomy (NCBI): domain Eukaryota; kingdom Metazoa; phylum Chordata; class Mammalia; order Rodentia; family Cricetidae; genus Peromyscus; species Peromyscus eremicus. The sequence goes on along the minus strand of NC_081420.1, from coordinate 94,398,722 downwards.
GGAGCAAAAGGCCATCTCAGAGTGGGATAGAGTTGAGAGAGAGAGAGACAGACAGACAGACAGAGACAGAGAGACAGAGACAGAAACAAAGAAACTGGGAGACAGAAGGAACAAGACAGAGGAAGAACAAGAGATAGAAAGAACAACACAGAAAAACAATCTGGGGGTGGCTGGGGCCTTTAAGGAGGTGAATGTTGCTACACAACTCTACATAGCTCACAGGGATGCAAATGCTCGCTCAGGTAGACATAAGTTGTAGCAGCTGAAGAAGCAGCAGCAGCTGCAGCCACCGCAGGTTAGCAGGGGTTCCAAATTTACAACAGGCAGTCTACTACATGGTCAGGAAAGGAGATGGTCTCAAGCCCCAGGATAGTCATTAGGTAAGGCTTTGCATCCTGACCAACAGTTTGGGGAATCTGGGAAGGGGGCTATGCTAGGAGAGCATGAAGACTATAACCCTGGAATACAAGCCTGTGGGGAAAAGAGAGCAGTAATTTCTCATGATCAGGGACGATAAAAACCACTGTCTTACGACAAATGTATATGTCAACCATTTTTGCTTTTTCTCTATGTGGGCATCCTGTTCTGCAGAATCAAATAGTAAAAGCTTTTGCTTTCACTGGTCCCTTGGGTTTGTTATTCTAGAGTAAGGATCTTGTTTATCACAGCTTGTGGCAGGGGCAGCCATAGGCCACAACTTGCAGGAGCAGGTTTTCCCCTTTCCCCTTTATATAGGCTCTAGGAATCAAATTCAGTTTACCAGGCAAGGTGGCAAGTGCCTTGACCTGGACCCCGAATAACCAGATTCTCAATGGCAACTTTCCATTTCTTTCAGCTGTGAAACAAAACCATTAAGCACATTTTGCATAGAAACTTGTGGAAGAGTCAATAGGGACAGCTACCTTGATGTCTTATGCCTCTTTTTTGTGTGTTATTCATGGCACAGTGAGGGGAACAGGTGATTAACTTATCTAGAACTGAATTGCTTTATTTTGTTTTCTTCCTCCTTAAAGGAATCTTCTAGGGCAAATGTCCCCGAGCAACTGTGACAGCTGATCTTGGTTGTCAAATAACATACATGGGAAGAGAGACTTCATCTGAAGAATTACCCCCACCAGATTAGCCAATGGGCACATCTTTGAAGCAGTTTCTTAATTGCTAATGGATGTGGGAGGTGCAGCCTACTGTGGGTGGTACCATCCCTAGGCAGGCGGATTGTGTAGCAATGCAAATGCAAACTGTGTGAGCAAACCATGTGAGCAAACCATGGGAACAAGCCAGGAAGCAGCTTTCCTCCACTAAGCTACCTGTTTGAGTTACTGCCCTGATTTCAATTTGCAGGAATCAAGATGAAATAAAGCCTTCCCTCCCCAAGCTGCTTTTGGTCTTGGTGTGTATCACAGCAACAGAATGCATATATTATAAAGGAGAAAACTGTAATTGCTGTGGGATGTATGGCAAATGTGTTACTGATTAATCAATAAAACACTGATTGGCCGTTGGCTAGGCAGGAAGTATAGGCGGGGCAAGGAGGAGAATAAAGCTGGGAAGTGGAAGGCTGAGTCAGAGAGACACTGCCAGCCGCCACGATGAGAAACAGCTTGTGAAGATGCCGGTAAGCCACGAGCCATGTGGCAAAGTATAGATTAAAGGAAATGGATTAATTTAAGCTGTAAGAACAGTTAGCAAGAAGCCTACCACGGCCATACAGTTTGTAACCAATATAAGTCTCTGTGTTTACTTGGTTGGGTCTGAGGCTGTGGGACTGGCAGGTGAGAGAGATTTGCCCTGACCGTGGGCCAGGCAAGAAAACTCTAGCTACATGTAATACTCATAATAAAAAAAAAAACTTCAAAGGAAACTAATACAAGCTCTAAGCCAGTTGCTCTGTCTGCATTTCAAAGAGAAAACTGGGGCAACCTCAGGCAAATGTCTCAAAGCTGCTGGGGATTTGCATGAGAATAGTCACAGGGTCCCTTCCTCTGGAGATTCTGAATTCAGGCCTCTCATGCTCCTCCTGAAAGACTCTCTGCACTGGCAGCCTCTCCTCCACTCTAACAGTTTTCACCTCCAGACAATTCAGCTCTCAGGGTGCCACGCATTTCTGCTCCGACAAGGACCGTTCTGAAACACAGGAAAGTTCCCTCAAATCTTGAGGAAGGGGCAGCAGCTGACTTGGCAGTGACTCCATGCCCTTTCCTCCTCCCAGTCTTTTTGGAGTGTGGTGCTGCTGACTGGCTTTGTCATTGTCTCAGGAAGACAGATCAGAGGCCTTCCCCCATAAATCCTTATGCAGTTTGACCTTCCATCCAACACACCCAGAAGAACTGAAAAGCAAGTTAATGGTGGCCTTGCATTCTGGAAAATCACACACGTGCATTGCATTTTCCACCAGGGCACTAAATGGGGAAGTCAGGAGTACTGCTGGACAGCACATGAGGCATTGACATGGGGGGCAAGGACTCTGAGAGGAATGCACATTCTAGCTAGACTTCTCATGATGGTTGTCATATAATGTCCAGATATGAAACCTTGACTTATACTTAACAAGTTATTGTTACTGGGACAATAACCCCCCTTTTTTTTTCACCAGAAAGAGAAAATTTTGAAAAAAATGACCAAATAGTTTATAGTGGACTTAAGGAAGAGGATGGAATGTTGACCAGGGTATCCAGTGTTAATATCTTCCTTAGGGTTTCTATTGCTGTGATGAAACACCATGACCAAAAAACAAATTAGAGAGGAGAGAGTTTATTTGTCTTATACCACCATATCACTGTTCATCATCAAAGCAAGTCAGGACAGGAACTTAAACAGGGCAAGAATCTGGAGGCAGGAGCTGATGCAGAGGGCATGGAGGAGTGCTGCTTACCGGCTTCCTCTCATGGCTTGCTCAGCCTGCTTTCTTATAGAACCCAGGACCAGGAGCCAGGGATGGCACTACCCACCATGGGCTGGGCCCTCCTCCATTGATCACTAAATGAGAAAATGCCTTACAGCTGGATTTTATGGAGACATTTTCTTAATTGGGGTTCCCTCCTCTCAGATAACTCGCTTGTGTCAAGCTGACATAAAATTAGCCAAGACCGCTAAAATAGACTTGGTGGTAATTTCCTGTTAAAAGATTACACTTTCCAGGTTCCCATGTTACTGGAAAGGAGGGGCAGTGATAGAAAATATGATGACATCATTTTATGCCCCTATAAAAGGCCATAGCCATCTTTTTCCATAGGCATTCTTAGCCATTTACGTGGGTGAAAATATGACCCTTTGCTGTAGATAAACATGTCCCCGCCTATCTAAAGTCAGATGCCTCTTTCTTTCTGCCTTCCATGTCTTTTAAGCTACCTCAGAAATACAACATAATGGTGTCAAAACCTGGGTTGGCATCTGGAGTCCCACCACTAGCAGGCAGCTCTAAGCCTTTTCTCTAGACCTTTTGACTTCCTTACTGTCCTTGCCTACTCCTGGGAACCTGACGTCTTAGGAACACACATGCTACCACCTAAAATACATGTTAAGCATTTCAGATTGTCTGTCCCATCTGCAGACACACACACACACACACACACACACACACACACACACACACACACTCACTAGTTATGGATATGTAGATCACTGAGTTCAGTCTTACAGAGATTCAAATGTCTTTGGGGTATGAATAATTTTGAAAACTTGTTTCATGCTGTTCTACTCTACTGAGGAGGCTGGCTCTGGAGAAGGTATCTGGCAGGCCTGCTCACTCCAGACCCAAGCATGTTAGTCTAAAAGTTCCCTCTGAAGTCTCTGTCCTGGGTCAGAAAGGCCACCTGATTCTGTGACAGGGAAAAGGAAAGGAAAACAGAACATTCCAGGAAAAGACACTATGTGCTGGAGAACAGCTAAAATACAAACTATTTCAACAGAGGTTACAAATGGCAGAATGTAACCACAGATGGTTTAGCTTTCTGAATGCCTCCGTTCCTTGGTTCTATTGACAATCTTTGAAGGCTTTGTTGAAATGTAAACTTTAACTTTCTCTATTTTAGGATTTGTAAGTTTATTTGGTGTGATTTAGAAAGGATCTATAAAAATAATTAAAAAAAAAAAAGGTGGGTTCATCTTTGAGTAGATAGCCATGTGGCTTGCTGCCATCTTGGTTGATGACTTCAACAAGGTGAAAGCAATCATGTGGTTGGCCACCATCTTTACTAAGGTTATAGAGAGAATGCCATGTGACTTCACTGCCATCTTCGTTAATGTGACAACACGGTATAAACCAACTATGGTGGCACCCATAAAACTCCTAGTCCTACTGAGCCCTCTGCTTATCATCTCTTTTTGATTAAACAAAGGAGGCAATACCAGGCCTCCAAGACAGTTTGTTTTATTTTACTTTATTCTCCCTACATTAAGGAGGCAACAGCATGCCTCCAAGATATTTGGAGTAGGAAACTAGGACTGAGGAGTAACATGTTTGATGATTAAGTTTTATAAATTTGTAAGGTTGTAATTTATTCAGGCTAACAGAAACTGACTTAAAGATGTATGTCTAAGCACTATGTCTTTGTTAACTATTTGTTACAATTTATCTATTTGGAAAAATTGAGTCATATATAAACTGGTGTTTTATAAAAGTACACTATAAAATATTCAAGAAAATGATGTCCCCAGTCTCTCTGTGGACTGTACCTATAGTTTAAAGTTTTGTTTTGATGCTAAAGGATCTTCAATTCAATTTTTTAAGGCTCAAACTTAATAGGGCCAAAATTATAAAGTCTCAATCTTATAAAAGGTTTCAACTTGTTGTAAACTGTTAAAGATAATTAAGACCTGTAAGTTAATGACCAAATTATTAATTATAAAATCCTTTAATGTGATCCAAACTATGTAGTCATGCTAAGTACAAATTCAGTTTATTTACAGAGATAAGCTTAGGGAGAGACCAATTTTTATCTCCCATCATACAGTCTTCTTTTATCTCCCATCATATAGACTTCTATATTTGTTGTCAAATTTAAGCCTAAAGCAAGTAACTCAAAACAGGTTTAAAGTAAACTTAAAGTTTGTTTAATATAAAATAATATTCAAAATCAAATATATTTTAAAAAACTGATTATGAAAAATTGAATGCTTGAGTAAAATGGGTTAAATTTACGATATACTTGCATGGCAGGATGTGCTCAGGCACAAGTTGTTCCCTTGTATGAAGCACAAGTTCTCTTGGATAGAGCACAATCCTACCAGAGTCAAGCTGCATGCTAGCCTTATTACAGGACAAGGATGCATGAGGATGGGGAGGAAGTCTTGGTTCCACCTCCGGTTTTGTAGGCCTCCCAGCTCTGGCTATATAAGATTAACTGGCTCCTGCCCTGTAGGCCAACCCAAAACCTCCTTGTCTACAGGACAGATTATTCAAGTCTCACATGACAAGGGGATGGATTCCCTTGTTCAGTGGAGTATCTCAGAGTCTGCATCCACATCCTCAGTGTCTCCAACAACAGAAAGACAAATAACAATCGTTCTACCTTCAGTGTCTTCACAATTGACTTATGAGGATGCTGTGCAGGGGAACCTTGTACCTAAGCCTACCACTCAGCTGGTATGGGACCTGTGTGCTAGTCCAATTGGCCATGCCCTTCACCCTGGATTTCCATTCTTCTTAGCACAAGCTAATCCCAGGGTCCACATCCTAACCACCCATGGCCCCCAATTAAAGGAGGCTACAAGTGATATTCTGTCATCAAACTCACAAGCTTGGGAAAGTAATTCAGAATATCCAAGTAGTACCTTTGACAGTTGGTTTTTTATCTGTAGAGTCAACAAATGATTCTGTTAAGTGGTGTCCCAAGCCCTCCGATTCTTCAGGAGGAGGTGACTTAGTTGAAGGAGATTCTCTTCAACCTGGGCCTTGAAAACATAATTGTAGGTGAAGTTTTCCTGTGTCCACCTGGCTCCTGTAGCCACTCAGACCCAAGTAAACACACAGAGACTTATATTACTTATAAACTGTATGGCCATGGCAGGCTTCTTGCTATCTAGTTCTTATATCTTAAATTAACCCATTTCGCCGGGTAGTGGTGGCGCATGCCTTTAATCCCAGCACTTGGGAGGCAGAGGCAGGCAGATCTCTGTGAGTTTGAGGCCAGCCTGGTCTCCAAAGTGAGTTCCAGGAAAGGCACAAAGCTACACAGAGAAACCCTGTCTCGAAAAAAACAAAAAAAAAAAAAGAAAGAAAAAGAAAATTAACCCATTTCTATTAATCTATAAGTTGCCACATGGCTTGTGGCTTACCAGTATCTTTACATCTTGCTTCTCCTGGTGGCGGCTGGCAGCATTTCCTGACTCAGCTTTCCTGTTCCAGAATTCTCCTCTCTTATTGTCCCACCTATACTTTCTGCCCAGCTACTGGCCAATCAGCACTTTATTAACCAATCAGAGCAACACATTCACAGCATGTAGAACGATATCCACAGCACATAATATAGTCTCTACCCAGAGAGAGAGCCCCAGGGCTAGGGCCTGTCTCTTACCTTGAACCCTACATGGAGTATAAGGTCTTTGGCAATGAAGCAGTTGTTTGTTTTAGCTAATACTTTAAAATAAAGCTTGAGGTCATTACATTGAATGTGCCTGAGTCCAAAACAAGCATCACTGTTCTAAGAGCTGAGCAACGCTTGTGGATGTTTGTTTTTGTAGAAATTCCAAAAGCTAGTATTTGTTACAGATCATTTAATTTAGTTGTCTTGCCTTACTAATTATGCCTCTAAACAATCAATCTATTTTTAAATAGAATGATGCTAAGAAATAGGCTTGTTGCTATCAGTATGTGGTGGGCTAGAGATTTGTCCATTGAAGGAGGAAACAGACTTTAGACTTTAACCTTGTCAACTCAGCCCTTGTTACATGTAAATTATTTATAATAGAGTTGACATGACTGACTGCTTCTATCTGTTGGTTGAGTTTATGGAATGAGAATTGTAGTAGAATATTTTAAGGTGTGTTACTTTTGTTTATGCATTTGTTTAACTCTGTGAAGCTCTGTTATTGTGCCTGTCTGATCAATATTATTATTACTGATATTTGTTGTTGGTTGTTTTTTACTCTTTTTTTTGGCGGGGGGGGGGGGGGGCTGCCACCCAGCTCACAAATTAATCACAAATGGTGGCTTATTCTTAATTATGAATGCCTGGCCTTAGCTTGGCTTAGTTTCTAGCCAGCTTTCCTTAACTTAACCCATCTATCTTTTGCCTCTGGGCTTTTCCTTGTTCTCTTATTTCTGTAAATCTTACTCTTACTTCATGGCTTGCTGGTCGTGTAGTTGGGTGGCTAGCCCCTGGAGTCTTCCTCCTTCTCTGGCTGCTAGATCCTAGATATCTCTCCAGATTTATTCCTCTATATATTCTCTCTGCCTGCCAGCCCCACCTGTTCTTTCTCTGGCCTTGCTATTGGCCAGTTCCTTATTAGACCATCAGGTATTTCAGACAGGCACAGTAACACAGCTTCACAGAGTTAAACAAATGCAACATAACAAAAGTATTCTACTACAAGAATGTAGAGTTCTTTGTTTTTGTTTGTTTTAAGGGTTCTGTTAATAGGGTTAATTTTCAGAAAAAAATTCTGGTTGTTCCATGTAAGCTTTGTAAGTAAATGAATCATTTACTATTGACATGACAGTCTCTGACTCAGGTATTAACATAGTATGTTCTAGAGTGTTCTTGAGAAGTGAGCTTGAGGAGAAAGAAAGGCAGTCAATGCCTCTGGGAATATACTTTTTGAATTGAAAACTGAAAATCATTTCTTTTTTAATACAACTTAAAATTAAATTGTCATAGCCTGACAATGTAAAATATATTTACTGTATAATCCTGGAATATAGGAATAATAATTTTATGTTAACAGGAATATGTAGTAAGTCTTGTTTTCAAATCCTAGATATGGTCATTTAAGGTAATAGTCTCAATTTTTAGAATTTCACTATATCAAATTGTTTTTAACAAAAAGAAATTTGTTTTACTTAAAAGACTCTGTTTTGTTCATTAAATAATAGGAGGGATTATTAATATTTGAAACAAATATATGAAATTCATCATACTTGGAAGCAAGGAGTATTGCTTAGACACTTTCTGTTCAGATTCATTCCTTAGGTGCTGACTCTGATTTCTTTTACAAAAGCTTCCAGCTGCTAGTTCCTTATTCAGGATTCTGGGGTAAACAAACAGCTCATTACAGTTACCTTATCCTTCTATAGAGCTCTGATACATGGTCCAGACAGTTGTACAACTGCATTTAACCTTATGTTATATTGACTCCTGTTAATCTGAATATAAATTTTCCTAATGTTCTCCCACAAAGTTGTATAGTTATCAGATCCTGGCTTGTGTCCTGCTTTTTTTTTTTTTTTTTTTGCCAACTGTTAAGTTTTTAATATGGACCCTTGGATAGACCCTCTTTGAGGCACTCTAACTGCTGTCCTCTTCCTCTGCCTTTGGTCAGGCTTGAAGCAGGTCCAAAGAGATTAATGCTCCTAAACCCCACAAAGCAGTCTGGGTGACCACTAAAAGGGGTCACAGAGCATGGGCCATCTAACTAATGCCTCTTCTTATCACTCTGGTCCTTGTTCTGGGGACTCAGAACAGATGAGTCTGACAGCTTCTTTGCATCAATTAACCACTCTGTCTCACCAGCTTGGATCAGCTTAACATCCTTTAGGGTCAGCTGGAGTCCTTGACTGCTGCATACTCCAAGGTTAAAAAGGACTAGATCTGATGACTGCTAAGGATGGCATTCATGCTCTCCTCTATGAACATGCTGCTTCCAGGCCAACAAACCCTAGCTAGCTTGAGATGGTGCCTAGAGACACAACCCAGAAAAAAATCAACTACAAGCCTCCTCCTGTGTATTTTAAAGACTATTTCTTTCTATGACTGTCCATACCCTTTTTCTTTCTTTCTTAAACTTATGTACATTGTAAAACACACTGGAACCTGTTTAGAGGTTTTCTGTCTGGATCTCTTTTACTGAGTATCTTTTTTGACTGCATGAGCAATCTTTTATACTGATAAGGTACGCCTAGATTCTCCTTGTAAGCGGCTCTCAGCTGGCTCTGCCAGCTTCTCGGGTCCTGAAAGCCAAGCATGAAACTCTCCACATGTTGGAAGTTTGTCTGACTAGAAACTGCATTCAACCTTCCTAGAGCTCTAGAATGCTAATATTTGCACTGCATCGGGCGTTTTTACTTAGTTTTTTTGTTCCTACTTAATGTACTTGCTGCTCAAGGGCTCACTGACCGGCAGAAACTGTCTGGCTGAAACTCTTAAAGGAGCCATATTCCTTTTTTTTTTTCTTTTTTCTTTCTTTCTTTTTTTTCTTAGCTCAGTTTTCTTAAGCCCTGCATGGAAATAAGGGTCCACGTTGGAACACCATATGTTGTTGGTTGTTTTATTACTCTTTTGGGGGGCCCATCACCCAGCTCCCAAATAAATACACAGACAGAAGCTTACTCTTAATTACAAATGCCCAGCCTTAGCTTGGCTTAGTTTCTAGTCAGATTTCCTTAACTTATCCCATCTTCCTTTTGCCTCTGGGCTTTTCCTGTTCTCTTACTTCTGTAAATCTTACTCTTACTCCATTGCTGGTTGTGTAGTTGGGTGGCTGGTCCCTGAAGTCCTCCTCCTTCTCTGGCTGCTAGATCGTTCTCTCCTCCCACTTTTCTCCTTCTATATATTCTCTCTGCCTGCCAGCCCCACCTATCCTTTCTCCTGCCTTGCTATTGGCCAGCTCTTTATTAGACTATCAGGTGTTTTAGACAGGCACAGTAACCCAGCTTCACAGAGTTAAACAAATGCAACATAAACAAAAGTAGCACACCTTAAATAGTATTCTACTACAAACCATTCTTGTGATAGTTTGTTAAAGAACAAGGATGCTTTCTGTCCTTGCCTAAAAACAATCTGCCTGAGGCTAAATTGAACAGTTTTTGGATTAATAGCACTGGCAGAGGAGATTACAAAGCAATCCAGTATTGACTTTGTTGTGTGGTTATTAGTGGTCATTCTTATGCAGATCTATAATGAAAAGGAGCAAGCTGAGCAAGGAAAAATTAAAAAATATATAATTTGAGGAGAAAAGGAGTACCAGGAAGTATAATGGAGCTATGATCTTTGTTCATGGAGATAAAAAAGTGTAAAGGTGTAAAGAAAATCCTGGTGCTAAGTGGAATAAAGGGAGTGGTGACCTCAGAGCAAGACCCCATCCAGTTAAGCTTCCAACTTGTGAAAAAGAGTTAAAGAAAAGGTTAAATATTAAAGGAAACATCAACAGAAATCTGATCCAGATGTAATTGAAGAATGAGGTCATGTTCCAGCACCAGCAAGCAGCTTCAGCCATGTGGTTCTGCTTTAGAGTCAAGGATACAAGAAAGGGGTTATGGAACCTTCCTCTATGACTAAGGAAAGCTGCTGAGGCCAGGCACGTGTCAGGAGTTTCCCTGCAGGAAGATCCAAAGAGGCCATTGCATGATGCTATGAAGGTGAGGCCTGGAGTGCCTTGAAAACCCCAAGATGTTGTATATGCCAGAGTAGTGTGATACCTGCCAAAGAAAGCTGAAGACCAGGTATGGAATCAGTCCAAGAGAGAAACTGTGTTGTGGTCAACAAAGCTGAAAGCAGTTGGAGATCTGAAGAATGCTTTGATATTAGACATGGAGATGCACAATTTGGAGTCTGCCTCTGGTTTTCAGTCTTGCTTTGGTCCAGTGTGGGAGTTCAGCTCTGACATGTCAAAGGGTTCTTGGCAGGAGGAGAGAGAAATGAGGAAGTATTAGATAGAAAGATAGAAGGAGACCATAAGAAAGACAGAGACACAGGATGGTTTTGAGAGGGCCCTGGGTCAATATCCAGTCACCTCAAGATTTATTCCAAATGGCTTTTATGCAATGCCATGGGGGGAGGCAAAACACCTTCCCCTTTCAAGATCAAAGCACAATGTACAGCCAAGTGTAGACCCCTCAAAACACCTGGTAACCATGCCTGTGGCCAAATCATCCCATTGTGCAGCCCTGCTGGATAAAGCAAGCTCAGATTATCTGACCTTGAGTAAGGTCTTACCAGGAAGACTCTGTGGGCTCCCACAGTCCAGTATTTCCTCACTATGCTCCTTTTCCTCCCTTTTGGAATGGTAATGTTCTGTAGTTATATGTTGGAAGTATGTGATGAGCTTTTTTATTTTGATTTTACAGGGTTTCCAGTTAAAAAATTGCCACAAGTCTTGGGAGAGAATTTGAACTTTTTAAAACAGAGTTGAGACTGTTATAGACTATGGGAATTTTTTAAATTGGACTGAATGCATTTTTGCATTATGATATGACTATAAGCCTATGTGGCCAGGGAGTGGGATGTGTTGGTTTGAATAAGAATGGGATCCATAGGGTTATATATTTGAATGTTTAGTCATCAGGGAGTGGCACTACTTCAGAAGGATTAGGAAGTATGGCCTTGTTAAAGGAAGTGTGTCACTGGAGGTGGGCTTTGGGGTTTCAAATGCTCATACCAGGCCCAGTGTATCTTTTTTTTCTTGCTTCCTGTGGATCCAGATGTAGAACTCTCAGCTACTTCTCCAGCACCATGTCTGCCTACATGTCACCATACTCCCCACCATGATGATAATGAACTAAATTACTGAAACTATTGACAAGGCAAAATTAAATGCTTTCTTCTATAAGAGTTGCTGTGGTCATGGTATCTCTTCACAGCAACAGAACACTAAGACAGGAATGTAACTATTTATCGAGTTGATCTACAAATAGTATACTAGGTTCATAGAAGTGTTACTGGTGGCTGGGATCAATATCAAGTGTTCCAGGTTCTTCGCTTCTTGCCCAAAGGATTGAAAAGAAGGAACCACACAGATGTGAAAGGCCAGCAAAAATGGTTTTATTTGAAACAACACAGCAGTAGAGATTAGAGAAGGATGCAGTATCAAGATTGACAGTAGACCACATTAGTGAGTACTCAGAATACCCAATTATTGTGTGGAGCTTTATGGAGTTCAAAAGAAGGAGGATTTGGCTACTAGAGGACACAGGGAAGGTAGTTCTCTGGTTTGACTGATATACTAGACCATATGATCATTTTCTACTATGACTGTCCCTTCCCATAATGCACCTGGCTTTAATCATCTGCATGCCCAACTGTTGGAAAGATGTAAGGTGATAAATAGGAAATTTTCCCTAAAAGTTTGCTGGAGAACACAGTGTTGTCTTATTGTGCATACTGCCGAAACCAGTTCAGGCTGTACTGCCATCCCACCCACCCTAGACTGAAATGTATTGGGAATATATTTGAATACAAACCATCCAAGTTTAATGTTCATGTAGGAAGGAGAATTTACCCCACTGTTCAGAGAGGGCTGTATGCATTTCCCGATGCAGATGCAGGTAAGGGTTCAAGATTGTGAGGTTCATTGTTCAGAAGGGGTGCATGCATGCATAGTAGGTGTAGGTACAGGGGCTGCCAAGTTGACTGTAAGAAAGGTGTGTGTGTGTGTGTGTGTGTGTGTGTGTGTGTGTGTGTCCTTGTCTCAGGTTGCTAAGCTAGTCCTTGAGCTTGCCTGCCTTGGAAATATACACAAAGGGTGGAGATAGTAAATGAGAATCTCCACATAAAATCACTAAATAAATGCATAAACAGATGAAAATGGTGAGGTTAAGTATGCCAGGAATTAATCAACAGCAGGATACAATTTATCTTGTACTTGGAAAAACTGTATACTCCAAATTCAGCCATGGGAAATAGCAGACAAAATGAAATTGAAGGAATTTTATATAAGATGATTATGGAACTTTCTGGAAACATGAAGGCAATAGAATAAAAAGACTAACTTGGGAAATATTTATTGGTCTGAATATTACTGGAGTAAGTCATGATAACTGAATAAACATTATGCTTGATTCCTGACTGCATCCTGGGACAATTGGATAAAGATAAACAGGAGATACTGCTGAGACAAAAGAAAATTGAAAAATCAATAAACTTGTAGATCAGTGAAAAATGTCTTTGTCCTAAAAGAAAACGTTTTAATTTTGGAAGTAAAATATCTTACCTCCAAGTATGCATACAACATTAAAAAAGCTAAAAGACATTATGTCGTTCAAGAAAGTATTAAAGCACATTAAAAACGCATGACAAGTCCTGAAAGACACAAAAATCAGCTAAGTGAATAGAAACTCATGACATATCTGAGGTTCTTCAGACAACAGCTCTCAGAGGCAGGATCATGTTGCTTATGAAGAACACATTGCAGATAAAGAGGTCTCGAGAACTGAACACAGGTGGAAGAACAGTTGTCAATCTCAGGCCCCAAATCATGAACAGCTGTCTTTAGCCTTATCCTGAAGGGGGCGCTGGTGGGTAAGCTCTTGACCCAGATCTTGGGAAAGGGAATTGGCTTTATCTCCCTTCACCTGACTTTCTTTGATTAGTCTTTCCAAAGATGGATGTAAGCAGGCTGCTCCAGCCTTCATGCTGACCAGGTATCACAGCGAGATTCCATTTGCATAGAGCTGAGTTCCCATAAATACCTTCACATAGATTAAAATGGGTCAAGTGTCTAGAGAACCTGATTCTCTGTGTCCTTGGAAAGGAAACTGTGTAGCTCATGCTTCCTCATTAAAGGTAATACTCAATGGATTTCTATACTGTCTAGGTCAGAACGAAGCCCCTAGAGAAGACCACATTATATCTAAAAAAAAGTGAGAATATTACTATTAATTGCTAAAGATGGAATTAAATTTGTAAATCAGCTAGTCGAGAATTATTTTATCCTAGATGTGTGGGCTGAGCCAGTTTAATTACAATGATCTTTTAAATACAGAAGAAGCCAGTAGCGTTGGTGACATGTTATAATGAGACAAAGACTTGCATAGCCTTTGGTAGCTGTGATGGCAGAAATGGATCATGAGCCAAAGATTTCCCACAAAGATGATGAAGCATGAAGGGCGACACCCCATGGTTCTATCCCTTAGTGAGTAGAGTTAAGAGGTCCTTGAATAACCATACAGAGAAGGAGGGTGCTAAGAAGCAACTGCATACAAAAGTCAATCACATCTGCCTGGGTGATGTGTCCCAAACATACAAAAGGAATTTGAGAAACAGAATGATTCCAAATGATGGCCATTGCCAGTTCCCAAGCTGTTCCTTGCTGATGGATATGCCATTGGAAAGTCAGGTGAATACTAAACTTTATGGTGCAGGCTGAGCTTAGCGAAAACAGAGGTAAGATCTTTTAAATGGAGGGCTCCAGCTAGGTACATCTGTTGCATGAGATATAGAAACTGGATCACCCCATACTTTTCAAGTCCCTGGACATTAAGAGAGACATGTGTGTCCCAAATTCTACCCAGTTCCTGTCTAAAGCTGGGTGAATGAGCTAGCTAGGGTAGACCATGTTCCTGACTCAGTTTATATTCTATGTCCTCTAATGCCTTCCATGGACATCTCATTCCTGCTGCATTCCCCTGTGCTCCTGACTCTATCAACTCCTTGTGATGTTTGCTGTAGGAAACTGTAGCATCTTCAGACTTTTACAACATATCAGAAATGAGTGAACTATGGGAAGTCTCTGCCAAGGAAGGTTTCTCACTATGGGGTATATAAATACAAAAAGGTTAAAGATTTTAAAGTGGTAGAGCTTAAGTCAACGAATGCATGAGCCCTTTGACCCATTTCTCCCTCCTCCCAGTCATCTTGCCTATATATTAAAGTTAGGAATTAGGAGCGTAAAATAATAAAAATAAGTGATAAGAGTCAATGTCACTAAGATAAACAATATCTAAAACCTCCTTTCCTCTCAATGATCCCTCTAAAATAACTCAATCTTTTCTCTCTGTTTTTGCTGGACAAGTTGGTTTTTGGAATTCACAGCCATCTTTGAAAATCTGTGATCTTTGCCCCACCCCCTTCATCTCCCTGCCACAGATATTTAAGGGTCCTGTGGAGATGCGCAAATTCTATGCAATCTCTTCCCACTGTGTAGAGGCCCACAGAGGTTTCCTAGTGAGAACTTACTCAGAGTCCGAGAATCTGAGCTTGCTTTACCCAGCAGGGCTGCATAAGGGGATGTTTTGACCATATGCATGGTTACCAGGTGTTTGGAAGGATCTATACTTGGCTGTATGGTGTGCTTTGATCTAGCAAAGAGGAGGTCTTTTGCCCTGTCCCTTGGCATTGTTATAAAACACCCTTTTGAAGAGGCAGAAGGGGCCACTGGGTTTTGACCCAGGTCATCCCGAAGCTATCCTGTGTTTCTGTCTTTCCTCTCATTGTCTTGGTCTCTTTCTATCATTTCTTATCCCTCTCTTCTTCTCATAGGAAGCCTGGAAAAAGTGAGAGCAAGCCTCCCACACTACTAAACATCAGAAACCTCCCCTCCAAGCACAATTCCCTATTTCAGTAGAGCAGCCCTATCCACACACAGCCTTCCTACCACTGCTCCCCACAAAGGACAACTACATTTCTCCAGCTCCACCAGCACAGGGCCTCTTCTCTACAAGCTGGCAGCTGTTTTCTCAGAACATGCTGGAATAGGTAGACTGGCCAATTCTGTCAGTTTTAGGATTTCCAGATTTTCAGGTAACTGACTGACCATAGATCACAGCTTGATCCTCCCAGGGGACAGTCACTTATGCTGTGCTGACCCTCTGGCCATGCCCTCCTTTTGTTTCAGGATATCTGACAACAGGGAAAGTGTACATGACAACATGCCATTTGGTCCATGGGTAATGCCAGCTTACCAGCATCTTAAGTCAGCATATAGAGAGGGGTGGAATGTGGAGGAGTCTATTAAGTGTTTTTCATTTCTTTTCTTCCCTTCTTCCCTCCTTTCTGTTTTGTTGCAGGGTGATCTACAGTAATGTAAGTAACGTGTCAGGAATGAAGGCTCTGCCTGGAATTTGTACCCTCAACCTGATCCTACCTACCCACACTCCCAAATTCAGCCTTTCATTGAGCAAGTCCTCTTGTGTAAAACTTCTAGAATAAGATGGAGCTGCTTCAAAGGATAGAGATTCTGTGTGGGCTTGGCTGTGCTTCATGGGCAACAAAGAGGCTGCATGATCCCTGTGCCTGTTGTCCCTGACCTCATCCTCCTTCCTGCAACCTGAAACCTTAGAGGCAATTGTAAAGAGTGAGCCCTTTGGGGAGGTAGCCCTCCTGCACAGAGAGGGCTCCTGTGACGATAGTCTGGATCTTACCACTCTCTCTTATTTAAAACGTGAGGAATGTGGAGGTAGTCATAGACAAATCCCCTAGTGACTGTCATGCATTAAAAACTAGGCATTGCCGGGCGGTGGTGGCGCACACCTTTAATCCCAGCACTCGGGAGGCAGAGGCAGGCGGATCTCTGTGAGTTCGAGGCCAGCCTGGGCTACCAATTGAGTCCCAGGAAAGGCGCAAAGCTACAGAGAAACCCTGTCTCGAAAAACCAAAAAAAAAAAAAAAAAAAAAAACCTAGGCATTAACCACAAAATCTTATCTCTTCAAAGAACAGAAAGTGAACACTGGAATTCTATCTACTGAACTATTTTCAACAGTAATAATATTTTCAACAGCATTAATATAGTGATAATTGAGAAAAATTTGAATCCCAGCCAATTTCTCTTAAATTTTAAAGGAAGACAAGAAATTGAAGAATCCCTTATCTTCAGAAGAACCATGCTGGCTTTCAAATTAAAGACCTTTTGAGCAGCTGAGGATGGAAGTCAATAGTGTACTTGCCTGGCAATCACAAAGCCCTGGTTTCGATCCCCAACATAACATAGATAAAGTATGGTGGCACATTCCTGTAATCCTAGCTCTTGGGAAGTAGAGACAGGAGGATCAGCATTTCAAGGTCATCCTTGGTATTATGGGCTAAATGAGACCTTGTCATTAAAAAAGAAAGAAAGTTCTTCCTAAAATGACAAATATTACAGATGCCAAAATTATATGAAGCAAAAGAAGTTATGTAAAACATCTTCACAGGGGAAAAAATACTAGGATGTTCATTAAATGGCACAATTTGTAGAAAGCAACAATAGATGCTTTGTGAAGGATCAGAAATGTTAAATTTTTTCAGCTTTTAGAGAGTATTGCATTTCCTTTCTAAATTATGAAATCAGTATATGTTTTAATATTCTAAAATAACAGAGAACACTTAGTCATACCTTTTTGAAAATCTAATCACTCCTATTCAGATGTGAGTTTAAGGTTTTGAAGAGCTAAGGATGTAAATCAATAGAGTGCTTGCCTGGCATACAGGAAGAAGGTCTATAAGAAGGTCTTAAGCACTCAGAAGATCCAAAGGAGAGCTTAGAAAGGATGAATGAAGTCAACAGGTGTCACTGAAATTGATGTGTTCTTAGCACAGTGTTCACTGGTAAGAGGACACAGTGACTTAAAAATCTAGGATTTTGACATCTAGCGAATCCATGCCCAGTCTTCTCTTCTTTGCAGCACACATTTCTAAGGTCCTAAGCAAAAAGCACACAAGCTTTAGCTTTTCTATCCTTGGAGATACTGAACCTAGAAGAGTCTTGGCAAAGCAGATGTTTGTCTAGGTATGTTGGCATGCAAACTACAATGCTGAACCATGTATGTTCCTATGGGTTGATGCTACTACTCACCAGACAGAGTTGGCTAGAACAGTTTATGTGCCATTGAGAGAAGGGGCCCTGGGTTTCCACCTTCTAAGAATGAAGAAGCAATTTCTACCCTAAGATAAAGACTACATTTCTCTCATTGACCATGTCCATACATTTTATTTACATACTGCAGACATTGGTGATACCATGTGTACATGGTACATACATACCATGAATGTAATAGAGAAGTGAAGGAGAAGAGAGTTTGCAGCCTGCACAGGTGTGAAAAAATTATACCTTTGTTTTCTTCCTTTACTTAAAAATGAAAATGTACTTTCTACAAATATAGAAAATGACAGGATATGGATAGGAAATTATAAGAGTTTGTCTAAGGAAATTAGCTCTTTCAAAGAAAACAACAACAACAACAACAAAATCCCTTCTAAGAACTCTTCTCCTGTTGATCATGTTCTCATCACTCTTATCACTGGCAGTAGGGTTTTGTTTACCAATTTCTCTTCCTTGGAAACTAATGCTCACGTCTGAATCCTTGTCACATGTTCCTGTGAGGACACTGATTGCTCTTTCCCAGAGTGGAAGAACAGCCATATCTACCTTCAGCCAACTGGGGAGATTGCTTGAAACTATTGATTTTACAGATCAGGCTGATGAAATGATAGAAGGTCTTTGCACCTACTTCCTTACATTTTTCACTATTATATAATAATTTGAGATAGTGTTTTAGATAATTACACTGATACTACTAACTTTCAATAGTTTAATGTTTGTATTAAAAATAATATTGAGGATACACAGGGAAACCCTGTTTTGAAAAAACAAAATAATTATAGTAGTAATAATAATATTGAGGGATGGATAAATAGCTCAGTGGGTAAGAGCTTGCTGCTCCTGTAGAGGACCCAAGTTTGGTTTCCATCACCTACATTAGATAGTTCACAATGGCCTATAACTACTTCTCTAGGACACCCAATGCATTGGACTTCATTGGCACCTGTATGCATGTATGCATACTCACATCAATTTACACAAATAAAAATAAAACAAATCTTTAAAGAGTAACATTGGTGATGAGTTGATAAAGTTAGTTTCCTCATGGGTACAAGATATCAGTTCTGGAACTATATGCCCTCCATAGAATGCACATAAATAAAAATCAGATAAGTTTGGGATAAATGATGTGAATTAGGAGCTATGGTTTTCAAAGTCAGAGAAATAAGAAGTGTGGTAGTTTGTAATTGGCCCCCATAATCTCATAGGGAATGGCACTATTGGGAGGTGCAGCTTTGTTGGAGTGGGTATGGCCTTGTTAGAGGAAGTGTGTCACTGTGGGCGTGTGCTTTGAGGTTTCCTATGCTCAGAATACTGCCCAGTGTCACAGTTGACTTCCCGTTGTATGCAAGATGTAGGACTCTCAAGTACTTCTCCAGCACCATGTCTGCCTGCACACTATCATGCTGCCTGCCATGATGATAATGGACTGAACCTCTGCAACTGTGAATGAGCCACCCCAATTAAAATTTTTCCTTATAAGAGTTGCCGTGGTTGTGGTGTCTCTTCACATCAATAGAAGCCCTAACTAAGACAAGGAGCAAACAAGGGAGAAAAATTGAATGATGTAGTGGCTCTAGATTAGACAGAGATGTTAATATAAAGTAATGGTTATACAAGAAATGCATACATAGAAAGACACTGATAAACCCTATGTGTTGTGGGTGACATACTCCCTAGCTCTACTGGTGAAATTGCCAGTGGAAGCAAGCATTGGGTACAAGTGCTTCATTAGTATGCACAAGGCACTCTCTTCAATCCCCAGCACAGAGAGAGCAGGGAGGGAAGGGAGGAGGTACAGAAGGAAGAAATGTACATCTAGAACTCATATATTGAGTTCTGATTTTTTTTAAAGACAGTATCTTTCACTGAACCTGAAGCTCAGTGACCTGGCTTGGAAAGGGAGCTTCAAGGATCCACCCCAACCCCGTGCTGGGGTTGCCAAGAGGCATCTCTGTGTCTGGATTTTTGTATGGGTGATAACTGAACTGATGGTTGAACTCAGTTCATCATGATAATAGGGCAAGAACTTTATTGACTGAGCCATCTCTCCAGCCCCCTGAATTGTGTCTTAAAGGATATATCTATGGAAGCACGAATCGTGTATACAAAAAATATTTAAGAGACAATTTTTTATGAAAACAAATTCCCAATAATATATGTATATATTTACTTCCCTAGAAAACAGAGCTTGACTTTCTTTTTCTTGAGTGTTGGATAGATTTAGTACTGATTTACTTCCAAAGGATGAAGGATGGAGGGGGGGAAATCATGGCTCTACAATGGAAATATCTGGCAGATTCAATCTTAACCATGTAGTCCATGTTAACACCCCAATGACAAGTCATGTTGACATGATAGAGTCATGTGAAGTCAACTCACCCATGTAACTCATTACAAAAACCCACAACCCCAGTCTATTCATTATGCAAAACCAAAACCAAGTGCTGACATATACCTAAGCACACTTCACAAAACTAAATTATATCCAGAAGGAAGGAAATCCCAAATTGCTCTTACCTCTGAAACATGGCACCAAACCCAGTGTGGCATCTGGATGAGGTACTGACCCAGAACAACAGCAAAATGAACATGGCAGAAACCCATGTCAGTTCTGAGGTTTTGTTGATAGTATTACACCAGTGCTAATTCTGTTTCCACATTGTTATAGAGGAAGCTACCATTAGGAACAGTTGGGTAAAACGCATATGGAAATTATCAGCAATGTCTGTGTAACTTTTCTTTAAATCTAAAATAACAGGAATCAAAAATTATTTTTCCTTAAGGAAGAAACAATATAAAATGAAACCAATGGGAAACATGATGTCCATGGTAAAGGGTTCTCCTTTCTTCCGGACCCATCAACCTCTACACAACCCATCTGGTGGTGTAACAGTGCACAGTAGGCCTGTCTAGGCAGATAATAGCAGTAAATAATAGCCCAGTCTGGGTACATAGCAGAAAGTGGAGGAGGGAGACAGAGCAGAGACTGATGGGAATCATGCCATTTGGAAGCCCTGGAGACAGGAAAAGACCTTTCTGAGTCCCTGTCCTCATTGACATAACGTTAACATTTCTGACCAAATGTGGATACTCATGTTGTACCCTGTTTATCATGAGAGACACACAGGTTGACTAGATGGGAGTCTGTGCTCAAGGACTCGGACTCGGGTTAACATTCAAGCCTTCTCTGTTCACAGCTGTCATGCCTCAGGAAGGTTTATCCACTGTATCTTTGCCCCAGAGTCCTCAATTGTGTCTCGTGGATGACTCACACCTTCACCACAGGGCTACAAGCAAGATGAAATATTTCACACAGGAAAGAAGCCTGAGTTCTTGAGACGGAGGACTCGGTTGGTGTGTTCTGTTTTCTGCTGTATTTATTATCATTACTCAGTGGTAGTGTTTATTATGACTAACAATAATTAACATTGTTTTAGTAAATGAGGACCTACCTCTGCTAAAGTGCACAAAACCCATTAAAATATGGATTTATCTCCCTGTTTACAAGTATCTTTTCATTCCTAATTATAATATTCATTTCAATTATACTATTAATGAAGTCATACCAATGACGCATAAACAGTGTTTAAATTGCATATAGATTAAGACACAGCAACAGGAGCCAGAGTGGAATTAATGCCACCAGAGGGTTATTAATCATGTTTATATTATGTTAATGCAAATGAACAAGATACTGAAGGCATCTCCCATGTCCCCAAGGAGAATCTCATATTGTCTGACAGAATTTACCAAAGAAATACCAATATTATTAGGGTTGCTTCATCGGCCTTGAAAGGTGTTGGGATATGAACAGAGTCTATGGGATGTGACAAAGAACTCACAATCCCTGCTTCATGTATGTGCTCCATCCACTTGTCAGTGTCCCCCGCCCTCTGCCATGCAAGAAAATATTTGTGGGCTCTCTACCCTGAGCAGATGTAGAAGATGTCTGTGGAGGCCAGAAGAGGACACTGCATCCCCTGGAGCTGGAGTTACAGGTGGTTGTGAGTTGCCCAATATGCAAACTGAACTCAGGTCCTCTGGAAGGGCAATACATCTCTCCAGCCCCAATAGTTATCTATTTTATAAATAATCATCATAATCCTGATTGTTTTATTATTCACCATCATGGTATTTCCTTTAATTCATTAAAATACTTTCTATGACTTCTTTGAATGTATTTATAATAAATGCTAGGAAGTTCACTCTTACTAACCCTATGTCTCATCCCCATGCATACATACACTCCCAAAGAATTCCTTGTGATTTTTTTCCTCCTGCATGAATTTTACTTTTTTTATTTTTTTGTCAGGTATTTATCAAGCGTTTTCCAGTTTCACCATGCTGTGGTAGTGACTGTGCCTTCTGCTCTCCCCTCCTCCACGAGTGCCTTTGTTTAGTTAATTTCTTCTCTGCGTGTTCAGTGCTTTTGCAGGGACTGCATCCCCAGCATGCTGCTGTTCCATTCTCTAGTTGATTGATCTAGCAAGCATTGCAAGCTTAGGTGAGATACAGTTTTCCCATTGTCTCCAAAATTGCTCCTGGGCAAAGATTTCTCTTTGCTCTGTGGGAAATCAGCCTGCCCAACAAAGCAGAACAGCATCCGGTGCCCAACCACTGACTCAGAACAGGCAGGCAGATGTTCATGCCAGGAAGCTGGTGCAGAATAGGAGCAGCCCTCCAAAGCTTCAGAATTCATGGTTCTACTAAGATCCATTAGCTTGATTCAGTGCTTCTCAGTCATGTGTGCAGAGTCATTCCTGAAGATTTTTTTAAAAAAGATTGTATTTTTAAGGTTTTATTTATCTTTAAGACTTATTTATTTTTATCTTATGTGTATGAGTGTTTCCCTGAATGCATGTTTATGCTCCATATTGTACCTAGTACCTGAAGGGCCCAGAAGAGGCCATCAGATCCCCTGGAACTGGAGTTACAGAGAATCATGTACTATACCATGTGGGTGCTGGGAATAGAAACCAGGTCCTCTGAAGAACAGCCAGGGCTCTTAACTGCCGAGCCATCTCGTCAGCCCTATTTTAAATCATTAAACAAAATTTCCAAACCTGGGGGAGTGAGGTGGCTCAGATGGTAGAAGCATTTTTGTACATGTCTGAGGACTTGAGTTTAATCACAAGGTAGCTGAAGAGAACTGACTCTACCCTCCTCATGCATGCTGTGGGGTACACATGTGCCTATGCGCGCGCGCGCAGCGCGCGCGCGCACACACACACACACACACACACACACACACACACACAAATTCCAAAGGCTAAATGAGTCTCATTCCAAGCATTGTGGTGGAATGACTTATCACAGAATGTGAAAAACAGGACTATAGAAGTCCTACAGTTCCATGATTCCATGAAAAGCAATCCAAATTATCATATACTGGTGGCTAGCAGTGGACAATATGTGCTCTCAAAAATTTCTGTGTAAATGGCTTCTAGCTTTGTAGCTTCTTCAATGAAATGACTGTGGGGATTGAACTCTATACTGTGTCCACCAGGACCTTTGCCCTTGTGGTCTTCACAGGTTGCTGATCCACATGAGCTGGGCTTATGGGCAAGCACCATCCTGCTAATCAGCTTTGTCACTCATAAAATGGTCACAATGACCTTTACTCCTGGGACAGCTATAGAGGCTGAGAAGAGCAGTATACGTAAACTAGCTAACACAGCCCCACTTACTGTATATACTAAGTAAGTACTAAACTTACTTTGTTTTGGATTTTTATTGTTTGTCCTGTTGTTGGTTGGGTTTTAGTTTTTGAGACAGGGTCTCATGTAGCTGGGACAGAATTTGAACTCTCTTTGTTACCACAGCTGATGTTTTTCTTCATTTCAAGATTTTTTGAGACTTTTGTTAGAAACAACCTGGGTTTCAAATGCAAGTATCTTTGTGGCCTGCCCTGCTGGTATACTTAGGTCTGTCTTTGATTCAGATAAGAACTCCTCCGACCAGCTACTTATTTTTCCATAGAAAAGTCCCCCCTTGTCTCATACCTACCCTTCCATCTTCATGTCAGTGTCCAGTTGGATTCTAATCCTCTAGGATCCAGAGGTAGAGTATTATTCTGAAATGATATGATTGTGTGAATAGAAAGTTCAATGTGTAAGACCCCTGCAACTATATGTGTCACTCTATGTAAGTTCTGTTGAAAAGTTGCCAGCCAGGCAGGGGAACCAGTGGTTCAAGCTTGTGATCTCAACTAGACAGGAGGCTGGGGTACGAGGTTTGCAAGTTCATTGCCTGCCACTGGTCCAAAGCAAGTTCAAAGACAATCTCAGCAAATTAGTCAGACTCTTTAAACTGAATAAAAGACTGGGGAAATGCTCAGTGGTAGAGTATTTGCCTGACATATGCAAGGCCCTAGTTTCAATCTTCAGTACCACAAAGGAAAAAAGAAAATGAAATCGCAAGTCTCTGACTGTATTTTCCTAAATTGTGTTTTTTTTTTTTAAAGATTTACTTCATTATAGTTATGTGTATCTGTGAGTCTGTGCAAATGTATGGGCTTATTTGTGTGAGGGGATCACAGAGGCTAGAAGAGGGCAGTGGTCTATTGGAGCAGAGTTAAAAGAGATTTTGTGCTGCACAATATTGGTACTGGGATACAATCTCTATTCCTCAAGACTGAGCAGTGTGCTCTTAACCACCGAACCATCTCTCCAGTCCCTAAATTATCTTTAGGTCTTATTGGCATTACTTTCATATTTGTGTATAGAATTTAACAAGAATTAAATTTTATAGCCTGAGAAAGGGGCTGTACTGGCTGGTTTTGTGTGTCAACTTGACACAAGCTAGAGTCACCAGAGAGGAAGGAGCCTCAGTTGAGGAAATGTCTCCATGAGATTCAGCTGTAAGGCGTTTTCTCAATTAGTGATCAATGAGGGAGGGCCCTGCCCATGGTGGGTGGTGCCACCCTGGGCAGGTGGTCCTGGGTTCTATAAGAATATCCACTGAACAAGCTAGGGGGAGCAAGCCAGTAAGCAGCTCCCTTCTGTGGTCTTTGCATCAGCTCCTGCCTCCAGGATCCTGCCCTGTTTGAGTTCCTGTCTTGATTTCCTTCAGTGATGAATAGCAATATGGAAGTGTAAGACAAACAATCCCTTTCCTCCCCAACTTGCTTTTTGGTCATGGTGTTTTGTTGCAGCAATAGAAACTCGAGCTAAGACAGGGGCTTTATAAGAGTGACTGGTGTTTTTGATATAAAGTCTACAGAAGACTGAGACCAGCTCTTGCTCAGTAAGCACCTCCTGATCCCTGTGGCTCACATTCGCTGCTTCAAAATGATGGGCTGCCACCACATTCCATCTTCCTTCCTTCCTGCTGCCTGCCTCCAGTTCCTTTTCCCTTTCTTCAAGCTAATTCCCTGGATAAGCAGGAATCCCCTTAGGTCATGAAAATTGTCTTTTGGTCTTTTGGAAGGCCCCTCATCTCTATAAGGTATGCAGTCTCTATAAGCTGCCTCCCACTGTTCCACTCTTGATTAGGCTCTCAGTGAATTTCCCAAGTGTTGGAAGATTAGATGAAAATCGCAGAGCAAAGAGCCAAAACACATCCTCCCCACTCCTGCAGCCTTTCCTCTAATCTGAGCAGAGGTGAAAACGGAAGAGACAGCAGAAACACCTTAGAGGCTTTCCTGGAAGCCTGGGTCCAACCCTAATGGCTTGTTCTACATCTTTTACTCTCAACTTCGGGTTCTAGTTAGCAATTTTCCTGCTCTCAAACACATGCCAGGGGTTAACCTCCATTCATATTTAGATAGATATGCAGAGAAGTGGTAGTGCAAACAAGAAACACAGGTACAAACACACAGTATCTACTTGTCACTTTTAGGTGAAAGTCTGTCTGCCCACTTATGGAGAGAAATGGGGAGTGTAAGCTCCCCATGACAGTACAGTATCCTCTGTGACCAACCAGGAGACTGTGGGTGATTCAGATTGAATGCATATCTCACCAGGGGCTCCCAGGAACCCTAAAAATAAAAATACATTGTTACAGCTGAGCAACGGGAGATGCTGCTCATTAAAAGCATTCTGCATATTGTCAAAGACACATGTGGTACCTGAAATTATAGAACCCATGTTTTCAGGAGATTAAAGAAAAAGAACACCAAAAGAAGGGGGGGGGGAATGAGAACCTTTCTATCTCAAAAGGCACAGATGTTTCCCAATTCTGAAGATGTGGACTGCAGCCAGCTTATAAAGTCCCTTGAAACTGACAGGTCATATCACAGGTGTGGATAGAGCCTTATCTAAGGAAGCAAGAACAGCCCCATTACAACAACAAAAGCAAAAACAACAACTTCTGAAGCCTGGGACAATGAAAAAAGCTCCCTTGCATAGAATTTCAAGTCACCAACTACTTTGATTCTGTTTGAAGAGTTAAATTCATTTCCAGAAGCCAATGGTGGAATTCTAACATGAAATTTTAAATTAGAAAGAGCAATCAGAAAGAGAAAACTATTGACTGTAAGCCAATATGATATATAGCATGATGGGGGTAATTAGAGCTAAATATATCTTATCTAGCTTTGCAGAAATCCCTAATACATTAAGATTGAAATATTCCCCCCATGAGTTAGGCGATTATCTTTGCAAATATTATTCCTCAGTCTTCTCCCTAAGTGTTTCAGCTAAGAGAGGACTGATAAGAATAAGATAATATTTCTAAACCTAAGGATTATTGCCTGATGCAACTGAAAACATTGCTAATTGTAATACCAGATATGAAAACTACTTTGAAGAGTGATGGAGTGAGTTCTGTGGCTCTGTGGCTGAGTGGATGACCTCCTTTGAAGATCTCTGCAAGGAAAATAATCTACCATCAGTGAAATGATTAAACAGGGCCTGTGGAAATGTTCAGAGCCCACTTTGGGTCGAAGCACAGAAGCTAATGCATTAGATTGTAAGTCCAGAAAACCAGAATAAAGTATCTTAAGCAAAAGAGACTTAAGGGAGCTCTTGCTGGGAGGACTCAGAACTGCAACTCATATCAGTGCTGGTTTGACCCAAAGATTCAGTGCTCTTAAGTTTTTATCTTATGTTTAACTGTGTGTGTGTGTGTGTGTGTGTGTGTGTGTGTGTGTGTGTGTGTGTTTATGCATGAGTGTGTGCACATGTACAGGTGCTCACAGAGGTCAGAGTGGCAGATTCTTTTGGAGCAGAGTTACAGGCATCTGTCAGCCACCTGATGTACATGTGTGTGCTGGGAACTGAGCTCCAGTTGTCTGCGAGATGAGGAGTCACTCTTAGCTGCTGAGCCAGCCTAGCAGCCCAGATTCAGTGTTACACTAGGACTCCTGATGTCTGACTCCACCTCAGAGCTCCACTGCCTCTTTTGACATGATTCCTTATACAGTGTCCCTCTGCATGGTGGATGTTATGATTTAAATCTGCTGTGTCCATTGAAGGCTCATGAACACTTGTTTCCTAGCAAGTGTAAAGAGTCTTTCTCTGTCTCATCAGCTCCCAAATAATGGCACAGAGACTTATTATTAATTATGAAAGTTTGGCCTTAGCTTAGGCTTGTTTCTAACTAGTTCTTACAACTTAAATTAACCCATTTATATTAATGTACATTCTGCCACATGGCTTGTGACTGTTACCTTCCTCCTGCACATCCTGCTTGCTCTGCATCTCCTGGTGTCTCCACCTTTCTTCTTCCCCTAGCTCCCTCTTTCCAGAAGTCTGGCCTATACCTCTTGCCTAGCTATTGGCCATTTCGCTTTTTATTAAAGCAGAGTGACATATCTTTACACAGTGTAATTAAATATCTGTCAACAGACGGTATTTGCTGGGACTTGGTGCCTTAAGAAGGTGGGGCCTGGCTACCAGAAGTAGGTCACTTGGGGCAGTAAACTGGGATGAAAATAAGCCTCACCTCAGGCTCCTCCCACCATGGGAGGAGCCACCCCAGCCACCTTGCCTTTCCTGCCATGATGTATATTAACCCCCTGATGCTGTTACTAGTGATCAGTGTGTGGACCAGACTTTTACAGTTTTATGACACTTTATTCAAAGAATTATAATTAAGGTGTACATGTATTGCAAAGTGGCAAGAAAACTATTAAAAATCAAAGTGATCAGTAGTACAGATCAAAAAGAAGTAAGCTACCAAGAGTAACAGAGAGCCATGAGAGTAACATTATGCAGGCACCCCAAGTTATTGCCTAGAGCTTCTTTTATGGGGTCTAAAAGAAACACTGGTTACTAAGGGGTCTAATTTGTGTAGTTCTCTATTTTAATTGACAGATGAGTTATATAACTTTTCCCTCTACTGTATAGTTATATAACTATAACTATATATATATATATATAACTATATATATATATATAGTTATGAAGTTATAACCTTTTCTCTACTGTCCTTTCCTACACTGCATCTAATTTTATTACTATGCATACCCAATTATGAATATGCATAAGGTGCTCTACCTTATTGTGTATGCATCCAAAACAAGTTCAGGATGGATCAGCTCCTTGCTCTGGTACCCAGCTGTAAACCAGAAATATTTTATACATAGAAACTATCCACAACGAATGGCTGTCAAGAGGAAAAGGAAGTTATCCTATTATTTGTAATAGGGTGAATGTGTAGCTTGATATGTCTGGTGTCTTAGATAGCAAAGTACATTGTTAGGAGGAAGGAGCGAGTACAGCCCAAATCAAATGAAGTCCCCGGCTGCTAAGCTATTCCCTATGTTTTCCTGCCCCTGAAACATGAGCCAAAATAAACCTTTCCTTTCTTATTTCTGAGAAGTAGCTTGGTCACTTTGATGTAAACAGTGACAAAGGCAGCAGATGAGACGGCTTTTAGAGCCCCACTCTTACATCACCTATCTCCCCAGTAAAGAACTAGGGTTACTTCTCAGATGTTAAAAGGTCCAAGAAGAACTGTACATTGTTCCATGTAGTCCATGTTGGGTCACTCCTCTCTCCTTAAACTAATCATATGGTCTGTGTTAGGGTATTCTAATTGGACTGGGATGCCTCGGGTCCTCCATTACTGAATCTAAAGAAGGCTGGGAGCTGATGATTTGTGAGCCAAAAGGATTATGTAGGCAATGGACACCATACTCCCTTGAGGTGCAGTAGTTTCAGAAGACACAGAATGGAATCACAGCTCACATAGCTTTTGCTCCCTTTGGTATTGTCTTCCCAAGGCGGGCTGAATCATGACATCATACAGAAATCATCCACACTAGTCTAGTGGAGATACCCATAAGGGCTTCCTGTCACATCTTTCTTTTTTCTTTTCTTTTCTTTTTTTTTGTGAAGTCTACTCAGAGAAAGGCTGAAGAGTATAGTCCAGTGTAGGGTACATGATCTATATGCACAAAGGCCTGGGATCAATCCCCAGTAACATGTAAACAAATCTACCACCACCACCACCAAAATACCTCACCATGTTTTCAAAAGGACTTGAAGTCTAGCCCAGCAAGTCAACTTTTCCTGTATGGCTGAAAACTAGATGGAATTAGAGAACTTCAGTTAACCTGGACACACAACAAAGATTCTCAGAGAAAATCATAGATGAGACCCAATGTATAGTTCTCAGGTTCTCTCCAGTCTCCAGTTCTGTCTTTCATGGTATCCAGCCAGGCTCCAACCATCATTGTTAGGAGCGATGCAGGTATACTTGAACAGACTTTCAAGGAGCTGCCTGGGATTGGCTTCTCTTACTTTTAGCCAAGAACCCTAACCACTGTATTAAGTTTTAGGAAAGGGACCAGTGAGATACTCTTTCCTAGGTGCAGAAGCTCTTAGCGTACTGTAAAGAGAACAAAGCTGGTCCTGAAGATGTTCATCTATAGCATGAAGCTCTTAAACACTGAGCTATGCCACCAGAGATATACAGCAGGTGGGAAGAACTGGAGCCATGTCTTGCTTTAGAAAGAGACAGAGAACAGTAATGAGTTGGTCCTGTGCAGCAGGTGGCTTGTGTGATGTAACTACTCCATCTATTTGCACTAAAGAGAGTCATGTAACCTGAAGCCAGCAGGGGAGACTGGGTTCAAATATTCTGTTCACATCAGCATAGCTATTGCCAGATGATTTCCTAACAAATTAACTAAGGGTCATCCTGACTCAGGGCAGACCAATTACATCCACTCTTCGAAGTAGTATAGTTAATAAGATCTTAGCACATGCTTAATTTGGTCAAGACAGCAAATACTATTCATCTGAATTCATAAGGCCTCAATGTTACTAACATTAAGCTAATTCCATATACTATAAACAAATGAAAATAGTCATGTATAATTTTCCAACTCTGTCATCTTGGGCAAGTATTTGATCTCTGAGTACCAGCATGCTTCCCAGTTAAAACTGTATAAAATGTCATGTCATGTGACTGTTGCAAAATAAACACTTTGTAGATTTGTCCCTTTTAAAACTCATGTTGAATTTAAGTGCCATTGTGACAGTATTTAGAGGGTAGGCATTGAGGATCCACCATCTAAAATGGATTAATGCCATTGTACATGGAGTAGGCTCATTAATTGTGGGAAAGGGTTCACTATATATTTAATTTTTAAATGATATAAAATTGTGCGTATACATTGTGTGATATTTAAGTTAGAGTCAGTATGCTGGTTAGTTTACTTGAAACAAACTGGAGTCACCTAGCAAGAGGGAACCTTAATTGAATAATTGCCTCCATCAAGTTGGCCTGAGAGCAAGTCTGTGGGACATTTTCTTAATCAGTGATTTATGTGGTAAGGTCCAGGCCATCATGGTAGTGCCACCCCTGGGCAGGTGGACCTGGTTGTATAAGAAAGCAGGCTGAGCCAGCCATGTTTACTGAGTAAGCCAGTAATCATTGTTCCCAAGTGGTTTCTACTTCAAGTTTCTATCTTGACTTCCCTGGGTGATGAGCACAACCTGTAATCCAAACATTCCCCCCCCCCCCCCCCGCCCGCCCGCCTGCCGCCCTGCCCCATGTTGTTTTTGGTCAGTGTTCTAGCACAGCAACAGAGAAGCATGCTAGGGCAATAAGCAATCTTCCTCCTCCTCCTCCTCTTTTCTCCTTCTTCTTCTTCTTCTTCTTCTTCTTCTTCTTCTTCTTCTTCTTCTTCTTCTTCTTCTTCTTGTTTTTATTATTTTAATTTACCTGTCTATGTAATGCCACATAAATGTGGAGGTCAGAAGAGGATGTCAGATGCCCTGGACCTGGAATTGCCTGACACGGGTGTTAAGAATTAAACATGGGTCCTCTGTAAGTGCTTTTAACCCTCAAGCTATATCCTTAGTTGCCACATTTTCCTTCTCAATGTTTATCAGTTTTGCCTACTACATAGTTCTGAACAAATACCAGCTCTTATTACTTCTGAATTATAATAGTGTCTTATTTCAGACAGGTGAACTTTCTCTTGTGCAAAGTTATCCCATACATCTCTCTAGCCATTTGAGGTTCACCACTTTGGGTTGTCAATCTCTGCTATAATTTAGAACATTCTAGTAACAAGTGTGAAGTAGCATATTCAACCCTTTTGAATAGTTTTCAGAGTAGACTGGGTCCTCCTAATGAGTCTTAATGAAGAGAAGTGTAAGGGAAACAAGAGTCTTTTGAGACAGTTTCAAATTGAGTACTCGCCATGGAGGTGAGGAGGACCTAAGCCCATGACAGATCCTGGTGTTTTCCTGGTGTTCACTGGGCCTTGAGTAAATTGATTTTGGAAAGTCTCCATTACGTGGATTTTCTGCCATCTACTGGCCATTCTTGCAAAAGACAACTATGTTGAATGTAAGCAAAGTTGTATCTACTCTTCTACCCTCTCCTTGAATCTCACTGGTTCCTAGGCATCTTACCAACTTGCACATTATAAGGCAGAGGTTCTCAATATTCCTAATGCTATCACCCTTTAATACAGTTCTTCGTGTTGTGGTGACCCCCAACCATAAAATTATTTCATGCGACTTTGTAACTGTTAGCTACTGTTATGAATTGTAAATAACTAAGATGCAGGATGATGTTAGGCAACCCTTGTGAAAGAGTCATTTGACCCCCAAAAGGGTCACAGCTAACAGATTGAGAACCCACAGATAAAGAACTCTGACATAGGAAAAAAATCAAAGTCTCCAATGAGGTACAAGCCTGGGACAAGGTGTGAAAGTCTAAATATCTGTTGGCCTCTAGTCCAGTCACTTGTCCTTCCCAGCCAAGCCTGAGTAATGCTAGCTAGTGTCTGAGATCTCTAAGAATGTTAACTTTCAATTCTACTGATCATTGGTTTTATCATTCAAACACACATTTTAGTAACTATACTGAACTTTTCAAAAAAAGAAATATTTCTATATTTTTTCTTTTGACTTTGTTTTCTATCTCACTCAATTCAATTTTTATTATTTTCTTATTTCTACTGCAGGCTTAGTGTCCTCTTTGTTTTCTATCTTCTTAAGGTTCACATGTAGATTACTGGTTATGGGAATCTTTATTCATATCTATGTCAGCATACAAAGTTATATATTTCCTGTGAGCACTAATGATTTGCATTATCTGCATTTTTCCATTGTTTCTGCTTTCATTAAAGCTGAAGATACTCCTTAATATTCCATGGATTTAATATCTGGTTCATATGTTCATATGATGAATATTGACCTAATTTTTAATGCTGAAAGAATTCTCCAATCTCTGTTAACACTTTATACAATTTCTGTCATAATCAAATAATTTTTTTTCTGAAGGATTTAGTTTCTAAAGATGTATTAACATTCTTATAGTCTGGCATGTGCTCTACTCTGCTGTAATATTTTTCATAAACATCAATTAACTAAATTTAGCTACTGTTGGTCACATCTTCTGTATCCTTGTTTATTTATATTTATCTATCTACTTATTTTTGCCTACCAGTTCTGACCACTTTTTACTAAGCACGGAATCAACACCCATCCTTATGAGCTATTTCTCCTTTGACTTTTGTCGGCTTGGTAGTAGTGTACTTTGAAGTTTTGTCTTTAAGTGTCTAACTTTTTGCGCCTTTCCTGGAACTCACTTGGTAGCCCAGGCTGGCCTCGAACTCACAGAGATCCGCCTGGCTCTGCCTCCCGAGTGCTGGGATCAAAGGCGTGCGCCACCACCGCCCGGCTTAAGTGTCTAACTATTTAGAGATGTTATGTCTTCTGGTTGAAGACATCTCCTTGATCTTGGAGCTGGGGATGTACCTCAGATGGTAGAGTGTTCGCCCAGCATACATGAAGCCTTCAGTTCAAACTCCAGCACCACGCAAACCTGGTGTCATGGGCACTCCTATAATTTCAAAT
This sequence comes from Peromyscus eremicus, assembly GCF_949786415.1. Lineage (NCBI taxonomy): Eukaryota > Metazoa > Chordata > Mammalia > Rodentia > Cricetidae > Peromyscus > Peromyscus eremicus. Next base: position 94,365,785 of record NC_081420.1, on the reverse strand, counting down.
ACTAGGGAAGCAGAGACAGGAAGCAGAATAATCCTGGCCACGTAGCTGAGTTCAAAGCCAGTCTGGGATACATGAAACACTGTCTCAAAAACAGAAATCTTCGACCTTTATATCATTATGGTATTATTTTGATTTCCGTTTTCTCTGAGAGTAATATAGTAACACCCAGAGACACAAACTGAGAGGCCCAAGCAGTCTTAAAGACCAATGTACAGAAAGACCCAGAGAAAAAGAACCTGGAATCCAGAGCAGGTATATTCACACTCTCATTCTAAACCCGATGCCTTTGCTGGGGTGCTGGAGCACAACTGTAATCTGCCCTGACTTGAGTTTAGGAGGCAGATAGAAGCTGAGGGAGGAGGAGCGCGAGTTTAAGGTCAGCCTGGTCTATGTAAGGAGTTCCTGACTAAAAACAAAACCAACAAAACTGGCATCTTGGAGCGCCTTCTTCTGGTCGCTTGGACACCCCCATCGGTGCAGTCTTTAGGAAGTGCTTCTAGGGGCTTAGATACACAAGATTCCTTACTACTGTAGCTTTCCCCTCATCATCCAGCCAATGGTGATACGCGGAGGTCAGCGCGGCCGAATCCTCAGCCAACCAGAACGCAGCAGTCCCTGAAAGCCCCACCTCTCCACCCCGCCCCAGGCTTAGGCTGATGGTCTAGTTGGCTCGGTTCACAGAATCTCTCCTTGCCAGTGGGGAGGGCTCCTGTTGCCTGCACATACCAGCCCTAAGCAGCTTGGCTTGGCTTCCGCAGCGCCGCTTCCCACACAGGCTGGCGCGGTCCAGACTCTCAAGAGTCAGTCCCACAAGCAGAGACCCGCCTTTTGCTTCAGCATCCGAGTCCCATAGGCTGGCTGGACTGCGCGCGACGTTCCGATTGGAAGGAGAGACTGTCCGTCAAGCATACGCTCCGCCCACGACCGCCCCTGCCTCTCTTGTTGAATAAAGGAGAGTGAAGCTGTCCCAGTTCTGAGGGAGCGAGTTCATTGGTTCGGCGTGATCTCGCTCCAGTCAAGACAGGAACAGGCTCAAGGTTTCGGTTAGAGACAGCGAGATGTCAGTCAAGGGGTGGCATTTGCCAATTAGCGCCCAGTATTTGCAGAGGAGCTACCGGAATGGGGAGGGGCATAGGGGAAAGGCTACGCTTGATTGGGTGAAAGGAACCAGGCCCCTCCCTCTTGGCCCAGCGTGCAAGCGGCGCCCTCTTCAGCCGGTAGTCCTTGGTACAAGTGAGCCGCCCGCGTCCCAGTTCACAGCTGACGCTGGCTGCATCCGGGAGGGGGTCGCTCAGAGAAGATTCCATAGAGTTTCGTGAGAGTCCCGCGCCATCTCTACGGTGAGGGAACGCAGCGTAAGGCGGCCATCGGCGCTACCGGGGTGTAAATACCGCTGTGAAACCGGAAGTGTCCCGGGAGGCGTCGCTTCCGGAAGTGTGGCATATCCCCACCACACCAGGAAGTGTGGTGCCGCCGCGGCTCCTGGACGTGTTGCTGTCCACCCAGTTGAGATGCGGGCTTGAAACAGGTGTTAATGTGTCATTGTTCGCGGAGGCTCACCGGAGCGTCACCCTTCCGAAAGTGCCGGAGGGTGCAAGTATTTGATCATGTTTTTGAATGTCGCGTCCTGTCGAAAACCCTAGGGGAATCCACAGCACTAGGAATGTATCCAGGGGGCCTGGCTCCCTAACGGCTTTTAAGAAGTTTTCTCTTGCTGCCCATCACCCTCGATTCCCCTTCTCCCCAGGGATGTGCAAATGGAGGCCGGAGGAGATAGTGCTGTCCCAGCCCCCGGGGGCGTGGAGGACTTGGTGGACACGCAGTTCCCCATTGAGGAGGCTGGAGACAGTGAAGGGGTTCACTCGAGCACGCCGGATCCCGGAGATGGGGACCCGGAGGACACAGGTATAGCTCCCCTCAACGGAGCCTTGGAACCAGTCCCTGGGGGTTGTCATTGCTAGCTGAAGGGGAAAGGTAAAGGGGGACCAGTGGGCAGTCTTTGGGGCCCCAAGAAAGTAGCCTGAGGAGTAGTTCGGTTAGTCGTTGGTCACAGACTTGCTGATTTAATTGAAATCATTGAGAAATGATAAAGAAGCCAGGGGGTGTCAGCTTTTGTCCGGGAGGGGCAAGATGTTTCCTGCCATGAGGGGTCAAGGGTACGAAGATGGACTGTGCTAATTTGTCCGGAAAGTCTCATTTTAACATTGGAATTCCCACATCCCGGGACATCCTTCTGTTGTAGGGAAATCAGAATGTACTTGACCTGAGCTTAGATTCTTGAAGAATCAAGAAGGGCGTGGTTGGGCTCAAAAAGGGTCATCTTTACAGGTAATGGGAATTGAGACAAGTTACTTGGGTATTTGGGAACATGGAATTATCAGTACACAATTAAGAAACTTTGAAAACATTGGGTGTGAGAAAATTAGATGAGGTTGCATGTCGATGATTGTCATTGCGTGAGTCAGTAGACAGCAGTGCCAGCGGGAATTAGTGTGTGTGTTGAAGGAAGCAAGGGGGTTCATTATGGATTCAAAATGATAATCTTGGAGGAAGAGCAGGTGGAGATCATGAAAGCCTTGCGTGTTAGTGATGGTTAATGGTGGCCATTGGTGGAGTGGAAGAGCATGGAGCTGTCATGTAAGGTTATTGAAGACTAAAGTGTTGGTGATATTAATATATACTTGTTGGGGTGCTAATGTAGCAGGATAAGTAAATAGGGGGAGTGGTTGAAGGTTAGGGGAGTCCTGGTGATCTGGATGCCAGTGGCTGTTAATGGCCACAATAATGGGAGAAATAAGGACCATTGCTGTGAGTATGGTTAACCAAGAGAGTCCATGGGCATCACTGGGGATTAGTGGATGTGGATGAAAGGATTAGAGTCAGTGGGTGTATTTTAATGGTGGCCATTGAGGGGTACGTACACATCAGAATAGGATAAATAAGGGGTCAGAGAAGTTAATAAAGAGCCCAGCAGATAAGCAGATTAATAGTTATTTGGAGAGTGGGGTGCTTTGAAGACCTAGGAATGGCACTGTTGAAAGGAAATAATGGAGGGGCCAGTGAACAGCAGTGAGAACATGTTGGATTATTTGTGTTTTAGAGTGGGGCTCATTGAAACCTTAGTGTTAGTGGACATAGGTAGGAAGGTTTTAGCCATTGTCATCCATTGTTCACTGAATAGCTGGGAAGACATACGGAGACCTTTGTCAGCATGCCTGGGTCATTGCAGTTCATGGGACTGGTAAGGCTTTGACAGATTGTTGAAACATGGGGTTAGAAGGAGATGAGCCACTCAGGGCTCCCTTTCAGGATCCAAGGCCAAGGACCAGCCACCCAGCCTCCTATCACCTTTGCCTCAAGCTGAGGCCCCATCAAGCACTTGTGAGCACTGGAAAACTACAGCTTCAGATGGCAGTCCCACTGGAGAACCTGAGGGTGGCTCTGAGGGCCAGGGAGAAGACCCCAGTGATGGGGACCCCAATGATGGGGACCCCAGTGACGAGGACTGGCGCAGCCAAAGGAAGCACGTGTTTGTGCTGAGTGAGGCAGGCAAGCCCATCTACTCACGGTATGGTAGTGTGGAGGCACTGTCTGCCACCATGGGTGTGATGACAGCCCTTGTGTCCTTCGTACAGAGTGCAGGAGATGCCATCCGAGCCATCTATGCTGGTGAGTGAAGAGAAAGGGGGGCATAATGGGGGCTGGTGGCTAGTGGCTGGGAATATGGCTGGGGGTTAGAGGTCTGTGTAACTGGCCATGGGTAGATCAGCTGTCTGCCTGCCTACATGGGTCTCTGTCTAGCCACCAGAAGTGAGTCAGTGAGAGTGACTGTATGTAGGTCCCTCTCTTTGGGTTCCATCCAAGTGGTTGGCAGTATAGCACCTGGCTGTCTGGGAGTGAGGACATGTGCTCTATGACCTGGCTTTGTTTCAGTCCTTGTCCATCTCACCATCCCCACCACCCTGACTCCATGCTGTCTGTCTAGATTACCCGACTCCTCCACAGCCCACGTCTTTACAAATGTCCCAGTACCCCTAGCTTGTCCTTGCCCTAATTTTGGTGCTGGCAGAGGAAGACCGCAGACTTGGGCCGGTGCTGTATCTGTTGGAGAGTGTTTGGGAAAGGTGTCCTGTCTCATTCCTTGGCTCATTCTTGGTCTGCCTCTGCCCCTGCCCCCTTTTCCTTCCCCTAGAGGACCACAAGCTGGTGTTCCTGCAGCAAGGCCCACTCCTGCTGGTGGCTGTGTCCCGGACTCCACAATCAGCAGCACAGCTACGGGGTGAGCTGCTTGCAGTGCACGCACAAATTGTGAGCACACTGACTCGTGCAAGCGTGGCCCGCATCTTTGCACATAAGCAGAACTATGATCTACGTCGTCTGCTGGCTGGCTCAGAGCGCACACTGGACCGGCTCCTGGACAGTGTGGAGCAAGACCCTGGTGCCCTGCTCCTGGGTGCTGTGCGTTGTGTGCCTCTGGCCCGTCCACTGCGGGATGCCCTGGGTTCACTACTGCGGCGCTGTACAGCCCCAGGCCTGGCCCTGTCAGTGCTGGCTGTTGGTGGCCGACTGATAACAGCAGCCCAGGAGAGGAATGTGCTGGCTGAGTGCCGACTGGACCCAGCTGATCTGCAGTTACTGCTTGACTGGGTGGGTGCACCAGCCTTTGCAGCAGGTGAGGCATGGGCACCTGTGTGCCTGCCTCGCTTCAACCCAGATGGTTTCTTCTATGCCTATGTGGCCCGTCTGGATTCCATGCCTGTCTGCCTGCTGTTGCTTGGTACCAACCGAGAAGCTTTCCATGCCATGGCTGCCTGCCGGCGCTTGGTTGAAGATGGGATGCACAACCTTGGTGCCCTGCGTACCCTTGGGGAGGCTGCCAACTTCTCTAACGGGCCCGCAGCCAATGCCCCTGCCTACAGTGTGCAGGCTGTGGGAGCACCTGGCCTCCGGCATTTCCTCTATAAGCCACTGGACATCCCTGACCAACACCGCCAGCTGCCACAGTTTACCAGGTGAGCCCTGACCCTACAGGTGATTGAAGACATGTCTAACCAAGACTGTCAGCATCTTGTACACATGAGTTAAAAGAGATAGGCAGCCATGCTCTAGAAAGGGGGAAGAGACACTTCTCTGTTCTAGTGGGAAAAGGCTCCTTCCTAGTTTAATGGGGGCACCTTGGCTTACGACACTGGAAACCCTCAAGTCTGATGTGGGAGGCTGAGCCCCATAACCTAATTAGAATCCCTAGACTGCGAGGGGAGGCAGGCCCTTTACTCACAGTGCCCCTGCCTCCCTCTTGCAGTCCTGAGCTAGAGGCCCCCTACAGCAGAGAGGAGGAGCGACAGCGACTGTCCGACTTGTACCACCGCCTGCACGCTCGCCTCCACAGCACCTCCCGGCCCCTGCGCCTCATTTACCATGTGGCTGAGAAGGAAACACTGCTGGCCTGGGTGAGTTGGTCAGGCTGTCAGTAGTAGTTCTCTACTACAAGCCTTTTTTCCCTGTGATGAACCTTTGGCTTTAGCTCCCCCCATAGGCCCACTGGAACTTGCCAGGCCCCACCTTTTATCTGCACCACGGACCCTGTGGGCACATGTGTCTTAAACTACAGAAGGATTCCTCATTGTCTGCAACCCTAACTTAGCCCTGACGTTCCTTTGCTTTCCCCCATGAGCAATCAGGACAGGGTCTTGGACTTTCAGGGATCCCATCTGCAACGATTACTATGCTCCCCAGTTCCCCGTCTACCAGTCTAGAGTCCCCAGCTCTCTCCTTGACCACTGCATGTTCAGGACCACTCCATGCCCTCTACCTGGGACTGTTAAAGTTCAGCTACTGAGAGAGGCTGGTGGCCAGGAGGCAGTTCCATAGGAAGTAAAACCTTCCCCACCACGTTCTTTAAATAACAGTACATATTAATATGGATCCAGTATTGTTCTAGGCTAGGGTTTTTTTCTTGTTTTATTTAAATAACATTTTTTTCATTTATTTTACATATCAACCACAGTTTCCCCTCCCTCCTTTCCTCCCAGTCCTCTCCTTCACTTCCCATCTACCCTTCTCCCCTTCCTTTTCCCCTCCTCCATCTCCATTCAGAAAGGGGCAGGCCTCCCACGGGCTTCAACAAAGCAGGGCACATCAAGTTGAGGCAGGACCCAGTTCCTCCCCTTATGTCAAGGCTGGGCAAGGTAATCCAGCACGGGGCAAAGATTCCCAAAAGCCAGACAAGTGCCAGGGACAGGTCCTGATCTCACTGCTAGGAGCCTTACAAATAGACCAAGCTACACAACTGTCACACACATGAAGAGGGCCTAGGTCAGTCACATGCAGGCTCCCTAACTGTTGGTTCAGAGTCTGTGAGCTCCCACAAGCTCAGATCAGCTGTCTCTGTGGATTCCTCCATCAAGACACCCCCACCCCCCCCCCCCCCCCCCCGGCTCATACAACCCCTCCTCCCTTTTCTCAGCCCAGTGCTTGGCTGTGGATCTCTGCATCTGCTTCCATCAGTTACTGGATAGAATATCTCTGATGACAATTAGGGCAGTCACCAATCTGATTACAGTAGATGGTCAGTTCAGGCACCTTTTCCACTATTGTTAGGAGTCTTAGCTGGGGTTATCCTTGTGGATTCCTGGGAGTTTCCTTAGCACCAGATTTCTCCCTAACCCTGAAATCAAGTCTCTTTCATTACTCTCACCCTATCTCACCTCCACACCCAGCTCGCCCAACCTGCTCCCTCAAGTTAGCTGTACCCACAAAAACAGGCAATAGATAATCTCACAACAGCAAAACCCAAAGAAGGGAAACACACACACTACCACCACCACTACCAAAACAAAAAAATAACAGGAATTAACAATCAGTGGTCATTTACATCTTTTAATATCAATGGACTCAATTCCCCAATAAAAAGACACAGGCTAACAAAATGGTTACAAAAACAGGATCCATCCCTTATGCTGTATACGAGAAACACATCTTAACTTTAAAGACAGGCACTACCTCAGAATAAAGGGTTGGGAAAAGATTTTCCAATCAAATGGACCAAAGAAGCAAGCTGGTGTAGCTATCCTAATAGCTAACAAAACAGACTTCAAAGAAATATTAATCAAAAGAGATGAAGAAGGACATTTTATATTCATCACAAGAAAAATCTATTAAGATGAAGTCTCAATTCTGAACATTTATGCCCCAATTACAAGGGCACCCACATTTGTAAAAGAAACATTACTAAAGCTTTTTTTTTATTTTAATTTTCAAGTAATTTTGGAGTGGGATGTGGCAAAGCTAGTATAAAGAATTAGCATAAAAAAAGGTAAACTTTCACAAAACTGTAGTGGCTTGCCAAAGCAGGAAGTTAACGCTGCTCTGCCATGGAGTCCACAGACTTCATTAGCATTCTGCCAGTTGTCCATTCATGTCAACTTCCTGGTCCAGAACCCAGTCCAGGATCACATGGTGGATCTGTTTTTATGTTTCCTGGTCTCATTTGTTCTGGAAAGGTTCCCTAGGCTTTGCTGCCTTGTGGCCTTGGCACTGTCAAAGGACATCGGCGGGCTTGCTCATAGAGTGCCCCTTGACTCGGGTCTTTCGCTGCTGGACCACGATCAGAAGGAGAGGTCATGCAGCAGGTGGCGTGGGCCAGTTTCTGCGCTGTCTCAAGGGCATGTGATGCAAGCTTGGCTCACCGAGTTAGGGTGGACTCTGTCACACTTCTGCGAGAAAGTTAGTGTTTGCCCTTTGTAATTTGCAAGCCCCTGTGGCCCCTGTGGCCTGTGTATTTTGGGTTTAGACTTACACTCCCCCTCTCGTTTTAATAGGCCTCCATGACTTGAACTTGCAGCAGTTACTAGGTGTTTGCCTGCTGGTGGTTTTCTAACTGCCCTACTTTTTACATGCTAGTTGGGACCTGATGTAAGAATAAACTTCTTATTGGATTTTTTAATTAAAAATCACATTTATTTAGTTAGCACATGTGTGTGCGCACATGTGGTGAGTGTAGAGGCCAGTGGACAGCTTGTGGGAATCCATACTCTCCTTTGACCAGAGTGCCAGGCTTAGCGGTGAGTGCCTTCATCCACTGAGCCATCTCACTGGCCCCAAATCTTATATTTTAGAGAAATCTGACCTCATGCAATAGCTCTTGAATTCAGTAGTCTAAAAGATTTTCTAGTATTTATTGCAGTTATTTCTGACTTAGCAAGTGGACTCCCTGATTTAGGCAGCCTGAGCCCGGTTTCCCATTAGCAAGTTTCTATCACATATGAGCACAGCTTGCTTACTTTACTTACCACATCCTTCCTGGACTCAGCCATTTTGCCAAGGAGCCTTACTACCTTCTTCTAAAGAGTTGACATTTTAAAACCAAGATACAGTAGGTCCAGGGTTGTTAATCAGGTGTTTGGGAGACTTTGTGCTGAAAAGGTGGCTTCCCAGTGTAGAGAAGGTAGTGAGCTGCCCGGGTGCCTGGGGGAGGAACTGCCTATGCATAAGAAAGTACTGCAGATCTGAGGCAAGGCTGAGGCTGGCTGTGTCTGAGGACCAGCAAAGAAAGACCAGAGTGGCTGGGACAGAAAGAGAACACAGAGAGAACAGTGGGAAGTGGCATAGAAAAGACAGCAGAGACCTCTGGGGTCAGGTGTTGGGTTGGTGCGAGGACCACGTTGTACAAGGCTATAGATGATGAACACACAGGGCCAGGAGCAGAGAACAGCCTTGTATGTACTGACTGCTCACTGAATATTGAGTGTTGGTGTGACCGTTATCTCTAGTCCACAGATATGCACACACACACACACACACACACACACACACACACACAGACACACACGGTCAGAATGACCCAGGTGAGGCCACTGGTCCAGCTGCTTCTTGTCTGCCCTTGACAGGGTAATCCCAGATTGCCTGCCTTAGCCTAGCAAGCCACATCCAGTTGCTGCTAAGCATGTCTCCGAGCACACAAGGTTGGGTTGGGGAGCACAGGATTGCTCATGGCCAGCTCTAGCCCATCTGACTATCTCCCCTCCATCTCCACAGGTGACCTCCAAATTTGAGCTCTATACTTGCCTCAGCCCCCTGGTGACCAAGGCAGGTGCCATCTTAGTAGTGACGAAGCTCCTGCGCTGGGTGAGGAAGGAAGAGGATCGGCTTTTCATCCGTTACCCACCCAAGTACTCCACACCCCCCTCCTCCTCGGTGGAGCAGGCCCCCAACAATGGCTTGTTCTCTGGACTCTGAATGACTGCTGGAGTGACCACATTGGTTTTTAAATTCTGTCTCTACTCTGGAAATGTGGGTAGAAGTCTGTGTGGGGCTGGTCCCCGTTTCCCCGGGCAGGTGGGCAAGATCTCAGGGTTTGCCCACAAATGGGAGAAGGGGCACAGGTTGTGCTCTGAGCCCCCTCAGGCACCTCCACATTTAAGGAAGTCGAAAGCCTCCTCTGCCACTGCACCCTCTGTCATCGGCCGTCCCCTCCACGCCTCTTCTAGGCAGCACAGGTAGCTGCCATGTGCATCTTCCAAGCAGACCTAAGACTGGGCCGAGGCTCTCCTCAGGGTAGGGGTGGGTAACCCACAAGGGCTCTAGAATTTGGAATGCAGGGCTAGCCTATGCTTGAAACCAGCCTAAGGATGTTTGAAGAAAACTACAGAAAGGGCCTAAAGTTGAATCCCACAAGACATTCTTCTGTCCTTGGTGTCCTTTTTTTCCTCCACCATTTTTCCCTACTTTAAAAAAACAAACAAGCCCCACCAATTCAGGCCGTTTCTTACATTAATAAGAAGGTTGCCTCCAGTGTCCACCTGTGTAACACATGCCACGTGACTTCACCCAGCGCGGGCCGGGATGCAGCTTTGTGAAGATGCTCTTATCCTTTAAGGCTTCTACTTGAGAGAGAGTTTTCTTTAGGCCCTTTCAGTGGAGACCTGTGAACTGTGAAGGAGACAGGGCTTGGAACTCCATTGCCATTTGTTCTGGACGTTGGCCGCTTGCAGCAGCAACCTAAAGGAGAAGAACCTTTGAAGAGCTTGTACGCACAACCCTCCTCAACAGCTCACTGCTTCCAGCCTTGTTCAGCAATATGGCTCTGTGGTTGTGCGCATGCGTGCTAACTATCAGTTGCGTTGCAGATGTTCTGCGCTTGCTCAGAGCAGATACCTGTGTTGCCCCACCCCCTGGTTTTCTGCAATGGCTGTCGCAGCACGTGCTGCTTTTCCCTGCCGCTGTTTTCCACTTTTCTATGGCACATGCGCAGATGCCCCACATTGGGAAATGGCTGCGGAGCTGGAGCCTTTGATGGCGGAGTGGCTGGGACCTGAGGAGGCTGAGGATGCCGGAGGTAGTGGGGGCCCACAGGGTAGAAGGGAGAGAGGCTTTGGCCCATTAAAATAATCGAGAGTAATTTTTTTAGAAAAAAAAATGTTTTTAGCCTATTGAATTTTTTAACTTCCACACAGTGGAAATAAATAACATGCCTGTTCTCATCACGTAGGTTAACTTGCCACCTTTATTGACCCTATTAAATACTTAAATAGTTCATTTTAGGACCCGTTACTAAGCAAATCGGGAAGGGATAGTGACATTGTCACAAAAACTGCCCTGTTGCCACACAGCCGAGGGAAGGAAGAACTCCTGATGTCATTCGCGGCCAGCCTAGATGATTACTGCAGGGATTCTTTTCCAGGCCCTTGAGAATGCTTTTCTCAGTTTTCAAATTTGTTGTGACTTAAGTCGTGACAGCTTCTCCCCTCACTGGGGGCAAGGCAATGGAGTCCAGCCTAGAAATACTGGAAATTGCAGTTCTTTGAAAATATCTTTCACAGTAAATCCACCCGAAGAACGTTTTTGTTTTGATTATAGAAATTTCCCAAACATTCTACAGTAGAGAAAATAGCATGACCAGTGACCCGGACCCTGCTTCAACGGGTGTTCAAACTTTGTATCTATACCCACCTTCCCTTCCTGAGCACCAGATCTGTCACTACATGACCAAACATGGGAGGCGGCATCTTGCCAGACCTGTCTATTCAGATTCCAAAACAATGGGTGTGACCTTCAAGAACTGCAGTTTCCCTGGGCACCCAAAACACCTGCTTGGTGCTTGGTACACAGTGATTTTTTTTTCTTTTTTCAAATGGATGAATAATGAAATCATTTTAACAGAATTTGTCTTAAATTGCAGCCACATGTTGGGTGCCAATTTTCAAAGAATAAAAATCAGACAGACAGCAACGAGCCACACTTTATTAAGCATTTGATACAGTGCCACAGAGATTTGAAAACTTAGCATCAGCCTTTCAAATCCCTCAATGTTTAAGTAATGAGGGACTTCACTGGCACTAGAGGAAGTTGGAAGGCATATCAGGTTACATTTCTTAGCCATTGAATTGGGCGTAGGGGGATAATTCTTAGCACCAGTGGCATCCAGGCCTTCTGGTGGAGGCTTATGACTTTAGCAGATGCTCTTCCACATCTGTAGCCTCCATGCTAGGTAATCACAGAAGACTGAGTACACAAACACATGGTTAAGCAGTGGTGACTTATGACAGATACAAGAAGTGATCACAAAAGTGACCAAATTAGGGATAGCCGTGCAGATTGTAGATTTTTTAAAGAGGCGAAGAAACAATTTTCAGTTGATATAATTGTTCATTTATAAAAAAAATGGACCCCAGAAGTTTTATTTTTATTATGGAATAGTTGGGATTGAAACAAGAAAGGAAGGGGGTGTCAAGGAGAGCCGCTTGGAAAGCGAGGTAAGCACACTTTGATAACTGGTTAAGGGCCTTGGATTGGGGAGGGGAGCAAAATGGAGGTCTTTTGTGATTCATTGTTTTATTTATCACTTAGAAAGATAGGTAGTAATATGTAATTTAAAGTATAAGAAGGAAAGGGAAAGGTGAACAGCACCTGAGGATTATACATTAACATTGGAGCAATGGTAACTCCCAGATTTTAATGGCGGTTGTGCAGTTACTTGGAGTCTCTGTATATAGGAAATATGCACTGGAATATTAAATATTAATGGGCCATCCTATCTGCAACTTACAGTTGAAAAACACTCAAAACATGGAGGCTCTGATAGAGTACCACAGCCTATTTCTACAACTTTTGTGTACATCTGAAATAATTTCAAAATAAAATGTTAAAAGGGGACTTATCCTCCACAGGCTCTTTTCTTTTGTAACAAGGAGGTTTTTTTGTTGTTCGTGGAGATATTAGATTTAAGACTTTAAATTAAAATTTTCAAATTTTCTTATCACTTGGGGGCTTGAGAGATGGCTCAGCATTTAAGAGCACTGGCTGCTCTTGCAGAGGACCGAGTTCAATTCCCAGCACCCACACAGTGGCTCACAGCTGCCTGTAACTCCTGTTCCAGGGGATCTGACTCCCTCTTCTGACCTCCACAGGGATCAGGCACACATGTGATGAACAGACACACATACAGGGCAAAACATTAAAACATAAAAGTAAATAAAGATAAATTTTTTTAAAAGTTGCTCTTATCACTCACTAGGGGTCTTATGACTAGCAGTTAAAAGACAGAGAGGAAAACCACAGATGGAGCTTTTGCAGAAGTAGTTGCAAAGGCCAGCTGGAGAGCACGTGGGCTAGTTAGAGAACATTACATGTGGTCTGAGTATTGGAGAAACTGCATGATGATTGCTAATCATACTGCATGTGATTATAGTAACACAAGAAGCAAATATGGGTGGATGTTAACAGTCCTGGCATCTGGGCTATGTGTATGAGGGTTCATCATGGCATTCTCACACTCTGTGTTTGAAACTTCTCATAAAATGTTAAGCAGACAAACACCTTTCTCTGTTATGAGCTTTTCTTTCTTTGCAAAATATTAAAATTATTTTAAATAATAAAAATGTCTCAGGGGGAGATACATCAACTTATCAGAGATGATTGTATCATGGTAATGAGATTCAGGGCCAAAGAGAAGGGGAAGTTTCATTTCTTCAAAGATTTTGTAGTGTTTGGATTTTTAGAATGCTATTTGGGTATTAAAATTTTTTTAAATAAGTGACACATGAAATATTTTTTCTAAAAAGTGAAAATATAGTCACTGCTGGCAGTGGTTAATTCTGAGAAGGGGATGTTGGTGAAATGAGACTTTTTAAAAAAGATTTTACTTACATTTTCATGTTTATGTGTGCGTGTGTGTGGGGGGGGGGTATGTACATGTGAGCTCAGGTGCCAGAGAAGGCCAGAGGAAGGCACTGGGTCCCTGTAGCTGGAGTCAGGTGGTTGTAAGCTATCTGACATAGGTGCTGGGTACTGAACTGGGTCCCCTGGAAGAGTAGTACTTCTACCCTTATCACCTCTCAGCCATCTCTCCCTCCCACAGACTTTCAATGCCATATTCACTGTCCATGTCTAAGTGATTAAAAAAAAAATTAAAGTGCAAAGGCAAATGAATGAATACTAGTTTATTATAGATCCCAGAGGGACAAAAGGATGCTAAGAAGGTGAGCAAGCACCCAACATTCCAACAAGATGAGCTCAAGATAAAAAACAAACAAAAAAGAAAAAGCACTGGACAATGTAATTGTTAATGGCTGTAAAGAACTTCATCCTACCAGAATGCTGTAATTAACTCTCTGAGGCACCTTCACATTACTTCCATGTGTTAACACTGTAAACAGTGAAGCAGTGAAGAGCTTATCTACCTCCCCTCATGGTCTCTTTAAGATGTATTCTTGGGAATGGAGTTTCAGATTTAGAGGAGATAAGAATGTTGTGGTGTAAACTACCAGGAAGCTTGAAATATAGCACTGGTTTTGCCAGTCAAATTTAATGATAGGCACAGCCTTTGATATAGCATGTAGCCTCTAAATAGTATTCAGACGTGTCCAGCAGGCACAGGCCAATGAAAGCAGAAGCACATATTGGATGGGATACTAGGTAAAAGTGTGGCCCTCAAGCTGGCCGTGTAGCTTGGCTAGCATGTGTGAGTCCTGGCTTAACATGTGTGAGTCTCCAAGTTTGATACAACATCCCCAAAATTAATTAATTGAACTAAAAGTGTGACCCTTTCCCTAGCTTGGGTCCATCAGAGCCTCAAAATATAATACATTATACATATGTATGAAATTGTTACAGAATAAAAAAAATAAATGCAAAAAGTGACCTCTTTGGAAACAGAATGCTCTAGTTTCATTTCTGTTGCTGTGATAAACTATTGTGATAAATAGCAACTTAGGGGAGAAAGGATTTATTTAGCTTACAGTTCCAAGTTATAGTCCATCACAACAGGGGAGTCAGGGCAGGAACTCACTCAAGCAGCTAGTCTTACCACACATCTGCAGCCAAGAGCAGAGTGAAACAGATGTAGCCATGCTTCCTTCTTACTCCTGCTCTCAGCAAGCCTTTTCCTCTTTTTCAGGACCCCTAACTCAGAATGCACCACACTGGCTGGACCCTCCTGCATTAATTAACAGTAAAGATGATCCCCAGCAACATACCCACAGGCTAACCTGATCTGGGTAATTCTTCAGTTGAGGCTTTCCTCTCCAATGATTCTAGGTTGTGGCAAGTGAATAATTAAAACTGTCAGGGCAGGAGAGAAGGCTCAATGGTTAAGTGCGCTTGGCTGCTTTTCCTCATGACCCAGGTTTGATTCCCAGCACCCACACAGCAGCTCACAATCTCTTATAGCTCCAGTTAGGGGGTCTGACTCCTGACCTCTGAGCACTAGACATGCAGTGCACAAACATACATGCAGGAATTTATCTATACACATCAAAACAAAACAAAATATAAACTAACCAACATATAGGATCTTTGCAGATATAACTACTGAAGATGAGGTCATACTGGCTTAGGATGGACCATAATTCAGTGGTAATATCCTTACAAGACAAAGGAAATATAAGGCACAATGATACACAGTATAGCATTTGATGACCTACACAGAGGGAAGACCTACTTTATAGTACTCTGTCTCAGCAGCTGAGAAAAGGAAATCATAACCATGGCATCATTTATGGCTGTGAAGGGGACAACCTATAGAAAAAGTAGGAAACTGCTCTTAAATTATGGCATATGTATAGTGGAAATCTATACAGCTACCAAAAAGAAGAAACTGATCACCAGTATACCTTGTCAGAAGAAAAACAGGAGATCCGTGACATCCTGTACGACATAGTGTCCTGTTTGTGGAGAAAGGATATTTGCCTGTATGTCAATCCACAGCTTGGATCACTGAATGAGAAGAAGAAGAGAGACTGGGGACCTTGGGGTCTGAGGCTAAGGGACTTTCTTTACTATTACATTTTCTGCCTGTGGTCTGTGTTTATGAGCTATATTTTCTTCTCTGTCCAGTTTTCTATAGAAAGGAGCAGGTCATTAGTATTTGAGCTTTTATCATTGATTTCAAGAAGTTATGGCGTTCTTCCTGATTGTTTGTTTGTTTGATTTTTTTTCTTTTTTTTCATTTTTCTTTATTAAGAAATTTTCTACTCACTCTACATACCACCCACAGATCCCACCTCCTCCCTCCTCCCATCCCCTAGTTCTCCCTCCCAATCCACCCCACATCCCAACATCCCCCAAATCAAGGTCTCCCATGGGGAGTCAGCAGAGCCGGGCACACTGAGCCTAGGCAGATCCAAGCCCCTCACCACTGCACCAAGGCTGTGGAAGGCATCGCACCACAGGCACCAGGCTCCCAAAAGCCTGCCCATGCACCACGAATGGATCCTGAACCCCCTGCCTGGGTGCCCCCCAAACAGCTCGAGCCAAACAACCATCTTCCATATCCAGAGGGCCTTAGTCATCAGGGAAATGCAAATTAAAACAGCTCTGAGATACCATCTTACACTTATCAGAATGGCTAAGATCAAAAACACTGAAGACAGCTTATGTTGGAGAGGATTTGGAGCAAGGGGAATACTCCTCCACTGTTGATGGGAATGCAAACTTGTACAGCCACTCTGGAAATCAGTATGGCGGTTTCTCAGAAAATTGAGAATAAGTCTTCCTCAAGACCCAGCTATATCACTCTTGAGCATATACCCAAGGAATGCTCAGTCATACCACAAAGATACATGCTCAACTATGTCCATATCAGCATTATTTGTTTGTTTGAATTTTAAAGTAATATGAGCTTGTGCTAAAACATCTATAGAAGCTGGGCGGTGGTGGCACATGCCTTTAATCCCAGCACTCGGGAGGCAGAGGCAGGTGGATCTTTGTGAATTCGAGGCCAGACTGGTCTACAGAGTGATATCCAGGAAAGGCGCAAAGCTACACAGAGAAACCCTGTCTTGAAAAAAAAATCTATAGAATTATGCATCATGAAAAGTGTATTTGGGGCTGGAGAGATGGCTCAGAGGTTAAGAGCACCGATTGCTCTTCAAGAGGTCCTGAGTTCAATTCCCAGCACCCACATGGTGGCTTACAACCATCTGTAATAAGATCTGGCAACCTCTTCTGTGTACATAATAAATAAATAAATCTTTAAAAAAAAAAAAAAAAAGAAAAGAAAAGTGTATTTGCTTGAATCAGGAGCCAAGTACGTTCAGTCCATTGTAGTTCGTTGAAATAGGCTACAGGTCATTCTTTCTCTTTTTTTATTTCTTCTGTCCATTCAAACTCATGTTTGAAAGCATTTACAATATTAACTGAACTCAATCTTAGAGATCAATGTTCGTGTTTTTAGATCTCACTATTGGGTATTAAAGGGACACTCAGTGTAATTATGTTCAAAATTATTCAACCCAAAACTTACAAATGTTTGGTCTTAGGATCTTTACACCCAAAACAGAGTTGGCTGTTAAATTCTTTGGCTTCAAGGAAGAACATTCTGTTAACTTTACCAATGAGAATATCTCTTAATGCTGGTAGTTTTTCCATTGTTGATTTTTAGTAGTTACATATAATTGTATGAATGAAGTTGAGTGGAGAGGTACACTAAGTACTCCAAATAAGAGTATATAACCAATCAAGGTGGTAATAAGGAGGGAGATAGGTAATGCAATTGCTCAATATTTTTGAGGCCAAGAGGTTAAACCTAAGGAGTTTAACCAAGGTTCAGGAATGAAAACCCACACAAGATAAACTGTGACACCAAACTGAGAGTTTAAGAGCAGAACAAAGCTACAAGTTACCTTTTCTGGCAAGGACAACAGTGAATATCCCACCATCTTCCTTGTGCCTTTCAACAGTCTAAGGGGAAGGGAGGACAAGACTGGGCTGAACAGAGAGGTCCCTGGTTCCTGCCCTCTGGTGAGGGGTCTGTCCCTGCCTCAAGTGAGGCATGAGACATGTAGGCACAAGTCTTTCTTAATGTCGGATTTCCCCCCCCCAATCTTTTTATGATGTATCTGCACGTGTGCGTATGTGTCTGTGTGTGTGTCTGTGTGTGTATTGATTCCTAGTCTTCATAATATTGAGTAGATTCCCAATAACATCATTACCATGTTCACCTGTCCTTTGTATGTATCCTAGATTAGTACTAAAAAGTAATTCCACTTTTTTGGTAGGGTCTTGCTTTCTTCTTTATTTATTGTTTTACATCCTGACAGTTTCCTCTCCTTCCTTTCCTCCCAGTCTCTCCCCCACTTCCCCTCCCCCCAAATTCCTCTTCCATTTCTATTCAGAAAAGGGCAGGCCTCCCATGGATATCAACAAAACATGGCATATCAAGTTGAGGTAGGACTAAGCACCTCATTGGGCTCTTTTTTGCTTTCATAAACAGTGTTTTGGTTGTACATCAAGAGGTTCCTCACACCCACTTCTTTCTGCTTAAAATGATTAGGGACTGGGAAATGGTTCAGTGGGTAAAGTGCTTGCTGCACGAGTGTGGACCTGAGTTCAGATCCCTAGACCCCCGCCAAGTATAGCAGTCAGTCTGTAACCTGCAGACGAATTTCTAAATGGTCTTATTAAAAAACAAAAACAAAAACAAAAACAAAAAAAAACACCGAGCCAAATATAGGGGTGAAAGCCTTAGGGAGATCAGGGAAATAGGGAAAGCCACCAGCCAACCTTACCTCACCGACTCTGCAGCTTCCAGATGCTGCGACTTCCTGCCTACCCACTTCTATATGCCTTGCTGTTCTGCCATCTGATTTGCTCTCTGTCCACCTCCATTACTTCCTCTTCCTACACAGCGCTGCCACTTTCTGTCTGTCTGTACAGACCTCCATATCTCCATGGTTAACTAGTGTTGGAATTAAGGCATGTGCCACCACACCTGGCTCTATTTCCAGTGTAGCCTTAAACACACAGAGATTCTGCCTAAGTGATAGGATTAAGGGCGTGTGCTGCTACTGCATGACTTCTTTATTTGCTTATAATGGCTGCTCTTTTTCCTCTGGTCTCCAGGCAAGCTTTATTTATTAAAGCACAAATGAAATATCACCACAGTAACCCCAGCATGGAGTAAGTAGGGATGAGGGTTGGAGATTTTCAGACTCAGGCTGGCTGTCCAGTCCAGCTGACATGGCCAGCCCCATGGACAGTGGGAAACTGTCACAAAAAATACAGTGGAGTGTGACAGGGAAGTTGACTTCTGGCCTATACATTTGCCCACATAAATAAATGTAGCTCCACATAGAGGTACTTATACATGTACTGCAACATACACACACGAGTTAAATAAATATGTATTAGCAGCATGAGTAGCCATATCTAGACCCATCAGTTCATTAGAATTTACACATTAGGGCTATAATTAATTGTAAAGACATCAGTATGTAATCTACCTCCCTTTCCTGTTGCATGGGTTAGAATTCATGATGACTTTGAACAGCAGCAGAGTCCAGGATACACTCTTCTCACCCTGACTTTGACTAGGGGAGTTCTGGAGGATCTCTTGTCCTCTTGTGGAGAAGCTGATTCATCTAATACATACCATGATCCTTTGATACAGAGGAAAGGGTTCCCTAGGTGCCCTACTGTAGTGGAAACCTGACCCCCAGCCCAGCCTTGGCTGTAGCCGGGAGTGTCTACAGAATCCTCACTGCTCTTCTACCAGGGTCTGTGTCTTTCCTGGCTTTATCCTTACTCCTACTGGATCCTGTAATTGTGGTTTTCATCTCTACAGGGCAGGCCACGTCTTTGAGTAAGACTGAAGACTTGCTGGAGACAGTAAAAAAGCTGCAGAAAGGTCAGGTATCCTGTGTCTGAGTCTCGGATTTTGAACAAACAGGGCTACAATCTAAAACTCACAACTCTGGAAAATCATCCTATTGCATGTATTTATTCTATTTGCTTTTATTCTTTGAGCCAAAAAATGAAGTCCTACAGTTAAAAATTCAAAATCTTTAAGAGGATGGAAAATCCTCCACTTACAGGGGAACATAGACACACACACAGACACACAGACACACACACACATACACACACTCCATTCATTAGCCCATTCATCTTTTCATCCATCCATCCATCCATCCATCTAACCACATACCTATTTATTCATTTTCCTGACCCACAGACAAGCAACAATATTTATTTATTTGTCAGTTCTGCAGCTTGAACCTAGGACCATTGTACTACTGAGCTACTTTCCTATAGCAGCAGTTATGAAATGATCAAGTGTTTTCCAGAGATTCTTTTAAAATAAACAGCATCCATGGGTATATATTTCTTGTCATTTTTAAACCCACAAATGACAAAGGACAATACAGAGTATTTTACACTTGGCATTTTTGTTGAGAAGGAGCTTGGGAGCCAGCTTGCATTGAGTACCCTGGAGCAATGGAGCAAATACTGAGTTTGAAGTAAGACCTTTCCGCCCCACCAGCCCATTCTCAGCTTCGCTGTTGTAGTCACTGATTTGCGTCAGACAAAAGGGAACCTTCCCTTTTCCATCTCCCTCTAGCTCACACAGTTCATTGCAGCTGCTGCCTGGACTAAACTTTGTATAGAAACTGCAGGACTAGAGATGTGTAGTGACCTACCCCGACCATCTCCACTGAAATAATGCCCTTGGGCCGCAGAGATTTTTGCCAGTTGCGATCAGCACCCTGGAGGACAGTTACTGTTCTAGAAGTGCCTAGAAAGGGAGTCTGTCATCTTGAAAAGTCCAGCGCTAAGCTTATGAACCCCAGGCTGCTTTAGGGGCTGGCAGTGAGACCCAGTAAAGCAGCTTTATATTCCAATGCCTGTGACTCATCTTTGATCTAGAGCAGAAGGAAGGCTTCTCCCTGTAGAGAGGTAAAATGGGCTGTGAGGTCAGAAGTGACTCTCTAAAAAGTCATTGAGAATTTGCAAGGTGCCACCTGTCACTGGAAAGCCCTGCTGCCTTCATGACAGCTAGAGACCAAGAAGGCAGGAATGGCAAGCAGCCTGCTCTGCTACGCCCCCAAAGAGGGTGGGGCTCATGGGAGGGCTCCTCCACTGTGGTCCTGCAGATCCTCCCTTCCTGCTTTCTCTGCTCCTCCTGCTCGCATACCCATTCTCTGTGGCTATGGACCTACTCGCACTGTAGGAGATTCATCCTTGTTCCCTCTGTCTGCAGTAGCTCCCACTCCCCACACCCCTCCCCACCGTGTATGGGGTCTGTTTCTCTCCCTTAATTTGGGGTCTTTCCATATCAAGAAGCACTAATACCCATCTGTTCTGTAACACCCCACCATGTGTCATCGTTGTAACTGGTGCTGCCACCAGATTGAGTCATAGCCACCACCACCCCCCACCCACCCAGAAGGCAAGCCCTGCAAGGACTTGTTACAGATTCCAACACAAAGCAGGTGCTCCAGAACAGCCTGTGGGTGGCTAACAGGAGAAACCCAGCATCAGATAGCAGTCCTACTCTAGCTGCCTGGGACAGCCAAGCACCTGTCTTTTCTGGCTCAATCTGCCTTCTTTCTTCAGAGGGAAGCCTGGAACCCCAGATTGAGGACCTGATTCATCGAATTAATGAGCTGCAGCAAGGTAAATTTGGGAACCTAGACTGGCCAATTGATACCAGCAGGAAGGAGCCTGGACTGTGAGTACCTCCCACGCAGGGCTGTCTGAAAAAGAATAAGCCATGTCACAAGCCGCAGAAAAGTAGCAGGGCTGCGCTCACACAGTCCCTTCTTCCTTTCCTTGGTCCAGCGAAGAAGAGATCCATTGAAGAGCTGGGAGAGGCTCAAGCTCTCCAGGAGGCCATGCATCGGGAACTAGATTCCTGTGAGTGGGTCCCTTGAGCGCTGCTGGCACTTCCAAACATGGCTCAGGGCCTTCGCCCAGGCTGTGCCCTCGCCTGCAGTCCCCTTCGCCCATACAATTCAGATTGCCCACTGTATCGTGTTATCTTTCAGCTCACAGCTCAGCTAGCCCTAACACGACCATTTTGGATGATTTCATCTAAAAACGGATTCCTACCCCTTCTCCACCTTGCTTCTCCCTCCCTCTGCTTCTGCTTAGTTTCTTTCTAACATGGTATTTCCTTCTTTAGTAGTTCACTCTTCTTTCCAGCACAAACTTGTACTTTCTTCGTCATAGTCACTCCTTTGACTCTGTTGGCACTTAAGAGAACATGGATGTGGGGGTATGGAGGAAGGAATCGGGGGCCCTGTGGGAGGTGGTGACAGGGGTAGAAAGAAGATACCTCACTTCTCCCCCATCTTCTGTGTGATTTTGCCTATTGGATGGAATTGCAGTAGGGTTAAGGGATGTAGCCTCCAGAGGCTGAAAGTGTCACCGTGTTTTACAGTAAATGAAGAGAAAGGACACCTAGAGGAGGTCCTGTGCAAAAAAAAAGGTATTCGCCATTCTTTATTCTTCCCACTGCTTCACAAAGCCCACCCTCCTGAGCAGCCACAAGAGTCCAACTGAAAGCTGGGTCATGGGGCTTCTCCCAACTCTCTCCCCTGGCTACTCATATGGAGGATGCACGCAAGTCTTTGGAGTGCCCACCAGCATCCAAGGTCATGTGGGGCCCCTGGACTCTGCCTAACCTTCTTCTGCCAAGGTCCTTCATCAGGCTGTCTTGTCTGCTTTCTCCACAGAGGCTCTGATGCTTCTCCAGAAGCATTGCCAGGAGAGGGAAAGTGAGACTCAGTGGTAAGAGTCCTTCCCAGCTCTGCCCCAGCTTGAGGAGGAGAGGCCAGAGCTAGTGTAATGAGTCCTAGATACACACTCCGTATTTCCCTTCTGTGGAACAGAGCACCAAGACAGGATAGTTCCCTCATCATTATGGGTGGTGATAGAGTAAATTCAACAGTTTGACCCACTGCACCCTCATATAGTTTTCATGGGGAGGCACATTTGTAGGGGCAACAAGATGGACAGGGCTGTGGTCCCCCATAGGGATCCATAACGGATCACCTGTAACAAAAGAATGAGAAGCATTCTTGGAGAGAGTGAGGGCTCAGGCAGAGTCTGACTGTGAATGATCCAGTCCCTGCCCAGGAAGCATACATTCCAGTTGTCAGCATTCAGACTGAGGAGTTATTCCTAAGCCTGGAGTCTGGTGGGCAGCTAAGCTAAGTCTGGTGGAGCTTGCTGGAAGAAAAGGTGCTGAAGAGAGGAGGCTTTTACAGACCCCTGAAGGGAAGCACTGGCAGGACCCGAAGGCCTGAGCAGGAGGCACCCCAAACCTGACTGCCAAGTGGGTCCTGACCCTAACTTTTCAAGGCTGGGTGTCTGTCCACAGGTTGAATGCTAAAGAGCAACTGGAGGATCTGACAAGTCAGCGCAAGGACCTCTGGGAGTTCCATGTAAGAGACAATGTCCCTTCCAACCTCCATTCCTCCCACGGCTTTAGTGTGTGAGTGGTCTGGTCCCTAGCCCTGCTCAGGCCCAGTGCTCTGGGAGAGACCCTGACTCCTCTCTCCTGTCACCTTTGACCCCACAGCTGGTCGCTTTGCCCCATCCCTCACTTCCATACCGAGCATCCTTTGCTGGGTGTTGTCATGGCTTTTATGGATTCTGTGTTTTCTCAAAGTGACCCACGGGAACCTTGAGAAAACCTTCATTCAGTGCAGATAGGAGCATCAGGTGACATTCCAGGCAGGGAGAGGCAGCAGTATACCAAAAGACCCTTTCCACCTCAAGTTTCTTAGGGGCAGGGGAAATGCATAGCCAGACTCCAGCCAAGAAGGCAAAGCAGATAGATCCTGTAAGCCTGGGGCACCGTCTCTGATCTGTTGGCATCTGACCACACATGTTGAGCACTTGAGTGCAGAAGATAAGTGTGCATTCTTGAGAAATGATCTGAACTTCTGGAACATTCAAAGAATAGCAACTGGGGAGTGAGGATCTGAAGAGTTGTAAGAAATAGATTCTGAGAAATATGAGGGGACATTGGTGTGAAGTAAGTCTGTAGCTGCAGCAGAAACTGCAGAGTTAAAAAAATGAGTGAGTGACCTACTGGAGGGAAGGACTTTGTCGAAAGTGCAAAGAGGGGTGGGCTGGAGGTGTAGTCAGGACAAGGGACAGAGAGACAGGCCTCCTTCCTCGCAGGTCCTGCACCACCGCCTGACCCAGGAGATCAGCGCAATGGAAGGCAGCAAAGAGCAGCTGCTGCTGGAGAGTGAGGCTCTCGGGCAGTGATGGGTGGTGGGACCCAATGCCTCAGAGAACCCACCTTGATGTCCAGACACTGCCTGCAGGGACTTTGCTGCGTACCCAGCTGCAGGAAGTGGAGAGGCGGCTGCAGACAGCCAGGGAGGCCCAGAAGACCCCTGAGAACTGTGGGTAAGAGAAGGTCATGCCCCTCAACCTGGGCCTCAGCTCTTCAGGCCTCTGTCTTGACTCTTCCTCCCTGATACCCTGGGCACTTGCTCGTTCTCTATTGTCTGCTTTTCTCATAGGCTGAAGACAGAACTGAATAAATGTGGGGGGCAGTCACAGAGCATCACGGAAACCCAGAACAACAGAGGAGAGGTAGGCACCCAGGGAACAGAAGCAGAGGCTAAAGAGGAGTAAGTGGGGGCCCCCGGAGGTCCCCTGAGAAGGGGGATTTAGAGAGGCCCAGGTAGCTCCAGTACTGGGACATGCTGAGGGAGCCACCAGGAGCTGGCAGGTGCAGACAAGTGGGTGTCTGAGTAAACCTGCTCCCGCTGCCCTTAGGCTGGCCAAGAGGAGCAGCATCATTTGGAGCCATTGGGAGAGCTGCCAGGGACAAGGATGCCCTTGCTAGGCCACGAGGACCCACCAGTGCTCACATCCCTTTAAGGCCTACCAAAAAATAAAGATGATTCCTAGAGTCCACTGAGTCTGTGCATGTGAAGTTGCTGGAAGGAAGAGGCCCCAGCCATGTGGTGGGCAGGTATCCAGGGCATCTCTGGGTACAACATCAGCTGGACTTCACTCATCAGCCATAGGCATACAGCAAATTCTCAATAAATGCTCCTGAGCAGCCCAGTGAATGAACGTCAGATAATGAGAGTTTACTCCTTCTCCCTGGGCACGCCCAGGGGTACAGAAGTATCAACTCATCAACAGAGATCCAGGCCAGCACTCCTGTGTTCCAGAAAAGTCCCAGCTCCCCACCCCCCCAGGTATTATTGTTCCCTGCAGGGTCCTTGACATCTCAGACCTGTCCCTTTCTCCTGTGGTCCCTCTCACAGCTGGGTTCTTGTCCCAAAGAGGCCTTTCATTGCTGTCCAGATCTCCAGGCCAACATCCTATCAGAGCAAGGCTTCATCTGGAGTGCCCACAGCACTGGGTCTCCTGGAGGCTTTGGCAGTCACCACAGGGCTGTTAATTAATATAGATTAGAACCAAGGTAGAAAGAAACCAACTGTGAAGACTAGGAAAGGATCCAGTGGAGGCTGGTCAGGGAAGTGCTCAGAGCATAGCCCCGGCAGGCAGCCACTGGACAGGATGAGGCTGGGAAAGTGGGTTTCCTTAGAAGCGGGGCAGGGATATAGTAGTTACTTTTTGTTGCTGTGATAAGAGACCATGACTAAAGCAATTTACAGAAGAAACAGATTATTTGGCCTTACCATTCCAGAGGGCTAGAGTCCATAAGGCAGGGACAGAGTGGCAGCAGGTAGCTTGAGCAGGAAGCTGAGAGATCACATTTCTACTCATATGCAGGAAGCAGAGAACGCAAGTGTGACCAGGATATGTGCGGGGGCCCAACTTGCTCAGGGTCAGAGAATCTGGGCTTGCTTTACCTGTTGCTGGAGTCCGAAGTCTCTGTTGCTATCATCATCTTAGACCCATTCAAAAAGGCCATTCCATCTTTATTATCCTCTGTTCTTTTACTGGGAGGTGTAGCAGCCATAAGGAGGAGAAGGATTGCTATAATTATTCCAGCTATTTGTTTAGTGGAACACTGATTCGGAGCTGCATAGAGTTAAGCTCTGAACCTCACATATTATTAAGAAGGGGGAACTGTGGAGGTCTAACATACTCAGGGTCAGAGAATCTGGGATTGCTTTACCCAGCAGGGCTGCATAAGGAGATGATTTGGCCATGGGCTTGTTTACCAGGTGTTTGGAAGGGTCTGCACTTGGCTGTACAGTGTGCTTTGATCTTGCAAGGGGGAGGTCTTTTGCCTCTCCCCTTGGCATATTATAAAAAGCCCTTTTGAATAAATCTCTGGGTGACTGGGTGTTGACTTAGGCCCTCCTGAAGCTATCCTGTGTTTCTGTCTTTCTTCTCGTCATCTAGGTCTGTCTTTCTATCTGCTATTTTCTTACCTCTCTTTCCTCTACTCAAGAACCCTTCAAAAGGTGGGAGCTGGACTCCCACTGATATCCACTCTCAAAGCCAACCACCAGTGACATGCTTCCTCCAGCAAAGCTGCAGTACCTAAAAGTCCCATAACCTTCCCAAACAGTGCCACTGCCTAGGGCCCACGTATCCAAATACATGGGTCTATGGGGGTGGGGGCAGCATTCTCATTCAAGTCCCCCTGGTGGTAATGTGCCTCTCTTCAGAGACTGGGCACATTAGTGAAAAGAACCTGGGGCCGGACTGTCTTCCCTGCTGCATACAAGCTCTCTGGCTTTAAGCAAATCATTTCCCTCCACCTCAGTTTCCTCATCTGTAAAACACAGCTATTGTGTGAAGGACCTAGACCAACAGTTCTCAGCCTATGGGTTGTGACCCCTTTCGGGGTCACATATCAGATATCCGACATGTCAGATATTTACATTATGATCCACAACAAGAGCAAAATTACAGTTATGAAGTAGCAATGAAATAATTTTCTGGTTAGGGGTCACCACAGCATGAGCAGCTGTATTAAAGGGTCTCGCATTAGGAAGATTGAGAACCAGTGACCTAGACTGATAACACATGGGAAGTGCTTATAACAGTTATCAGCCTATTGCAAAGACAATGAAGGCAGTAGCCATCATTATTATGAAGACCTTTCATATCATTTAGCCTTTCTCTCCATCTTGTAAGTGAATGTAACCTCCATTTTGTTTTTCAACAGTGAAGCAGAACACAAGAGGCTAGGGAACTTTATAAAGACAGAAGTTGATTTTGGCTCATGGTCCTGGAGGCACAAGGCTGAGAAGCCATGCCTGGTGATAGCCTTCTTCCTGGCAAAGTCCTGAGGTGACAGGACTTCAGATAACTGGAGACACAAGGCATGCCTGTGTATCCCTTCTGGTCTTTTCCTGTTCTTTTAAAGCATGGGAAGCCCACCCTAGCAATCTTAGTGAATCCTAGTTATTTTCCAAAAGCCAGGACTCTGAGCATCAGAGTCCCATCAAGTGTCCATCCTCTCACCCCTTCACGATGGCAATTAAATCTCATACAGCAGTTAAATGAAGCTTGTTTATTTGGTGGTATTGGAGATGGAACCTAGGCCCTTGAGTGTGCCAGGTAAGCATACTACTACTGAGCCTCCAATCCTAAAAGGGATATATTTCAGCTCATAAAAACTTGGACTCTCAAATGGTAACAGGATTATTTAATTGTCCCAACTCAATTGAATTGTTGTTCAACCTGCTTTGACCTCCCACAACATTCCTGGTACTTTGCTAGTTATTGAGAAAGTTATAGAAAATGTTGCTCTCGCAGGTTCTGCCATCACAGAGCTTAGAGACTAGGCAGGAGGAAATGTGCTGAGTACTAGAAACAAGCGTGCCAGTGGGGAAGCACCTCATCAGCAACGGGGCACTTCCCTTGTGACTCAGTTCTGTGTGACCTTGACGAGGAAATGGTGAAAACAAAATCCTCTGCCAACCCAGGAGACTTCCACACAAAATGTAACCAAGAAGACAGTTTTCCCATTACATAGGCTTTAAGTCAATGTGTGGGGCCACAGCCCAGGCAGTCTACTAAAGATATCACAAAGACAAAAACATGGTACCAGCCGCCCAAAGCATATTTGTGTTCATGGGTATATTCCACAAACCACTGATTTTTTTTAACTGGGCTGCAGGCAGAAGTCAACAGCAGCCTGATGAGAATAGAGATGCCCAGAATTGCCTTCAAAGGGCAAGATTCTTTGGGACAGAGTATCTCAGCTATGAGTGCATTTGCTTAAAAAATTTCCAGTAGATGATGTGCACTTGGCCTTGCAGAGCACTTACCCAGAAATAAGAAAGAATATTGATTGAGGTCAAGCTCCAGGAAAAGTGATATATGGACTCCCTTGCATCAGCAGCACCTGGGAACTGGCTGGGAACTCAAGATGCTGGCTACTATCCCAGACCTACTGAGAGGAACACTTCAGGTGGACTCAGAGATCTGAGTTTCACAGGCCCACCGGGTGGCTCTACTGTCCAAGTTTGAGAACCAAACTGTTCCAGAAAAGAGCTTCTGGTGTCTGCTTTTCATTTGTATTCTTGTGGTAGAGTTTTTCAAAAGATGGCTCTTGGAGCCAGACATTCCTGATCCAAGCCTGGCACCCTCTTATTATAAAGTGCAACTCAAGAGAGCAGGCATGGTGACACATGCATATAATTCCATCTTTTGGGAAGCTGAGGCAGGAGGATTGAAAGTCTGAGACCATGCTGAATTATACATAGAGACAGATTTCCTGAGAAAGGAACAACTGGTCATTTGTCAGATTAGATGTTTGGCCATGGGCCAGTAAGAACTGTTCTATAACACATTCTACAACCATCTGTCTGAAAACAACAAAGTGCAACCCAAGAAAAATTATTTACACCCATAATCTGTACCTCATCTGCAAATTGGAGACTAAAATAATAGCTTCAGTAGAGTTATGTAAAATGCCAGTTTTCTTTTTCCTCTTTTAAAAGAAGTTTTATTTCATGAGCACTGTATATCACTTCCATTTTGCCCTCCTCCCAAATTCCACCCGTCTCCCCTCCCAAATTCATGTTCTCTTTTTAATTATTACTGTTACATGTGTATACATATGCCTGTGTGTCTATGTATGTGTATATGCACACATGTATATTCAACCTACCGAGTCCATTCAGCATTGCTCATATGTACATGTGTCCAGGGCTGACTACTTGGGATTGGACATCTTATATGGGAACCCATCTACAGAGAAAAGTAGTCATCCCTTTTTCTGTGCAGCCATTGACCACAGATAGCTCTTCATCTAGGGATGGGGCCATGTGGAATTTCCCCTGTGCACATTGGTATGCAACCTGGTGTTGTCATTATGCAGGTCTTGTTCATGCAACCATATGTGGGTTTTTTTGGATGCATTTTGATCACAGAGAATAGAGGACTGTGGAGTACCCAATCCCAACTGATTCATCTGCAGTGCAAATGTTCTCCTCCTCATAAGGGATTTGGTGTGAATGACAGGCATTGTTAATATTCTGACCCGCCCCTTGAAATCCCACCCCTTGGCAGCACTCTGTGCCCTGACGTAAAAGCCTCATTCTAAGGAAACACTCCTCCCCTCTCTCTCTCTTCCACTTTTCCTCCCCACAAGGTGTGCACCCTCAGACTCTCTCTCTCTCTCTCTCTCTCTCTCTCTCTCTCTCTCTCTCTCTCTCTCTTTCTCTTTGTCTCTCTCTTTCCTATCTTTCTCTTCATCTCTCTATTATAATGAATTCTCCATGTGGATGCAGCATCTGGGTTGTGAATTACTGGCTACTGCTACCACTGCCGCCATGCCCAGCCTGCCGCTGCATCTGCCCAGCATGTTTCCTTGCACCTGTGGGATACTCACACACAATAATTTGTATCATTGGTGCCCAACATTGCCAGTCAATCCCACTGCTTTCTCCTGCCTGCTGGCAGTCTGAGGAACTCTGAGATCCTGTACCATCCACCATTTTTTCAGGCTGGAGCACCATCAGGGACTCTACTGGATCGGTAAGATTCCTCCCTTCCTTTCTGGCCATTTTCCCACAAGTGAGGATTCATCTCATTTTGCTCACTGGTACCACATGTCTTTGGGGCTCTAAGCTCTTCAATCCCCATCCCTATGTGATGGCATACGGAGACGGTTTGTGCTACTCAATTCCACAGACCATAGCCTTTGTTATGATGGTCTATTGGCTATCTTGTGCCATTCATTAGTCCTCGCTGACTCTCTGGGATGCTGGAGGTCAGATTCATCTCATTTCACTTGCTCATACCACATGTCTTTTAGGCTCATAGCCCTTTACCCCCATCCCTATGCGACAGTATATGGAGATAGCCTGTGCCCTCTCAATTCCATGGCCCATAGCCTTTGTGATGATGGTCCATTGGCTATCTTGCACCGTTATTATTGGCCCTTGCTAACCCTCTGGGATGCTGTATGTCAGTCTTCTGGGCCTTATACCTCATTGTGAAAAAATGCACCTGTGGCTCCCTGTCCCCACCACTGCCGCCGACCCATGGCTTGGGTTCGTTGCCCTGCGGCTGCTCACCCCATGCCACAGTCCAGGGGGCAGCTTCCTCTCTCCTGCCTGGATGTACAGCTACTTTCTTTCACAAAGTCTATTTCCTATGTGCGAATGGAAATGTATGATTGATATGGCCATCTATATTTCTTTCTGACTGACTTTTAAATGCTTCAATTTATCTGTTCCTTATCTGCTCAGTTTATTTTGGAAAAAAAAATGAACGTGGACAATCTATTTTTTTTTCTCCTAGCAACCTCAAGGAACAGACACTTGAGATTTCCACAATGACAGCTAACTGAATGCTTCTTCACTCCTGCCTCCCACCATGTGTGACTCCCAGTAGTCCTTCCCCACTTTACCCCCTGTCAGCTGAAGTAGCCTTGAGAGTTCAGCACCCTTGTTCCCCCACTCGCTTCCATAACTCACCTCTTTTAATAATAATCAAAATGGAGGAATGTTAATATTCTGACCCGCCCCTTGAAATCCACCCCCTTGGCACCATCTGCGTTCTGACATAAAAGCCTCATTCTAAGGACAAACTCCTCCCCCTCCTCTCTCCCTTCCGCTTTTCCTCCAATGAGGGGTGGTAACCTTGACTTCTCTCTCTCTCTTTTCTCTCTCTCTTTCTGTTTCTCTTTTCCTATCTTTCTCTTCATCTCTCTATTATAATAAGCTCTTCATGAGGATGCAGCATCTGGGTTGTGAATTACTGGCTGCTGCCGCCACAGCTACCGCATGTTTCCTTGCAGGCATGGGATATCCTCGAGGGTCTCCCCTGCACAGTAATTCATAACAGGCATGTCTGTGTTTAAGCTAGATCCCAGTTATAAACAACAAACATATAAATCTGTCAAAATAGAATTCTTTTTGAGATAAAGTCTCACTATGCATCCCTAGCTGGCCTAGAACTTGCTGTGCATACCAGTCTGGCCTTGAATTCATAGGGATCAAGTGACGTCTGCGTGCCGAGTGCTGGAATTAAAGGTATACATGTTCCATTCACACCCCAGCAATATAGTCTTTTTATGAGTAACTTAGATCAGTGTGGGGCAAATGTTACCATGCTCTATGTGGCCCAGGTGACACAATAACATTGAATGACTTAATGTTTATCTTAATTAACTTAATGTTAATCTCCTTTCAAAGTTTTAAGAAATAAACCTGTATTTTGGGTCAAGATGCCTGAAACACAACTCTAAACTTTGAATATCCCCTTTTAAATAAAACCATGGACAAGCAGCTCTTTTTTTTTCCTAGAATATAACTTATTTGATTTATTTTCCTTCTATTTGGGTTTTTTTTTTGTACTCTACTTCCAAAGCCAATTCACATTAGTAGCCAAATTTAGAAATAACATTCCCTTTAATGAATTTATATTTTAAAAATAAGTTTCTTGAAAGGAATATTTCAAATAAAATGAATGAGATCAACATGGCTGTGGCTAAGAAGGGCTGACATGAAAGTTAGTGGAGGAGGGGGCAGAACAGCTTGACCACACAGCTGCCATGACAGGCTTACTGCCAGGCAACCCCGGGATCCAGGAAAAGCCATAAGCTGACACCACCCAGGGATCCACCCAGGGATGGGCCAGCATCTAAGGTGAAGTACCTGACATCCCAAACATTCCACTGGTTAGATAAGATTAGATAAGATAGCCAGATGTCCCTGAGCATAAGTCACACCTATTTCCCATTTTTACCAAGATACCCCTAGACATATGCCAGCCAATCAGGGTCCTGAACCCTGAAAATCCCCTCACCCCAACCTCTGCTATGATAAAACCCCTACACAGCCCGGGCTCAGGGCTCTCTGCTCTCACCACTGCATCAGACAGACAGAGACACCAAGCTCAAGCTTGAAATAAAGGCTCTTTGTTTTTACATATAGGATTTGGTCTCCATGGTGGTCTTTTGGGGTCCCCATGATCTAAGCATAACAGTATTTCCTGTACTTAGGAAAGCTGACTAAAAAGCACAGCCTTGAATTGTCAGAGTCAGAAAGAAGTGAGGGTGAATCTATAGGAACTGTAAACACAGGTCAGAACTGATCCTATCATGGGATAAATGTAAATAATTTATATAAGTCTAAAAGATTAGTCTTGTATGAAGAAAGCTTGGACATTCTCATTAAGGAGATACAGTGTTTAAATGACATTAAACACTTATTTATCTATGTATATTCCTTTAAGTGTATATATGTGGACAGGTAAATGAGCCTGGGGAAGTCCAAGGTCAGAGATCAAGCTCAGATGCTGTTTCTCAGATGTTGGTTTTTGAAACAAGATCTCTTACTGGGACCTGAGCTCACCTATTGGGGTAGGCTAGCTGACCAGCAAGCCCCAGGGATCCTCCTGGCTTTACCTCCCTAGCATTAAGATCACCAGCACATCCCATCGTAAATAGCTTTTTACATGGGTTATGGGTGTTGAACTTAGTTAGGTCTTCATGCTTGTGCAGCAAGCACTCTACTGCCTGGTTCACTTCCCCAGCATCCCTTTATAACCACATTTAATCATCTTTATACACACTGATAGAACTCTAACAACTCACTTTGAGTTGACTTTTCACAAAATCTTCATTTTCAAATGGGAGTAGGATGGGGTCAATAGTGGAACAAAAGTTAGAAACAAATTGCCAGGAGAGCTGAGGCTGAAGGTTTGAGAGTATTTTGCACGCAGGCATCTGCCGTATGATAAAGGAAGCAGAGAGGTGAGTGAAGACTTGCTCATGAATACTACTGTCCAATAGAAGAATCAGATGCCATGTTGGATATGACAAGCTCCTCTACCAGAGGTAACTGCGTAGGCAGCAGCTGACAAGTGAGTAGCAGATGTATGCAGTAGTTGGGATGTTAAGGTGAAGGTCTGGTGGGTGAAAGTGAGTGTGAGTGCTATAGAAGTTGGTGTAGAAATTCATCCATGGAAAGTTAACTGTTGTGTTCTTGGTTATTTGACCAGCACCATGGGACGTACTCTGCTGGAAACCAGTTTGGTGGGGTTCAGGTCCCAAAGAGGATGTGTGGAGTCGGTGGGGGGAAGGAGACTGACCCTATCTGAGGGTGAATCAGGATGACTGTCATCCTGTTTATTGAAAAAAGAATACACCTTTTAAACTGTATAGTTGCACATCGGATTAAATGGAAGAAAGGAGGAATGTGAGCTGGGATGTAGCTAGAGATGGGGGTTCAGGAATCTAGCAGTGACCTTAACAGTAGGCACCAGTCATATGTTAATGAAGGACCAACAAGTTCCTCTTGCCAGAGATAAGAATTTGACTCCTTTTTAGCAAGCAAGAACATTCTTCAAGCCCCTGAGGAAATGGAGACTTGTCTAAAGGCCTGGCCTTGGGAAAGGACTTTCTTGGGGGATCAGAAATTCCATTATAGAATATTGCCATTTCTTGTATGACTCAGTTTATCCAAACAGCTAAAGCTTAAAGTGAGCAAAGACAAAGCTAGAGAAATACTACTGTGAACCTCAGTAGACCATAGGAATTTATAAATCTTGATTATCAAACATCAAGTACATGTTACTTCCCTAAATTTTCTAGCAGCTTGGTATTAACTTGTGTGGGAGTAGGTAGAGTTATCGCGCTATATGGTTCCCCAGTGGCGGGGATTTTTCCAAAGAATTATTTTGTTTAGAGGGGCTACCATTGTACACATTTCATCCTTCACCAAAGCCGAACAAAATTTCCCGAAGAAAAAGGCATAATAGTGAGAATCATTAAAAATGAAAGTAAAAGGTATTAGGATTCTGTACCTGCGCAGCTTGGATCTAACATCTTACATCATCAGCAGGCGCTGACGAAATCCCCGCCTTAAAAAGTCAGACTTGGACCCCCACCCTGTTTTTCCTGTTTCCTCTCTGCTCTCTGCTCAGCTCCCTGCTTCCCTCCCCTGCCAGGCCTGGCTCCTCCCTCCTATCCCCTATTTCCTTCTAATGAAGCTCTTTATAACTCTGGTAGTCATGACTGTGGCCCATGACTTTTCTGCCAACCAACCAGCACCGTGTTCATCCTTTCATTGGTGCTGTGACTTGGATAGGAAATTCTGTGCACTCAGCGTCTGGGGCTGAATGTCAGGAACCTAGCCAAGGACCTGCGACTGCCCGGTGACTGCCAGATCTGCTTTTTCATTTTCCCAGCCACTGGACCCACACACTGCTCCCGCCCACCGCCGTGTCTCCCCACCACATGTGAGTCCTCCACCGTTCCCCGTGGCTGCAGCCTGACCTATGTTATTTTCGCCAGACCTGGGGGGCGGGGGGAGGTCTTTGGGCTGCACTGGCAAGGACACATTCTATCTTGATAAAGTATAGGATGCTGTCAGACCACTGGGTGGTCCATGTGCTGTTTACGCTCCCAGCCTTTACTCATACTGTGACGACAGTTTGAGTAACCTTTGCTGATTCCTAGATCCTTCTACCTCAAGGACACTTGAGATAGGAGCTTAGGATCCCGGTTTGTTATTTTATTCTTTTATTTTTTCTCTTTCAGCTGTAGCCATGGGACATAGGGGCAGATACCAGTAAATTTGGCTGCATATTGGCTTCATGGAAATTTCTGCGAGAAAATGGGCAAATGAAAAGAGTTACTTTATCCCCAAGCTTCCTACCAAAGCTCTGAGCCCTTCTCCCTTCCCCTACAGCCCCCTGCCATGTGCATCCACTTCTGTCTATCTGACTTCTGCTTTCCAGTATTGGGCAGGCTGCTTCTGCTGACTCTCACCCTAGCTCACCTTAACTCCTCCCACTCATTCTCAAGCTGCCTGAGAGGCACAGACATGGGACTAAAACTTAAGCATCTGGAGAGCAAGACTCCTGACCCCACAGGCAAAAGTTTCATCTGTGGCATTCAAGGTGTATCAGGGAAGAGATTAAAAACCTGAGAACAAGATTGCCAAGTACTGGCACACGCTGGCTCCTGAAAGCTGTTGGGTCCCTGTTTTAAGTGAGGAAAAAGGCCATGCGGGCTAGTGAGTGCTCTGCCAGGCTATCAGCTGAGCCTTGTTGAAAGTGCTGCCTAGGAAGACAACTGGTCAGCTGACTGCCCTCTGGTACCAATATTGCATGGGAACATCAAGCTAAGACCTCCAGCAGACCTAGGCTTGGCCACAGGCGTGCAAGGAACCCAGAATGCAGCATGGAAGTGGTCTGTTTCTTTCCTGCTGGACACCAGAGCCACTTTGGGAGTTTTGGGGTCTCACCTCTCCTCGTTTCCTGATTGTCGGGGTAGACAGGACAGCCTTACCCACCTCACCAGATTTAATTGCACTTTCAGGGTTACTTAATGGGAAAAGATTTTCCAGCTAAGGTAGGAGCTTTCATTTCATTGCTCCTTCCATGTGCCTCACTCCAGACCCACCTGCCTGTGCTTCTTCTCCTCGTGTACACAGACAGGGCCCTGATCTCTGCCTTGTCCCTAATTCCAAAAAAAAGAAGTTCTCATGCACCACAAGCTTTTCTCTTCCCAGTTCCCACTTCTAACTTACTGCTCAGCTAATGGTACAGAACCACCACAGAACTGGAGTCCAGAGATCATCAAATAAGAAACTGTAACAGCTAAAAGGTATTTACACCCCCAGACCCAAAAGCATCTGGGTTCCACAAAAACAGACTTTAAAATAATCTGTCTCTGGTAAAGCTTAAAACATGTTCCAATCTCTCCGTCTCTCTCATTAACACTAACCAATATAAACAGAGTACTAAATGCTACCATGGTCACTAACTTTCTCATGGCTGCTCCTTAACATGTTCAAAATTTCTCCCAAGCTCCAGAAAACAGCTTAAATCCTTCTGGACAGGTCAGATCTACTTCAGGCTTCTCCTGTCTCACCAGCATCCTGTCAGATACAAAAGCAGCCAGAGTGACAAGCCAAGAGGGATGGACAGCTCCAAGGCAGCAGGGCAGCCCATCACCCCAGAATACCTGTCTTCCTCTGGAAGACCCCCTTCCTTACCCCCAAGAGCCAACTGATGCCCACAAAGTCAGCTGGAAGCAGTTTTTCTGGGAGAAATGTCACCACTATTCCTATTCACTTGCTTTTTATAATAAGCAAAAAGTCTAGAATGTTAAGATTCTGTACATGCGCAGCTTGGATCTAACATCTTACATCAGCAGCAGGCGCTGATGAAATCCCCGCCTTAAAAAGTTGGACTCAAACCCCCACCCTCTTCTTTCTGTTTCCTCTCTGCTCTCTGCTCTGCTCCTTGCTTCCCTCCCCCACCAGGCCTGGCTCCTCCCTCCTATCCCCTATTTCATTCTAATAAAGCTCTTTATAACTCTGGTAGTCATGGCCATGGCTTGTGGCTTTTCCACCGACCAACCAGCGCCATTCATCCTTTCAAAAGGGTGCTGGAAATTGTGATCTGCAAAGTTGAAATACTGGAACTTTGCCAAGCAACAATGGTCACCATGTGGTCTACGCCAATACTCTCATCCACGAGGAAACTGAGATATTGAGGTCTGTGAAGGCTTGTAACTTCCGGAAGATCCGTAGCCCATAAAAGCCCAAATCTACTAGTCTTCTCCATTGCTGTGTCTTCTTCTTTTTTTTTTTTTTTAATTTTTATTTTGCAATACAATTCAGTTCTACATATCAGCCATGGATTCCCTTGTTCTCCCCCTTCCCACCACCCTCACCTTCCCCCCAGCCCGCCCCCCATTCCCATCTTCTCCAGGACAAAGCCTTCCCCGCAGACTGAGATCAACCTGGTAGACTCAGTCCAGGTAGGTCCAGTCCCCTCCTCCCAGGCCGAGCCAAGCGACCCTGCATAGGCCCCAGGTTTCAAACAGCCAACTCATGCAATGAGCACAGGACCTGGTCCCACTGCCTGGATGCCTCCCAAACAGATCAGGCCAATCAACTGTCTCACCCACTCAGAGGGCCTGATCCAGTTGGTGACCCCTCAGCCATTGGTTCATAGTTCATGTGTTTCCGTTCGTTTGGCTATTTGTCCCTGTGCTTTATCCAACCTTGGTTGTGTCTTCTTCTAAACCCTCTTCCCTTCCAGCTCCGAGTTTCCATTTCTTTGTGAGTTATGACCTAGACAGAAGCACACACCATCCAGCTGTGTGCCCTTCCTATGGCTTCTGGGTGAAGTCACCAGCAGCTTTTATGGGAGAGAACTTGAGGGCTTAGCAAAAGTCATCTTCAATTTAAGTGCCACCTTCCTCCCCACCCCTAGGACACTCAGTAGAGACTGTTTGCTGAGGCACCCACACATTTCTAACACAAGTGCAGCAGGTTGTGAGCATTGCACTTATACCATCCCATCCCACTTTTGAAATGCGGTGTTATACCCTCTGTTGTCATCCACTTTCAGGAGTTCTCTCAGTGAGGCAGTGAGCTGGTTTAAGATCCTGCGCATTTCCTGGGGCTGCCCACATCTAGTGGTCACTGGCCTGAAGGTGTAAATGAGCCCTGGAGGTGAGGTGTAGAGACCTGGCCTGCTTGGTTTGGAGCAGTTTAAAGAGTCATCGTATCTTCAAAATTCCGGGGGAGATTAGTTGATGCTTTCATTAAAACCTCTCCCCCCTGCTCAGTCCTGCTTCCTCCCCTTCCAGAGGAGTTGATCCCAAGATCATTATGATGGCTAATCTTGATTGTTCACTTGACAGATTCTAAAATTTTTTGTAGAAACAAGCCTCTGGGCAGATCTGTGGAGGATTATGTAGATTATATCAATTAAGATAGGAAGACTCACCTTAAATATTGGTGGGTTCCCTGATGGCATAAATAGAATGCCGTGAGTACCAAAATTAAGAGGTAGTGGGCTGTTCTGGGCATGCTCTGCTGTGTTATATGTAGACCATAGTTGGGGGTGTGCATGGGGGTTGTGGGGGGAATTCCTGTCTTCCTTTGGCAACCAGCTTTTTATGTTTTCTTGATACCTCCTGTCACAGTACCAACAAGTCCTAGTTCCCCATTTTTTTTTGATAAATGAGATCTGAATTCCAGAGAGATTATATCTTTTTATTCAAAGCCAGTAACAGAACAGAGAAGCCCAGCTAGGTCCACCTGAGTCCAAAAGCTATGCAACTTGTACTATCCCATGGGAGTCTGCTAAATGTAGAGGAATGACCTTTGCCCAGTTTTAATTCTTTATAAACCTCTAGGCCCTTGAATGATTGCTTTGGATCAGAGTGAAACTGAGAAACATTCATCCGAATGGGCTAGCGCTGCCCATACTGTAAAACTATCCAGGAGGTGGAGTACTGCTGGCAGTGTCCGGCAAACCCTACCGCATCCATTTCCATTTTCAGAGTGGGTTGATGGCCCTTTAGCTTTGCGATGTGAGGGACTTTTAAAAGACCAGAGGGTCTTTTCCAGACGGTCCCACAGATGACTGGCCTTCCATCAGCCTTCCTGATTGGCTGGTGATTTGGCTGGTGTTGAGCTGTGTTAGTGTGGAGTCCTGGAAGCTATGCAGTTCAAGAGCGCTCTCGGGTCTGCCGCCCGTCTGTTTGTCACAGTGCTCTTATTTCTCATTGCAAGGAGAGGAGTTTGAATCTGACATAAAATTCATAGCATAAGTGACCATCCCCCTCCTGTCTGTCAAGTGTGCGTCTGGCACCTACCTTCTTGTCGTCTTTCGCCTCGTGCCACCACCCTCCCTGACTGTCATTGCCCTTGCCTGGCATCTCTAAGAATCTGATTCCTCACTTTGCCTCTAGTCTCATCAAATGAGCATTTATCAACCACAGCATGGCCAGAAACAATGAACTGATACCAATTTATTACATTGGTGATTTCCTATGAACTGCAGGGTTCAGCCCCAAATCCTTGTTCCAGAAAGCCAGGCCCTCCCTCCTAGTCCTATGCAAGTGTGCCTCTCTCACTGCTCTGCATCCTGCTTGCCCATCTCCAAATCTCCCAAGGTAGAGATTAGTTTTTATTTGTGCTTACTTTGGGTACCATACTCATGTACATATGACAATTTTCTATTTGTTTGTTTTATTTGAGACAAGGTCTTGCTGTTTAGTCCTAGCTGGCCTGGCATGTGTTGTGTTGTCCAAGCTGACTTTGAACTTACAGCAATCCCCCTGTTTCGGCATCCGAAGTACTGAGGTTACAGGTGTGTGCCTTCATACTGGTCTCTTACAATGTTTTAATTGACACATTAAACTTGTACATATGATGGAGTGCTGCCACATGGTGTTTGGATACCTGAATATATTGTATATGATGTTTAAATCTTGATAAGCATATCTGTGTCTCCAGTCATTTCTTCACAGAAAAAAAAATTTCAAATCCTTTCAGTTGAGAAAATGTCCTTACCAGATTGGCCTGTGGAGCATTTCTTGATTAATGATCAATATGGGAGACTCCAGTTCATTGTAGGTGGTCTTGAGTTGTATAAGAAAACAAGCCAAGAAAGCTACAGAAAGCAAGCTAGTAAGCAGCACTCCTCCATGCTTCTGCATCAGCTCCTGCCTCTGGGTTCCTGCCTTGAGGTTTTGCCCTGGTTTCTCTCAGTGATGGAGTATGCCCTGAGAGCTGTATGATGAAATAAACCCTCTCCTCCGGAAGTTGCTTTTGGTCATGGTGTTTATCCCAGCAACGGAAACCCAACTAAGACAACATTATACACTAAAGTACATGCGTATTTGCTTTTTCTTTCCCTCATTTAAATTTCAATTAAAACATAGTTATATTATTTTCCCCTTCCCTCTCCTTTCTCTTAGCCCTGCCATATATGTTTTTCCTACCCCCTCCCCAATCCATGGCCTCCTCTTCTTTAATCATTGATTATATAATGTATATATTATCAAATCAATAATATATAACATATATTGTTGCTGTGGGATGTCCTGTATGTTGTGAATAAATAAAACGCTGATTGGCCAGTAGCCAGGCAGGAAGTATAGGATAGGCAGGACAAACAGAGAGGAGAGGCTGGGAGGTGGAAGTCTGGAGGAGACGCCAGCCTGCCGTCCAGGGAACATCATGTATAGACAGCAGGTAAAGCCACGGAACACGTGATGACATATAGATTAACAGAAATGGGCTGAGTATAAGTGTAAGAGCTAGACAATGGCAGGCCTGAGCTAATGGCTGAGCAGTTTAAATAATATAAGCATCTGTGTGTTAATTTTACAAGTGGGCTATGGGACTGCCGGGGTTTGGTGGGACCCAGAGAGAAAAACAATAGCTACATATTGTAAAATCAATGATTAAAGGAGAATATATATGAATACACATGTATTTGTTTTAATGTGAAGATAACATGTAAAAATTAATTATTGGTAAAATTACCCTCTTACCCTTTCTACAATGACGTCATCCATAACACTGATCCTTCAGAACCCTGTAAGCCTTAGAAAGATGTTTCATAGACCAGAAAACTATGAGCTGAGTTTAGTTTGATATGTGGGTGGCAGTGTTGTATGACTTTCCCTGGGAGTTGTAGACAAACATCTCCTCACCCAGGATAGAACAATGATTGTAGATCAAAGATTCCACCCAGTTCTAGCCTGGTAAGCTATGCATTTACTGGGGTCCCTTCAAACAGCAGGGGTGAAAAAGGGAGCTGCGTCAATGAAAAGCCTGCTCCAGTGTGGGGGACAGCTCGTGCAAGCTGCTTCCTGGAGCTGCACAGATTGCAGGCAGCTCTCAAGTGGAGTCTGTCCACACCCCTGCAGCTGTTACTGCTTCTATTACCTGGGGGAGGGGCTTTGTTACTAATGATTTTCTGAGCATGCAGTCTTATGAGCCTCCTGCTCCCTCCAAAAGGGAACATTCAACTCTAAGGAAAGAGCTCCCACCAGACAGGAAGGCACTTTGAGGCCATTGGAAGTTCTCGCAGTGGTCATCTTGCTTGTCTCTTGAGCTTTCATACCTTCCAAGACCTGTTTGGAGATATGGGTCACATAGACCCTTGAAGCTTCTAGTCTGCCTCTGCAGGGTTGCTAAGTGTAAGTGTGACCAGAAGATGGCAGCATCTGCCTAGAGACACACAAACCCCCCCTAAATACCTCAGGATGCCATGTACTATGTTTAACGAACAGCAGAGGGCGAGAAAGTTCCATTACTGGGTGCAAGGGCTGGTTTAGAGGTTCTTGTAAGAATAGCCTTTGTGTCTACGGTTTTCTACATCAGTGTGACTGTTCCACATGTGCATGCCATCACATAACATTTCCAAGCTGAGACAAAGTTTCTGAGCTCTGAGAGAGAGAGAGAGACACACACACAGAGGGAGACAAAAAGAGAGGAGAGAGAGAGAGAGACAGATGAGAGAGGAGAGAGAAATATACACAGAGAGAGGGAAACAGAAAAGACAGACACCATATTTATTTTTGTCTAGCCTCATCTTTGCTCACTTTATTTATTTTTTAGTGATTACATTCCTTATTTTTTTAAATGAACATAATATTTGCAATTGTAATCATTTTTAAGCTCACACTTCAGTGGCATGAATTACATTCAAGATATTAATTATACTCATTATATTCATTAATTACACTCATGATATTAATTACATTTGTGGTATTCATTGATTACATTCGCAGTATTCATTAAATAACTATATTTATGATATGATTTATTACATTCATGATATTATGTCCTGATACTACTGTTGGTTTGTGGGGCTTTTCCATCACACAAAACAGAAACTCTGTACTTAGGAAATCGTTGCTCTATGTTCCTTTCTTCTCCATCCTGACATAACGTCTAATCTTTCAGACAGGATATTTTCACCTTTCCTTTTGCATTGCAGTAGTCATACAGAGAAAGCTTTCTGCACCAAACACCTGTTTCTCTCTTCCTAAAGTTTGTTTTTATTTTTAATTATGTGCGCGTGACTGTCCTTAGGTACGTGCCCATAAGTGCAAGTGCTTGCGGAGGACAGAAGAGGACATCAGACACCTGGAGCTGGAGTCACAGACAGTCAGAAGCTGCCTGACCTGGCTTCTGGGAACCAAAGTTGGGTCCTCTCAGGAGCAGTACACACTCTTACTGACTGAGACGTCTCCCTGGTCCCCAAATCCAGTTTTAGTGTCAGCGTTTATTAGACATCATGAGCACTGAGAGTAAAAATTGGATAGGAGTTGTCTCTCCCAGGAACCAAGAAACAAATAAAGAATGAGGACAAATCCGATGCCTGCTCCTACACTGTACCTGCCACCATGGCCGTGGTCCCTGATGCTGTATCAAATGAGGTTGTATCGATTTACATCAATGTAGATATATAAATTGACACCACAAGCAATATATCTTCATTTCTTTATGCTTTGATAAGGTGAGTTTTAATGTCACCTCCGAGACACTTTTTGTTGTTGTTTCTAAATAAAACTGTAAACAGAATAGAAAAAAGATTCAGCCGTGGAGCTGAGGGCTTGGTGTACTTGCATAGCAGGTGTGAGGCCCTGGGTTGGATCCCCAATGTCATAAAACATCAACAAATTTAAGCTCCAGTTTGCTTGGTACCCACGCCCAGATTTGTTCTATGGCTCTGGCTTTCCTTACAACGTAAGAGAATATTCACTTATCTGAAAGGAATTTAGTGTCACTTGTAACTCATTTTCCTTTTTCAAATAGAATGCCATTGAGTAAATAAAAGTTTTTCCCAAGAGCTGAACAGAAATGTCTATGCCAAAGGCAAGTTCTAATAAAGTTGAATGAGATATGGAATTCTGGCTCGATGGAATTCTCAGGAGCCTTGCATACTATAGTCAAAAAAAATAACAATATATAAAAGGCCCAATTATATGCATTTTAAAACAAGGCTAAATGAAATGGCCACACTTATTACTTACAATGTTAATCCATCCTCTGGCTGAGGTGGGATGCCAGTGGATACCAAGTCTCTTCTCACTCAGGCTATTGCTGGCAACGAGGCCAGTGTAAATCAGCAAAATCAGGCTACCTAGTAAATCAGTGAGGGTTCCAAGTGGCGTTAATAAAGGGACAGGGTTCTAAGTCGCAGATGCCATCAGTTTTTTCTACCCTGCCATGGTCAGACCACTGACGGTGGTGCTGAGCTTCAGTTGCAACCTTTGGAAAATCTGTTTTGGCAACCAGAAAAGTATCAGAAGAGCATCAGGCCAGTTGGTTAAGACTCTGGGCCAGGCCTCCCGAACTGGGGGTGCAGCTGCTCCTTACACTATAGGCTGGGGGAGAGGTAATGGGGAGAGCCTTGTACCTGCACTCCAGTGTGTGTGTGTGTGTGTGTGGGGGGGACTTGGTCAGATACAGACCTATGAACAGAGGTAGACACAGAGGTGGAGTAGATCCCTTACATCAGCCCTTCTCAACCTGTTGTGAGAGCCAAAGTTACACTTTAAGTTTTAATTATTATGCCTTAGGGATCCATGAAACAAAAATGCCTCTGATCTGCAAGCCCCCTGCCCAAGGACAGACAGTTCCTGAAATGCTGGAGGCTGTTGTTTATGGGAGACAACAAGCCACATGTTTTCACTCCCCTAAACAAGTTCGTTTGAGCCATCTGCACCAGATGTGCTTGATCACATGTGGGCGGGAGTTTCACAGGCCGGAAATTCATCAGGATGTACCCTTGCCCCTGATTGGTTGTAGGCTGGAGGTCCGTCAGGGTGTATGCTTGCTCCTAATTGGACCTGATGGAAAATGCAATGAATTATTATTATTATTTTTTTTAAAGTTGCTGCAAACTGTGATTCTGGGCCCTTTTCTGGGAACCAGGGTATAGACTTGGCCACAGCCCATTCACCTGGTCAGTATTTAATTACAGCTTGCTTCAAATTTGGCTTTAAACTGTGGTAGTGGTCTTATTTCAATTGGTGGGATTAACACTGTGAGTCCCAACCCCTTTGGGGGTCACATATCAGATATTTATATTACGATTCATAAAAGTAGCAAAATTACAGTTATGAAGTAGCAACGAAATAATTTTATGGTGGGGGGTCAACACAACATGAGGAACTGTATTAAAGGGTCACAGCACTAGGAAGGTTGAGAACCACTGCCTTACATCCACAGTAGGAACCCATCATCAAATTGGTGTCCTGATCAGAGGGTTGATGGCGTTGGACTGATGGCAAACATAACGGAATCTTCTACAAATGGCTTGTACTAAGCTGGATGCTGGGATACAGTACTAGTCAAGATAGGTACTGGCCTTGCTTTATCAAGCCTTCAGTCTGGGGAGGGAAACTCATAGTACAGCCTCAGGATGGGAGACACATGGTGTGTTACAGAGAAAAGAGGACCAGTGAGATGGTTCAGAAGGGAAAAGAGCTTGCTGCCAAGCCTGACTACCTGGTCTGGATCCCCAAGACCCGCATGGTGGGAGGAGATAATAGACACTTGTAAGTTGTTCTCTGACCTTCACATGCTCACTGTACTTTATTGCACAGATAGACAGACAGACAGACAGACACACACACACACACACACACACACACACACACATAAACAAAGGCACAGAGAGACAGATACAGAGAAAATATATAAATGAATGTGATAATAATAGTTGGGAAAAAAAAAACAGAGGAAGGAGCAAAACACCGAGGGGGCCATGAGAACACTTTCACGGGGGTGAGGGGTGGGTGGGTGGGTGGG
Organism: Peromyscus eremicus; assembly: GCF_949786415.1. Lineage (NCBI taxonomy): Eukaryota > Metazoa > Chordata > Mammalia > Rodentia > Cricetidae > Peromyscus > Peromyscus eremicus. The sequence continues at coordinate 94,321,563 of NC_081420.1, read as the reverse complement.
TGGGTGAAGGAGCAAGAACAATTCCCAGAGGAACGGTGTCCAATCTGAGACCTGAATAGCACTAAGAAGGGAAAATTCCTCAGACCAATTAAATGTGGTAGAGTTTATTTGAGCAAAACAAAACCAAGTAATTCACGAAACATGCAGCTCCTGGAACTAAAAGAACGTTCTGTGAATTCCCACCAAAGCACGGGCTGACAGCATTTATCTAGAGCGGGAGTGCAGCATAGAGGCCTGAACTGGGAACAGCTTAATTGGGTAAGTGATTTCAGAGCAGCCTGCAATTAACCAAAGCTTAGCTCCTGTCATTAAAGTCTGCATTGGTTTGGTCTGGTGAGGACAGTGTCGGAGCCTTGTCCACGCCAATGGCTGCCTGCAAATTTCAACAGCAGTCGGTAGGTATTAGTTGGATAAGGAGCACAAAGGGAAGAGGGTTTTCTCATGGGAACCATCTGCCTTCTCAACCACAAAAGTACCTGTGAAGGGCCATACATTTGTAAACTTTCCAGCGCACTCAGGGAAACTGTCTGTGGCTACCTAAGGAGAGCCCAATGTTGCAGTTGGGAGTCATGATGGTGTTAGCTCAAAAGTCCTAGCCTGGAATAGTCTCAGCCAGGTGTTTCTCCTTTTGATCTATCTGGTATCATTGATGAAGTTGCTATCATGTGTGTGTGTGGTCCAGGTGGCTTCATGTTTCTGGTAGTTGGTGTTGGAATCCCCTGGTCCCTTAGTTATTTCCTACCCATGTTCTTAGCCTTAAATGCGGTAGACATAGTATCTTTATATTGTGGTCTCACTCCACCATTTCAAGAGGCCAAAGAAGGGTGTTTGAAGACATTTGGGGAGTCTGGTTGTAGAATGAACATTCCAACTTTCGATTAAACAGTTTCCATTGCTCAAGGCAAGTCTGTTCCTAGTCCAGGTCTGACCAAAGAGGAAACTGACTCCAACTTGCAATGATATCGGTGATAGGTTCTGGAAAATCTTATGACCATCTCATTTAAACTACTACTTTTTTTCTTCTGGAAAAACAAACAAGTAACTCCCCGCCCAAAAAAAAAAAAAAAAAACAAAAAAACAAAAAAAAAAAAACTGTAGAACTGTAGTAAATTTAAAGTGAATCCAAGAAGTAAATTTTTGAGGGACAAAGAGGATTGGGAGAATGGAAGGAAGGGGCCACAATATCTTCCGGATAGGAAGTGGGAGAACATAGCTAGTCTACTCAGAGAAGTTCTCAAAAATTAGTATCAGAGAATCAGAGGAGAAATTATGGGAGAAGGCATACAGGAAAACCATGCTTACACCTATACCAGTCTGTGCCCGCTACACACTTGGTTGTCTCAGAGGTGAGAACTACTATCCTTGTACGTAAGATCACGATGAATGTGAGTCCAGCATGAAAATGTTTACAGCATGGGATTTAGACAGCGAGGTTTGAGTTTGTGCATCTGAAGTGTCATTTCATAGGCACTCGAGAAAGTAAACCCAGACTTTCTTCATGCCCGTGAATTTGGTCACTACTGTGATTATGGTACATGCTGGACCTCTGCTTCCATTGTCTCTGAATCCTGGTTCCTACGGTGTTTCCTTTGGAGTAAAGGAGAGATTCTGCTTGCAAATTGATAGTCTGCAAAGACCGTATTTGGCTTCATTGTGAACACTGAAATGAGTGACTTCAAGGATCATTATAGTAGATTTGAGCATGCGACTCATTATGTGAACTTGAGCGTGTGAAGGAAGAAGCCATCAGAGCCCACTCATGTTAGGTTCCCATAGAATTTTATTTTCTCCTATTTATCTTCAACCACTGGGCAAAGGATGTTTTACTACTGAAGAACCCATAGAAAAAAAAATGTACAGAGCAATCAACATTTTGGCAAAGCCAAGGATGGAGTCAGTCAGCTGCCCTGAGGTCATTTGATAGTCAAATGGTCTAAGTGGTTGGAGTGGGACAGCAAATGCTCACTCCCACTTTGGGTTGCTCTGTGGTCGGGAACAAAACAGGGTTTGAAAAGGAAAGTACAGCCTCCCTCAAGCAAACCCTCCTGTCTGTCGTTTCTTTTGAGGTAAGCTGGCAGCCCCCTAGTCTTTATGATGAGACTGTTTTGAAAATCAAGTAGAGGCACATCCCCTCGGCAAGGATGGCTATGACAAGTGCCTCCTGCTTTCTAAGTACACCCCTTTGTTTTTTTTTTTTTATTCCTTCCCCCACTCCCCAAACTAAGGAAGCAACACAGAACACAGATCAAGAATTTAGCAGTTCTTAAAAGTTATTAGTTGGGGTTTATGTCATTCACTCAACCTTAATGCTGGCACAAGGTACTCTTTTGTTTGACTTTGAGGAGAAATGCAGGCTTTCAGAGGTGGTAGGAGTAAAGACTTGTAGACTCAAAGCATTTCTGCCAGATTAGCCTGGACTCCACAGAATGACATACCCCTCAGCCTCAGGTTGCCTGTGTTTTGGTAAGATAGGAAGGGATCCCCTCTGGGACAGGCAGGCCTGGGGCTGATTATACCACAGGGTGAATTCATCACTAAATCTTTCACTAACAAAGACAAATTACCTCATACCTTTTACAAGACCCTAAAAAATGAGGTGAGTGAATCTGTTGTCCAGCCAGCACATGAACCCAGACAGCAGGTGGCACTCCTCCAAGACGACTCCTTTCCCGAAGCAGGTTTGCGTAGACCAAGATGAGACAGGCAACCGTTATCATCACCTGGTTTATGAGATCTTTCACAGACCACAGTCCCCTTTGATCTTCACTGCAGTCAGTTTGAGAACAGCATTGTTATTACCTGCGTTCATGAACAAGGAGACTGTGGCCTGGACAGATGCCCAGAGTAGAGCCCAAACAGTTTGGGTTTAGGGGGACAAACAGGTCTTAGTTCTAGACTCATGTCTACCACTCTTTTCGGCTGGATGTGAGATTTGGTCCCTTCATCTTATAGGGATGATAATGCTCAGCTCAGAGGCTCCTGACAGCAGAGGAGAACTCACTAACACTTAAGGGGATAGGTGCATCATGCCACCTCCAAAGGACTGTTTTATCCATCGGGATTCCTTGTGACCAAACTCCTATCTGCTCAAGTCAAAAGATGGAAAGATCTAGGCTAGTCTTTCTGGGGTCATATTTTCTGATCCATAAAATATCAGCAATTGTAACAGCTGCCCCAACTGATAATAATAAGTCATTGCCACAGCTGACAATGGTTGAAGCCAGCAATAAGCACAGAAATGGAGGTGATGATGTTCATGATGACCATGTTGCTGATGGTAATACCTAGACTCTCATAGCATGTGCAGCTCAGAGCCAAAGTCCAATCCCATGTCCTCTAATATTAACTTGTAAGGGGGTTTCTATTGTGAGACAGGAAGAGAGAATTTAAGGCCAAGGGTTGCAAGCAATTTGAAATCCCAAGAGATGGGTTTTCTGTGGTGCCAGGACAGATTTTTAAAAGACAATAGAAGTGTGGGAGGGCTGAGCTAATGCCTTCCGAATGGCGGGGATGGGCTTTGATGGGAAGTCTCTGGGAGAGGCTGGCTTTACTAATGTGTGCACAGTGTGGCTGTGGGACTGAGCTGTGGAGTTCCTGGATCTGAGATGTGAATGGAAGTCTTATGTCAGCTCCAGTTTGGCAGAAATGACTGCTGTGGTGACAAGGAATCCTCAAAGCTCTGTTATCTATTCCTTTGTCACTGTAGCCTTTCTTTGGAAAAGCATTGGGACTAGTTATTTATCTCAGTAGTAGAAAAAACACCCCCCATGTCATTTCATTACTCCATTTGCCCATAGTGATGATAATCCTTAGCTCATAGGCTCCTGACAGCAGAGGAGAACTCACTAACTTAAGTGCATAGGTGCATCATGTCACCTCCAAAGGACTATTTTATCCACCAGGATTCCTTGTGACCAAACTGCTTAAGTCAATAAATAAAAGATCTAGACTTTTTTTTTTTAGGTTTTTTTTTGTTTTGTTTTGTTTTATTGTTGTAATCGTGATGGTTTTGTTCTTGAGACAGGTTCTAGGGTCTTGCTATGTATTCCTGAATGGGCTGACACTTAAAAAAAAAAAAAAACCCAGGTGGCCATAGCAAACAAAAATCTTCCTGCCTCAGTCTCCTGATGGATGAACTGGCTTAATTTTTTTCTTCAAAGATTTCTTGTGTGTGTGTGTGTGTGTGTGTGTGTGTGTGTGTGTGTGTAAATGCAGATATGTGTGAAGGTGTCCACAGAGGCCAGAAGGAGGCATCAGATACCCTGACGTAGTAGTAACATACATCTGTGAGCTTCCAGATGAGAGTGCTGCCATCTGAACTCCGGTCCTCTGGTAGACCAGTATGCCTTTTAACTGCTGAGCCATCTCTCCAACTCTTTCATTTATTCTTTATCCTAGCACTACCTCTTGACCAAGGTGCTACTCTATTAGGGCCTCATTTTTTATCTGTAAACAGGTAAAAGACTGTCTGCTTGGGCTTTTGGCTACAGAAGCCCATAGAAGATAATGTAGGTAAAACAACAAGCTGTTTTAAGTGCCAGCCTTACCACTGATTGGCAAGTCCACTAGAAACAGAGCTTTAGGGCTCTGACAGCAAGAGAGAGGAATCTGCCTCTGTGGCTTTTGACTGAAGGTTTGGGTTTGAGTCCTGGGTCCATCGCTGATGAGTTCTATGACCTAAAGGATGTCACTGCTCTGACCATCTTCCTTGCATGATTCTGGAAATGACCAATATTTAAATGTTCTAAGAAACATTAGTCATGTCATTGACCTTTGAATGAAAGATGACCTAGTCTGAGAAAATCCATGTCTTCTCTTCTCTCTTGAAAATCCTCAATGCACATCATGAGTATGCCTGTAAAGCCCCTGAGATGTTCTGCATCAAGGTCCTTTTACATTTGGGTTAGACCATGCTTGTCCATTTGGCCACCAGCTCTCTTTCCTTCCCATGAATTGTCCCTCAGAACGAGCTGATCTCCTGAGGGTCTTTTTAACTTTGATGTTTTTCTTCCTACATCGTTACCTGTATCTAGTGCTTCCTTAGCTAGCTACAGCATCAGGCGTGAGAAAAGTTTCAGTCGTCAACAGCAGCTGCCTCTTCAGTACTAACAAGGAGGGCTAGGCAACCAACAGATCTATAGTTACCCAGAGCCACGAGAGGAAGATACGCATGCATCAGTGTGTGTGCAATGATGACATCCGTGTAAAAATCTAAAGCCATGCTTTCAGCATTTTTATTGCAGCCAGTGCTGCTCCCACCCCGATTCCCTGGGCAGCCTATTCTTTAGAATCCTATCCCCCTTTTCTCACCCAAATGGAAATAAAAACTTGGAACCAGAAGCTTTTCATTGCCTCTGAGTAGCTGAGCCAAATAAGAGCAATGGCCTGGAAACCAGAAAGTCTGGACTCAAATTCTGCCTGTGCTGTGAACTCGACCTTGATTTGCCGAGAATCACCTGTCCAATCAAACCTTGCTCATTCATTTCTTCATGTAGAAAGTAAAGGCATTGAGCCGCGTGAGCTTTGGTGTTCTCAACCAGCGTGGCATGTGGTTTCTTTCTAGATAAATGACATGCAAACCCTGCTTTGACTCCACAGCAGTCCCGCAGTTTGTCACCAAGTCCCCTGTAGTAGCCGCCTGGTCCTATGTGGTTCACATTAGAGACTTCATCCCAACAAACACTAGCAGGGGGTGGGAACAGCTCAAGCCCATCTGGCTCTGTAAATGGAGCTGGACCTCACCCCTCGAGTGGCATTGCCCACAATGATGTCACCCTCATTTTTTTTTAGGTAATCATTCTCTTCAACTATTGGGACAGCCTGTGCCCACCAGACCAGTGGCTTGGATTGTAGGGATTTGACTGTTTTTTTCTTTCTTCTTTTATTTTATAATAAAAGAAATGTCATTGACACAAACCCTAATTCAAGTTATGTGAAGGATTTTATTTAAATCCACAAAGTCAATGAGAACCAGACCTGGGCCTGCAAATAAGGCCAGACACAATGGCTTAGATTAGGGTACCGGGATCAGCTTCGATTCTGAGGTTAAAGATTGTTCTTTCTTTTGTGGCTCTGTCAGGCCCTTAACATCACTTAAGCCTAATTGATTCAGGGGAATTGAAGGCGGTGAATGTGTACATTGGCCGCTGTTCCTTTCAAAGCGTGCGCACATTCCTTAAACTATGGACTTTCTGAGAGACTCTCTCAGAAAAGGCCTTAAGCACCAAATTTTGAGGTTGTTGCCAGTATCCCCTTCCTGCTCCCAAAGGATGTCCTCTAATTAAGACCTCATGACCTTACCTGGATCATCTCAGACCCCTCGGGGTTAAGCTCCATCCCTTTCAGGTAGAATAGACTCAAAGAGGAGTTGTATCTCAAAGATTTTTACCATTGTTTGACTTTGGGCCAGACTTTCTAGCACTCAGGGACTTGCTAAGTGTTCTTTTCTGTAAAATGGGTCAAAGTTTCCCCATGATACACCCCCACCCCCACTCTTCTGGGACACACTTCTTTATTCTCCTGTTTGCTGTGTAATGTGTATGGACAATTTTCATTTTATCTGATTTCACCATGCTCTTTGGTGGTGCCTTTAGTCTCTTTCCCCATCCTCTCTCAGACAGAGTCTAGTTAAGGCCAGGATAGTTTGAAATCATGATCCTCCTGCCTCAGATTTCTGAGTCCTAAAGTTTCAGGTATATTCTATTCTTCCTGACAACTTTCTTCTTCAGCTTGGTGACTTGCTGTAGTCATCCTTCGAGACTTAACCAGGTATTTTCTCCTCAGGTAATGTCTCTTGACGTTCCGAGTTAGACGATATCTTCAAAGATCTTGTGTTTACATTTTTTCAGAAAACAATATCCAAAGTTCCTATTCTCGAGATGCTCACAGAGACAATTATGATTGTGTATTTCTAGACTTTCTCCCCCGTATAGTATCAGTATCAGAGTTAGTGAATATGCTTGAAAATATATCTGATTTCAATATACCAGTAGTTAAAAAAGGGAGAAGGAAAAGCTCCTGCCAGTGAGTCATAGGAAAACACACACACACACACACACACACACACACACACACACACAGAGAGAGAGAGAGAGAGAGAGAGAGAGAGAGAGAGAGAGAGAGAGAGAGAGAGAGAGAGAGAAAGAAAGAGGTACAGGAATCTCTAATATGAGCTGATTCACTTTAGATATTTTTACCTCATTTAACCTCTCCAGATTCAGATGATATATATGGTAGCAATGTAATTTGAAAGAGCAAGGGGGTTGAACTCAAACGTGTCTAAGTAACTCACCATGGCAGTTACTAATAAAACCTTTATTAATAAGACCTTCTAACAATTCATGCTACATGAAACCTTTGGTAGGCAAGCACTGAGATGGGGTTAGTAATGTGGATGGTTCACTGGGGAAATGCTTCTGAAAGATAGAAAGGAGATGGAAAATTTCTGCAGGGAAATCCTTCAGGCTTCAGTGTAGGTCAGGAGTGCACAGAGTAAGCCAAAGGCTGTGATTCAGCTCTGATAGAGTATCCACTGATTCACCAGGGACATTGGAAAAAAGAGTGATCCATTACAGATGCCCCATACTGGGTGGAAAGTGTCCATTCCAGTGTCCCTGTAATGTTCAGAAGCTGCGTTAAGTACCCAAAGCACCAAATCTAAAAATTCTCCGGTGCCTGGACTCCTTGCCAAATTTGAGTTAAGATGTTTCCATAAAGCCATGACTTGAAAACGGGTCACTCTGACCATTTCTAGATCTTAAGGAGCCTGGCACACATTTCAAAATAAAGTTTCAAAGATAAAAAGCCTGACTAAGATCAGAATGATATTGATATAAATAGGAGCTTAAATTTTAGTGCCATACATATATGAAAAGATGCAAGGTGACTTTCTGGTTCACAATCTTGCACCCATTACTCTGTTTCCCCCTTCTCAGAATTGTCTTGGCAGGACCTACAGGGATCATATAATGCAAAAAATAATTGAAAGTTATTAAAACCCCCAAATGATTGAGCCTACTGATTAAGCAACTGTACAGACGTCCAAGTCACTTAACAGGCTGGAATGCTTGCCAAGTGTTGTAACCTTGGGCTGGAAGGCGAGGGATTTATACAAACAGGATTGCTTCTCAGGCTTCCTCTACCAGGGCTTGGTCTGTGCCAAGTCCTGATTAACTATGACTTCATTCTAGACATCCTGGGACCTCAGCCTTTAAGCCACATATACTTGAGTACCATCAAGTAGATGGCATAAGATCCAACACAGTGTTGACTCTGGGGGTATTTACAAAACTATAAAGCAATAAAAAATTGCAAAGCCTCTTCTAATTCTCTCCTGTCTCTCTGTCTGTCTGTCTGTCTCTCTCTCTCCAACCCTGATTTGGTGTTGTTCATATGCATTTGAATTTGGGGACCACTTGGAATTGGATATCTATCAGGGCCTTTTGTTGTTCTGGTTTGTCTGAGAGGGTCTCGTTGCCTTGGTTGGTCTCAAATTCTCTACAAAGATGAAGATGATCCTTGCGCCTCCACAAGGATACAAGCCTACCCACCTCACTGGTTTGCATGGTACTGGAGACCAAACCCAGGGATTTGTACGTGCTAAGGAAACACTCCACTAACCTAGCTACATTTCATATGCTTTTCTAAGTTCTTTTAAAAAGAAGCTCAAGTAGGGATGCTGAGGCAGGGTTAGCTTTTCTTTCAGTGATTCCAATGCTCAATTTTATGTCTTGATCTGAAAATGATGATTTCAACCATTCAACTTCTCAGTTCCCTATTAGAATGAATAAGAATCTCTGGGCTTGGGAATCTGAAAGATTTACTACTGATGGGATACAGATAAGACTGCTACTCATCTCTAGAGAACAAAAAGACTGGTGACAGGTGACAGAATCCTATCTGTTTCCTAGTACACCTGGACCCTAAAACTTCCAGTCCTAGAGCTTGTCAGCTCTGTAGGAGTTATCTAGATCTTCAGAGTGACAGGTTGATGGTTGCTTCACCTGAAGAAAAGCTCTTCATCCATGAAGGAGCTCAAGCAGTGGCAGGAAGTCCTCCAGCAAGTATCTGGTGGATGCAAGTCCTGAAAGGGGAAGGGAGATGTTCTTTGGTAGCTCCAAAAGTCAGCTTTGAATATGGGTGGGTGTAGACAATGCCATGGGAAATAACTCCCTACAACTCAAGCCTGAAAACACATTATGCTGTTGAGTCTGCACACATACTTTCTAGCTCAAAATTTAATTGTATCACTTAGGTGACAAAGGCATCACCAATCTCCCTTCGTAGTTTTCTGTGACCTGTCCAGACTCCCAAACCTTTCTAATCTGATCTTTATATTTCCCTCCAGATCCATTCCTCTCATTCAAGGACATGATGCACACGTGGATGCCACCTAAGTTATCTCTCACTGCGAAACATCAAGATGTGGGTTTCACAATTAAGCATTTGTTGTCTCATAGTAATTCAGGTGTGGCTAGTTGTGGGGATCTAGCCTGGGACTTGCATGGATCAGGGTTGCAATTACCTGAGTCCATGGTTGGCCTGAAGAATATACTCGAAGGTGACTCTCTTATACAGTCCAATTGATGTTGGGAAGTCTTAGTGAGACTTCAATACGCCATGGTGACTAATCAGGTTGTCACTTATGGAAACATCTATGGAGGATTATTTTGATAGCGAGTGGCACCATTCCCTCACTGGGCCCTGAAATGTATAAGAATGAAAAAAGCTAGCAAGTGAACAAAGCGAGGAACCACCTCTTCTTTTGCCTCCTGCCTGCGGGTGTGATGTGACTAGCTGCTTGAGTTACTGCCTGGACTTCTTAGTGATGAACTGTAACCTGAAATCGTAAGTCTCATAAACCCCCTCTTCCTCTCACTTGCTTTTTGTCAGGAACTTTTTATCACAGAAAACGAAATCAAACTAGAGCAATGACCTAAGCTATCATGGGAAACCATACACAATCAGTTTGACAATATTTTATAGGTGGTTCAGGTTAGCCGTTCTGGGGAGGGAAGTACATAAAGGGGTAGGTATCACTAGGCAGAGATAATAGCCGGATTGTTTTGGAGGCCAGTTACCATGCCCTTAAATTTCAACATGATACTCTATTTGTCTTGATTCACTTTGTCTTTCTTCTACCTAGCCACCTTCCGCCCATCTTGGAGACTCATCTGAGATTCTGTCTTGAGTAGGTTTCTCTGGCTGTGATAAAACATCATGACCAAAGAAACTTTGGAAGGAAAAGGTTTATTTCATCTTACAATTCCAAATAACAGTAAATCGTTGAGGTGAGTCAGGGCTGGAACTCAAGCAGGGCAGGAACCTGGAGGCAGTAGCTAAAGCAGACACCGTGGAAAAATGCTGCTTAATGATTTGCTCCTTACGTCTTGCTCAGCCTGCTTTCTTTTCCTTCCTTCCTTCCTTCCTTCCTCCCTCCCTCCCTTCCTTCCTTCCTTCCTTCCTTCCTTCCTTCCTTCCTTCCTTCCTTCCTTCCTTCCTTCCTTTTGTTTGGTTTTTGAGACAGTTTCTCTGTGTAGTGTTGGCTGTCCTGGAACTCATTCTGTAGACCAGGCTGGCCTCAAACTTAGAGATTCACCCACCTCTGCCTACTGAGTGCTGGGATTAACGGCATGCACAACCATACCCAGCTTTAGTTTGCTTTGTTATGTAACCCTGGGTCACCTGCTCAGGGGTGGCACCACCCACATGCCCCCTCACATCAATTATTATTTTTAGACATTTTTATTAATAAATTTTTATTCATTTTACATACCTGTAGCTAGAGTTTTCCTGCCTGGCCCACAGTCAGGACAAATCTCTCTCACCTGCCAGTCCCACAGCCGCTCAGACCCGACCAAATAAACACAGAGACTTATATTGGTTACAAACTGTATGGCCGTGGCAGGCTTCTTGCTAACCTTTCTTACAGCTTAAATTAATCCATTTCCATTAATCTATACCTTACCACATGGCTCGTGGCTTACCGGCATCTTCACATGCTGTTTGTCATCATGGCGGCTGGCAGTGTCTCTCTGACTCAGCCTTCCACTTCCCAGCTTTATTCTCCTCCTTGTCCCGCCTATACTTCCTGCCTACTCAATGGCCAATCAGTGATTTATTTATTGACCAATCAGCAACACACTTGACATACAGACCATCCCACAGCACATACCAACCACAAATCCCCCTCTCATGCCTCTTCCCGATCCCCCCATAGCCTACCCCCAGCCTACCCCCCATCCCTTCCTCCAAAAACATAAGGCCTCCCACCTCCCTTGGGGAGTCAGCAAAGCCTGGTACATTCAGCTGATGCAGGTCCAAGCCCCTCCCCTTGCATCAAGGCTGTGCAAAGTATCCCACCATAGGTAAAGGGCTCCAAAAAGGAAGTTTGTGAACCAGGGATAGATACTATTCCCAGTGCCAGGGGCCCCTTAAAGAGACCAAGCTACACAACTGTCTCACTTATGCAGAGGGCCTAGTCCAGTCCCATGCAGCTCCACAGCATGTCTAAAGTTCATGAGTTCCCACTAGCTTGGTTCGGGTCCCACATCAATTATTCTTTTTTTTTTTTTTTTTTTTTTTTTTTTTTTTTTTTTTTTTTTTTTTTTTTCCGAGACAGGGTTTCTCTGTGTAGCTTTGCGCCTTTCCTGGAACTCACTTGGTAGCCCAAGCTGGCCTCGAACTCACAGAGATCCGCCTGGCTCTGCCTCCCAAGTGCTGGGATTAAAGGCGTGCACCACCACCGCCCGGCCCCACATCAATTACTAATCAACAAAATGCCCCACAGGCTTGCCTACAGGCCAGTCTTATGAAGGCATTTTCTCAATTGAGGTTCCTCTTCCCAAATGACTCTAGGTTTTTCTCAAGTTGACAACACCAAGCAGCATAGATGCCATCAACTTTCTTGGATGTGTATATAATAAAATTAATATCCTTATCTACTTTTCCAAAGCACTTTGCACATGCTATTATGTAATATAAGAATTTGCACCTCATTATAAAACAGAAAGAGTTTCTATCAAGAGATGTGGAAGAGCAACAGCTACATCATTTCCAGTGCTTCCAAGACTAAGTTAAACATTGGCAAACAGCAGGTACTTGTGGGACACATCAATTAATTAACTTTATCTCCTTCCATCTTGTCATTGTTAACTTTTGTTCAAGGGTCAAAATTAATACTAATGTAGAGTACAAATCATGCTCTTAGAAAAAGGGAGAAGAGGAGATGACTACCAAGTGTTTTTTTTTTTCATCTTAAATGTCTGTTTAAAAACACTATCATTATATATAACTTTTAATAGAAAACAGCTCCTAGGGGCTGGAGAAATGGCTTAGCAGTTAAGAGCACCAGCTGCTCTTCTAGAGGACCTGGATTCAGTTGCTTGCACTCTCATGGCAGTTCACAACCATGTGTAACTCTAGTTCCAGGGGATCCAATGCCCTCTTCTGGCCTCAACAGGCACCAGGTACACATGTGCTGCATAGACATACATGCAGGCAAAACACATACACATAAAATAAAAATAAGTTGATCTTAAAAGGAGAATGTTTTCCTGGTGGAAAATTGAGGCAAAATGAACATTAGCGATCATTAAAGGAAAAAAGGAACTTTAGAGGTTACATTGCCCAAACCTGTCCTCTGACAAATGAGAAACACAGAAACCTTGTTTCAAACATGCTATTTCATAGTACAAGCTACAACAGAGTGTCAATTAACTTTTTTAAAAAGGAGAATTCAACAGCTTGAGTAGAATTTGCCCTTATTTTTGTCACTTTCATAGTCTCTAATCTCATTGCCTTAAACTCCCATGGGGGACAATAGCACCTGTGCTGGTAGTTTTACGTCAACTTGACACAAGTTAAAGTCATTTGAGAGGAGGGAACCTCAATTTAAAAAATGCCTTCATAAAATTAGGCTGTAGGCAAGCCTGTAAGGCATTTCCTTAATTAGTGATTGATGAGTGAGGGCCCATTGTGGGTGAGGCCATCCCTGGGCTGGTGGTATTGAGTTTTATAAGAAAGCAGGCTGAGCAAGCCATGTAGAGCAAGCCAGTAAGCAGCTCCCCTCCATGGCTACTGCATCAGCTCCTGCCTCCAGGTTCCTGCCCTGTTTGAGTTCCTGCCCTGACTTCCTTCAAGCCAAATAAGCCCTTTCCTCCCTGTGGGAGCCCACAGAGGCTATCTAGTGAGAAATTACTCAGGGTCAGAGAATCTGAGCTTGCTTTACCCAGCAGGACTGCATAAGGAGATGATTTGATTACAGGAGTGTTTACCAGGTGTTTGGAAGGGTCTACACTTGGCTGTATAGTGTGTTTTGATCTAGCAAGGGGGGCAGTTCTTTTGCTTCTCCCCTTGGCATGTTATAAAAAGCCTTTTGAATAAACCTTCAAGGCCATTGGGTATTAATCCAGGCCCTCCCGAAGCTATTCTGTGTTTCTTTCTTCTCATCATCTAGGTCTCTCTTTCTATCTGATGTTTTCTTATCCCTCTCTCTTCTTCCTAAGAACCCTAGAGAACGTTGTAAAGGTAGGAACTGGACTCCCACAGTCTCCCAACACCTCTGCAACTTGCTTTTTGGTCATGGTGTTTCATCATAGCAATAGTAACCTTAACTAAGACAACCATCTAATAAAAGTAATAAGGAAAGAAGGGTATCAAGCTCAAAATAACTTCATTAAAAAGCACTCAGAATGTATTATCTCCTAGGTATAGGTAGAGAAATGTTCTTTTAAAATTAATGGGGAAATTCAAAGACTTTACTGGCTTCTTGAATGCCAGTGTTCTGTTTTCCATGTAGGATCCCACATGCCAGAGACAGCTGTGGATTCTCTGGAAAAGTAGAATTTAGTGCAATGGTGGAGGCTTTGTGCAATACTGTGGGTCACATTTAATGATAAACTGGCCTTCTTTGAAAAGGGGAGATGGGGGATAGCAATATGGCTCAGTTTGGTAGGGCACTTGCTGCCAAGCCTGAGTTCAATCCCCAGGACCCTTATGATGAAAGGCAAGAATTGATTCATGCAATTTACCCTCAGTTTTGCACACATTCATGATGGCACACACAACCACTCCTACAGTAATACAAATATATGAATACAATTTTTAAAAATTATGAAGAAGTGAAGGGAATTAGAAAGGATACAGAGAAAAAGCTCTGACTTTTATAAATTCAGTTGTGAATTTAAGTGATGACTTCCCTCTTTGGATTAAGGTTCAATTAAGGACCCTGTTTTTATTTCTCTATGACCTCTGTCATACAAATTTGATTCAAGTAGTTCATATTGTCAACATATACAGCAAGACCAACATGAATTTTCAGATGTTCCTGGGAGAGGTGGAGAAGAAATAAGGCTGTCTGTACATGAAGACAAGAATATTGGAAAGCCTTTATTTGTGTACCAAACTTACCACTAAGGTAGACAGGGCATTTGATGTTAGCATAGAAACAGTGGCATGTGCCTGGTGGTTTGAATTTACAACAAGAAGGTCCCTGAAGACCACTTCCCCCAGTCCTCACCATGTTGCATGTTACCCTGGTGACTAATACTCTGTGCAGATGTTTTCAATCTTTGCTTGTTAAATCTACCCAAGGCTGATAAATAAATGGTTTTAGCCCCTTACACAATAGGCTGAAGTCATTCTTAGATTATTCATTGAGAGTGGAAATAATCATAAAATAAAATAAGGCTTGGGCTCATCCACATTGTTATTGGGACTAAACACAAAGGTTCCAGTCCTGCTGAATGTCAGAATATCATGGCCTATCTGCAGCTCTATCCCAAATCAGTGGACTGAGTTCCTGTGAGGGTGGGACCTGGGCATAGATTTATGTGCATTCAGGGTTGAGAGTCAAACAATCTAATGCTATCCAGGGCTCAAAGAGGATATGAGAATAAATAAAATGTGTGCAGAAAATTAGTGCAAATCTTGAATCTAGAGTTCCCTGCCTTAGTTAATGCTAGGTACTTAGTTATTGCTAAGTACTTCTCCCAACTCCCACTCATTTCCAAGATTCTGTTCAAAGGATGTCTAATGCTGGCTTATATTAGACTTCTTAAGATTTCCTCATGAAATATCTTCCTTGGACTATAGTTTATGTACCATACAATTTATTCATTTAAAGTTTTTAATCAAATGACCTTGAGATCCTCAAAGACACTGGAAAAAAACATGTACATTTTATGAAAAATACATATAATCTGCTGTGACTGGATTCTTTCGTTTTGAATGTTTTCAAAAGTCACACATATTTTATGATATCTCAATACTTCATTTCTTTCATTTTCACCTTTGTTGTAAGTTGACCAACTATAAATTGTATGTACTTAATGGATAGAAAATCATGTTATTGTTTTAACAGTTTTCTAGTGGACTCTTTAGGGACACACACACACACACACACACACACACACACACACACACGATCATGATATCAGCAAACAAACATAATTACTTCTTTATTTTCTATTTGTATTTCTTTTAACTTATTTTTTTGACTTAATTACTCTGGCTTGGACATTCTGTGTTGTGTTGAATGGAAGTGGTGAGAGGGGGTCTCCTAGTATTTGAACATAAGGAAGAGCCTTCAACTTTTTACTGGAGAATATGTCACAAATGGACTTATTGTAGACTTCACTATGGTTAGATATATTTCTTCTATACCTAATTTGTTGATTTTTGCTTTTAGCACCATAGTTAGATGTTGAATCTTTTAAAAAATGCTTCTGCATTTTTTTCTGCATTCATGGAGAGATGATATAGGGTTTTTTTTTGTCCTTTGATTCTGTGAATGGGATTGTTATGTTTATTTATTTGTGGTTATTGAACCATCCTTAAACTCCAAGAATAAACTATTGTAAATGAACCCTTTAACATACTGTTTAATTCAATGTGGTAGTATTTTTGTTGTTGTTGTGTTGTTTTTTTAGGAAATTTTGTGTCTAGGTTAGTCAGGGATCTTGGCCTATAATTTTATTTTCTTGCAACATCCTTGAATGGTTTTGCTATCAAAGCAATGCCAAGCTTGTAAAATAAAGATCAGAAGCATTCTCTCATACTTTTTTTTTTTTTTTTTTGGCAAAGAGTTTGAGAAGGACTAGTGTGAGTTTTTTAAATATTTGGCAGGATGCAACTCTGAAAATGTTGAGTCCTAAGATTTTCTTTGAGAGATTTTTTTTATTATTGATTTAACGTACTTAGTAATAATCAGTCTGTTCAGATTTTCTGTGTCTCCATAATCCAGTCTTGGCAGCTTCTGAGTATTCAGGAATTTATCCACTTTTTAATGGTTGACTGATGCCAATTAGCATGCGATTGTCATAGTCATTTCTATTTTCTCGTATTTCCTCTTTTGCCTGCTTGGTTTGTAAGATAAGGTCTCCCTGAGTAGCCTAGGTTGATGTTAAACTCTGTGTGTAGCTCAGGATGGCCTTGAACTCATGATCCTCTGTCTCAGTCTCCCAAATGCTGAGATTACAGGCATATAGAACAATGTCTGGTATATTCCTTAGTATTTCTGTAGTTATCAATGAAAATGTCTCCATTTGCATTTCTGATTACATTTATCTGAGTTATCTTCCACCTTTCTTAGTTTTGGTTAGGTTCTCTGAAAGATTTTTCTATTAAAAACCCCCTTTTATCTGAGAAAATTTGTACATAACCCCAAATATTTAGGTTTATAAAACTGGCATATAAATCAAACATTTAAGACAATCATAAAGAAAGCTATTTTAAAGCAATTCTTTGGTATACATATAATCTCATAATTTATTAAAGATGAAGGTGAATTTGCGTAATGGGATGTTTTTCCCCCTTTTTTTTAGTATATGTATGTTTTCGTTGGCTTTTATTCATTACAAATGGTACTGGGTTACATATTTGTATGAGTACTTAACATATTTTGAGCATGTTTCCTGGAGCATTTTCATATTAATATGTAAATTATTTTGAGTGTGTTTCCCTTCCTCACCTCCAACTCTGTTTTTTTATCCCTTTTCACCCCTAAACACCACTTATTCTCCTAAACAATTCCACTGCTACTTTCATATAATGTATACATACATAACCCTCTGTATCTGTAGAAAACCTAGAAAACACAAATGAGAGAAAATGTAGTATTTGTGTTTCTGACACTGACTTAATTTGTTTAATATGATTATCTCTAGTTGAATCCATGTACTGCAGATGACATAACTTCATTCTTCTCTATAGCTGAAAGCCACCCTATAATTTATTTATTTGTTATGTGTAACACATTTTCTCTATCCATTTCTCCTTTGATGAACACTTGGGTTGGTTTCATAACTTGGCAATTGTGAATAATGTAACATCTATGTGGAGGTGTTAACTTGTAGGCTTTTGGGTAAACAACCAGGAGTGGTATAGCTGAACCATACGGTAGAGCTACTTTTAGTTTTTCAGAGGAATCATACTGAGTTTTGTAGTGACTACTTCACATTTCCACCAGCACCACCTTCTGTCCACATACTTGCCAGCACCTGTTACTCCTTTTTTTTTCCCTCTTAATTACTGCCATTCTAACTGAGGTGAGATGTAATCTCAATGTAGTTTTTAAAAACTTTTTTTAAAAAAGATTTGTTTATATTTATTTATGTATATAAATGTTTGCCTGCATGTATGTACATCATGTGTGAGCAATGGCTATGGAAGCCAGAAGAGAGAGAGAGAGTCAGAGCCCTTGGAACTAGAGTTACAGGAGTGTTATGGAATATTACTTTAACTAGGCAAAGATGTGTTATATTTGTTTATGCTGTATTTGTTTATGTAAAGATGTGTTACATTTGTTTATGCTGCATTTGCTTAATGATGTTAAGATGTGTTGCTGTCTCACCTTGCCTGCCTAAGGCACCTGATTGGTCCAATAAAAAGCCAAATGGCCAATAGCTGGGCAGTAGAGGGATAGGCAGGGTTGGTGGGCAGAAAGAGTAAGTAGGAGGAAGAGAGAGAAAATGAGAGGAGAGAGAGAAAGAGAGAGAGAGAGAGAGAGAGAGAGAGAGAGAGAGAGAGAGGGAGATGGCTGAGGCCAGACAGCTCATGGAGTAGGACATACAGAGTGAAAGAAAGGCAAAAAGCCCAGAGGCAAAACATAGATGAAGAGAAACAAGTTAAATTAAGTTATGAGAGTAGTGGGACAAGCATAAGGTAAGGCCAGGCATCCATGATGAATCATAAGTCTCAGTGTCATGATTTGGGAGCTGGTTGGTGGCCCAAAAGATAGCCTGCTACACAGGGGTTGTAAGCCACAGGATGTGTGAGTGCTGGGAACAGAACTCAGGTCCTCTGAAAGAGCAGCAGGTGTTCTTAACTGCTGAGCCATCTCTTCAGCCCCATCAAATATAGTTTTGTATTTCTCTCGTGGCTACTGGGGATGAATATTTTTTCATACTGGCCATTTGTAGTTGTCTTTTGAGAATTGTGTACATTTCCATTGGCATATTTATTGATTGGGCTATTTGAGCATTTGTTTAGTTTTTATAGTCTAAATATTGTTCCTCTATCAGATGTAAAGCTAGCAAAGATTTCCCCTAATTCTACAGCTTATCTGTTCACTTGTTTGTTTCCTTTACTATGAAAGCCTTTTAATTTCATGAGGTCTCATTATTTCTTGAGCAACCGAGGAATATTCAGGAAGTGCTTACCTGTGCCTCGTTTTTGAAGTGTTTTCCCTATTTTTCACCCAACAGTTGGAAAGTTACAAGTCTCCCATTAAGGTCTTTGATCCACTCAGAGTTGGTTTTATACAGGAGGAGAGGCAGCAATCTAGTCTCTTTCTCCTGACTGTGGACTCCAGCGTACCCAGCATCTTTATCAGAACACAAGTGGCATATTCTAAGACTGTATCCCTGGGTCCTCTCTTCTCTTCCATAGATCTATGCATGCATTTGTGCTCATTTCACATTGTTTTTCTTACCATGGCTCTAGAGTATAACTTGAAATGAAGTATGGTGATATTTTTAGAATTATTTTTGCTCAGAATTGCTTTATCTATCTGGAGTCTTCTGTGCTTCCGTATGAATTTTAATATCTTTTCTATTTCTATGAATAATGACATTGGAATTTTGATAGAGATTGCATTGAACATGTAGATTTCTTTTGACAGTATAGTCACTTTTACACTATTAGTTCTTCCAATCCATTTTCCATCTTCTAGTGTTTTCTTTGATTTCCTTCATCAGTCTTGTCAGTGTCAATTTTTATCAACTTGACACAGATCTAGACATACATACAAAGAGGAATCTCAATTGAAGAATTGCCTCTCTCAGATTGGCTTGTGGGCAAGTCTGTAGGTTATTTGTTTGGTTGATGATTAATGTGGGAAGGCCCAGCTCACTATGGGCGGTACCACTCTTGGGCTCATGGTTCTAGGTATATAAGAAAGCACGCTGAGCAAGCCATGGAGAACAAGCCAGTGTGCAGCACTCCCCCATGACCTCTGCTTCAGTTTCTGCCTCAGGTTCCTGCTTTGAGTTTCTGCCCTGACTTCCCTTCGTGATAGACTGAAGTTGAAATAAACCCTCTCCTCTCCGAATTCATTTTGGTCATGATTTTTTTTTTAATCACAGTGATAGGAAACAAACCTCTAAGTTTTTATTGTAGAGGTCTTTCCCTTCCTTGGTTAGGTGTATTCCAAGGAATTTGTTTCTGCGGCAGCTGCAAGTGGGGTTATCTTCCTGGTTTCTTTCTCAGCTTGTCTGTTATTTGGATATAGGAAGGTAACTGATTTTTGTGTGTTAATTTTGTAACCCTGACAGTTCCTGAAGGTGTTCATTAGCTCTAAACATTTTCTAGAGGAGTCTTTAGGGTGTCATGTACAGAATCATTCCATCTACAAGTAAGGATTCTTTGCTGAGAATTTCTTCTAAAAATCTTCAGTAAATGATAAATTTTGTCAAATTTTATTGTATGACTGCATAGTTTTTCTCCTTTATACTTAAAAATCTTTTCATTAATGTAATTAATTAATTAATTTTGAGTGGGGGTACATACATGCCATGGCCCTTACAGGATTGTCTAACTGTGGATCCTATCAAGTTTATGCTATTTAGAGTTCATTGAGATCCTTGCATGGGTAGGTTAGTTTTGTTTTGTTTTTGTTTTTCGAGACAGGGTTTCTCTGTGTAGCTTTGCGCCTTTCCTGGAACTCACTCTGTAGCTCAGGCTGGCCTTGAACTCACAGAGATCCGCCTAGCTCTGCCTCCCGAGTGCTGGGATTAAAGGCATGCGCCACCACCGCCCGGCGTAGATTAGTTTTAAAATCAAAGAAAGTTTCAGCCAATTGCTTGGATAGACTTGTGTCTAAAGTCTGTTCAGGATTTGGTCTGTAGGAAGCTTCTACCACCCAATGACAGGTGGATGACATAGGGTACTTTCAAATATATCTTAATGTTGGCCTATTTAGAAAAAAGTCAAACCATCAGCTTACGTAGAAATATTTTGCTTTAGCTAATCTCAGCAGCACAGGCCTCTAATACCAGCTACTCAATAGGAAGTATAACAAATTCAAGGATTTCATAGGCTACAGGAGTTGAAGGCCAGTCTGGGCAACTTAGGGCCCAGGAAGATGGCTCAGCTGTTAAGAGCAAGTTCTATATTTGCTGAAGACCCAGATTTGGTTCCCAGCACCCAAGTTAGGCACCTCACAACACCTCCCACAGTTCTAGCCATGGAGGATCTGACACTGTCTTCTGGCCTCTTCAGGCACTGCACTCATGGGCCCGAACCCTCACACAGACACTGGTGCACACACTTAATCAAAACTTAAAATCTCAAAATTAAAGCGATACAGCGGAGGATAAAGCTTAGTAGTACAACGCTTGCCCAGGATATACAAGGTCCTTTGTTCATTACAGTACCACCCCCCCCAAATACAAACAAAAACAACAGCCAAAAAATAACCAAAAACCAAAAACCAAACCAAAACAGAAAACCCAAGTCTTAAATCCACTTAGATCTCTTACTATTTTTTTTTTTAGCTGTGCGATCTTAAATAGTTATTTAACTTTAATGAATCTTAGTCCCCACCCCCTTAAAAGAGAAGAAAGGACAATAAGAGAATTCATATGAAAATCAGAAAAAGTGCAGACAAACTTTCCTGGACCGTATTTGGCATGGGTCCGGGGCTCAGTAAATGTCAGTCTACTTTTCTTTTCAGATGGCAACTAAGCTAGCTGGCAGTTTATTTGGGGACTTCACTTAGAGGCAGTTAAACCCAAATCTGAATGATCTGGGTTGATAAGATTATCTAGGTTGCTGCTAAATCTTCCTGCCACTTTGTCCTGGGGACAGTGAGACACCTAACTCTAAACCAGCATCCTTGGGAAAGCGGTACTTTACAAGGTGCCTCTGAAAGGCGCTTTGTGTTTGGAGACAATACCAGGAGTGTGCCTTCTAGATAGACAGTACAGAAAGGCAGCACATTAATCTTGCCTCAAATCCTATTTCATGTCTTCCGGATTTTGTCGAGGGGAGGTAGGTGGGAACAATTGATCTATTGAGAATTGCGGGCTGATCTCCCTCTGAGACCTCTACCTGGGTGACTACTCTTGGACAGAAAACAAGTGCTCCGGCCCCAGCCAAAGGTGGTTTCCTGTTCCCTCACTGAGGCTGGCTGCAGTTCAGTTGGGAAGTGTGCGTGCAAGACTGACCCTGGAAAAGACATTCAAAGCGCCCACCCCTTCAGGGCTTAATGAATTGTCATACAGGAACCAACTTCCTCCCACTATGGAGCGAGGAGAAGGCTGGCAGCTGGTGGCTTTGGGGCTGCCAGCTTAGCCCTGTGAGGAACCAAACATGCACCTGTGCCAGAAAGCTGGAAGCTGGGGTACAGATGACCTGGGACTTCGTGAAATCAAGGCCCTGAATGAATCTGCTTAGCACCTCTTTCCTGACAAGCTTTAAAACTGTGAAAAGTTTTTTTTTTCCTTTTCAGCTCTACAAATAAGAATTGTATGAATTTAATGTACACAATGGGGTGATGAATTGTGCTGTTCAATGATTACTGTGATCAAATTAGCATACTTATCACCTTACAAGCAGCCCTGTCTTTCTTTTCTCCTGGGCTGTGGAAATACTTTCCATCTTCCCTCTTAGCACATTCTAAGTATATGGCGTTAATGAACTATGGTCCCCTTGCTGTATGTTCGCTTCCTGGAAGTTACTCATTTTATACCCAAACTTGGTAAACTTTGACCCACACCTCCCCATCTGTTCCTCTCTACTCCCCAGTCAGGACACTGAGTTTGAGTACTGAGATCATGCAACCTTTGTGTTTCTGTATTTGACTTGTTTCACTCAGGCTAATGTCTTCTATCTTCACTGAAGTTGCGACTGTCAGGATGTCCTTCTGTCCTGGTTTCCTTTTTGCTGCTGTGATGAACAGCATGACCAAAGGCAAATGGAGGGGAGGAAGGGTTTATTTCTACTTACATGTTAGAGGCTATTATCAAGGAGAGCGAGGACAGGAACTGGGGGTAGGAACAGAGACCATGGAAAGGTGGCTTACTGGTTTGTTCTCCATGGCTCACTCAGCCTGCTTTCTTACACAGCTCAAGGATACTTGCACCACCCAGAGCAGGCTGGGCCCTCCCACATCAGTTGTCAGTAAAGAAAATGCCCCACAAACATGTGCACATGCTGTCTTCCTAGATGACTCCAGTTTGTGTCAATTTGTAGGGTGCACACGCAATTCCCTTGTGCTTGCACCTGTGTGTGTGTGTGTGTGTGTGTGTGTGTGTGTGTGTGTGTACACGTGAGTGTGCCAAATTTTGTTATCCCATTTACTTCTCAGTCACCAGCTGAGTTGATTCGGTGGCATCGCTATGTGAACAATGCTCTGGTGAACATACTGGATGAATTGCCTTTGGGTATATACCCAGACTGGCATGGCTGATCATCTATCCGGTAGTCCTAGTTTTTGATTCTTTGAGAGATGTACACACTGTTTTAATAATGACTGTACCAGTTCACATTTCTTCTAACAGCGTGTGAGGACTCCTTTCTCCACGTAGTTCAAACACTTGCTGCCTTTTGTCCTTTGCAAATAGCTATTCTGACAGGTGTAAGATGGCATCTCATTGAAGTTTTTAATTAGCACTTCCCTGAGGGAATCAGTCATGTTGAATATCTTTTCATTTATCTGTTGCCATTGGTTTGTCTTCCACTGAGAAACATCTCCACCTTTTGTCCATTCTTTTTGTTGTTGTTGTTGTTGTTTTTTTTTTTTAAAGATTTATTTATTATGTATACAGTGTTCTGCCTGCACATATCCCTGCAGGCCAGAAGAGGGCACCATATCTCATTACAGATGGTTGTGAACCCCCATGTGGTTGCTGGGAATTGAACTCAGGACCTTTAGGAAGAGCAAGCAGTGATCTTAACCTCTGAGCCATCTCTCCAGCCCCCTGTTGTTGTTGTTTTGAGACAGGGTTTCTCTGTGTAGTTTTGGTGCCTGTCCTGGATCTTGCTCTATAGACCAGGCTGGCCTCGAACTCACAGAGATCTGCCTGGCTCTGCCTCCTGAGTGTTGGAATTAAAGGTGTGCGCCACCACCGCCCGGCAACTTTTGTCCATTTTTAAATCTAGGTTTTTCTTTTTGCTATTAAGTTGTATGAATTCCTTACCAATTTTGAGTATTAACCCCTTATCAGATATGTGGTCTAAAATATTTCCCCCAATTCTGCAAATTGCCTTTTTACTCTGTTGATTGTTTCCTTTGCTGTATAAATGACATCACTGGAATGGGATCCTCAGACAGAGAAACAGAACACCGAGGCTCTTTGCCAGGAAGCAGCTTTACCTATGCTTGTACTGGCTCAGCAGATTCACATTCAAAGGATGAGTCCCGAGCGTGGTAGGACTTAGGTTTCTTTACAATTTTTTTGTCCTTTTGTCCCCCTAATAAGGTAACACACGTTTTCACTGGCGATTTTATGGCTATAAGGCTGTGCTATCAGGGATACAGGAATGTGACAGGGTTGTCTTGACACTGTGACACTGAGGCTTCAGGAATGGAAAGGATGTTATGGCACTCAGGTCACAGGGATGCACTAAGGCTGCACATGCATATGCTGACACTTGTTTCTAGAATATTCTCTCTATTTAAACAGCTTTATTGAGCTGTAGCATGCATACGCTTAGTCCACCAATTTAAAGTATCCAGTTGAGTGGTTTGGGCATATTCAAAGTTTTGCATCATTGAGCATTGACATTAACTTGTGGCTCAGGGACAAGCAGTAGATCCCTGATATACCAGACCCTTATAAAGGAAATGGGCTAGATTGCTACTTCTGCAAGGTCGTCTTTTTCCCCATGCGAGGGAAGATGACAGCATCCTTATGATTTTTTTAATGGTATCTGAGTCTTTTTGGTCACATGTGTTAAAGAAACTCAGGAGTGCTTCTGCCTAGGTTTCTGTTTGACCCCCACTTCTTACTAAACGTTCCTTAATGTTAATAAATGTTTTCCTGTCAAGTAAATATTGATAAATAGTTCAGAATTCAGCAAAATGTGAGCATCCCCAAAATCACTAGAACTGATTTGGTCTCATCAATTTACTGGATAATTTTAGGAAAGGCTCTAAAATGTTTGGCTCTCAGTTTCTAGGTCTGTGAAATGGGAGAAAAATTCCCTGAAATTCCTTCAGTTTTAAATGTCTATATATCAATTGTCAGGTAGATAATTTTGCTTAGTGCTATAATTTTGTGATTTTGTTGTCTTTGAAGGAGTTGAAAAATAGTTCTGCATAAATCCAAACGTTTTCTGAGAACAACAGACTGAACATATACACAAGGACCTGTTGCCTAGGATGAATCTAAAAGCAAAGATTTTAATAAATGGGTCTATGACCTTGGAATGATGAATGCCACCTTGAAACAAGGTCTGTGACCTTGGAACAATGTTTAATGACATAGATTAGCACTCTGCATCCCTCTGGACTGTATGCATACTAGGCTCTGCCACTGAGCCATAGCCCCAGTCCTTTTAAATATTTCTATTTTAAAGTCTGTAAAGGGTAGGTATGTCTAAGTTCCCAAACTTGCCTAGACTATCCATGAAGTCATAGTCCCCCTGCTTCAGTCTCCCTCATGGCTGGGATGACAGGACTCTTGTACAACCAGAAAAGCTGTATTCTGTATGTTCAAGTCCCATTGGGCTAGAAACAAGATCTTTTTTATTTGCTGTTTGGATCTCACATTGGAGTTGTTGTTCATGGACAGTCAATAAATTCTCTTGTTGAAAGAACAAATGCATGCTAGTTAGCAGACATGTGGGAAAAATAATGTTAGTTGAGGCAGACCAGACGAAGAAAGACCGGGTGTCACTTCGCATGTCAGAGGGAGTTTGAGTCTGAGAACAAATAAATGCTCCAAGAACATGTGAAATGTCTTTCCCCTCAGCAGACCAGGCCACAAGCAATAAAATCTGTGGACAATAAGGGCGTCATAACAAAGAAGGAGAGCTGTTGAATACAGTAACACTCCCTTCTTTACTAGTTTTGGATTTAGCAGATGTGTAAATAGACAACATGTTAATTTTTAAGTATCTGGAACCAATCTGCTTTTACAAAGCATGAAAGCTGTGAATTAATCAATGTAGCCATCAGACAGAACTGGAGTCCCAGAGCAGCTCAGACCAGGACTTGTTTATGCTTTAGCTCAGCCCCAAAGCACTCTGCCGGCTTCTCCCTGCTATTAAGGCTGCCTTCTTCTTTCTTTTCTTCCTTTCCACACTTCTGTTCGTCTTCTTCTTCTCCCCTGCTTCTCACTGACACCCCCCACCCCCTCCCTCTCAAATCAAGCCAGTGATTTCTGGCAATATATCAGGGAGTTGGTACTATTCATAAAAATGGTTCACACCCCTTGGCACATAATGACAGGCAGCAGGGAGGACAGCTGCCTTTTGTCCTATCTTGATCCTGAATCTCAGGGTTTTATGCTGCATCTCTGTCCATAAATACACACCTGAGGCTGTGTGAATAGTTTGCCAAAGCCATGTTTCCATGGTTACCCTTCATTGGGTTCTCTGCTGTACTGGAGCGCTTGCCTGTGGGGGCCTGACTGAGATCAATGGCCAATTGTCCTTGATACTGCTAGTTCCCGTTTGGCAAACCTGGAGTGCCCCTGAAAGTCAGAAGAAAAAAAAATGACCAGGATGTTGAGTCTGCTCTCTGCTGGTTAATGTTGCCTTGTCCAGCTGTGTGCAGGTGAAGTACACTTGGAGGAGATGAGACTAGGCTATGGGCCACTGTATTATTAGGCAAATTTGGCATAACCTCTGTAGAGCTGTGCTGTGTGGCCTGGGTCCAAGGGTGCTCCTTTGTCTAACTGGGAGGACAGTCCCTTTTTATTACCCTAGACCAGTGGTTCCAAAACCGATTTTTCTTAGAAAAACTTGAAAGCCTTTTAAACCATAAATTATCAGGCCCCATCTGCAGGATTAACACGTCCAATTTCTTGAAAGGGACTGGGAAATTTTAATACCCTTAAGTGCTGGGGATGGGTCTAGTTGGTTAGGGAGCAGTGTTCTGAGGCTCTTGGTCCAATGTGCTTTTTAAAGGGCATGGGGAAAGGCAAGAGGGGAATCTTTTCAGAAAGAGAAGACGCCCCACCCCTAATGCATAGAATAACAGTGTTCTAGACGCCTCCTCCCCTAGGAGCTCGCTAAGGCATTAAAACTGGCAATGATTTCCTGTACTCTAGCCACATAAAGGGAAGGAGAGCGAGGAGAAAAACATCCAGGTTCTTCCTCACCTGAAATAGTCCCTGAGCCTAGTTCACCTGCAGAGACCATCTCCCCAAGGACTATAGCTCCTTCCCAGCAAAGGCTCACTCTTTGTTAATTCTCATACTAGATCTATGAACCACGGAGTTGCAGGCTTGTGGCACACTAAAGGTTGTCATCTAGGGAGAGTTGCTAAGATGGTGTAGGTGCTGTGACGTAGTTCCAGGCAAGTGTTGGGACCTGACCCCTGGTCCTTGGGTAGCTGTTGCCTTGCTTGCTGATCTTGATCAGATGTCCTCCCTATGCTAATTCCCTGCCAGTTTCATTCCTCCTAAACAGCTTACTGGAGGTTCCCTGTTTGCGTATCCTGCATATTGGTGTAATACTAGAATGTAAAACATCTGTAGTGAACTTTTGCCCTCCCAGGTTCTCCCACTGTGCTGTAAGCCTGTATTTAAGGCCTCTTCTCTCCTTCAATAAAGGGCATTCTACTGAGACGAATGACCCGCTGTCTTGTCTCTGTTTTAATCCTTAGCCCCTCGCTTGGACATGGTGAACGGGGAGTAGCACGGGCGCTACAGAAAAGGTCAAGGGACATCCTGCCTTCTGGAGGGCAGAGGTGTCTAGATGGTGAGGTCAAGGGACATCCTGCCTTCTGGAGGGCAGAGGTGTCTAGATGGTGAGGTCAAGGGACATCCTGCCTTCTGGAGGGCAGAGGTGTCTAGATGGTGAGGTCAAGGCCATGTGAGAAGGGAGATGAAAATGGTGTAGAAAGAGGAGTGGAGGAAAGTGACCCTCAGGGCTGCCTGTTTCTGAACAGTGCTACTTCTTTCTAATCCCCATTAAGTTGTTAGAGCAGCTCTTGACTTCATATGACTATGGCAACAGCTGATAACCATGTACAGTGCTTTATTTCTTTAAATTATTGGTGTTTGTCTGTATGTCTGTGTACCATATGCTTGCCTGCTACCTGAAGAGGCCAGAAAAGGATGTCACATCCTCTGGGACTGGAGTTACAGATGGTCACAAGCTGCCATGTGGGTGCTGGGATTCAAATCTGGGTCCTCTGCAAGAGCAGCCAGTGCTCTTAACCACAGAGCCACCTCTCCAGTCTTGACTTGCAGTACTTCTTATTATTAAATAACCTGATTATAAACCCAGCTATGTTCCTTATTTAATAGGAAAACACTGAGGGATGCCGAGCAGTGATAACTTAATGATGTTCAAAGAGGAAGGTGGTACAGGAAAGGGGAGAGGCAGCTTGCCACTTCTTTGTAGAAACTAACAAATATGTGCACACATTCAGAACATCCCAGCGCTTTCTCAGCACAAAAATTATTGGGCAGAAGTCTCATCGTGATTATCTACATCTGCAAAGGACAGATAATATGGGGATCATTTGCCCTTTCTCTGTACAATGGAAATTGGTATTCAGTATTATCTCAATAGAATATTTCATCTTTATTCTGTATTGGTGATACAGATACAGAACCATACAATTTTTAGGAACTATGAACATTTCAATCCTCATTGAGGAGTTCTTGTTTTCAGATAGTAATTTATAAGCCAGTTATATGGTATGTTTTTAAAATAATATGTTAAATATATATATTAATCAGGAATTTTTTTCTGGGCTGGGCATGGAACCTCAAACATGCTAGACAAAAGCTCTGCCGCTAAGCCACACCCATAGCCCCATCAGGATATATATATATTTGTTTTAGTGTGTGTGTATACATGTGTTTGTCTGTGTGGGCACACGTGTGTGTGTGTGTGTGTGTGTGTGTGTGTGTGTGTGTGTGTGCGTGTGTGTGATGTGTTCAGGTGCCCTATAGAGGCTAGAAGAGGGCATCAGATCCCGTGGAGCTGAAGTTAGATTATGAGCCAATAGATGTGGATGCTGGGAACGGAACTCAGACTCTCTAGAAGAACATTGTAACTGTAATTAATAAGGCAATTCCACATAATTCATCTAGTAATCAAGAGAAGTTTGTTTCTGGGGTAACTTACAGCCAATAGGGGTTGGTTATAGGATCCAGGAGAGATGAGGTACCATCCAGCGGAGAACTCTGGCATGGTCTCTCATCCAGCTTCCAGGACCACGAGGTATCCAGAAGAGCCCAGCATGTATGCACCTCGAGTCTTAAGGGGCTCCCTCTCAGCCATGCCCCAGGTGCAGGTCATAGGCAGGTGTGGCAGTTAGTTACCTGCTGTCACTCTAGGGGCAGTATTTCAAGGTCAAAGCTGGAACAGCTACCCACTACAGAACATCAAGTGCTTTTAACCACTGAGCCATCTCCCCAGCCACCAAGGTTATTTTTTTGTTGACCAGCTATGTCTGTGTATACCATGTAATATAGATTTTCCATTTGGAGGAGTTATAAAATATTTGCCTTTTAAAACACTTTCTTCTGAGAAAATAATTTTTTGTTGTTGTTTTTGTTTTTTTTTTGGAGCTGAGGATCGAACCCAGGCCCTTGTGAGAAAATAATTTTTATATAAATGGATAAAATATAAGGCGATTTACATCTGGTATCCACTTATGAGTGAGTACATACCATGTTTGTTTTTATCAGTCTGGGTTACTTCACTCAGGATGATATTTTCTAACTCTATCCATTTGCCTGAAAACCTTATGATGTCATTGTTTTTCTCTGCTGAGTAGTACTCCATTGTGTATATGTACCACATTTTCTTTATCCATTCTTCAGTTGAAGGGCATCTAGGTTGTTTCCAGGTTCTGACTATTACAAATGATAACCAGATTGTAACTCACAGCTCTAGGGAGGCTAGCTAGTAAAGAGGACCCTAGGAAAGACACAGGGATCGCCTAGTGATGGAGAAATGAATGAGATCTACACGAGCAAACTGGGGGTGCGGGGGAGGTAATGGAGGACAAGGGTTGGAGGAAAGAGAGCTTAGGAGAGCGGGAGGTCCTAGCTAGATCAGGAACAGAGTGGGAGAACAAGGAAAGAGATACCATGATAAATGAAGACACCATGGGAATAAGAAGAAGCAGAGTGCTAGAGAGGTCCCCAAGAATCCACAAAGATGACTCCACTATAGACTACTGGTAATAGTTGAGAAGGTGCCTGAGCTGACCTACTCTGGTGATCAGATGGCCGAACACCCTAACTGTCATGATAGAACCCTCATCCAGTGACTGATGGAAACAGATGCAGAGATCCACAGCCAAGTCCCAGGCGGACCTCCAGGAGTCCAATCGATGAAAGAGAGAGAGAGAGAGAGAGAGAGAGAGAGAGAGAGAGAGAGAGAGAGAGAGAGAGAGGGGAGGGATTCTATGAGCAAGAGATATCGAGACTATGATTGGAAAAAGTACAGAGACAACTAGCCAAACTAGTGGAAACACATGAACTGTGAACCAATAGCTGAGGAGCCCCCATGGTATTGGACTAGGCCCTCTGGATAATTGAGACAGTTGTTTAGCTTGAACTGTTTAGGGGGGCCCCAGGCAGTGAGACGGAGACCTGTCCTTAGTGCATGAGCTGGCTTTTTGGAACCTAGTGCCTATTCTGAGATGCTTTTCTCAGCCTTGGTGCAGGGAGGAGGGGCTTGGAATTGCCTCAACTGAATGTACCAGGCTCTGCAGACTCCCCAGGGGAGACCTTGCCATAGAGGAAGTGGGAATGGTTGCGGGGGGAAGGTTGGGGGGTGAGAAGAGGGAGGACAGGGAAATCCGTGGTTGATATGTAAAACAAATAGAAAAATCTCTTTAAAAATAGAAAAAAATGTAAAGTGATATATAATGCTATTATGAGATACTCAGGATGATGCTTTATGGGTGACAGGCTTGAGAGTAACACGTCCAGAGCCTCTGTAGAAGTCTCCATCACGTGCAGACAAGGGTGACAGATTGAAAAGGAGCATAAAGGTTGCTGTGGTTTGGATACGAACTGTTACCCCCAGGTTCATGTATGAACAGCTGGTCTCCAGCTGGGGGCCCTGTTCTGAGAGACTGTGGAACTGTTAGAAGTGGGGAGCCTCACTAGAGGAAGTGAGTCACTAGTAAGGGCCTTGAGGTGGATGACCTTGTTCAGCTTCCTGTCTCATCTCTGCTAACCTCAGGAGATTCGAAAAACACCCACCATAGGCTTCCATCACCATGGAGCTGCTTGCTGCCATGCTTTCTTGACCATGGTAGACCATGACCCTCCAGCTGTGAGGAGAAATAATCTTTTCCTCATGTAATCTGCTTATTGGCAGGCATTTGGTCACAGCAAAGAGAAACATTAATACCAATGTAGACCACCAAAGTTTTTGGAGAATTAAGATCTTAGGGTAAGATAAGGTAAAGCAGATAGAACACAGGATCCCTTCTTGTGTTTTTAAAGGACATTGTTATTATTATTATTATTATTATTATTATTATTATTATTATTATTATTATGCCACAGTTTCACTTATAATCCTGGCCAGCCTGGAGCTTACTATGTAAACCAGGGTGTTCTCAAACTGACAGAGATCTGCCTCCCTCTGCCTCTCGAGTGCTAGGTTAAAGACATGAACCACCATACCTGGCATTATTGTATTATTTTTTATTGTGTGGTTGTGTGGTATGTGTGAGTACTCAAGTGCAGGCAGCTACAAAGGCAGGAGTGTCAGATCATTCGGAGCTTGAGTCTTGAGTGGTTTTGAGCTGCTCAACATGGGTTAGAAACTGAACTTGCATCTTCAGCAAGAGCATATGTATTCTTAACCACTGAGCAACTTCTCCAGTCCATGTTTCTGTATTTTTCAAGCTAAGGAAGATAAGGCAGTGAAACCCATAAGCAAATGACCATTTCCCTATGATATTTACAGCAATGGCCTTTATGATCTGAATGCTATAAACCACTCTTAGCATCATACTCACTGTCGTAAGTTCATCTCTGTCTGTGATTAGAATAGAACCCACGCCAAGAGCATTCCTGCATGCCTGCTCTCCATCCTGACGATCCTGGGGAGCTGCAGGCTCCAGACACTCTGATGCTATTGTCCAGGAAACATTATCATCCCAGAGAGAAGCTGTTAGTAGGGAATAGAGTCTTTAACTATACAATAACTATGCAACAGATCTTCAAGTATCCTCTGATGAAAAGAGGGGCTTAGCAGGAATTTATTACCTTCCACCCTGATTCCACGTCTTAAATCCCCAGCTCTGCCCATAATTCATCATTAAAGTCATTTATCACTGAAGTCTTATTTACATGCATCTCAGGGACCATGATTCCAAGGCCTGCATGTTCCCTGCTTTCTTTATGTCTCCTAGGATTGTGACAGAAGAGCCCCAAAGGGTCTGGGTTCAAGTCTCGACCCCATCACAAGCTGGCCATTTGCCTCAGGGCCAAATATGTGATCTCTCAGAATCCCAGATGCCTCCCCTCAAAGGGACTAATATCTCCCTAATTGAGCCGTTGTGTGCATTAAATGAGATAAAGTATGTAAAAGTGTTGTGCATAGGACCTGGCAGCCATTAAACCCTAATGAATCTCTTCCAACCATACTTCATTACCAAAAGATACAAAGATAGCTTTTTCTTGCTTTCACTTTCCAATCTTAACCCTAATTTTTATTTTCCTACACATTAATAATTCATATACCATAATACTCTTAAATACATTTTAGAGCTATGCCTGGTGTGTGATCATAAATGGAAACACTAGATATTCAGGTTATTTGGATGTGCATCATCCAGAAAGTCTTCATGAGTCTGATGGTAAAGTTTTGAAAGCCTGAAAGTTCATGCTGTTTGAATAAGGTTTTTTTCCCCCCTCTCTTCTCCCTGTCCTTTCCTCTTCTCAGCTTCCTCTCCCCTCCCCTTGGTTTTGGCACAAATATTTTCCCAGAATGCCCTTCAAATAGGAAGTAGCTTTAATGGCTTTATCTTCAGTGATTTTCATATGCAATGTTTATCTGCTCAGTACAGCAGAACACATTATCTTAAGATGCATCATGTCTTGAGATACTCAAATTTTGTTTCACATTTATTATTTATGTTTTCGGAGCTGCACACAGGCATGTGTCAAGACACATGTGTGGAGGTCAGAAGACAACTTTCAGGAGTCAGTTTTCTCCTTCCACAGTGTGGGTTTCAGGGATTGAACTCAGGTCATCAGCATTGGCATCAAGTGCCTTTACCTGCAGAGTCATCTGATTGGCCCAAATGCATCATCATTGGACAGTTTATTTTCTTATGCACAAAAGTGACAAATCCTTCTTAACCCCTTCCCTGCCCCCCTTAGTGAAGTTATGCTGAGGTTCTCCATCAACAGGTAGACAATTAAATTAACTTGGAAATAACTGACTTCACACTAACTTGTTCAAGAATTTAACAAGTTTCAAAGATAAAGAAACAGAATACTTTATTATAAAACATAAAATAATTAAATATTACACATATATTTTGACTTTTCTCTATAATCCATGTTTTTTTTTAATTCAACATTTTCCCTCAGAATATCACTTACTCAAAGAAGCGAGTGAGAACACATAAGAATAGGCTATTAATAAATTAATTCTTTCCCATAAAATAATAAAATGATAATTATATAAAGACAAATAACTTCCCACTTTTCAGAGAGCAAGGGAATGGTAGTGTGGTATTATTTTTTTTCTCTCCTCATATCAAAATGGCTACCGAAGGGCCAAGCCAAGAAGGCCAAGCTGTTACTTTTCACTTCCATGGCAACTTTTCACTTCCATGGCATCCAAGAACTCATGATTCCCACTGGGATGGGGACAAGGAATGCTGTTAAATTTAACAGACCACTGTCTAGCTGGTTCTGCTGAGCTGGCAAACCCCTATTTGAACCGAGACTCTGAGAAGCAGTAAAAATGAGTGTACATTCATCCAAGAAACTGGGGGGATGGAGGAGTATCATATAAACATGCCCTGTAGAACCACTTCTCAAAGAATTACAGGGGAACACAGTCTTATAAGTTACTCTGGCTTTGGCAAACAGAATGGTGTTTTTCCAATTGAGAACAATTTTAAGCTTGTTAATGCCCATCAACAGCTGGCTCCTGATGACCAAAAATCTCATCTGAGACATGGTGAAGTACTGTTATTCATGGAAGGGTCTTGGTGAGTTGTAATTTATTAATGTAGCAAGAAGACAGATGGATTTTTCTCTGGCCACTGTGTTTTATTTATTTTTTTCCTTGTTGACCAAGTCCTGGGGTGAATTGAAACTTGTCAGTTGGTGGGCGAAAACCACAAGCAGCCTTTAATTTTCTAAGCATTCTGATAATATGTATGGAGCATTATAAATGGTAGGCTTCCCTCCTTCAAGCATGCTATTTTACCAGTTAGTGCCTATTTTTACCAAAAATGAACATGTCACCAGTTCTTGTTCCCAAAGAGCAGGCACCAGCCTCCCTCGTCCCCAGTCAATAAGCACCAAAAGTTATGAGGTTGATGTCACATGAAGGGCATCAAGATTTGAGGGTTTTTTTCCCTTCAAGTGTGAATTTTAATTCCATGAAGATCTTAAATAGCCCATGTGACCCTGCTTCCAGAATGCTACTGGGAATATGTTTCAAGTTGTTAATTTCAGTCTTGGAGACTCTCTAAAGGCAGAATATACTTGAAACCCAATAAACAACACACAGATAATAAACATAAGATACAGCTTGCCAGTCCAGCAGCAAGCACCCATTGAGCACCGTTTGTTATCAGATTTTGACACTATAAATTCCAAGCAACCACTGGGCAAAGAGTTCCATTCATGTATTTGATGGCTCTGAGTGTCAGTCTTTGACCTGAAGCCTTCAAGGGCTTTTTAAAAAATAGATGTCTTTGCCCTTGACTCCTTTGATGTTCAAGGGTATGTGTGTGGAGAGGAGACCCATCCCCAAGTCAACAAGATTTTCAGTTGGTCAAAATGAAAACCTGACATGTCTCAGTACGATACATCTCATCTTTCAAATGACAGTGCAAAGAGAAGGCTTTTTTGTTGCTGTTTTTTAAAGCTGGATTTGTCATCACTTCTCATTGTCAAGTGCTTTAGAGTACCATGTGCTTCTAGGGGTGGACTAAGGAGGCTGGTGGCTGTCTATCCATTCTTCAAACCCTGTGGCAGTTCCTGTGTGGTTTGTAGTCTTGATCAAAAGACCTGGAGATGGGCAGGTAAGGTCCTGGTCTGAGGAAGGTACGTGGTCTCTGGATCAGCTAGCTCTTCTTTGTGCATGACCTACAACACTGTTTTCCATAAAATTTGTGGTTGCAGACCCCGTGCTGAGGGACCAGATGACACCAGCTGAAGAAATCGACACAGGATGGGTCATCTGAAAGGACGGAAAGCATTTAGTACATCAGCTAGGACTTTGGCCTTCTTACTAAGATGAGGGCCTACGGAACAGAGGTCTAGGCCCACCTCCTTGTCCCTCTGTGTGTTCTGCCCATGATACATTTGGATTTTGCCTGGGCAGGATTAATATTCCAAAAGGGACTGTATCTGTTAGCAGAATTTAAATAGGGGACCAGTGTTAGAAAAGAAGTCATAGCCAGGAGGAGATCACGACTGCCTGCATATAGCCTGGCAGTTAGCATGGACATGAGATCCCAGGACAGTACCTTTCCAAGGAGCATCTTCCTTTTAGTTACTTTCTTTTTGCCTTTGCGTGCACAATAAAGACCCACAGTTCTCCTGACTCCTCTTGTATGGGCCCTGGGTTGGACTTTCTGTGACTCACCTGCCTGTAGTTTCTTTGGTCCTGGGTTCTTGTACCCAGAATTCCCCTTTTCATGCCCTTTTATATCTCACAGTCATTCCCAGGAATCCTTTTCTGACGCAAACCAGTTCCTGTCATGCCTCTTACTTAGGGCCTTCCTTCTCATCCCTCCACACTCGAAGGTATGGTGATCCCTGTGGAGGCTGAGCTTTAGGATGTGAAGTCTGACTTCCTGGCCTCATCTTCTCCTTTCTTCCCCAACCCAGCCACACTAGCCCCCTTGCTGATCCCAGAAGCACTGGTGATCTCTGTCTACCATTTTCCCAATTCACCACTCGGTAGACTTTCCCTAAAATTCCAGGTTAGTTTCTTCTTTCCTCTGCCACTCAACAAACCAGCCTACTCCTGGGCCTTCCAGGGAGGGTCCTCACTATCTTCCTTGCTTTATCCATCTTCATTATACCATGTGGTTGCTTAGTCTCTGTCCTCTACAGTACAAAATCTTTGAGATCAGGTTCTTGGTCTTCACTCTTCACTGGTTTCTTCCCAATACTTAAAATAGTGTCAGACACAAAGTAGTTGCTAGATAAATATTTTTTAAAACTTATCAACTATTTTTATTCTAGAACACTGTCATCACTCTGCATTGGTTTGAACATCATGCTCCTCTTTACATGTATCGAAACGCACACTGAACAATGAGCTTCTGGTTGCAAAAGTTTAGTTTTGCATTTGTTAAGTCCTGTCCACCAGCACAACAGAAATACAAGTGGTCAAGTCCTGTCCACCAGTGCAACAGAAAGACAAGTGCTAGCTAAAGAAAATATTTTTGGAAAAAATAACCACAGTGGCTAAAATAATAAAATTAAGCCATATAGCATAGGAACTTAGGTTTAAAAATGAGTGGTATATTCTTTTCCTTCTAATGATTTCTAGTTTTCCTTCCACTGACTTCTGACTCTCTCTCTCTCTCTCTCTCTCTCTCTCTCTCTCTCTCTCTCTCTCTCTCTGATGGGAGTGCAGATAACTTGTAAATGTCATCCTCAGCAGAGACTTGGTAAATGATGTGAGAGAAATAATAGTAACAACAGTATTTTTAAATCACGTATA
The DNA here is from genome assembly GCF_949786415.1 of Peromyscus eremicus. Taxonomy (NCBI): domain Eukaryota; kingdom Metazoa; phylum Chordata; class Mammalia; order Rodentia; family Cricetidae; genus Peromyscus; species Peromyscus eremicus. The sequence goes on along the minus strand of NC_081420.1, from coordinate 94,285,041 downwards.
CAGAAGGATGGAGTTTAATCCCCTGAAATGAGCACTCCTATAGGTCAGAGATCAGGCACCAGAAAGCTAGTTTGAGATATGCTGGGTTCAAGATTCAAGTCAGACATTAAGATGAAGATCTAGCTACATTCCATTTGCCTAATTTATATGTATGTAATACACCTATGCACATACATTATATACATATCTAGTATCTGATGCCTCCGATCAGTTAGCATGTACCTTAGCCGTGCTATTTATATTTATATTTATAGACATTCTAGATTATTCTGTTGGTACAATGGAAGTTTTGCAAGATAATATAGACTACTGGAACTATGGTCCTAACTTTGAGGTCATTTATTTTTATGGTCCTTTGAGAGAAGGTCCTGCTATATACCCAGGGTAGCCTTGAACTTGTAATTATGCTTCTGCCTCTGCTTCCTAAGTGTTGTGATTATAGGCATATACTACCATTCCCTGACTAACCTCACTACTGTATCAACTCTCACTTCTCTAAAACATTTAAAAAATTATATTATGTGTGTGAGTGCTCTATCCAATGCCCATAGAGGCCAGAAGAAGGCATCAGATTCCCTGGAACTGGAGTTACAGATGGTTATGAACTGCCATGTGGGTGCTGGGAATTGAATCTGATCCTGTGAAAGAGCAGCCAGTGCTTTTAAGCACTGAGCCATCTCTCCTATGAATAGAATAGCATTTTACCAAAAGCCTACATCAGGGACCCTGGGCTTCATGTAAGCCAAGAGGCAGAGCTGAGGAGGGTCAGCATGCTATGAGTGTGTGGTACCCTCTTTGCTGGTAAGAACAGTTATGGATGGCTGGTTATCTGAGATATGAACCAGGCATCTGGCTTACACTGTGGAGTCTAATTGTAGACCCCGCTCTCTTTGCCTCACTTTCTGCTTGCAGAAAAGCAGCAAGCACCATTGGCCCAGTCTTCCAGATCTGCCCAGCTTCCTTCCCCTTACTACCTCCCCGTAAAAGAGACTCTTCCATCTCTCCTTGGATGCAGCTGCCACCTCTCCATGAGGAGATCCTATTCTCATTCTGCTCCAGGAGACCCACTGTCATGATCTCACATGTTTCTCCACCTTATCCAATGAAATCTGATGTCTCTGTGATGACTAATGAGGCCCCTATACCACATTTGGTTTGTGCCTATGCAGTCAACTGTGCTCCTAATCTAAGTATCTTGCTGTTCCTTTGCATTCGCCCTTTCTTCTGCTGAGCACATATGAGATCCACCTTCCTTACTTCCTGGAGGCCCTTTTCAAAAGTTACTTCCATTCTGGGGTCTGGCTTGACCTTCTGTCAGGCCTGATTTCCCCACCTCTTTCTCAAGGTGGGTATTTGTTGTGGTCCCTCAAGGCTCTGGGATCCTTATAGCCTCAGGGTAGAACCCTGTTTTGTTGTATTCTTTTATTCCTAAACGAGAGCCCTGGGGATACATGATGAGTTCTTAGTGACCTTGATATGAATGAAAGAGAGGGTTTCACCACACTGGACACACCAGCTTCCATCTACTACATACTCAGCAGATATTGTGAGCCAGGTGAGTATCAGACAGTGCTGTGGGATGGTCTGTATGTCAAGTGTGTTGCTGATTGGTCAGTAAATAAATCACTGATTGGCCATTGGCTAGGCAGGAAGTATAGGCGGGACAAGGAAAAGAATGCTGGGAAGTGGAAGGCTGAGAGAGAGACACTGCCATCCGCCATCAGGACAAGGAAGATGTAAGGTACCAGTAAGCCATGAGCCATGTGGCAAAGTAAAGATTAATAGAAATGGGCTAAATATAAGAGTAAGAGCTAGACAATAACAGGCCTGAGCTAATGGCCAAGCAGTTTAAATAATGTAAGAGTCTGTGTGTTTATTTTATAATTGGGCTCTGGGACTGGTGGGACTTGGTGGCGGGAGCTGGAGAGAAATTCTCCAGCAACACTAACATGATCTCCTCTCTCCTGTGCCTGTGTGAGAGATGTTCCCGGGACTGACCAGAGTGCTAAGGTAGTCTGGCTATAGAGATGGACAGGAGAGAGAAGGAGTCTGGCAGAAGAATATGCCCCATCACTTTAAAATACTAATTATCCTCTATGTAGAATCCCAGTGTTGATCAGAGATGATCCTGCTTCAGCAATCCCTACATTACAGTCACACCGGATAACATAGGAAAATAGGGAAGACACTGATGCCCTGACCATGTAGCCAGATGGGAAGTGATGCAGTTGGAGTGGCAAGGGAGAGGAAGGGGGTAACTAACAGCGCCAAATAATATTCACCGCAAATTGGAAAAAATGGACTGAGAGATTAGGCAGGCTTGGGAAATCTGTGATTGGATTAAACACAATAGAAAGCCAGCAGCTGGGTGCTAGAGAAAGACTCTTTAGCATGATGAAATCTGATCTGACTGAGAGATACTCTTGGTGTTTGCTAGATTACTTTAAATTGCCTAGATTTCTAAGCATGATTCTAGATTACCCATCAGCACCCACTGTCCTGCGCTTGTACCAACTAAGACAACAGGACAATGCAGAGTCATTTTAATTGGTTGTAAGTTCTGTGTCTTATCTATTAAAACTTGAGCTCCTCTAGGGCAACTTTTATTTACTTTTATACTTCCACTGATTAGCAAAAAATCACATTTTTTGAGGGAGGGTCTGATGTAGCCCAGGCTGGCCTCAACTATGTAGCCAAAACTGACTGAACTATTTATTTATTTTTAGGTTTTTTGAGTCAGGGCTTCTCTGTGTAACTTTGGAGCCTGTCCTGGAACTCCCTCTATAGACCAGGCTGTCTTGAACTCACAGAGATCCTCCTGTCTCTGCCTCCCAAGTGCTGGGATTAAAGGCGTGTGCCACCACTGCCCAGCTCTAACTGAACTTCTAATTCTCCTGACTTCACCTCCTAAATGCTAGAATTACAGGTGTGCACAACTATGCATAGTTTTATATCATGCTGGGGATTGAACCCAGGAATTCATGCATGCTAGGCAAGCACGCTACCAACTGAGCCACATCTCCAGCCTCCAAATACTTTGTCTTAAAAAGGGAGAATGGTTACATGACCATTTCCCAGGAATGAAGAGCTGAAAAATTTTATTGAATGAAATGTTGCCTTCAGATCATGCAAACAATATGGTATTGACAGGGACAGCCTCAGATTTGGCCTTGTACAAGTCTAAGAATACAGCCCCATGGATGCTGATGGGACCAGGATACCATAGAGTCATGTAACATACAAGCGGCACAACTGATTATAACGAGCTGTGGAAAAGCTCTCCTAAAACTGATGAAATCAGTGGGGCATGGAATCCTTTACCTCTCTTTTCAGGAGCTGGGCAGAAGTTTGTATTGCAGGCTCTGAGCACCGGAGGCTTCTGATGGAGCAAACAACTTGAGGAAGGCCGGCCTTGCTGCACACAGTGGACAGATCGGGTCTGGACCCCTCCCCCACAGGTTACAGTGCACTGCAAGGAGGGAGAGAGGAAGGAGTTATACCTGCTCAGCTGGACAGTGTCCTCTCTGAGGTCAGTAGCATCAAACAGAAGGAAGCGTGATATTCATGACCAAGATGCCTGTGGATGTTGCAGTCTGCAGCTAGGTCTAGGCATACAGTCCAAGTCTATTCAATTCTGTGTGAGCTGTGTGGTCTATCAGAAAAGCCTTGGGCAAATGCTATTGCACCTGAAAGTGCATCTCCAGTTAAGGGGACCATAAAGAGGTAGGCTCCAGAAGTAGCCTCAAAACCACAGAAACACATCCACACATGGTCAGGGATGGAGGAGGAGAAGCCTAGGCAATCTCAGCCAGATGCCAGAATGGATAGGGGTAGCTTGAAGCAAGGGCTAGAAAGGATGAACTAACCAGAGACACTTTGGGATGGTGCCTAACTAGATTCTGAGGTAGCACAGTACCTAACAACCAGGGGATTTCACTGTCCAATTAAGCAGAATCTAGGCTACAAGTTTCTTTTTGTCCCCAAGGGCTACATGAAAGGCAGATGGATCTTTAACAAAAGAAAGGAAATGTCGCTGTGGCTGCTGGCTCTGCCCACTTCAGCTTCCCAACATGGCGGTGGTACATTTTTTTCCACCATCTCTGGGAACCATCAAGTCTCAGAAATAGACTAGTTATTATAAATAGACTAGATATTATAACTGTAATTCTTGCTTGGTAATTGTTTTGTTATCTGAAATTTTACTATGTTAAAGTTAAAACCTTCCTTTTTGAAAAAGAAGAAAAGGGAAAGTGCTGTGGATATCACTCTATAAATAAACACTGATTGGCCAATAGCCAGACAGGAAGTATAGGCGGGACTAACAGAGAGAGAATTGAGGAAACAGGAAGGGAAGAGAGAGACTGCCTGGGGCCGCCGCCAGGACAAGGAATATGTAAGGTACCGGTAAGCCATGAGCCACGTGGCAAAGTATAGATTAATAGAAATGGGCTAAATATGAGTAAGAGCTAGACAATGATAGGCCTGAGGTAATGGCCAACCAGTTTAAATAATGTTAAAAAAAAAAAAAAGAAAATGTCAGGGGAAAAGGCAACCCTTTAACTAGGTCATTGCTGTTTTGCTTTAGAATGGACAGCAGACAGAGGAGAACACCATTTTGTGCAATACGATCACTGTATGTCCTCGTATTGGGGAGGAAAAAGTAAGTTTTGGCAGACGGAAGATGCATTTAGGAATTATCCAAGCAATCAAATGTAGATGTATGACTGCTATCAACTTGTCTGACTCTGAAGTTGCCACGAAATGAGAAAATCCATGAAGAGCATTAACAGAAAACACAAGCAGGGGTTGGCAAAATTTAGTTCTTGTGTGTCCTTCAGAAACATGCTCTGACAACCAGGGGTCAGGGATGGAGAGCAGTGTCCCTAAAATGATGGTTTCAAGAGTGGCAACAACCAACATGAGCACAATGTCACAGGCTTCCTGTTCAATACTTTACTTATTCCAATTTTCTAGGCCTAAAAACTGTGTGCCAGATTGCACTTGGAACCTGCCCAGGCTCATATAGAGGGTGGAATGGGTTGACCAATGCCAACTGTCCCAACTCTATACAGTGGGACAACTGTTGATGGACTGAGAACAGTGCTCCTGAGCTACATCTCACTTGAACATCTGCTTCCTAAATCTGCATGCACCCACCTGTTGCCATGGTGAGGAATACCACCCTGCCACCACGCTGTACACGGGGCAAGCCCTTCTGTTGCAGGTTTCCTCCAGTTCCAGGTTTGGCTTCTTAAGGTTGCGACATCTCCGCTCTGGGAATGTTATCAGTTTCCCCTGCAAAGTCTTCTCACTGCACTTCAGCTCTCTCTTCCTCACACCCAAACCACAGGTTGCAGAACACTAGGAGCCCAGAAAAGAGGTATAAGAGTATAGCGTTCCACAGTCAAATCTGCTGAGCTATGTGTTCACTCAGTGTCAACTACACAATACAGCAGCCAGGTCCCTCCTGTTACAGACGAGGAAATCAAAGGCCAGAGCATTGAAGTGACCTTCTCCTCTCTGAGTTACAAAGAGAAATCCCTGTTCATTAGGGATGAGGTGCCATATAGATGTGTGGGACACAGGCCACTGACTTACTCACTTTGTCAATGCCCCATGCATTATATAGTAATAGATGAAAATACTCTTGATTTCTCAACATCCTCCATCCTTCTGGCTGAAGGACCAGAGCTGGGGCAGTATTGGAGTGACCAGGACTACTTGAGACCTCTCTGAAGAGTGAGGAGTTTGAACCAAGAAGTGAGAAATGATTGAGACAGAACTACTTTTGCATGAATAACTGCCTGTCTTTGATTTTACCTGTCTCTTTCTTGGTTAGATCTGCTCTAACACTGTGTTACACTAGAGGAAGAGAGGCGTCTGAAAAAGAACAGACTGCTTGAAACTACTGTGTAATGTATGGGGTACTGATGAAATGAACGTGTCAGTACATCAGTATAAATATTGTAAACTATGAAGGTGACGTGTGAGCTCCACTGTAAAGATAAATAAAGGGATGCTAGCCCAACATTACCCTCACAGTACATATTGATGGCTGATTGCAAGGAGGGCATGTTTTTCACTTGGTTATTTTTGTGATAATGCTTTTATAAAAGGATTGAGAGGAGACGGGGACATATTGTTGGGTTTCATTCATGACATGGGCCAGTGCTTCTCACCTCGAAGAGAAGTGCATTGAAGGAACAGATACGTGGCCATCAAGCTTGTTATGGTTAGTTGATGCTCATTTTCAGGTTTACCAGATTTAAATAACCTAGGAACCACACCCATGAAATTGCCAGTGTGGTTTAAGTGAAATGGGAAGATCTACTCTAAATGTGGGTGCTACTAGCACATGTGTTGGGGTCCTGGACTGAATCAAAAGAGAAAGCAAATGGAGCACCAATGGTTATCTCTCTCCATTTTCTAAACATGGAAACAATATAAAGAAACAGCAGTAAGTAGGCACCTGGCACATGTATGTACAGAAAGGAACCATGTAGGTGCCAGTGACTGAAGGAGCATTTATGAAAATAACCCCCCAGTTGTGTCCCTAAACTCATACCTCACTCCATGAAGAGGTGATCCACTGGAGCCGGTTGTTTTTGGGGCATCGTCCCAGCACACAGCCCTCCTGTGTCTCAGGTCTGGGGCTGCCAGAACACAGGCTCTCTGAGAGCGTCTCTGATGCAGAGTTTTTACAAAGGACTTCACGTCTCCTCACTCCTCGTCCACAGGTCTTGGAACACTTGAGAAGAAGAAAAGGCGCCATTTGCAGCCACCTCAGATGGATTTCATTTGGGTAAACACGGAGAATATATTTATAGCTGATGCACTGACACGTTCATTTCATTAATACCCTATACATTACACAGTAGTTTAAAACAGTCTGCTCTCTTTCAGATGCCTCTCTCCCTCTAATATAACACAGTGTTAGAGCAGATCTAACCAAGGAAGAGACAGGTAAAATCAAAGACAGGCAGTTATTCATGCAAAAGTGGTTCTGTCTCAATCATTTTCATTCCTTGGCTCAAACTCCCCACTCCTCAGAAGCTGAAGTGGGATATTTTAGCTTCCACTTCAAACATCTGAATACCCAGCGGCGGCTGCTTCATCCCCCAGGCTGAAGATGAACTATGCTCATCATGAAGCAAAGGGTTTTCCAGACACCGGATACGTTGTATCCAAACTTGACTTCCTCTCTATGCCATAACCTTGGTCTAAGGTATATTCCTGGGGCACCACAGGGAGCAAAGCGGGAATATGTACACACTCAATATGGATATGTACAACAGTATCAAAAGAGTGAGATCCTCACCTCCTAAGAATGTTCTTTGGGCATGGTGCTAACATGGCACTTATCAAACATGTCTGAGTAAATTTGCACAATCCAAATCTTTCCCCTGGGCAATTTTCTCTTTTCTAAGAACTTTTTTTTTCTTTTTTTCTTTCCTGAGAATTCTATGAACTAGATAAAATGTCAAAGAATCATCCCAGGAACAGCTAAAAACTTGTCAAGATATCTTAGAGAACTCTGGCTCCACACAGGGATTGTCTTGGAGGACTATATCCCCATGTTGATATTTGTGGTCTTTTCTTCTCAGAAGAAGGATCAAATGATGTGGCCACTAGTGCCTAAACAATAGGCTGGGGCATAGTCCTACATGGATTTACAGGACTGCTGTCAATTCTCACTCATCAGTGTCCACAATCTTAAAGGAGACAATGTCATGATCAGCACATTGTGGACAGCAGGAACTGTGTAGTATGTTCAATGTGATAGATTTTAGGTTGTAAATTGGAGTCTGCATCACACAACTGCCCATGAACCTTCTGAGTTCATTGCTATCATCCTATTCAAAAGAAACATCTAAAAACCAAGGCCAAAGTACTTAGCTGCTAAGAAACGAACATGAGCTGGTACGTCAGTTTGATGTCTAACCTTGGGAATAAACCATGGAACCTGTCCTCGCTCTTTCATACATAATTCCTGAACAGTTAATAAAAATCTTAATTTTGTTTGCAATTATTTTTCATAAGAGCAAACTGTGTACATTGATCGCAGCAGAATGATCGATTTGTTGCTGTGACCCACGTCTAAGAGCTGAGTAGCCTGTGAAAACAAATTTTCTTTCATGTTCATCATGAAACTACTCAAGACAGATCTGGTTTTTACAATTGAGCTTTAAAAGGAGAAAAACGTTCAAAATATTTCCATGTGAAATTTGGAGTACTTTAAGATGTGCTGGACACTCTGTAGTCCCAATTTACTTTGGTTCATGCCCATCACATACATGTGGCTTCATCAGCCCTTTGAATTCTCAATTTGCAATTCTCAATTGCAAAGAAAGATTGACCACATCAGATCTGACTTAGATATACCCCCGCTATAAACAAATATATTTATTTTTTTGCAAATATCCATGACCACGTTCAAAGTATCCCTACCTACTCCTGGACCCTTATTTCATAACAAATATAGTCTCAATTTGAGTAAAAATATTCCCCTCACCTTTTCTGGGGATTTGGTAGTGTGTTGTTAAACTCAGTAAGAGATAGACTTCCTTTGGTAGAGAATATACTCTAAGGGAATGATGACAGACAGGGGGCCATTTGCCACTAACTAGCATCATGGTACAGGCGATATGCCTTATTCTATCCACCCACGCAGGCTAAGATAAGACTCTGAAGGCAGGAAAACCCTGGCACTTAACTTGTGTTTTGGGGAACTGTTTGTGCCCTGGAGGCCATTCGCCTCTGTGCTCCAGATGCCAATATGGCCCCTTCACTTCCAGGATGCCTCTGAGATGAACATACTCCCAGAAGAGAACATATGAGTTACAGGACATGTATGAGTTGTGCTCAGCATGCAAATTCCTATTCTATGCTTCTTCTGACCCCATGATGCCTTGCGACAACTGCAAACTTGGTGCCTGGTTCTTTTGTATTCTTTTAGCTCTATAGCTTTGCCACTAAAGTTTTTCCCTTTATCTTGTTCTTTTCATCCCATTTATTTATTTATTTATTTATTTATTTATTTATTTATTTATTCATTCATTCATTCATTCATTCATTCATTCTCTGGGTGTAGCAGTCAGCAGATGACTTGCTGGAATTGTGTGGGTCTCGGGGCTTGATCTCAGGTGGTTGTGCCTGGTGACAAGTGCCTTTACCCTTAGATCCATCTCTCCGTAGTCAGGAACATGTTCCAAACCCTTTCTAGCTACATTTATAGACTCTCCTAAATGGTCTCCATGCTTATTTCTGGGCCACTAAGGAAGAGTCCAAGCTCTGGTATAAGAGGTCCAAAACTTCAGGTCACATAAGAACCATTAAAAAGGTACTATCTGAAATGACGATTCCCAGGTACTGCCTCATTAATTCACTATGAAGATGAACATAGCTGAGCACCTCTCAGGAGGCCAAGTCACCTGTATTCCCACCACCTTGGTTTTTCATGCAGCCCAAGACTAGTACTTCCAAAGCGGTGCTAGTTACCTGAGACCAGGGCCCAGGGCTCCACTCTGGAGGGCAGGCATGGCTGTTGCATACTTGAACCTGAGTGGGCGTGCTCACTGGGCAGAGAGAATGCAGCACAGCTTCCTCCTTCTGGAAGGGCTTCTTCTGCACGCACCGTATCTTCCTGCTTTGCTGGCCCCCGGCACAGGACTTGCTACATATACTCCATTCACCTGGCAACCAACTTTCAGGGAGACCCAAAATTACTTCCTGTGGAATCAAAGCTTTGTAGTACTACTTCTCAAGCAGCTACTGAGAAAGATTAACTACCCAGGAAAACCCTCTGATTCATTTTATAACCAACCAGGGCAACCCCCACCAACTGTTCTTTTATGGATGTTGAATCACATACACATCCATTGGTGGGGGCAGCTATAAGGAGACACATTTAATCACCACAGGTTCTGGTTAAAAATACATTCTAGCCTTCTACATGGAAAGAAATGTATTTTACTTTCTGAGCAATTCATCCAAACAAATTTTCTGAGCTTTTAACTATGTGTTGGGGACCCAGTTGGAAAGATGAATGAGACCACATTCTTGCCATAAGGAAGCCTACGACAGTGAAACCGTGGGTATGTGAATCAAGACAAGGTTTTCTGATATGTACTGTGACATAACCACAAGGCTAGTGGAAGAGTGAGTAGCATGGGAAGGCAGATGTCTCCATAGGAGAGGGACCGTGCTCAGAGGAGACCTGCAGAGGAGACTGTTCCTAAGTGGCAGTTCCCCACACTCCTTCTCTAGTTGGTCTTACAATTTACTGATAGATTAGAGATCTAACTTCATGCCATTTATCTAAAGATCACCAGACACAGTTTTCCAGAACTATGAATCCTTTGTAAGAATTATTTCTGACCAATTGAAATTGTATGACTTACAGATATAACATTAAAATAAAGGCCTCCAGGTATAGCTGCTACACATTTGACTCACAGCAATGATGTCTACAATTACCTTGAATATAAATATGCTAAGTACTGATTATTTTAGAAAATAAGACCAAATCAGTAGCCTGGTGTTCTGGTTAGACCTCAAGAATTTCATCACCTTGCTTGATCTTATTTCTCCCCTTTCTCTGGTTTCTGCCATAAGCTTTGTGTGTGGAATTAAAGCCCTTCAGTCTATAGAATTAACACAAGAGTGTTAGATTATATGTGTTCTTAAAAATACCACAAAATCCAGACCATCTTATTTTCAGTCAAAGACAATCTATCAAATAATTTCTCATATTTATACATTTTTAACACTTTACAAGATCTTAGAAAATGTACTTTGAAAATACTAGTTTCATCATTTGCCTCCACTCCCCAAATTGTGTTTTTCTATCAAATTCAAGTTTCTGTCCTTATGTGACAAATATGACAAGTTGGTACATGTACTAGAAAGAGCATCACACGGACACTTGGGGGTGGCACTCCTGGCCTTCCACATTTGATTCCCAGGCTACATTTCCACCTGGCTTTCTTGTCATCCACTTCTCCTTGAGAAGTACGGACTCCAGGTGGTCCATCTGGTCCCTTACTGATTTTTAATTCCTGATATTTTATAGCACCAGGCTTTGCATCTCAGTCCTTCTGTGCTTATCCATCATTTCCATTCCCCCATGCAAGGAATGATGGGACCACATGCTGTCACCTCCACATTGCACTTCTCAGCTTAGAGCCTGACAAACAGTGAGTCCTTAGGACAGGGTGGATACATGTGGAAGTAAAGAGTTAGATAGATCTGGTAATTCCTTTATCCTTACAGTTCTCAGTTGAGATTCTTCTTTCTAGTCTATCCTTGGGGAAGAACAGTCCTCGAGAGTGTCCATTCTCTGAATTGAATATGCAGACACTGAGTGAGGGTGGAGAACAAAGGGATGAAGCAGAAGAGCCCACCCAGGACACCAGCTTCACTCTGCAGACCCTACAAGGGGCTGTTCTGATCCCAGATAAACTTATTCTTCATAAAACATCAGTCAGCCCTGCACACAGTCCTCAGGGGAGTCTAGAAGTTGTGGATGACCTCAGCATGCTCTTATACAGGGATACAAATGAAAGAGTCCCTGTCTTTTGCTGGGTGGTTTAACCAGTGATAGGAGAAAGTCCTGAAACCAGAAACTGTCACCTTGCCAATCAAGTGTTGTGATTCTGTGTGTACACATTAGTACACATACTACTACCTGAAGATTACTATACATAGCCATTACCTAAAGATCAGACGAGCCTATGAGAGTCAAGAACACTTTCTGTTCATTGCATCCTAAGGCCACTGAGGTAATTCTTAGAACTGTTTATTTCATGGAAAAAGAGGAAAATCCACAGAAGTCCCCCCCACGCCCTATTTCTTTCTTCTCTTTGTATTCATAGTTCAGTTAGCTTCAGAATCTCAGAGAGAAACTGGACAGACAGGACTAGTGGGTATCTGAAACCCCAAACAATTATGAGAAAATGAAATATTAGTTTATATGCTTAAATATCTATTTGTTCATTCATGCACCCACACGCGAGCACACACACACACACACACACACACACACACAAAACTGTGTTACCACAAAGTCAGTACTACTTATTAAAATGACCTGAACCCTGATGACTTCACTACTGCTTTATATAAATACATTTGGCCTAAGATAAATCACCAAGAGCCGACTCCAGTTGGCCAGGGAACTTGCTTAGACTCATCTTCCAACAGTGGCGTGGCTAAAATGAGTCTGAGAACAAACCCACTGAGTGCCCAGAGTGACAGTCATCAGTGGGGGCGTCACCACTTGGTTTTCACGTCTCTAGTTGGTATCTTACTACTGTGCAATTTGCATCTGAGGTTTCACGGTCTGCATTATTATCATCCTTACATTCTTGGATGACCGATGTAAAAGTTAAGCATACAGCCACATTGAAATTTAACTAATATAAGATTGTGTGTCATGTAAATATCTGCTTGATTCCATTCTGAAAAGAGGGTGGTTTCTTCAAAAGTTAAAAAGGGGGTGGGGCGGGGCTGTGGTGCTTGCTGGGTGATAGAGCACTTGCTTAGCAAGCATGAGGCTCTAGATTCAAGTCTTACTACTGCTAGAAGAAAAAAAAAGACATTATTATATCTCAAGCCTCTATAGCAAAATGAGAGTGTCTAAGGCAAATACATATTTTTAGGTCCTATGATTCAATTTCAATCATTTTCTTTTCCCTATTTTTAATATTAAACATTGTGTTTACTTTTTAATCCCTTCCCATCAGACATATGAACAGGGGCTTTTCACTGTCGCCCAACAGTGACAAAGATGTAGGGCACATGTACAAACAAGAAGACATTTGCAGATGACTTACTAGGCTGGGCAGGAGAAAGCATTGCATGTCTTGGGTTCTGTTGCTGGCTTGGTTCTGACACTGCAGAACGAGGAGTTGACTTGAGTGTTTGGATCTCGTAAGCAAATGGCCTTGATGCTGATGTAACCTAGTGAGAGGCCAGAGGTTACACAGTGAGAAATGCAGATAACCCACTTAATACTTAGTTTGGGATTGATCAGTGTTCTGGTATCCTATCGAAGACACTCCATCCAAATATTTTTGTGAAATAGTTCCTTGGGACACAGTTACAACCCACTTAAATTCAAATCGTTTATCCCCAAGATAATAGACTTTTATACTTTAGTAATTTTAATATATGTTTTTCATTTTCAAGTGGATTCTAGATCCATCAAGTGATAAATACTATTCAAAACAGAGTAACTGTGAAATGAAACACCCCAGGAAGCTTTAACATAAATTGTACAGATCTAATGGAAAACATTTCTATCCATAAACCACTAGGGAGGGGGCTGAAGAGATGCTCAGCAGTTAAGAGCACTTGCTGCTCTTGCCTCTAGTCTAGAGGATCAGGGTTAGATTTCAGGCATCCATTCAGCAGCTCACAGCCATCTGCAATGCCAGTTCCAGGGAGTTCTGATGTCCCTTCCTGCCCTCTGTGGGTACTGCACACATGTGATATACATGCAAACAGATAGGCAAACACTTGTACATAAAAATAATTAAGCCACTAGTGAATTATATGTGAAAACCCTAATATTCTACTTTACCATGAAGCATCTTCTGTTTCTATACCCAAGTGATGCCTGTATAGTCAACAAGTTAAACTCTGAATATTCATTCACACCTACCGGCTAGGACCCTGGTTTATGTAAACATTTGTTTTAGCAGAGCTGTACAGCCTGGTTCCAAGTGTTCAACACTTCCCATCAGAGGCACAAAATGTTCTGTAAATACTCATGTTTAGCTCCTCAGACAGAAAATGCCACTTTGTCTTGGAATTGTTCTTTGTTTTTCATTTATATGACTTTCCTTCAAACAGCATCTGAGACATGATTCAAATGTCACCCTCGCTTTAATGATTGGCAGTCAGCTGCTCTCCTCAGCTAACGAAAGTTTGTTTTCCGGAGACACAGATCTAAACTGCATTGGGGTTCCCCAGAGTTCACAGTGTCCCTCTATAGACTGGATAAAATCTGTAAGCTGAGATGAGCTGGGAGGCAGAGGTAGGAAATCGCTTACCTCCCCCACAGGAGACTGAGCAGTCAGACTGCACCGTGCGCCAGGTGTACTGGTACCTCTTTGTGGTTGGCTGAGTTACGTTCATGACCTTGGGAAGTGCATACTTCCATGTGATCCCCGGATTCTTGCCTTGTGTCAGAATCTGGATAGGGTGGGATAAGACTTGAGAGATCGGTGTACCATCCAGACATCTTGTTGAATATTTTAAAGACATTTGCAAGTCATTTTGGTCTTAAAATCAGATCATTTCTTGTTCTCAAGAATGTTAAATGTTGAAATTAAAAGGTTTCCTATGACACTTGAAAGCATTTGCCTTCCTAGTATCAAAACTGGAGTAGACAGATGCTGGAAAAACCTAATTTGATGTTTTCTGTAATCATGCAGAACTCAAGGAAAGGTATCACCATCAACAAAGTAAACGAGCCATTAAGACGAAGACAAGAGGCCCAGCAAGGTGAGTCAGTGGTCACAGGCACTTGTGCAAGCCTGATGACCTAAATGCAATCCCCAGAAGACATGTGATGGTAGAAGGAGACAGCAGAATCCACAAAGTTGTCTTTTGGGCCTCCCCCATCCATGCCCACATGAGAGAGAACATGTGCGCATGCGCACGCACGTACCTCCCCCCAACACACACACAAAATTGAAAATAAAATAAATCATAATAGAGTCAATATATGTAGTATAAGGGATTCAATATATATAAAAATTCAAATATATATAAAAATTCAAATACATAAAAAAGCGTGGGACTCAGGACGAATCTGATCCCATATGGTATGACTCCTGATGAGCAGCGGGGCTGTGGGCCTCCTTTGGTTATTAGACGATCTGCCAGCCTTTATCTGTACATTATCTCAAAGCATTCCTTCAATAACTCTACAATGCTTTTTATTTGTTCATAAAAAGAATGTGTACAAGATCATTCAATGACTAGAGAATGAATTTAAATCAATCTGCAAAAAAAGTGTGTGCTTTTCCAATGCCATCCATAGTCTTTTTGATGTGGGCAAACACTCTCTGGGTGTCCTCTCTTTCAAACCATTCCCTTTTTTTCTTTCTCTCAAGCTCAATTCATGAATATAAATAACTGGTTTTCTCCTACCCCATGAGTTTTGTGGAAAATTCTTCACCACCAGAACTGGGCATGCATGCTCCAGAGGCAAAGCCTACACCCTCCTCTCTGTCTGTTGGCATCCCACCCCAATTAAAGTTGGCTGGGTGGCACTGTACCACTGTACCACACTGCTCTTTAGGATGCTACCACATGGGATTCATGTTGCTATTAGCTTAAATGCCTCCAGAAGTATTGTGTCTGCCACCGAAGGGATCATGACATGAACATCATTTGGTAGTATAACCAAGGGAATAGCAGAGTCTTCCAGACAGAGTCATGTTAACAGATCTAAGTTGCCCCCACTTTATCGGAAATAAAACTATTACACAACACAACAGGCAGAAGCATTAGGATGAACAAGCACTGGATTCTCACTAGTTGCCAACAAAAATGTTCTGCTCTCCTTGCTTGGCCTTTCTACTGTGTTTCTGCTAATTTGCTGGTGCCAGATAAATACAGGCAATTCACAGTCAGACTGGAATTGGAAGAACAGATCAGTGTTCAGAAACTGTGCTGGTTTCATTTTGTCTGCTCGACACAACCCAGAATCACCCAGGAAGAGAGTCTCAGTGAGGGATTGTCTAGACCAGGCTGGCCTGTGTGTATCTCTCTCTCTCTTCCCTTTCAACCCCTGTCTCTCTCTCTCTTTCTCTTTCTCTCTCTCTCCCTGTGTATGTGTGTGTATTTGGGGGATGGTCTTGAGTGCCTTAATTGATATGGTGGGAAGACCCAGCTTAAAAGTGGGGAGCTTGAGCCGGGTGGTGGTGGTGCACACCTTTAATCCCAGAACTCAGGCAGCAGAGGCAGGCAGATCTCTGTGAGTTCAAGGCCAGCCTGGGCTACAGAGCGAGTTCCAGGACAGGCAACAAAACTACACAGAGAAACCCTGTCTCGAAAAAAAAAAAAGTGGGGAGCTTGGTTCTTGAGTATATAGAAAAAAATCTAGCTGAGCACTAAGCATGATGCATTTATTCTCTGCTCTTGACTGTGGCCGAGTGACTAGTTGCTTCAGGTTCCTGTCTTGAGTTTCATCAAGGATGGACTGTAATCTCAAACTATGATCTAAAATAAACTCTTTCCCCCAAGTTGCTTTTTCTTGGGGTATTTATCACAGCAGCAGAGACATAACAAGGACAGAAGGTGATCTTTCTGCTTATTGGTATTTCGTCTCACTTGCTCCTTCTGTTAAAGTGATATGACAAACCTTAGCACTCTTGGCTACCACTGTCTCCGTGAGACAGAAAGGAAGAGATCTTGGAGGGGGAATAATGTAGGATAGCACAAGTCAACGAGTGGCAATAAAAAGACATAGGAGATGCAAAAGAGTTATGGCAAGCCAAGGGAGGTCTTAGCAGGGTGGTGCCATAGTTCGGTGGGGTCACTCAGCTGCTCACAGCAGAGGCACATCTTGTATGCTATGGAGAAAGAAATGTGCTGACTTATCGCCATTCTTTAGTGCACCTATTCCTTCCTTCATCCAAACTAGTTGCTGATTTCTACGGCTACAGGGGAATGGACTTCTATGAAAATGTGAAGAAAACAGAAATATAAAATAGTTAGTTCTTGCCTTTTTTTTTAGCCCACAAGGGTGAACACTTTGGTGATCTGAGTGGTATAACAAGGGTCTGGGATTTAGATCCCTGGTAGGGAGTACTTGCCAAGCAAGTACAAAGCCCTGAGTTTGCTCTGTAGCACTGGGAAAGCAAGCAAGCAAACAAACGAGAAGCCAGGGACGCAAAAGAGGTGCTAAAGTCTAACGTGCACAAAACCTTGGGTTCAAGCCCCAGTACCACATAAACAAGGCCCATGACTGTAATACCAGCACTTGGGAGCTCAAAGTAGGAGAATCAGCAAGTTCAAGGTCACCCTTGGCTACAGAGTGAGACTGAAGCCACCATGGGATACAAGAGATCTATCCTCACTGCCCCCCCCCCACCAGTCAATCCACAAGGAAAAAAAATGGATTAACAAATTTTCATTGCGCATACATAGTTCCTATTGCCTTCAAGTTTTGGCTGTACTTTAAGAACCAACATTAGCATATGGCTTGACTGCAACACTGTAAAATTAGGCTGAACAGAAAAGCTCCCACCACACTCAAGAGAAAGCCACCAAGATGCCCGCATTTCCCAGACTGCCATCTCAGCCAATTATTCTACATCATCAACACTGCCGACAGGAAGAAACTTACACCATGTCCCCCCATAAGCCTGCTCCTGTCTCTGCAGCTGGCCCCCTGTCATTTCTATGATGTTTTGCCTGGCTGCTGCCTGAGACCTCTTCCATTATGTTCCAGTTTGCTTTTTCTGCTGCTCTGATAAACATCATGACCAAAAGCAACTTGGGGAGGAGGAAAGGGTTTGTTTGGCTCATACTTCCAGGTGTCCATCACTGAGGGGAGTTGGGCCAGGAGCTTAAGAGGGAACTGGAGTAGGAACCATGAAGGAACATTGCTACTGACTTACTCACTGGCTTTTGTATACAGCCCAGGTCATTAGTAACCTCAAACTTAAGTCAGCCCAATGTGTGTCAACCTAACACATGTCAACAGCAGTTGTCATTCTCTATGAAATCCCAACCCCTGACCTCCACATTTGTCTATTCCACTGTTGACTCAACCTCTGAATCTGAATATTTGGGAGATACATTCAAGTCCAACATGAGCTACAATCTCTTTCCCTGTATTCAGAAAGGCTAGTTTTCCCTCAGCCTTCTCCGCATGAGGTGTCCACCCATCGTTCTAGGTCTACAGGCTAGCACAGGATCATGGAGCCCCCATAGACTCTTCTTATTCTCACAACTCACATGCAACAGGCCAGGCCATGGCATAGTCTTTACATTCCAGGCTGGACTTGAACTCTGATCCACCTGTCTTTGTCTCTTGAGTGCTAAGGTTGTTTTGTTTTTGAGAACTGGAGCTCTACTACATAGCATTCTCTGATCTGTATTTGTGATCCTCCTCCCTCTACCTTCTGATTTCTGGGAATCCAGGTGGGTACCACTATGCCCAGACTTATTAACAAAGTATCTTGGGAAGGACCTGAGCCATATGTCAAAGCGAACAAAGGGAAACTTCATTGTAGCTTTCTAATCCTCATGAAGAGACAAATAACACATTGCCCACCTCCCTTTCCTCATCACTGAACAGAAAATATGAAAAGATACTTAGAAAAATAAAATATTTGAGCTAATAGCAAGAACACTGAGTAGACTATTTAAAAGCTATAGGGAATGAATATACCCCACATTACCCAGACAAGCAATAGAAAAAAAGAAAGATGAAAAAAGGCACACTGTATTACAATGCGTTAACAGTTTTCACAGGAGACATGTACCTTTAAATCAGTAAGTCACAGACACCCATAGTGACTCTCTGTGTACGTTCTATTAGTTTTCCAGACACTGACACATAAGACACAGTCTTCCTATTTATTTGTGAAACATGTGAATGTGTTTTACAAAGGCATTAAGCGGCTTAAAAGCACCCCAACTCTAAGGACTCAAGGCTCAACCTTGCATAGCTATAAATCCACATGCAGTTATGTGAGCAGCCATGTATGTTAGAAGCAAATACATAAACCAGTAGAGGGCTGGACCAAGACTTTAACATAAGCCCTTAAAAGCCTTTTGAAAGAAGGACCGATTTCTATCCTCCTCAGGGCAAAGCACATAAAAGACAAGCACACAGTAACAGTAAGGCTGTGGCTTTTGCTTCTCAACAGTGAGGCACTCTCTGCCCTGGTCTTTACCCTGTGTGGAGGAGGAGAGTGGCTGAGCATGGAACACAGAAGGAATCCCCCTGTGCTCCAAACAGTTCTCTGGAAATGGACCGTCCACTTTGCCTAGGGTAATCTCTGTGAATTTTTCGTATTTTCAAAAAACCTGAGTTTGGTGAAGAAATCAATTCCACATTTCAGAATCTGTGATCACAGCACAAAAGGAAAATCCAAGACCCCTTGATTTAAATAATTAAGAATTCAGTGCCGGGCGGTGGTGGCGCACGCCTTTAATCCCAGCACTCGGGAGGCAGAGCCAGGCGGATCTCTGTGAGTTCGAGGCCAGCCTGGGCTACCAAGTGAGTTCCAGGAAAGGCGCAAAGCTACACAGAGAAACCCTGTCTCGAAAAACCAAAAGAAAAAAAAAAAAAAAAAGAATTCAGCACTCCTTTAGGTCAAATATAGAGTGCCTTTGAGCACAAGGCTTTCTGCTCACGTCTAGGTCCCACGGACACGAAGCCAGTTCGACCCAAACAATCAATTTAGAGAAACAATTTTAAATCTTTAAAGTCCATAATGATCCTTTGATTAACAACAACTTCTATCTTCATGGAGGGAGAGCACAGCCCCCAGTTGGGTGACTTTGTCAAGGACACCAGGTACCTGATATGACCATCCTAATTCTCTTTTTTTTTTTTTTTTTTTTTTTTTTTGGTTTTTCGAGACAGGGTTTCTCTGTGTAGCTTTGCGCCTTTCCTGGAACTCGCTTTGGAGACCAGGCTGGCCTCGAGCTCACAGAGATCTGCCTGCCTCTGCCTCCCGAGTGTTGGGATTAAAGGCGTGTGCCACCACCGCCCAGCTGACCATCCTAATTCTCTCAACTGCAGATAGCTACTGTGAAGTGCAGGGACCTTGGAGAGAAGTACACAGGCCCACTTCCTTTCTGAATGCTGGGGGATAGCCTCCAACAATGATTTCAAAGCCTGAAAAGGATAATATCTGTCATTCACAGCTGTCTAAAAACCTGCTTGGGGTGACTCTGTCCACAGCAGTAGGTTGATTTTCTCCGCATGGGGTGGGGGTGGGTGACAGGGACACCTTCCCAATGCCACAGGCATCACATCCTTGCCTCCATGGCACAGCGTGACAGCGATGCCACTTCTGAACCGCCCGGTGCTGCACTGCAGGCTGAACAGCCAAGCTGTTAAATGTGCAAATTTGGAAAGACCGCCAGTGATTCAGTCTACTTAACTGGACTTAGTCCAGAGAACTTTGCAGCCAACTGGGACTGGGTCTCTAATTTATAGCTGGCAAGCGACCCCCTTAAATACTTCCAGGTCCTTAATAGAACTGTTTAATGTCTACCTTTAACACACGAACCACCTGCCTTCAGACACAGCACTCAGCAGCTTTGACCGCAGGGTGCATGGTTATAAAATTCACAGTTCCTTAAGCTGGAAAGCCACGGACAAGGCTGGAACCTACCAACCGCCCGCTAAAGTGGGGGGAGTCCTTAACACAGACAAGGCTGGAACCTACCAACTTCCCGCTAAAGTGGGGGGAGCAGCTCCTGCCAATGGCACCCAATGCACTCTTGGGTAGATAGATAACTGGCTTTTTTCCCTCTTACTTCTGCTTTTTGATTTCTGTTGAAATTTACAGATTTCTTCTATGAGGTTTGTATTGGTTTCATTATTGAAAGCCCGTTTCAAAAATGTGTAAGTTTTCCTAATCTCTTCATGAAAATCCAAGTTAGAGATAGGTTTTAAAGACTGGCTTTTACTATATGCAAGGAAACATGTTTCTCTCTTCTATTGTGTATTTGATTGTGTGTGTTCCTGAGTGTGGGTATTTGTGAAAGTGTCTGTGCAGGGCAGAATTAAACCTTGGGTGCTGTTCCTCAGGTGCTATCCACCTTCTTCTTCAAGACAGGGTCCTTTCATCTCTCTGGAGCTTGTCAAGTCAGATAGGATAAACTGACTGGCTAGTGAGCCCAGAGTCCCCAGCTCCACCTTCCTAGTGCTGTGAATCCTGGGGATTGAACTCAGGTCATCACACTGTGCAGCAAGCTTTTTATCAATGGAGCTCTTTCCATAGCCCCATAATGAACTTGGTTGCTTTAAACATAATGAGAGCAATGCTTCTTGAATAGTTCTTGTATGCCAGGCAAAGGTTTCCAAATGTGTTCTTTACTTTAAAGTTGATATCAATAATATACAAAGATGTATCAGCCATCAGTTTGCAGATGAATATTCTAATATCAGGTACCATAGCTGGCAAAGGATGGAATATAGGGTATTGTCTAGTTGCAATACTCAACCTCATCTCTCAGGACATTCTTTCTCATGCTCTGATACAATGTCTAGGAATCTAATATAAAGTTTTAGCTTGAGTAAGTGGCACAGGCCTATAATCCCAGATACTCCGATGGCCGAGACAAGTTCATGGCTAGCTAGGCAACTTATTGAGACCCTGTCACCAAATTAAAAAACTTACAAAGGTTAAATATGTTACAAAAAAAGGCTGGAGATATAGCTTAGTGGTAGAACACACTTCTCTAGCATGCATGAGACCATGGGTTTAATCCTCAGCAAAACACACACATGCGCTCCTGCACACACACATTTACACGCACTATTAAGACTCAGTAGCATGCTAAAATAGCTATTTCCAGCCCTTTTAACAGTGGTGGGCCTTTTGATTCTTGCACTAATGAACTGACTATAGCTGTGCTTACCTGAACAAGACTCACCAGGATCACACCAGTTAAAAAGTTCCAGCATAAAGCACCCCTACTTAGGGAACTATTAGTAGTTGATGGCTGAGTCACTTTTCTTCAGGAAGTGGCCACTCGTAGGGTGCCTATAACCTCACAGCCATTTGAATATGGGCAGCACTAATTGGATTTGGTGGGTTATAAAAAAATGTATAAAGAGGACATGAAGTTAGGAGAGAGACGTAGAGGACTTGAGGAGAGTTGGGGGTGGGGGTAGAGGGTTGGAAATGACCAAACTACAGTATATATATGTATATATATATGTGTGTGTGTGTGTGTGTGTGTGTGTGTGTGTGTGTGTGTGTGTGTATGAAATTTTTATAGAATAACCTCACCCCCAAATAACCACAGCCCAAGCTGTTGTGCTGAGCTGAAGCTGCCAGCTGTGTGTTTTGAGCATGTTACTCAGTCTGTCTGCTTCACTTCCCTGTGTGCCTGTTTAAATGTCTTCAGTGCCGCCTGAACTACCGAAACAGCCATAGACCGACAGATTCCTCCTTCCTTGATAAAATACAAACAGCATCATATGTCATAGGTCTTGGAGAAGGAGAGAGTTCCGTGGCATACTTTTTTTTTTTTTTTTGGAAGTTTATGTGGTTTCTGAAACTCCACAGTATGTTACAAATCCATCTAGCTTTCTTCACCTTCTTGTGTGTGGAGAAGTAGGACTAGACAAGCCTCAGTAAGGCAACTTGGGCAGTCACCTGGAGAGCAGCTTCAAAGGTGTGGGCTGACACACCGAAGCTCCGTGAGGCCTCTAAGTCAACCAGCAGACATTCATCTGAGTCTAACAAAGAAATAGTGCTGGATGATCCATCACAGAAGTACGCGCCATGAATTAACCTGAGGCTCCAGCTTCAAACAGACTGTGGCAGCTGAGAAAAACGGTATGTTATATGCTGGAGGTCCTCGGGAATGGCTGTCTCTCATCTGCACTCTACATACAGCTCTTCTGAATCCATCGTCCATTTCTCCCTTGTCTCCTGTGTTCTGTATCGCCACTTGACGCACGCTGTGTGACTACTCCTATTTCACCTATACTGACTCATCTCAAAAAACAGTTCTCTCCATTACATTAATTACAGCTATTATACATAGGGGAGGATTTAGCTGGACTCATCCCAAAGGCACGAGCTAGATGGAAAGAACATAGCTTATTGATGGTACTTATACACAGTCATCTTGCTAATCAAGGTGCCTGTCCACCTGGTCCCTTACTCTACAGCCAGAGAGTGCAGAGGGAAGTTATTTACTATAGTAATTCATTCTCATTCATATTCTCTCTCCCTATACCTTCATCTTTCTGTCAGACAAGCTCTCACTGTGTAGCCCTGGCTGGCCTGAAACTCTCTGTGCAGACCAGGCTGGCCTCAAACTCACAGAGATCAGCTTTGCTTCTGCCTCCCTAATGCTCTGATTAAAGGTGTGCACCGCTATGTTCAGCCCATGATAATTTGTATACATATCTTTTCCAGCCTTGAAACTAGCCTGAGGTCGGCCTGTTTCTCACTTACTGTGGCTAACTCCCAAAGCTGCTGTATGTTTAGCTTTGGCATTCTATCAAACACTAATGGGCTTGCAAAGAGTTGAATGTGCCTTTTTCTGCAGCCTAACACTGCTGAGGGGGAGGGGAAATTCTTTAACCTAAAGGAAAGTCTTTTATATGTTAAGTTTTTCTAAAAGAGGAATGCGGCAAGAATCTGAGAGATCAGATTTCAGTTAAAGACTTGCAGCTTGGCTATCATGCCATCCTGGACCACTCTGTTCAGGAGATAGGGATGACATCACTCCACAAGAAAACACTCCCAAGGAATCCCCCTCCACCTGCAGGACGGCTTGCTAGAGGATGGCTCTTTTTCTGCTGTGTGCCTGTGCTTGTGTGTGAGAGAGACACAGAGATAGACAGCCTGGGGGATAAAGAAGAAAGAGAACTAACAAGAACCTTATCCTTAGCCAGACACAGCATAGGCTGGGATGCAGCTCAGTGGTAGGGAGGTGGTCCAAAACACAAAGCCCTGGGATGGATCCGCCGCACCACAAACAGTTAATCAGTAAAGGAAAGAATTCATGTTTTAATTCTTACTGCCAAGGCTTCCTAACACTGTCTATTAAGCATGTCTTTCCCACAGTACTTAAACAAAGACCCAAGCCACTGACCTTTAGTAATCTATATCTAAATCTCAAAATGGGGAAAAAAATAAGTTTTCATCCTTACCCCCAAAGCTCAGCAGTAGCAGTTAATGCAAAGACTCACAACTAACTGGTCACAGGGCTGAGAGTGACTGCCAAGTGCGTAGCCCTAAATGAGATATCTGTGTTAAGTCCTCCAGGGCATAGAGAACCTAACAGCAAAGGGGCCAGAAAGATCATAAGGGCTGGAGCACCGGGGAAGAGAGCTATGGAGTGCTGTCCTCTGGACATGATCTGACTCCTGCTCATGACCTCACAGCAGCCATGACTATGTACAGAAGACCTGCACAAGATTGAGCCCATCAGCATTCTACCACGGAGAGGGGAGGGGTATACCTCTGAGGTATACCCTTGCTTTTAGTGGTTGCTTGGGGAGGTGATGGAGCCATTGTTCCAGCAAATTACCTCATACCCTTGCTCATGAAAACAACTGTAGTTAACTCAGTGGGACACACACACAGACATAAAAGCAGGATGAGGGGGATTTGTCGGAAAGAAGGGGTTCAGTGGGTGTGGGAGGGGATAAGAAAGGGTAATGAGGTGGTGGGTAGGATCCAAACACACCATATACATATATACATTTTCAAAGGACAAAACAAAATAAAATAAAAACCAGCATACATACATCTGTTTACTTCTGATAAAACCATTTTTTTCAAAGAAGCTATGTATAAATTTTGACCCTGATTATCAATTATTTTTTATTTCTATCCCTTCAATATATAATTCTTATATCACCAGCCACACACACTAAAGTATTTGGGGATGCAGAATTATTACAGGCAAACCCTATCACATAACACCATCAACCACATACAATACCCTCAACACTATTGAAACACAAGCTCTCTTTAAGCCTTCCAGATAACCGACAAGTTCATAAGTTTAATGAGAGAGTTTTCAGTCTTTGTGCCAGACTTATGCTGTAGAGAATGAGTTGAAATAGATGGAAACTGTCTGGTTTCATAAAAACTGTATCTGCTGTGATCTCAGAAAGCAGACCCCTGCCAAGTCTGTATTGATTTCTTTGGGGGCTAGGGCTTGTGTGCACAGGACTGGCCTCTGCTCTAAGCAATGCAGAAATGTGAGTTGTTTGTATGTGTCTGATTCTGCAGGTAGAAGCGGGAAAATGATGGATGGATTTAAATAATGCCTAAAATTACTGAAGGCTTGAGACAGTCCTACAGAACAGGATCAGCCTCAGCAATGTCCCTTGGCCACTGAGGAGACCTATGAAGGAGTGCCACCCACCTGTTGTAAATGGTGAATCCAGATAGTGTCAAGGATGTGGAGCGAGGGTAAGGGTGTAACAGAGACTGAATTTCAAAATGGGACTGTCTTGAGACTTCGTGATACGGTCAAAGTCTGTTTTCCATTTAGTTTAAACTATGAAGTTGCCTATGAAAACATCCTATAAAATTTTGACATATAAAAATAACCAAAAGCAGGAGGTACTTTTATCTGGTGTCAAGCCATGTACTTATTTCTCAGGGCTAACTGACAGCAGTCAATTACTCCGAGGATTGTATTACTCCTCATCCTACTAAAAAACACCCAGAGACATGTGGAAAGATCTGGTGAACCCACCATGCTGGGGAAGCAAAATTGTTTCCTTTAGTGCAGGAAGCCTTCTGTGACCTTGTTGGTCCACAACATCTTATATGCATATCACTCATACTCACAGGGGCTAACACAAGCCCATGAATCCTCAAGGGCATTTTAGGAATCAAGTGTGTGACTGGGGCTGGAGCGATGGCTCAGTGTTTAGGAGTGTCTGCTGGCCATGTGGGCTTGGTGGCGCTTGTCTTTAACCTCAGGACTCCGGGGGCAAAAGTAGGTGGATTTATGTGAGTTGAGGCCAGACTGTTCTGTCTTGTAAGTTCCAGACCAGCCATGGCTACAAAGAAGACTGGCATTCTATCTCCAGCACCCATGTTGGTCACTCTTAACTGCCTGTAACTCCAGCTCCAGAGGATCTGATACCCTATTTTGGCCTCCTCAGGCACCCACACACATATGCACATTCTCACATACATACTTACACACATAAATAAACATGTTTAAAAACAAAGAAGTGCATGAATTTAAATGTTATTTACTGTAATTATGTTACTCTGTATGGTTCTCAGGCTGGTTCTTAGAGATCATCAAATACCATGGTGATAACACATACTGGAGGATTTGAAGGAGAGTGGGGAAGGTTGTGTTGGAGGGTTGGAGGGAAGAAAGGGAAGGGATAAATGTTGTAATAAAATTATAATATCAAAAACAGCAATAGAAAACCAACAAGTTTGAACATGAAATGGCATTTGCTCCATGCTTTAAGAATTTTCTCCTCATATTCTAGAATATTATGAATACTATGTCAGTGGTGGAAAGCTACAAAGAGAAATAAGTCACTAGGTGATAAAGCAGGGTTTTAGGTACTGAAAGGACTTCCTGGACAAACTGGAACCCAGAAAATCTAAGCTATACAATTAATATCACATAGGAATCATTAAGCCTGATTGCCAAGTACCTCTTCAGCTGTTTTCTGTCTTGCCCATGAAGCTTTGCAAAGGTATAGGATCCATGTACCAAAGTTCTGTTCCTTGTATTTTTTTTTTCTACAGCTGATAGTTGCTGAGGGAGAGAGAGTCACTCAGCTTTGGGTACATGCCCACTGGCAGGTTGCCTATGTCCCAGTGGGTGGCCCCCCATCCATGTACATATGAGCAGCACTGATTGGACTCGGGATTAATAACTACAGAAAAAGCAAGACATGAAATTGTGATAAAGATAGGATGGGGGCACTGGGCAAGTTGAAGGAATGTATGTAAGGATGGGTAGATCTGATGAAATGGTATTATAGAAATGTATGAATGAAATTTTCAAAGAATAAATAAAAGTATTGCTTTCGAAAGACTTAAATCTATAGTGGGTTATAATGAAAAAAAAAAGAGGACACCAAGGTAGAAGGGAGGATGCATATTTTTTGGTGTGGGTTCCAGGATGAGTGGTAGGGAATATTTTGGGTTGGGGATAGGATCAAGATATATCATACATGTTTTAGAAACTGTCAAAGAATAAATAAAAATATTTTAAAAGATTTGAGATTATAAAGATTGGGCAATATAATTTGCATTTTAATCCCTAGTGCATCTTCAGTATCTAAAAGAGACTTGGGCAGTGAATAGGTGTCAACAGGTGTTTAATGTTTTTAAAACCAGACAGCAAGAGGAGATAGAGAGGAACAAGTCCTGTTGATGATAGTCACGGGAGCTAATGCATCCCAGGCTGGTTGGAGATGGGGCATTGCTAGAATCTTGGCAGGTTATGATGTAATACACACGAGTGAGAAACAGTGGTATCATCCTCACAGTGCTGCCCTGGGTGTCTGGCAACCAGGGCTTTCTGTTGAAGTTTACACTGTAACAAGGACTTAGGAACATGCCATGGTTTTAATCTGCTAGAAGAGGATTTTTGTTCATAGACTTCTTTCTGTGGATGGAACAGCATTTTTCTTTTTGGTGCGTTCCCACATTCTGATTTCAGTATCCCACAGGATTGTAAAACATATTCAACATTTTTATATTGGAGTGAACATATTTTTGGCTCCCAAAGTATTCATTTTGGTTCAACTCATCATACTATATGGAAAAGAAAGTGAACTTTATTTAACTTCCTTTAAAGAATAATGCCATGGATCACTTGGACATTAAGATAAAGTCTAGTTTAGGGAAAATATAATTTATTACTTACTATAGTCTCCCCCCCCCCGAGTGCGTGTGTGTGTGTGTGTGTGTGTGTGTGTGTGTGTGTGTGTTGCACGTTTGTGTAGGTACAGTTATGCTGAGCCATGATCCTATGTGGAGGTCCGATGATGACAACCACGGCTGTTGGTCTTTGCCTTCCCCCTTACTGAGACAGTCTCTTGTTTGCCCCTGCACACACCAAGGTGGCTGGTCTATGAGCTTCTGGGAATTCTCCTGTCTCTGCCTCACATCTGGCTGTAGGAGCCTTGGAGTTACAGACGCTCATCATTGCATTCAGCTTCCTGACAGTTCAGGTGACCTGAAATTAGGTCCTCACAACAAACACTTTACCTACTAAGCCATCTCCTCAGCCTGATGTATTATAACTTTAAGTTAAAAAAAATAACCTCAAGCCATTAATTTTGGAAAGAATTAAATGTGATTAAAACTAACTAGAATTATTGGGCTGGTGAGATGGCTCAGGGGTTAAGAGCACTGGCTACTCTTCCAGTGGTCTAGTTCAATTCCCAGGACCCACATATTGGCTTATAATCATTTATCATAGGATCTGAAGCCCTCTATTGGCATGCAGGCATACATACAGTCAGAGCATTCAGATATATAAAATACATAAATCAATAAATCTTAAGAAACAGACAAAGAACTAACCAGAAATTTGACAATGCTCTCTGAGAACAACAAAACTCAAATGAACGAGATCTATTTAAAAAGATAAAACAAATAAAATATTACGTTATCATATTTGTTTTTAAGCTTCATAGATATTTGTAAATTTAATACAAATCTGTAGCTGCTTTAAAAATTAAAGTATGTCTACTTGGTCATTGAAGTTTCCATGGAGGTGGTTTGTCTGTCAGGTTATAATTTTAGCTTATTAATTTACACTTCATTGAATCTAGTAGTAAAATAGGATCATAAGGTAAGACTTTGGAAATGAGTAGCCAAGAAAATCTAATTTTTCTTCATGCTGGTGACTCTACAACATTGTATGACTACAAGTATTACTATAGTTTATATTCTTTTTATGTGTAGTAAGAATTATTTTTAAGGGGTGGGTGAAATGGCTTAGTGGGTAAAGGCACTTGCCACTAAGCCTGAGGACCTGAGTTCAATACTCAGGTCCCATGAACTAAATGAGGGGACTGACTCCTGAAAGTTGTCCTCTGACTTCTACACATGCACTGTGGTATACACAGGCATACACACACACATACACAAACACACACACACACACACACACACACACACACACACACACACATTTAAACATTACTTTTAAGAACATGGCACAGTCAACTGAACATATAGCACATATTTATATGACTTTATTTAGATCTACTTTATTCAACATTCTCCTAATAAGATGGCTGTTACTGTTTAAGAAGCTATCTGTATTAAGAACATACAGATGGATGAATCTGATCAGTTTTAGAAAACTCCATCTTTACTTCTTCAAAATTACTTTTAAAGGACTGGAGAGATGGCTTATCTGTTAAGAGCACTTGCTATTCTTGCAGAGGACCTGGGTTTGAGTCTCAGCACCCACATGGTGGTTCACAACCATCTGTAATTCCAGTTTCAGGGGATCTGATGCCCTCTTCTGGCCTTTTCAGGCACCAGACATTTGCATGGTACACAGACATGCATGCAGATAAAACATTCATATTCATAAGAGTACATTTTAAAAATCCTTTTTAGACACTGGTTAAAATCTTGTACCCATGGAAGAAACCAAATGGTGAGTAGTTTTTTCAGGGTTAAATCCCACAGCTGACTGAGCTATGGAGCTGTGCTGAGATCAGACAAAGCATAAGAAAGAGGCACAGCTCAGGCTGGTGTAATGCTTAGCAACAGCACATCAGAGTCTGCTTAATTTGATCAGAGCACACAATGGGACCTTCAGGCTTTACAGATGACAGGACGGCTCAACGCAGTCACACCACCTCTCACACTACCTGCTGTTTCTTGTCGTATGTCTCTGTTGTGGCTTTTCTACAGAGCAGATCTGTTTAATAGTGAAGCTTTAATGACAAACAGAACTGTGAAAAACTGGGACGGTTTTGTATTCATGAACTAAACTGCAGAGGGAAATGAAATTCAAAACATTGTATGTCTTGAAGTAGTAAAAAGACCATTTCTCATCAGGAAATGACTTGTTCTTGCTTCCGGCTGCCCATGGAAGAAGCCCTGAGAGCCCTTTAGCTTGGTTTCCTTTCTTTTCTTTGTTTGTTTTTTGTTTTTGTTTTTATTCAACACAATTTTGCCTGTGAAAATTTGCTTAGTAATAAATTTGCTTAGTGATATCCTTCTCTGGTTGCTCCAGAGGAGGATAGCTCAAGGTACTATGTCTTACATTAATTTTAACGTGATTAGGCCAGTTTCCAACAGTTTCTTAACTGGCTCTAATTATGCTTCTGAAATTTTGTGTCACATATTTATGTGAAGCAGTGTTTTCAGCCTTGATGATTATAAAATCAAAATATTGATCAACTCTCTGAACAATATTGAAGATCGTCTAGACCTTGTATTACCAAATAGTCCACCAAACTATAGTTCTTTATATGAAGCAATGTTTACTGGAGGAAGATCTACAACCACTGATTCACTAAACCAGCATAATCTCCAATGGCAGATAAACATTTGTCCTTATACCTACAAATAAACGTAGTTTTCACCCCTCATCAAGAATACTTCTCTTTGCAACAGACAGAGGCCATATGAGAAAACCACAACCAATCAAAATGGAAGATTGTGAAGCCCAGTCCCAATGGGTGCATCTACAAAACACTACTAGACCTAAGGCTCTGGAAACATGGTGGAAGAGGGGGTGGAGAGACTGTAAGAGCCAGGGGATCAGGGAATTTGCTGTGAGATTGTGTCTCCTAGGAATGTCAGAAGCTACATTCATAAATTCTTACCAACATGACTTCCCGAATGCTAACTGATCAAGGATGACACCAATGGACATGCCAAAGCCAATGGAAAAAAGCCCATGAGGCCTCAATCCTACACAAAGAACTATATAGTCAACTGAAAGGTAGGAAAAGGAGAGGTGTTCTTCCCCAGGGAAGAACATACCAATGGGTTATCTAGTGCCAAACAATCATCCCTGAAAACATATATATATATATATATATATATATATATATGTAGCATTATACAGACTGAACAGGTTATATTTAGGAATATAAATGCATGCAGTAACAATTAGTGAAAAAGAGGCTATGAATTTGAAGGAGAGCAAGGGGGTATATGGGAGGGTTTGGAGGGAGGAAAGGGAAGGGAGAAATGTTGAAATTAAATTATAATCTCAAAATAAAAAATTAAAATAAATGAAATTATGATATATGTGTAGCAAAAACCCAGCTCAGTGGATTATTTTTAAAAAGAGAACCCTAAATTTAGAAGAAGGAAGTAGGGTTGATCTGGAAGCTGTTAAGGGTGGGACTGGTCAAAATACATTGCATAGAATTCTCAAAAAATTAATATTTTTTTGAAAAGAATGAAAAAAATAAGGATATTCATTTCATGAGTATGTGTCTTAGTTTGCTTTCTGTTGTTGTGATAAACACTATGATCAAAACAACTCGGGGAAGGAAGGGTTTATTTTCATTTTGCAGGTTACAATCCATCATCAAGCGAAGCCAAGGCAGGTACCTGGAGGCAGGAGCTGAAGCAGAAATCACGGAGGAACATTGGTTATTGGCTTGTTTTCTCTGGCTTGCTCCACTATCTTTCTTATACAATCCAGAACAGGACCACTTCCCTAGGAATGGTACTGCCCAGGCTATGCCCTCCCACATTAATTTTTCATGAAGAAAATGCCCCACATATATGCCCACAGGATGATCTGATGGAGGCAATTTCTCAGCTGAGGTATGCCAAATCAAGCTGATAAAAACCTAGCTATGACAGCAAGCAAATTTATTTTTACCTTTAATAAATGATAAAATTATTTACATAGCAAAGAGCTATTTTAAAATAATGTTATGATTTATTATCTATAAATGTGTGACTGGCACACCTATTTCATATACCTATATACCTAGGGTTACTTAAGATTTTCTCAGGTGAAATAGAATCAAAAGTGCAAAAAGTTTAAGAACCCTTGGTGTAGGAGATGTCAGGAGGCCAACTAATGGCCAAGTTCTGTGGCTAATCTTGCAAACTCAAGTGTCTGCCAGTGCCAGAAGTTTCTTAAAACAGATTTTAAAATCCACATTTTTACAAGAAGTTACATGATATTAAGGCATTGTTCCATTTTGCTTTATTGCTGTGTGAGATGGGAAATGGATCTGGCCTCCGGCCACCAGTTTGCTCACATGGTGTGAAGTGCAGGGTTAGTTTCTTGAAATATGTGTGTCATCCATGCAAAGTCAAAAAGTGATGAAGTGGGCACCAAACTGTGTCACATAATTCTTACAAGAGCCACAGCAGCAAGCATGATTTGCCCATTTTACAAGTGTGTACATTATGGGACACAGAAAACAAGAAATTTCCCCTAGTTCCATCAGCAAGTCAAGCCTCCACTTTAACCCTCAGATGTCAAGTTGTAGATGGTTAGCTTTAGAACTGTCTTCTTAGCCCATCAGTAAATGTTCAAGGGGTCACATAGCAGATTCCATATGGTGTGAGTATTAGCATTAGTGTTCAACTCACACAACCTAGAATTACCTGGGAAGGGGTCTCAACAAGGGACTGTCTACACAGATTTTTCCCATGGGCATTTTTATGACAGATTTTTTTTCCTTTCCTTTCCTTTCCTTTCCTTTCCTTTCCTTTCCTTTCCTTTCCTTTCCTTTCCTTTCCTTTCCTTTCCTTTCCTTTCCTCTCCTCTCCTCTCCTCTCCTCTCCTCTCCTCTCCTCTCCTCTCCTCTCCTCTCCTCTCCTCTCCTCTCCTCTCCTCTCCTCTTCTCTTCTCCCCCCTTCTCCCCCCTCCCCTCCCCTCCCCTCCCCTCCCCTCCCCTCCCCTCCCTTCCCTTCCCTTCCCTTCCCTTCCCTCCGCCCCCCCCCTCGTTCTTTCTTTCTTTTATTGAGACAGTGTTTCTCTTTTTAGCCCTAGCTCTCCTGGAACTCACTCTGTAGACCTGGCTGGCTTTGAACTCAAGAGATCCACCTGCCCCTGCCTCTAGAGTTCTAGGGAAGGGCGTGCATCACCACCGCCCAACTGACAGATTTTCTTAATTGGACTCACTGACATGAGAAGATCCAATCCACTGTGGGCAGTACCTTTCTTCAGGCTTGGGCCCTGGACTGTTTAAAGAGTAGAGAAAGTAAGCTGAGTATTTTATTCATTACTTTATTCCCTCACTGCTCTTGAATGTGATGACCATCTGCTTAGTTCCTGCCTTGACCTCTTCCCAATGATGGACTATGACATGGAATTGGAAGACAAATACCTTTTTCCCACAAGTCGCTCTTTTCGGGGTGTTTTATCACAGTAACAGAAGTGAGACTAGGCTATGCGGAGACTGCACCTTTATTCTGCACCACCATGGTTCAAAAGGTGCCCAGAATAGACAAATAGACTTCAATAACTGTAGGGGACGCTGTGATTCTGAAACTCAAACCAATTGCATGGTCTTGAAATTACAAAACGGACACATGGCAAACAGTATTTTCTGGCAGCCTGCAGAAACAAGGGAATATTTGGGATGGCTACTCTGCTCCAAAATGAACACAGAGAGATTTGGAGTGTGGGATTCATGTACAGATTTTAAATACCTTAGAATCCAGAAAAAAAGTGCATGCACATGTGCGCACGCGCGTACACACACACACACACACACACACACACACACATACACACACCAACTTGGAGCAGTCAGAGGAAGAGTAGCTAGAATGCTGTCATCCCTCTTGTGGAAATCTCCACTATCCTGTCCAGGCAGGTACAGAGCCAAAGCACAGGACAAGGTTCCAGGGTAACAACAGAAGAGGATTTACATACGAAATCCTGTGACAACTTTGAGTCAAGGTCTAGGCATACACACACCTTTTGTGCCAGCTCATTTGTGGTGTCAACTGCTGTTCTATAATACCTTTGTGAAGCATAGTCTTGATAAGGCAATGATTTAGCTATTCCCAAGAGGCAGCTCATGAGAGAAAACTGGGACCTCTACCCTGTGATTTGTTGACCGACGGTTAAGGTATCACTTCCGGGGTTTGCAGGATCTGATACACATTCATTCCAATACTGTTTGGCTGCACCCCCCACTGCCTGTTCATGGCTGCTTCTTCAGTACTGAAGATGTATCTTGAATAACAGGAGGCTAAAATGGAAGCATCCCCCTACCCCTAGCCCCACTTCAAGGTATCATCAAGATAGCTACAGTAATAAAAACACCCACCAAAGGCTCAAGGAAGAAGCTGAGGTTCATTCTCAATATTGTGTTTTCCCTCGAAGTCCATATCGCATATATCTCCAGAACCTCCCTTCACACTTTCTAAATTTCTGATATTTTACAAGCAGATCCACTTATTTCATGCTCATCCTCTCTGTTTCAGTTTTTAGAATTTCTTATCTGGAATTTGAGATGAATCCATTTCCTTCCTTTGTTCACTTTGTGACCCTCAAATCATATTTCTACACAGCAGCTGGAGTGAGTTTTTAACACATCCACTTCAGTAAGATCTGGATACTGACTTAGCAGGAATTCCATGTTCCTCACCGTGGGTTATGTCTCTCTGTTCTCTGCTTCCCTGCTATACTCACCCACACCTCAGGACATTCTTTTCCTAACCATACTCTGGCTAGATGGGAGTTAGGAGTTAACAACTTCTCAGTCTGAAGCATTAAGTTCATTTTTTTTTTTTTTTGAGACAGGGTTTCTCTGTGTAGCTTTGTGCCTTTCCTGCAACTCACTCTGTAGACCAAGCTGGCCTCGAACTCACAGAGATCCACCTGCCTCTGCCTCCCAAGTGCTGGGATGAAAGGCATGTGCCACAACTGTCCGGCATTAAGTTCATTCTTAACTACTTCCTGTCTTGAAGTTCCTGTGCACTTGGCTGGTCATTCACATGCTTCAGTTATCACATTAGACGGCTCTTCTCTACCAACCCCTAAATCCAGAGACAGCCTCTATTTGCTTCCTTTAGATTTATTTTCCTTCAGGAAGCTTGCCAAAGTCAGTGTTCACCAATGGTACAACACTGCTCTATACTTTGCAGTATGCTAAATTTTATAATACCAGGGAGGGTTGCTGGTTCTTTTCTTCTCTTCTATTTTCTTTTCTTCTTTTCTTTACTTTTATTTCCTCCCTTCCTTCCTTCCTTTCCTTTTTTCTTTCTTTCTCTTCATCTTTTTATCATTTTATCCCCAGCTGTATACTTACATCTAGTCTACAGTCAAGCAAGGAACCAAGTCTATGCTCAGGGTGTAGAATACAGAGGAAGTAACAGCTGCTTAACACACTCGGTATTTTCACGTTTCAGCCTTTTACAGTTCTGCCAAGTCTAAGAATCCATTAGGGAAACATCAAGATGTCATGTAAATTCACTCAGAATAACTCATCACACATGGCATCCAAACTCCCACTCAGGGCAAGGGGAATCCGTCCTCACTGCTTTCACCACGGAACCATCAGAAGCTGCACACGGTCACCACCCACATCACAGCAGTATGATCTCATCCTGCTGAGCCCGGAATGAGGAAAATGAATGGACAGTTTCAGTTTATAGAGGAAGAATCTGCCTCTGGAGACAGCTTTGCCAGTCACAAAGTTGACCAAAGTACCTTAAGAGGATGGGGGACGCAGTATCCTGAAGCCTGCAGAAGTAAGTGTAGAGCGGCTTCCCAACCATGCCAAGGACACAATAATGTAAACAGATTAAATCCCTACCAGGCAGAGAGAATGAAATAAGGATCCTAGGCAAAAATCCTCAGTCAAGCTCCTGGTACCAGTCTTAACATTCAGCTTTCATAGCAGCCTTCTAGTTGCTACTGGTTTATGGCTGTTGGGTATATTCCAGTGATCGTGTGGATTCAAGTGTGGACAAGGTGGCCATGGCTGTGGCACAGAGGTAAAGTACATGCCTGGCACATGCAAGGCCCTGAGTTCATTTTAAATGTTTTAAAAATAATCTGGGTAGCAACCGTCTCTTAGCAGCTTAGCTACCTACTCCCACAGCTCTCCACCTCTCCAGAGCTTCTGAAACTTCTAGATCAAGTGGTGCAGATTTGCCTTGAGAAAACTTTACCGCACGAGTGGCCAGGCCTTTCAAGCATCTTTCGTGTGGGGTAAGGCCATGTGCAGCAGAGTTAGAAAGACCCAAGCTCCATTCTCAGTCCTACCACTTCTATGTTACATAAGTTCCAGGAGGTTCAGTGTTCTCATCTGTAGAAGGGGTCTCAAAACCCCTCCTGCTTTATGAGGTGCTGTGGACTTTCAAGAAACCAGATGATAAAGGGCTGTGGCTATAGCTCAGTTGGTAGAGTGTCTGCCGGGCAAGCATGGAGACATGAGTTCCATCTCCAGAGCCTACATAAGCAAAGCTGGGCATGGTGCCACACACTTGTGATCCTGAGCAGGGGAGGCAGAGCAATGGGTCCTTGCAGTTTGCTGGCTATCCAACCTAACCTAATTCACAATGTTCAGGCCAGTGAGAGAGCCTGTCTCAAAAACAAGATGGATGACACTCGAGAAAGAACACCTGAGGTTGACGATGTATG
Organism: Peromyscus eremicus; assembly: GCF_949786415.1. Classification (NCBI taxonomy): domain Eukaryota; kingdom Metazoa; phylum Chordata; class Mammalia; order Rodentia; family Cricetidae; genus Peromyscus; species Peromyscus eremicus. The sequence continues at coordinate 94,248,762 of NC_081420.1, read as the reverse complement.
TGTGTGTGTGTGTATGGGGTGATGCATGTTAAGTGAATGTCTGTACATGACACATGTAAGAGCATGCATGAGGTACAGACACTCACTTAACATGCATCACCCCCCCCACACACACACATACATCGTCTCCCTCAAAATCCAAAAGAGAAACTAATTCACAGAACTTAGTAGCATAGTGCCTAACCACAGGAAGACAGAGTCCACAGCAGCCTTAAGAACAGTGTTAGAAGCAGCTCTGTCATATGATCTGCTTTCTTTGAGCAGAGACGAGCAGTGGAGCTGGACTGTGGCAAAGAGTTCATGCTCCTGGATGGAGAAGATGTGGACTCAAGTTGGCCTCTGCTTTCTTCTGGCTTTGCGGGTTATGGAAGCTATTAACTATTTCTCATGCTCAAGCCCCTATCTTTACATATGTTGGATGGAGACTTGGTCACTAGCCTGTGACACTGCTCGGTGGTGTTGGTGGTGTGTGCAAAACCTGAAAGTGGTAGACCATAGTCAGAAGATGTTACGTCACTGGGGGAGAAGAATCCTTGGTGGGATTTTCTGGCCTCACCCTTCTCCTTTCTCTTTTACTTCCTGGTTGCCATCTTCTTCCACAAAACACTCCCGATGTTGCCTCGGACACAGCGAGAGCAACAGGGCCAACAGAGCACAGCCTGGCACTTTCAAATCTCCGAGTCAAAACGAACTTTTTCTGTGTGTAAGTTGATTACTTCAGGTATTTAGTGACAGTCACAGAAATCTGAACAATAGTAAGCTTTCTACTCTAATTGTGTGGGTAATAAACTGCAGTGCAAAATGACTAACAAGAATACCTGGTTATGCAAGTGTTTGTTAAACGGTAAGCATTGTCACTTATACACATACCGAAATAAATCACAGTCCTTCCAGAGCAAACCGTCAGCTCCCTTTTGCAAACAGGAAGACAGCAGACCCAGAGGACTCAAGGAAATGTGCGTATGATAACAATCTTGCATACTTATTCAGAGAAATGCTGGCTGTGTTTATTGCTTCTATTGCCCATTCATATGTTTTGCTTTCTTTCCTTTTTAAATCTCTGGGGAAGCTACAACCTACAAAATTATGACTAAACTCCTGCTGATACTCAAGTCAGCATTTTCTCTACTAAAAAGCCTTCTCCTGGGAATAGCCGCAATGGACTCTCCGAATGGCAGACACAGCGTAGAACTGTCTAATGAGTATTCCCTTTCTATTCCTGGGCACTCCCAGGCTAGCGCAATGGTAGAAGACTCTTACGTAAACATGGAAGCCTTTTGGAGGCACATCTGACTTCTGTCTCCAGTTCCTCAAAATAGAGTTGCTGACTGCCCTTCCCTCCTTGCACTCAGAATGGTCTCCTGTTCGGCAATGAGCTGAAAGGGAGTCCTCTGAGTTTGCCCAAGTTGTAGCCATTGCTTTCAAAGCCACAGGAGGCATCAGCATCAGAATCAAGCTTACTTCAATGACTAGTGTCTCGTTTGTGGGTCCTGGTGCAAACAGGCGTTCTGGGTGGTTAAAGGAACGCTGGTATTCAAACGTGGTCCCCGCGAAGGTGAAGTCCCCAGGCCAGTCGATGTTCCAGCCCCCGGTGAGGTAATACTTTTGACTGAGGCTTCGAACGGCAAGATAGCTGGAAGAAAGCTGCAGCTCCTGGATCTCAATGCTGCGGGCCCCAGGTGGGATGGTGACCACAGGATAATATTCTGAATGGAAAGAGAAGAATCTCTTTGAGTTTAATACACGGTAGACTGGAGAATGAACAGTGACTAGAAATGCCCAGAGGTGTGCAGTGCCCATTTTGATGGAGCCTTTGAGATTATTCACCCCTATTTTATTAAGTAAAAAGTTCAATAATTTCATTTTCTTGTTTTGAAGATTTATTCTCTTTGTGTGTGTGTCTGTGTGTGCATGAATGCACATGCATGTACGAGTGCACGTGTGTGTATGTACCCATGTGTCACAGCATGCATGAGGAAGCCAGAGGACAACTTTTTGAGAGTCAGTTCTTCCCTTTCCCCTTGGGTTCTGGGGATGGAATTCAGGTCATCAGGCTTGGTGGTAAGTGCTCTCCTCTGCTGAGCTATTTTGTGGTGCGCTCAACATGCTTCTGAAGTACAGTGCATAGATGAAACTGCTCACCCTAAGAAACTTGCCATGTGGCAAAAGCTATCACTGGCGGCGAGTGAGCTAGGATAAGATTACCACGGTCTGAGATGAGGAACAGCAGTGGCTCTTACCGTTCGCTTTGTGCTGACTGAGGTACAGCCCTTTATAGAACTTGCACGTCGAATTGTCACCTTTGCAAACACCACATGCATCTGAAACTGCCTTCGAGCCAAGTTCGTGGTCACATCCCACTGGCTGCAGCGAACAAAAGCAAGGGAAGAAATCGAAGATGAGCAAAGCCAGCGACGAAGACTCACAGGAGGCAGGCAGCTCTGCTAAGGGGGGAGCTGGACCGTTAAGTCAGAATGGGGCTCAAAGTTTTCCTTTCTTTGTAAATAATACTTTATTCTTCGAAAAATGTCATTCACGTATACACTGTATTTTGATTCTGTATATCCCTGTCCCCTCCAGTTCGCCTGGAAGTCCCCCATACATCTCACTCTTAACTTTATGCCTTTTTCTCAGTATATTATTATTGTTTTAACCTACTGACTCTAATGAGTGCTGTTTATATGCACACAGGTGGGGGGGCAACTCCTGGGACCCTGGGCAATCTACTGATGGCCAACTTCCCTCTAAGAAAAGTGGCTCTTACTCTTCAAGCAAATGCATAGTTGATCACATTGCACAGTTGATCTAAGGCTTAGACTCCACCCCTCTGAAACTAGAGTGAAGAGTCACGGGCTATTACCAGATAGGCCAGCTGTATGGATGAAGCATAAAAATGCTGAGCAATGTACATTCAGACTCCCTCCACACACATATATGTATGCATACACATGCACATATACACATATACACACACAAACACACACAGGCATGAACTCACACATGTGCACACCTATACACAACCCCCCCCACAAACACCCATATGCATACAAATAAGCACAGACACACATGTACACACAAACACACACAAGCACATATAAATACACATGCACACACCCGAGCACGTATAAGCATACACACGCATACCATGGAAAAGGATGAAGTGTTCATAGTGAAGTTTAAGTGCAAGGGACAGTGAGTCCGGAAAGAGAGAACTGTAAAGAGAGGACAGCTCCGTCCCCATTGCACTTCTGAGGTTCTACTATGTGGGGAATGTGCTTGGTAAACAGGTGCTGAGACATCAACATTATTTCCGTCTGTGTTTTTATAGCAATGCAAAGTTGGCTGTAACCTGCACACCATCCCCCTAGGCTGGGAAGTGGCTGAAGCAAGAAATGAAGGGGTCATTCGAAAGAGGACCTCAGAGGTGCGCATGGCAGCTGGACACTTAGTCCATCTTCCCAGTGTATACTGCAGGGACTTTCTCAGCCATCTTCACAGCACACAGGAGACCAAGCCTGACTGCACAGCTTGGAGCAGACATGTCCTCTTACTTCACAAATCCCGTCGATGCAGACATCGTTTCTGTGTGGGGAACATGGCGTCCCATCTTTCACCTTGCCGGACATGGCGAAAAAAAACTCGAAGTTCTCAGCCTTGCAGTAGAGCTTACATCGATCTTCCTCTAGAGGCAGAGAGATAAAAGGAGGACTCAGTCAAGACTAGCCTGTGTGCAAAACAGTATGGCCACCAGACAGAGCAATGAAATTGACTTGGAAAACTATTAGGAGCAAAGGTAACATTCTATATAATTTTGTTTGTGAGTGTGCCTGTGTGTGTGTGTGCGTGTGTGTTGTGTGTGTGTGTGTGTGTGTGTGTGTGTGTGCAGAAGACCACATGTATGTATCTTTTAAAAGACAAATTCCATTTGGCAGCCTATAAAAAGCCAATTAAATATTGATACCTGTAGCTGAAGTTTTCTTTGGTCCTGCCCAGCCCCATGGACCCTGTAGCCACTTAAAAATAATCACTCAGAGCCGGGCGGTGGTGGCGCACGCCTTTAATCCCAGCACTCGGGAGGCAGAGGCAGGCGGATCTCCGTGAGTTCGAGGCCAGCCTGGGCTACAGAGTGAGTTCCAGGAAAGGCGCAAAGCTACACAGAGAAACCTTGTCTCGAAAAACCAAAAAAAAAAAAAAAAAAAAAAAAAAATCACTCAGAAGATTATATTAATTAAAACTGCTCAGCCACTAGCTCAGGCCTACTACTGAGTAGTTCTTACATTTAAACTCAGCCCATTTCTGTTAATCTATATGTTGCCATGTATTCCTTGGCTTTACCTGTGTGCCATTACATGCTGCTCCCTGGACAGCAGGCTGGCGGCTGCTGACTCAGTCTTTCTGTTCCCAGAATTCTCCTTGTCCGCTTACTCCACCTATACTTCCTGCCTGACTACTGGCCAATCAGCATTTTATTTATCAACCAATCAGAGCAACACATATTCATAGCGCACAGAAGGACATCCACAGCAGATACCAAAAAATTGTGGGCTGTGTTTTGTTTTGTTTGAGGGAGAGTCTCCCTGGGCAGCCCTGGCTGGCCAAGAGCTGTCTATGTAGACCTGGCTAACTTTGAACTCACAGGCATCAATCTGCCTCTGCCTCCCAGGTACTGAGATGAAAGGTGTGTGTCACCATGCTTGGCTTGATACCTAAGAATTTTGTATTCCTAATCTTTAGGAATCATCACCATGTACAGGATTGCTGGGTTGAGAAGCCAGCCTCCCGGGACTCTAAGTATTACAGACTTTGTGGTCTCTGAAGTTAATGAATAACAGCAGATACATGGAAGAGTATCTTTGTGTTCTAATGAAACTTTAATTTTTACAAACAGTTGAGGTTATATAGTCTGATGATTTTGGTTTGGGACTGGATCCCTATAGATATTTATACAGCCTGTGAAAAGGTAAAGTTGATACACCTCGAAAACAAAAGCATGTAGTCAACCATGTTTGTAAAAAAAAAAAAAAACAAAAAAACAAAAAAACCCCCAAAAAAACAGATTAAAATGTCACTAATAGAAAGGGCAAATAAGCTAATTCTAGAGGCTAAAAAAAAGTATTTTGTGTTGTTCATTAATCTCCTGAGAAATTTCTAGTATCATAGGAAAAAGAAAAAAATAATGTAGTTATAGAGCTCTCGTTATCTGAAAGGAGTAAGACAGCCAATTCCTTCGATGGAGACAGCAGTCCTTGGCCAGCAGCTCCAGATGACGTTTTTCACATGGGACCTTCCGTAGGCGACACTGAGTGATATCTCTAACAACAGTTTCACCCAGATGTGTAAACAGTTCGCAAACAGTCCTGTTTCACAAAACCCTTCAATAGAAGGCAAAACTAAAACTTAGCCATGAGAGAAAAATATATTACTGTGGTCAAAATATGCAGCTGTGTGGGTGGATAAAATGTTTTTCACCCAACCACAATGTTTTTATTTTTCAAATAACAACTTTATTTAATATCTTCTAATTCTTATAAATGAGATTAAGGAGTTGGGTGTGTGTGTGCATGGGTGTGTGCTTGTGTGTGTGCACGTGTGTGTATGTATGTATGTGTCTTTTCTCTTCTTTACCAGTCCCAGGATTTGAAAAGTTCTAATAAAAGTTGTTTTTTGTTTTTTTTTTTTGTTGTTCTTTTTGTTTTTTTTTTTTTTGTCTAGTACAGATTTCCAGGCATGACCTTGCCCTTCAAAAACAGAATGAAAAAGATAAAAGAGAAGTTCACCGCTGAGGGGAGATGATCTCCATTTATGACAAAGCCTTCCCCTGGTCTTTTGGTTTTGCTTTGTTTTTGAGAGAGTCTCACTATAGTAGCCCAAGCTGGCTTCTGACCCATGCCCTCTGTGTTGCTTACTTTTAAGCATGAAATTGATATGACCTAGAGTCATCTGGAAGGAGGAAACCTCAACTAAAGAATTGCTCAGATCAGATTGGCCCATAGGCATGTCTTCCAGAGACTCTCTTGATTGGAGATTGATATGGAAGGGCCTAGCCTACTGTGGGCAGCACCATTCCCCAGGCAGGTAGGCCTGGGCAATATAAGAAAGCCAGCTAAGCATGAGCTAGAGAGAGCCAGTAAAAAGTGTTCCTCCATGGTTTCTGCTTAAGGTCCTGCCCTGACTGCTCTAGAGGATGGGCTGGGATCTGGAAGTATAAGATGAAACAAACCCTCCTCTCAGCCAAGTTTCTTTCATTCGGGATGGTTATCACAGTAACGAAAAGCAAGCGAGGGCATCTTATCTGCCTCAGCATCCCGAGTGCTGAAATTACACGCGTGTGCTGTTCCACCTGGCCTTCTCCTGTTCTTAAATGGTAGGAATGTGCCAGACTTTCAAATAGTGGTCAGTCTCCTCTGGTTCTAAGTTTCATCTGGAGAGGGAGGTGAGAAAAAAAGCCCTAAATGTGCTGTCTCACTCTGGGCAGACAGGAGCTCCTGAGGCAGCAAATTCTCACAGAGTGAGTGACTAAAACTGCACACTCTCTTGTTACCAAAGTCTGCCATGCAATAGTGAAGCTACACTGAAGCCCAAAGCATTTTCCCAGCTACAGACTTTCCTAACATTGCCATTGCATTTCAACACAGAACCTGCCTAGTGGGTAACAACAGAACAGAATGCATTAGTGCTACAGATAATGAATCACACGTGAAGGCCAAGGAACACCCAAGAATCCAGAGGACAGGAAGACAGCAAAAGAGAAGGATACAGTCTCAGAGAAAGAAGTATAGATGGGAAACTTGAGGTTGCAGGAGTGCACACACAAGAGAAAATGCAGTTTGGGATGTTAGAAATAACAGTGTGGCCTATCCCATCTGCTGTCTGCTGGAACCTGCTGTGTAGTGTCCTTCCCTGTTCATTACTCACCCCCAGTTGAACGCCTGTACTGATAGAGAACTTATCACTTATACAGGGATCATATGTCCCTTTCATGCATCCATTAAAAAAAATTACAGCTATTAAAGCCAGGTATGGTAACACATCTGTCATCCAAGGACTCAAGAGGCTAAAGTAGGAGGATTGGGAATTATAGATTAGTCTGGGCTACAGAGTGATACTCTGTATCCTTTTAAAAAAGGCAACAACAAATTCCCCAAACTAGTCCTTAAGTATAGACTAAGTAGCCTGCTTAGATGCTGTGGACACAAAACACGCTGAAGATGTTCCAAGGCTTGGCCCTTGTGGACCTGAAGTTCTTGTGAAGATAACAAACAAACAAATAAAGTAAACTTGAGACTGGAAAGATGGCTCAGTCGTTAAGAGCAGTAAGTGGAAAGGACCAGAGTTCAATTCTCAGCATCTACATGGTGGCTCACAATTGTCTGTAAGTCCAGTTCCAAGGGATCTGTCCATAAACATACAGGTAGGTAAAATATTTATACACAGGATAAAAATAAAAAAATAAAAATTTAAAAGTAAACTCATGCTAAGACTAAAGCAGGACAAAGGCTTTACAGAATAAAAGTGACAAAAGAATGTGTTGGCTAGGTTCCTCTGAGAAGCTGAAGTCCTTGGACATTCTGAGATCTTACATAGATGTGTATTGTGGAATAGTAGTTGAGGATGTGTTACACTTGTTTATGCTGTGGAACCTATGTTTAATGATGCAAAGATGTGCTGCATTCTTTTATGTTGCATTTGTTTAACTCTGTGAAGCTGTGCTATTTTGCCTGCCTAAAACACCTGATTGGTCTAATAAAGAGCTGAATGGCCAATAGCGAGGCAGGAGAAAGGATAGGTGGAGCTGGCAGAGAGAATACATAGAAGGAGAAATCTGGGAAGAGATGATGGAGGAGCGAGATAAGAAGGATTAGAGGAGGATACCAGGGGCCAGCCACCCAGCTACACAGTAAGCCCCGGAGTAAGAAGTAAAAAACATATATAGAATAGAGAAAGATAACAGCCCAGAGGTAAAAGGTAGACGGATAATTTAAGGTAAGAAAACCTGGCTAGAAATAAGCCAAGCTAAGGCTGGGCATTCATAAGAAAGAATAAGTCTCCATGTATTTCTTTGGGAGCTGGGTGGTAGGCCCCCAAAGAGTAAAAAGAGTTAAAATAACAACAACAGATGTATTCTTTGAAGCAATTTCAAGAAAATCTAAAACACCTTGATTTCAATGTTTTAAAACTTATATTCTTTCTTTTTCTTTTCTTTTTTTATAGTAAACAGCCACAGGCCTCCCACTGTTTTCTCCTGAGACACACCTTTCTAAATGGTCTCATTTGCCTTTGCTTTTGACAGACAGTCCTGAGTGTGGAGTCAGCACTCCTGGAACATCCAGGAAGGTTTTGTTTAAAGCTATGCTACCTGCTGTTAACATCAGGTGAGGCTGGTCCCTATAGTTCTTAAATTACAGAAACTCTCCTGATGGAAACTGGCAGCACAGTTTCATTTTTAGAATAGTCCATCAATTGTCAAAAACACCACATGTCTCCTTCCACATGTATGCAACCAAGAGGCACAACCAAGAAAGTGATAAGCCAGGACAATACAATAATTGCCAAGACACAGACTAGTGACCGATCATCCGGCATGGGTGACAGAAAGTATACCAAATTTTCCATGGCAACTCAAATAAATGATTAGTTATTTGCCAAGAGAAAAACAAATTAATTTTAAAAAGTCTAAAACAGCTGGATAGTCCTGCCTGAAATACACAGTAAATTCCAAGTTAGTTTGAGCTAAAGAATGATACATTGTCTCAAAGCACCACCCTCTTATCTCTATTTACAGTTATTGTTTAAAAAGTTAAATGTAAGCTATAACTTTGTTATAATAAATATGAAGAGACCAGTATAATTTTTTGTTCTTGCCCCCCCTCTTTCTCTCTCTCTGTGCACAGACATATGTTCTTTTTACAAAAAAAAAAAAAATCTTCCTGTACTTGCAATCATTTGACATGTCCCTTCCTAAATATGCTGTCTCTATGGGGCATATATAGTTTCACAAGTTTTCAGTCTGGACAACTCATACCAATTTCAATTAACATCTCTGGGAAACAAAAATCACCAAGCTGTCAATGGTACATTTAGAAATATAAGTCCATTCCAAACACACAGGTCCTTTCACTCACAGACAAGAGGTGTCTTCTGGGAAGAAAAAAAAAAGACTGCAAAAATAAACACCTATGAAAGTTGATGAAACACTGAACCAGGACAAGTCTGGAGAATAGAAAATAAACATGAAAACTCTTTAACATGGGCAGAGATCTCTTCCTGTGTTGTGAGTTTACATATTATCTACAGAGAGACGCCGGAGTGTCATAGTGACTGAGTTACCTTCGACTTTGGTATAGGGTCTCCACCGGTACAACCATCCCCGGAAGGGCTTGTTGTTATACTCTGCACACTGCTGGGCGCGGAAGTCCAAGCTGTTTTCACTACAAGGGTTAATGTTGCACAGTTTGTAGATACGGCTAGATCCTGGACAGAACTTGCCACCATACTGAGGCCTAAAAACAGAGTTCAGGAATTTTAGAACCAAACACCTCACTCTCAGCCACATACAATAATGCAAGAAGGGACAATTGAGGGAAGTATTGTACTATGGGCAGTCGTATCTAGTTTATTTCATAATTGGAAATAGATGCCCTGCAATTTGCCTACTCCCTTCTTGTTTCCATACAGACATAATTAATCAATCACAGAGCTCTTTTTGTTTTCACAGAAACTTAATATGGCCTCAAAATTGTAATATCATATTATCATACTTTCAGGCAGCTGCTGCTATGCCAAATTATAAGTGGCACATAAAATCAAACTCATTTCCTGTTTCTGATCTAATTTTTATATTCTAGGGCTTTCTTTAACAACCAATGACAAAAGTATTCTTGATACTTCATGTGTCAGGGATTCTGTAAACATGGTAAGATGTTCTCTGCCACAGGTGTGTGCCATCTATACACACCTTTCTGCACTGGTCTCAAAAGCTGTAAATGCAGATCTACCCTAGATCTCCAGGCTCCCTACCACCATCTCATTATAGTCTAAACATCTTCCCGCACTTCCGGTGCACCTGCTACCATGAAGACCATGGCGTGTGGAAAAAAGAATGGAAGATCCACGTTCTCCAGGCCAGCTCTGTCAGCCCTGGAGCTAGCACTCTGGCTGTTTTCCTATTCTGGGGTGTTTTACTTGAATTGACTCTGCACTCTGAGGGGAGACACTGCCTCTTTTTCACCAGCATGACCACTTTTTAACTTTGGCAACTCCCTGCTTTCCTGCCAAGCACAAAGAGAAGTAGAGAATGATTCCCAGAGCTGAGAATCTCATGAAAATATAAATAATTATCATCTCGATAGCAAGCTCTTAAGACGTCTTAGTGGGCAAATTCAGATTTTCGAAAGCCAGGAGGAAAAGTGAAGAAAAAGGGCAATGGTATTGAAAATTAGTGTCATTCACTCATCCTACCCTGCACCAAACACTAACCACTCACCCAGCCTACCCTGCTCCAAACACTAACCACTCAACAAGCCTCCTCAGCACAAAGCCCTTCCTTATGCTCTCCCTACCCACAGCTTTCTCCAGAGCTAAAACTCAACTGAGGATTGCTTCATATAAAATCTGATACCAACAGATAAGCTGAAAGGGGACTCAAGGCTAATAAGTGGATGTGATTAAAATTCCTTGTTTCCATGGGAAGTCCAGACTTGTCACAGAATACTGCTGGATCCACTACAGCATCTTCTAGCAAGCCCTCCTGAGATCCCACGGAGGAACTTCACAGACACAGAAAGAGTTGCATGGTCAGAATGAGATCTTCCTGCCTTTTCAAAACATTCCGGAACAAATGGCTAAACATGCGGTGGAGTAGCATCCAATCAGATCCCCTAAGACTTCTCAAATGGTCATTTACAAGGCATTCAGCAAACCCTAAATTGTATTATCACAGCCTCAATACTCTTTACAAAGTATATTAAGGCAAATTCTCAGCTTCAGGCTTTCTCTCTGAGATTTTAAACATAGGCTGCATGTGGACTGCCCGTTACTAGTCAGCTTAATGACCATCCACAGTGTGTGACTTTTTCAACCTACCACAGCTGCAGCTTGGAAAAGGTCTCCAAACTCACAGGGCTTTCCACTCTTTGGATAGAGGAAGTGAAGAAAGGGTAGGTGGGGCACAGACAGCACGTCAGTGAAGGTCACACAGCTCATGGGGACAGTGGAGCTGAACCTCAGATCTTTGGACTCTGTCCCAGACTTTCTTCCTCATCACCTAGGACTGCATTTATCCAAGCAAGACGGGCATTGCTGAAGCACGTGGGAACTGAGAGAAAGATCCAGTAAGCAGAGTGGCTAGGCAGCCTGTCTTCAACAGTGAGGTAGATGTGCATTTAAGTTCATGCACTGGTTTACTGTCCTTGACTTTATAGATGACTTAGACTATAAATATTTTAAATAGTTCATGCTCTCAAATTACAAGCCACACTATGCTCTCTATGTTCAGAATGCTCAGATTTCATGTTTCATTATGGGATAAAGTCAGAGTGGTCGAAGCAGTGACTGCCAATAATTCCAAATGTTCCAACTCAAGGACATTTTCCTGCAGCCTTTTATTCTGTCTGGGACCGAGTCTCAAAAGGAGTTCCAAGCTGAGTTTGAACTCAGAATCTTCCTGTCTGTGCCCTCTGAATGATGGATTGCAGGGCTGCATGGCCACGCCTGGATTTTTATGGTGTTAAGCATGAAAGGTTGGATAAGTGAATAGAAAACTTTCCCATAACATCCTGCAGAGTGGCAAGAGCTCTAGGATTAGAAACAAAAATAGAGGCAGAAAGCAAAGTCTCAGCACACAATACTGCATTATAAAGTAGAACTGTATTTGTTTTTGCATCGGTCAACCTGACCACAGGTGCTTGTAGTATCAGTTAATTATACGACTATTAGAATCACTGCAGGAATGCTGTTAATGTACATATGGACACAAGTGTATATAGCAAGATTTCCTCTACATTCTCACTTACATGCTCATCTATTCTCTTTGTCTGTCTGTCTCCTCCCCTCCCTCCCTCAGACAGGGTCTCGTGTATCTCATTCTGACCTCAAATTTGCTGCACAGTCAAGGATGAACTTGAATTTCAGGTCTTCCTGAATCAACTTCCTGAATGATACGATTTCAGGTAGTCCAAGCCTGGATTACACAGTGTTGGGAACTGACCACGGACATTCACACACATACAAGCAAGCACTCTACCAACTGAGCTACATCCACAGACTCTTTCAATAAGAACACATAGTGTGGTTGTCTGTGTCTTCCAAAGAAATTGGTGCGCCTTTTAGAAGACTCTGCTGATTTTGATAATTGAGCCTGGGAATTATTGGTTAGAAAAATGGGCCCCAGAGTCAGTTCAATGATTGTTGTGAAGCTCCAGCTTCCTCCCAAACTCCACTGGCTAGGTGGCACTAGAGTGAATAGTCTATAATTTTTTGCTGAATAGACTTGTGTTTTAGAGATGTTCTAGAGTATCTCAGGATGTCACTGTTAATTTTTGGAATACAGCTCTGTTACAGTGTGATAATTTGATAGACAGGGAACCAGAAGAAAGGTCAAGAGTTAAGACTATGCACCTGGCTTTAAATCTGCCATTGTCAGTGTGGTACCCAAGCAGGTGCTGATGCTGTGAGTGGAATCTCTTTTCTCCCTTGGTTGCCCATCTGTGAAATAATGGGATGACATGGGGTTGGAACTGATGGGGTGGGTTTTAATGTGTCTGGGAGAAAGTTCCTGGAGACGTATTTTGAAAGGCTCTTAAAGTGTAGTGGAACTCCACAGAAAACAGGATGTCAAAGCAATAAACACACCTACTACAGACAGGAGAAACAGTCATACACACTTGATGTTGGCTGTCCTGGAATCAGATGACCTTTAACCCCTTGTAAGGCTAAACACGTTGGTAAGTCTACACATCAGCCTTGCATACTTGATTCTTTTATGAAACAAAACACATCCTTGGAAGAACCCCAGTAAATGAAATGGGAACCTTACACTGCTTCTCCAGTGAGAAAATAAAAATGTTTAAGCTGAGAGCTACCAACAGAACTAAATGGCAGAACTTAGCTGGAAGAAAAAAAAACCCAGTAACTTGAAATTGAAAGGGTGAGAATCAAGGCAGCTTTGCTCCAATGAATAGAATTAAGAGGTGGTTAGAACAATTAATTCAACCATGTGTGGATTAACTGACCATCTACTTGTTTTATTTGTGGCTTCACCCTGAGGTAAAGTAGACAGTATTCCAGTTATCTTCGAGCTTGTTTAATACGACAAAACTCCACCAAGTGGAAACAGTTAAGTGATTAATTCTTCATTAGGAATCTTGAAAAGTGAGACACACTATTTCCGCAAGCAGTTATCTATCATAAGGTGAGTTCTCAATCCCATAGACATGAGAAAGGTTTTCACTCAAATCCCAAGGGTCTCTTTCCTGCACTCCACTGGCAGAGCTGTTAAGTTAGGTAAATTTTTCTTTCTCGGGAAAATATTGGGATTATAAAATGTGGTCATGCATGAAAACCAGACCCAGGAAACATGCTGCAAAACCTAAAGTAGCACTGATTTTGAAGAGCACTGTCCAGGACGTTGGCTATAGTGAAGTACAGACATGGTTTTCATAATCTGCTGTAAATCAGGAATGGATCCCAAGCCTTCCTCCTATTATATTCAGGTACTGGGTCTAAGGGGTCCTAGGAAAACGTATGTTTTGCTCCACTTAGGACTGATATGTGACAATGCCTGAAGAAATTGTTGTTTGCTGTAATGTGAGGGTAAAGAGATAGAAAGTAATCCCATTAGCATCAAGTGGGAGATGTCATGCATGCTGATCCTGCGTTGTCAAAAAGAAGCCCTGGGACCGGGGAGATGCTGAGCACGTAAGAATACTCTGCTCTTGCTGATGACCAGAGGAGTTCCACACCCAACACTCACATATGGCAGCTCACAGCCTCCTGTAACTCTAGCTCCTGGAATCAAATGCCTTCTGGCCTCTGCACAAACGTGCATGAGCATGTACACACACACACACACACTATTCCCCCCACACACATACACACACTCTCTCCCCCCCACACATGAGACATAAAATAGCAAAATAAATTTTAAGAGATAAACTCACAAGAACTTTGCAGCCTTTTACATCAATAATTCTAGATCTGAAAATCTCTGGGTTATTGGGACTACTGCCATTACTGTAGGTTGTAATCCCAGCTCTTTATGAGGCTGAGGGAATAGGACTGCAAATTCAAGGCCAGCCTGGGGTAGATAATGAGCTCATGGTCAGCCAGGACTTTGTCTCTAAATAAAAAGTTAAAAGGGGTCTGCAAAGGGAGCTAGCTCAGGGCTAGGGTACTTCATTACTGTGTGCAAAGCCCCAGAGTCAATCTTCAGGAAGGGTGATGAGAAGGCTGTCTCCAGAGCAGCGTAAGATATCCTAAGAAGCGCCTGGCTCACGCCATCTAATTAATTATCTCCAACCTGCTCCTTGTATTTTGGAAAAAAGAAATTGAAAAGCTTTTTATAGCACTCAGATGGCTGACTCAGATGAAGTACCATTTGTCTCTTCTGAAAGTTTCTTTTTTACTCTGATTTCATTACGTTTGGATTCTCAGCTCACCAAGCGTTCCTGCAGTACTTATGGTATGCGGGGCCCTCTTGCAGAGAGCACTTTACAGCTTTCAGCGTGGCTGGTGTTTGTGCCATTCTGACCCCCTGTTTATAAACGAGGACTCCGGGGGGAAAGGGAGAACCGAGTGCTTGTGGCTTCACAGCTGGCACTGCAGGGTTAGGGCAAGGTCAGGGTGTTGGGCTCCACAGCTTGTGTGCTTGGCTTCCATGGGCTGCCATCCCCCAGATGGGTGGTAAAGTTAACCCTGGTTTTCAAGGTCTCACCACACTCTTCTCAGCCTGTCATACTCTCTATAGGTCACTGGTAGTGTTATGACACAGCAGCTACCACTTCCTCCATAGGTCTTTAGGGTGACACTGGGTGACCCGGTTCTCCTGGAGAGGTTGAAATGAGGACTATGAGAGCACATGACCCTCAGAATGTTTTGCTGAGTGTCTATTGGATGTTTCTTGTCTTTCAGATCAGTTGGTATCCAAATGTCTGTCCGTCTCTGTCTCTCTCTCTGTCTCTCTCTGTGTCTCTCCCTCTCTCTCCCTCTCCCTCTCCCTCTCCCTCTCTCTCTCTCTCTCTCTCTCTCTCTCTCTCTCTCTCTCTCTCTCTCTCTCTCTCTCTCTCTCTCTCAGTATAAGATCTAACCATGCAGCCCAGAATAACCTTAATCTTTCTGGCTTAGTCCAAGTTCTGAGATTATAGGTGTATGCCTCCTCTCCAGGCACTGAGGAATTTTACAGATACTATTCCTAATTCCTCCAAGTCTTGTGAGATGGATCAAACACCCCATTTTGTATAGAAACATAAGTTTAGAGTTCAAGTGACTTTCCCATAGTCACACGTTAAGAAAAGGCAGGTGAGTTCTCTGGAGTTTTTGTACCTCCAGTACCTCGGACCTTTCTACCAGGACAAATAGGAACCATTAACCTAACATGTGAATCAGAGTCTTTTGAAGTTACTTAAATGCCCTTGTATTTTTCTAGACTCGGGCTCCATAATGATGGGACTACAGAGTCCCTAAAGGTGACCACAGGCCAATTTCAACATGTGACTGTAATGCTTTTAGTTCTCATAGTGGCCTTTTGTTTTATTTTTAAAGAAAATTAAAATTCATCATTAATATTTAGCAATGTCACATGTGTTTTTATATCTGGTATCTTTTGAGAAGTCAGACAGGTTTACCAACAGGGATTGAAGCCTATTCCTGCAAGGTACAAATCATGACACGCCTCAGTTCATCTGTGGGAGACACTCTTCCCACTCCCCAAGCCTCCTGGCTGAACAACAGCTCAGGTGTAGAACTGCAGAGCTTTGCTCAGGTTAAGAAATAAGTTAGGAGATGACTGGAGTCTTTAAGCATCATATTTACACACAGAGGGGCTCTTCTGTTGTGTTCTGAAGTCCACCCCCCATGCTTCTTCCTGTCCCATTTCCCAGTACACACAGCCTTCACGTGTAAACAGGAAAACCTTGGCTGGCTGCTTTTAACCCAAAGGAAGAAAATCCCACTCAAAAGTCAAGTCTTCCTGGAGCCTTACTTGGGGTTACTACAGTGCCTCTCCTGGTACTTGACTCCTCCACCACAAGTGCGCGAACATTCTGACCACTTCGACCAGGCAGACCACTGGCCATGGATGGGCCGGGGCCCGAGCTCTCCAAGCTTTACACACTGGCCCTGTCGACACCACTGCAGAAAGAACACGCAACAGGGTTCCCATCAGAGGCCACCTGGGAAAGTGCAGGGAGAGGCAAATGTCTGCACAACAAAAAAAGGAAAAGGGGGTCTGGGAAGGGAGGAGGGACAATGTGTGACAGTGGCAGAGCCCTGTTTGCTGTGTTTTATGAATGCTCAGTGGTTGCACGGCTGCTGCCTGTGTTTTCAAGTCTGCCTGTAGAGAGAAGTGGTGTTGCCCATCCTCATTCTGAGAAGTACACGCTGTGTGAACTGTCTGTGTAGGGGAAACACACAGATAAGGTTCTACGCAATGGCCCAAGTAGTCAGAATTACAAGGATGCCTCCTTGTTGCTTGGAGACAATACTACCTATGGGACAATTCTAATGCATTCAAGAATTGATCATTGCGATTATTTCACTATCAAAGCAGATGTGAGACACAGCTAACTGTATGTGTGATTTGTCTCATTTAACCACCCCATACTAATCTCATATGAAATTAGTGACTTTCTGTCTGAACGAATTGCATTTGTAGAAGGTGCCCATTGCAGACCCGCTGATGGCTGGCGATCTTCAGCACCTTAGGTGGGTTTGTTCTGAGTCTTTCATTTGGCTGTGATTCACACAAGATGGCTAAGGATTGTTTTCTCTGTTAGCCTCCCATGTTAGTTCTTCTTTGCAGTAAAGTCACATTTTTCTAGTCTCCTCCCCATTTTTTCTCCTTCTCTAGGGGTTGAGTTCTCTGGTAGTATTGCTTTTTTTTCTTGCTGTGTTTTCACTTTGAGCAAGTCCTGCAAGACTTAGTAGAACCACACACTTTCCTGAAAACCTCCGCACTTTGATCCAAAGGGTTAGGCTTTAGGGGATGCCAGGTTTTACTGAGAAGTGGGGTTCAGTTACAGAATTACAGGGAGACTGTTTGACTTATAGTTCTCTACCACCCCTACCTACCCCCATGATGCATTTGGCTGTGTGGCTGTTCATGATGTGGCTTTGTTGACAGTGAGTTTTGTCTTGGTTATATTTCTTCCTTTCTTCAAATTCTTGCTACGAGCAGGTCAATCCCTCTGTTTTAAGCTTTTCCTTTGCTTGGGTTAATTGCCATTTCAGAGTTTGAAATTACATAATGCTGTGGGGAACCAATCAGTCATCTGAGGGTTTTGGCTGCTGCCACCACACATCTTTCCCACTAGGAATCATGGAGCCTCTACTGGGCTGACACTGGACAAAAAGCAATAGCCTATGGTCTCACTAGCATCAGCAGCCAACAGAAAACCAAGTTGCTCTGATGTCTGAGAACAGTGGGAAGACCTGTATGTACTGGGTCTTCTAGTACCCTTTCAAGCATTTGGGAATTGATGACCTCTTTGCATATGAGAACTTCTTAGGGAAATTCTGACTTGCTCAGTCTCATAGGGACACAAATACAACACATCTACACAGGGCTTATTCTGCTTCTTATAAACAAATTACTGCCTGAGGTGCCCTAATTTTAATCTAATTTCTTTGTTGGAAAAGTGTTTCTTTACATCTGTTTCAATCATTGAATGAACAACTAGGCTGCCGTGATCTCAATATTCATCCTGGTCCTAGGTCAAGCTGCTAACAGACTGCCTTCCTCTGGCTTTGCAATCTGTGTAACAAATGGGACTTTATAGAAATCTACATATAGATGCAAGTAACAATACATACATAAAATTCTACATATAAGATGTAAATATTAAATAGATAGACATATAATCTTATCTATTATATATATCCCTAGTGTTTCTCAAATATTCAACATGGCTGACTTGCCATGACTTGCACTGTTTAAAATGTACTATTGACATTGCACATTTTAAAATGTATTATTGACATTATTAGGCAGGATCTCACCACCTGGCAGAGGCTGTCATGGAACTTGCTACATAAGCTAGGCTGACCTCAAACTCACGGCAATTCTCCCGTCTCAGCCTTTTGAATGCTGGAATTACAGAATGAGCCCCAGTGTCCTGCCTCAAAACCCTTTAATTCGGGGTACGACAGCATAGACATTCCTCTTTCTTGCACACACATCTTGAGATGGAAGGACTTGGCTTTCACCCATTTTAGTTTCATGTGTCTGCATTCTACCTCTGTTTCTGTACTCGCTCGAGTCTTTTCGATGCAAGATCCGGTGTCCACTCGGCATACACTCTTAATACCATTCATTGGACGTACATACTGAATCCCAACCAATGTTCTTTTTTCTTTCGGGTGACAGAGATGTTGGAAGAACAGTGAAAGTTGGCAGCTTCTGCTATGGGTTCTTGGAAGAACAGGACTGACTTTTCAGTTTGTCTCATCCCTGTATCTTCAGAGACTCATCCCGATACTGGTACTCAATAGTCACTAAGGAACTGAAATCACTTTAAATGACCAATTCTTCTATCCAGGTTAAGAGTGTTTGGAGAAAGCAAATGACAGAGATTGGCAAACCTGTACCATCTCATTATGTGTTAAAATTCTAGTGTGGTCTGTCAAATGGACTTACTAAATATGCTTCATTTATTGTTATGCCAAGGGTACCTTTCCTGCCAGACCCTACTAGGAAAAGGAAAGACAGCAGAAACGAATATGAAAAGTTTTATCTGTTACTAATGGGAACACCTGCCCCCTGGGGCTCTTTCATAGGACATGAAGTTTAACCCACAAATGGCATGCAATGAAGCCTATTAGTTCAGTGACATAGAGATACTTAAGAATCAAGGCCCCATCTATAAAAGAGAAACACAAATAAAATATCTATATAAACAAATGAATGAACTGGTTTACATATTGTAATTCTGTTTTATAATCTTTGCTTGCTAATACTGGTTACTTTTTAAGAGAAGACAGAAAAAAAACGTAGCCAAGAAAATGTGCCGTTCTAAAGTCACAGTTCTATGACCTCCACACCACTCTAGAGCTACAGACTAACATGTGCACAGTTACCATACTCAAGCCACAAACGGTCCCTTCTGCTGCAGGCATGAACTTGGTTTCACATCTGTGGCCCACGCGGTGGCACCAGAGTGATTTGCAAATATCCTGAAAGGAAGGGGAAAAAAAGGTGGGGGGTAAGACTGATAATACACAAAAAATGCAAACAGTCAAAGCTTTGGGGTGCTGTATTTTATTTGGGGATGGATGCAATCAGACCAACTCCTCGAAGTACAGGCAAGTCAAGTTGGTGGCAGTAGAGCAAGCTGTCGTACTAAAGCGATAAACAGGAAGTCTCTGTGCCCCCTGCATGTTCGTGTGTAATTAGTGATGGGGGTGGCACTAGTTAATGTCCAGAGCACTGACAGTTTGTCCCTAAGTGGTAGGGGTGCGTGTGTGTGTGTGTGTGTGCGCGCGCGCGCGCGCATATGTGTGTGTGTGTGTGTGTGTGTGTGTGCGCGCGCACACATGTGGAAGTCAAAGAACAACTTGTGAGACTCAGTTCTCTCCTTCCACTACATGAGTCCTGGCAATCATCAAACTCAGGTCATCAGCCTTAGAAGCAAGCACCTTTACCCTAACCATCTCACTGGGCCCAAGAGATCTGTTTTCTGACAACAGTGACAATAGCCTGGGTAGCAGAACAGATCAAGAGGAATAAAGCAACTCAGACTCAGTCCGTGTCCCCAGCCTGTTTTAGAACTCCAGAAGCTACAGGTTCCTTTCCCCCTCCTATAGTTGCTGCTCTAAAAGTTACCAAACTATCGCCTGACCTCCCTGCCTCTGAGAGGTGTTCTCACCATCCAGCCTGTCACACACAGTTCCTAATGTCTTCGTTATGATTGTCACCATCATCACCACTTTCTTAACCTCGTGCTTTTCCAGTACTATGGCAACTTATTTCTGACACCAGGCCTATGAGGTAATTTTAAAGGATTGGGAGACAGCCTCTCAACACACAGAACCAGGGCTGTCGTCTATATGGGCTTCCATATCAAGGTATTCTAGAGTTGAAGGCAGTTATTGAGCAAGAGATGTGAGGAGAGTAGGTCAGACTGGAGGAGCAAGAGGTCTCCATGGCAACAGTTCAAGAAAATGTGCCAATCTTATGGAAGGGCCAGAGGCATCTTCCATCCATTCAGAACAAAGGTCATTTTGCTAGTGAGCTTCTGCAATCCTAGTGTCAGTTCAAGCCATAACTTGGAAGACCAAATACCTTTCTTTCCTACAGCCAATGGAGAGCCATGACCCATGCCTATAGCCAGCCATCAAAATGATCCCAGCACAGAGTGAAAAAGGGGGGAGACTTTAAGAAAATAGAAAAAGGAGTTGGGGGATGGTGGTCTAGACACCAAAGCCAAAGCCAAGCCACAGGGCTGAGACAAGGCGCAGCTAGAGAAGAGCAGGCAAAACACAGGGATTCCAGAGAGAAGAGAGAGCAGGCTGTACGGACATGTTATTTCCCCTGTGGTGAAGTGCAGAAGTCAAATGTAATTATAAGCCGACGACATGACTTTAACGACCCACAAAAACCCTCTGAGAAAACTCCCTTTCAAAGTAAACAAAAAGGGAGCTTGCACTCTTTTGCTGGTACCTCCCTTCTTTTTCCCCCTTCAGCATATCCCACTTTGTCTTATCTATAATTACCTGGACTTAAGTCATAATTTAAGAGAAAGAGAAATAACCACAGAGACCCCTAAGGTCTCATGTTGCCTGGATATGAATCCCCCCCCACCTCAACAAGACCACATATTTAAGCAATGCTGGCTGTACTGGGTCCTGTCATTTGCTGACCCATGTTCTCTGGATTATATTCCACAAGACAAGTTCCTTCTAGTAAAATATGACATGTTGAAAATGTTAAAAGCATCTGAAAACTCAAGTTCTAGAGAGTGTATACATACTCAGGCTCTCATCAGGACTTCTAAAGCTATACCATCATGTTGACTTTACCTTCAAAATATCTCCTGAATCTAAATGCTTCCCATACCTATTGTTACCACCCTGTTCCCATCTGCTTGTGTGTGCCTTAATGTCATACCCTTTATCACAAGCCTAGCCATTCTGTTTTGATCCATCCCTACCCAGCGAATTCTCAACAGGGCACTACCTGATACAATGGCCCGTAGCTGTATATGACTTTTTCCCTGGTCACATCTCATGCCTTCAAGAGTCAGATATGGTATGTGGAAAATCATATTGAAAAGCAGAGGACAGTCCATCATTATAGAAAGTTATGGTGGCCAGCATTATGAGCTAGAGGGATTCTTCCATGTCAGTTCAGTTCAGTTCATGTTACTTCTCTGTTCAAACCACGTGATGCTGTCTCACTTGGCTCAGGGTAAATCCAGAGTCCTTCTTGGCCCCTTCCAAGCCAGTCCACTGAATCCTTTTTATCCCTCTGATCTCATCTCTTACAGGTTAACTCTTGCTGTTGTGGTTTTATTTCCTTGACTGTGATAAAAACTCCTAACTTAGAGGAGGAAAGCTGAATTGCAAATAACAATTCCAGGTTACAGTTCACCCTAGCATATCAGGACCTTGAAGCAGCTAGTCATATCACATCCATGGTCAGATCATGGAAAGAATCAATGAATGGATAATTGTTTGCT